>NW_028318099.1:3537500-4240000 GCF_062004578.1 Staurois parvus | reverse complement strand
ATAGGCCAAACACTGGCAAGGTTTAGGCAGTACCACCCCATTACTCTACACAGAGAATGGGAAAAGGGTTGCCAGAAATTCAGCTATTGCATCACCAGTAGTCTCCATGGGGGACACTTACTAAAACCGGTACACACAGAAGCTGATTGGTTACCATTCACAACTGCACCAGATTCTAACTTCAGCTTTTTCAGCTAAAACCGGTACACACAGAAGCTGATTGGTTACCATTCACAACTGCACCAGATTCTAACTTCAGCTTTTTCAATTAAAGAATAAGTTCTTTTGAAAAAAAAAAATAAATGCACATTTTTTGCACGTAAAGTACGTGCAGTTGCTATTTTTCTTTTTAAGAAGGTGGAGCCCTGCACAGCTGCACTAATCTTCAAATTGTGACAGTGGGTGCAGGGAGATGATTCCCGCCCGTTGTCACAGGGAGGGGGGATCGGGGTGGAGAGGAGGCAGATGCTGGAACATGTTTCATGTTCCACCCTAAAAATGGGTGAAACATGTAACATGTTCCAAAGGTGAGCCTTTAAAGTGTTACTAAACCCAGGACCCTGAATTCACTATATCTGGTCTCCCACAGTACACACAACATGGAAATGCAATTATTCTAGTATATATAAACTGCTAAATACATTTTCTCATCAGCAGTTAGAGCAGTCTTGTGACTTCAGCTGAGCACTGGTTAAAGCTTGTAGGAGGAGTTTTCTTTCTGCTGTAGGAGGATGCAAAACCCTGATCTCTGTCTGAACAGTGCTGATTGGCCTTGTGCTGATCACATGCACTCTCCCAAGAAAAACAAAAACCTCTAGCAATGCACACTAAAGTGAGCATGTGCATGTGGCTACAGGTTCAGTCTGTCTTATCAAGAGATAAGAAGTGGACATTTGAACAAGAAGAGGGACAAAGAAGAAAGTATCAAAAATGGCTTTCTTACACAATGCAGAGAATGAACCCCTTAGGTTCTGCAATGAGTATAACAAGCATGCTTTACTGCATATACAGACCGATATTACTGTTGTCGGTTTAGTAACACTTTAAGCTTTGACAATAAAACCTAGAAGCCGATTGGTTACTATGCACAGCTACGCCTAATTATGTGTGCACAATTTCCAGCAAATCTTCCCCTATGGGTCCTGAATTAAAGCTTTAGGGACACAAAGGAACTGTGCTGATGATCATCATTCTGATTCACAAAGAAGGTTGCTATTGTCTCTCCAGCAGCAAGATCTCCCTCCCATACTTCTGAGCTCCGCTCCTTTCTCACTGGTAGTTTTGGGTCTCCCCACCCAATTTTGTATTTCAGCCACTTTTTTTTACATTTTCTATTAACTAAAATAACACACAACAAGAAGAATGAGAACCCCCCATAATTACTGCGGCAAGTGTTCAAATGCAGAAGCTCAAGCACAGATCTCACCAATACAGAAAATTGTCAGGTGGTTAAACTCTCTGGTATGTATCAAGACTGAAATATTAGGGACTAACCTTTTCAATGTCTTATGCTTTGAGAAATCTGACTTAAGCATCATGAATCAGGAACTGTTTTAGCTCAGTACCTTAATGGTAAGAACAGTGGTACACTGGAATCAGACATCCTACTATTTCTTAAAAATATAGATCCACTTAAAAATATGCAATCTCAAAAAATTGCAATAAGGCAAGCAATGCTGAAAATGTGGCTTATAAATATCCCATTGCCATTTTTACCTGCAGTGCAGAATTCAATAATTTCACTCCACTCTGACACAGCATAATCTCCATCCATCTGTTTTGATGCAGTCTGGACAGCCACAGTGTACTCGGTCCTTGGGCTCAAAAACCAATGTCCACGAACAGTCATTGGCAGGGGGACGGCTTTAGCTACCAGTTTAGTGGGAACATCCTAGGAGTAAAGAAAAAAATATATCTATAAAAACAACAACAGATATATGTATGAAACCCCTTGTAGCACTATTTACAATTGAATGAATAGTTGAACCATAGTCATCCAACACAAAACATGTAAAATTAAGGACATTTTTCATGACTACATAAAACTACTACTTACCATAGGTTTACCTTAAAGCATCCATTCTCAACTAGGGCTCCATGGAACCGTTGGGTTCCTCCAGGGGTAGGTAGAGGCTCCATGAACTGTGGCTAATTGATCTCTCCTCTGATGTTGACTGATTAGTTCCAGGGCCAACATTTGGCAGAGCTAGATACATGACTGTAAGAGTCGTTCTGACCTCTACGGTAAGGATGGAATTCTTCCCACTTCCCACCACCAATGTAAGATGCATTTTCCCAATGATGCCTGACAGACTAATCTTACTAGGGGTTCCCCGAGATCTGAAAATTATTTCCAGGTTTTCTCTGGTGCAAAAGGGTTGAAAAAGGCTGTTTTAAAGTAAAACTAAATGCTACTATGCCAAAACAAGGCTCCTGCTGTAAGTGGAAAACCCAGACTACAATACAGGGAACAGTAGCCTCTTTATGACTTTCATTGTAAGCAATTCATCTTCAGTGCCTGTTCACACTAGATGCCTTGCAATGCATTTTTTAAGCATGTTTAGAGAGCATCCACAGTGTTGCCACGTATTACAATGGCCCTAGTGCATAACAATGCAGTCAGTTTCAGTGCTTTCAACAAAAGTACAACCAACTGCACTTTTTTTGTCTGGAATGCATCAAAATGTATGTCAATTTTGCACTGGAATGCACATTGTCCTACTGAAAATAAACATCCTTCAAATGTCAAAATAAAAAAAGAAGAAAAAAAAAAACGCACTGGACTGCATAGAAAATGTGCCAAAAGCATAAATGTGCATGCAAAAATATATTTGGAACACAAAGTATGGTGTGAGCCCTTAATGAACATGAAAGTAATTAAATAATAACTTACTAAATATGTTTTAAGTCAGAAGGAGACTCCTGCTCCTTGTACCGGGGTCTGTTTTTATCAGTCAGTAGCCTTGTTCTGACTAAAGCTGGTCATACACCAATAGTTCAGGCTGCATGCTAAACTAACAGAAGCCTACATCTGTGCTACTATTCCTAGTGTATTTTGTACTGCCTTCATCTGCGCTGTGACCTCCTGCTATTCCTAGCATATTTTTTATCTGACCGGACACTGCCCACATCTGCACTGTGACCTCCTGCTATTCCTAGTATATTTGTATCTGACCGGACACTGCCTTTATCTGCACTGTGACCTCCTGCTATTCCTAGTATATTTGTATCTGACCGGACACTGCCCACATCTGCACTGTGACCTCCTGCTATTCCTAGTATATTTGTATCTGGCAGGACACTGCCTTCATCTGCACTGTGACCTCCTGCTATTCCTAGTATATTTGTATCTGGCAGGACACTGCCTTCATCTGCACTGTGACCTCCTGCTATTCCTAGTATATTTGTATCTGGCAGGACACTGCCCACATCTGCACTGTGACCTCCTGCTATTCCTAGTATATTTGTATCTGGCAGGACACTGCCTTCATCTGCACTGTGACCTCCTGCTATTCCTAGTATATTTGTATCTGGCAGGACACTGCCCACATCTGCACTGTGACCTCCTGCTATTCCTAGTATATTTGTATCTGGCAGGACACTGCCTTCATCTGCACTGTGACCTCCTGCTATTCCTAGTATATTTGTATCTGGCAGGACACTGCCCACATCTGCACTGTGACCTCCTGCTATTCCTAGTATATTTGTATCTGGCAGGACACTGCCTTCATCTGCACTGTGACCTCCTGCTATTCCTAGTATATTTGTATCTGGCAGGACACTGCCCACATCTGCACTGTGACCTCCTGCTATTCCTAGTATATTTGTATCTGGCAGGACACTGCCTTCATCTGCACTGTGACCTCCTGCTATTCCTAGTATATTTGTATCTGGCAGGACACTGCCCACATCTGCACTGTGACCTCCTGCTATTCCTAGTATATTTGTATCTGGCAGGACACTGCCTTCATCTGCACTGTGACCTCCTGCTATTCCTAGTATATTTGTATCTGGCAGGACACTGCCCACATCTGCACTGTGACCTCCTGCTATTCCTAGTATATTTGTATCTGGCAGGACACTGCCTTCATCTGCACTGTGACCTCCTGCTATTCCTAGTATATTTGTATCTGGCAGGACACTGCCCACATCTGCACTGTGACCTCCTGCTATTCCTAGTATATTTGTATCTGGCAGGACACTGCCTTCATCTGCACTGTGACCTCCTGCTATTCCTAGTATATTTGTATCTGACCGGACACTGCCTTCATCTGCACTGTGACCTCCTGCTATTCCTAGTATATTTGTATCTGACTGGACACTGCCTTCATCTGTGCTGTGACCTCCTGCTATTCCTAGTATATTTGTATCTGACCGGACACTGCCTTCATCTGTGCTGTGACCTCCTGCTATTCCTAGTATATTTGTATCTGACCGGACACTGCCCACATCTGCACTGTGACCTCCTGCTATTCCTAGTATATTTGTATCTGACCGGACACTGCCCACATCTGCACTGTGACCTCCTGCTATTCCTAGTATATTTGTATCTGACCGGACACTGCCTTCATCTGCACTGTGACCTCCTGGTATTCCTAGTATATTTGTATCTGACTGGACACTGCCTTCATCTGCACTGTGACCTCCTGGTATTCCTAGTATATTTGTATCTGACTGGACACTGCCTTCATCTGCACTGTGACCTCCTGGTATTCCTAGTATATTTGTATCTGGCAGGACACTGTCTACATCTGCACTGTGACCTCCTGCTATTCCTAGCATATTTTTTATCTGACCGGACACTGTCCACATCTGCGCTGTGACCTCCTGCTATTCCTAGTATATTTGTATCTGGCAGGACACTGCCTTCATCTGCACTGTGACCTCCTGCTATTCCTAGTATATTTGTATCTGGCAGGACACTGCCCACATCTGCACTGTGACCTCCTGCTATTCCTAGTATATTTGTATCTGGCAGGACACTGCCTTCATCTGCACTGTGACCTCCTGCTATTCCTAGTATATTTGTATCTGACCGGACACTGCCTTCATCTGCACTGTGACCTCCTGCTATTCCTAGTATATTTGTATCTGACTGGACACTGCCTTCATCTGTGCTGTGACCTCCTGCTATTCCTAGTATATTTGTATCTGACCGGACACTGCCTTCATCTGTGCTGTGACCTCCTGCTATTCCTAGTATATTTGTATCTGACCGGACACTGCCCACATCTGCACTGTGACCTCCTGCTATTCCTAGTATATTTGTATCTGACCGGACACTGCCCACATCTGCACTGTGACCTCCTGCTATTCCTAGTATATTTGTATCTGACCGGACACTGCCTTCATCTGCACTGTGACCTCCTGGTATTCCTAGTATATTTGTATCTGGCAGGACACTGTCTACATCTGCACTGTGACCTCCTGCTATTCCTAGCATATTTTTTATCTGACCGGACACTGTCCACATCTGCGCTGTGACCTCCTGCTATTCCTAGTATATTTGTATCTGACTGGACACTGCCGCTTCTCATTTGATGACTTGATAACTGTCTACCCAGTTTCTTCAATTTTTAATCTGGGGATGTCGGACAGGAGGTGGCCCACCCACCAAGTGAATTTCATACAGTGTATGGCCAGCCTTACATAGTAAAGGATTCTTTTTTTCTTCTCTCATTGGCTCTTAGTCTCACTGTAGCTGACATGCCCACTTCATTTAGTAACCAGACATGCCCAGAAATCGGCCTTTGTAGGGAGGGGCAGAGAAGCAGGAAGCCATTAAAAAAAGATAAGATTTTCTTCCAAAATACCTTGATGAATTATTGCAAATACAAAGCAATGTGCAGTGGGTATAGAAAAGATTCACCCCCTTTAAAATAATCACAATTTGTGATTATTTTAAATGCGGGGGATTCTTTTCTGTACCCACTGTATCTGTACAGGCATGTTTTATATCAGATTTTTTCTTGTTAACGAATCATGAAAATCAATCTTTAAGGAAGCATGGCATAATGCAGCCAGCCATGAGCTTGAGTGGTTTATATGCAATGTCACAACTACCTTCACAAACATATAATAAAAAAGAAGGATGTATGCAAGGACAGAAATAACCAACCGAAACCGAAAATTGTCAGACTAGACACAAGCAGCAAACTAGAAGAGAGCACACAAGTGGCGCAAAAACCTAGTGCATTATCCAAGGTTTATTAAAAAGTATAAAAAGACAAAAACATACTCACAAACGTACTGCATATATAAAGCCTGTAAGGCGACAGAGATGGCCAAAATGATGGCAGAGTGTCCAACTGGTGGTATGATCGGTCATTTGACGTGTTTCGAGGACATGTCCCTTTCCTCAGAGCTCTGGGGAAAGGGATATGTCCCCAAAACACATCAGTAGGCCAATCATACCACCAATCGGACACTCTGCCATCATTTTGGACATCTCTGTGGCCTTACAGACTTTATATGTGCGCTAAGTATGTATGTTTTTGTCTTTTTATATTTTTTAATAAACCTTAGATAATGCGCTAGGTGTTTGCGCCACCTATGTGCTTTCTTCCAGTTCGTTGATCTCCCCATGTGAGGAGGGCTGCATCTCCAGGACTTTATCCATAGGTCATTCACACACCTGATCCCCTGGCCTCTCCCTGGTATTGACACCTGGAGAGTTAGTACTTTAGACACAAGCAGCCTACTACCGCTCACCAGAGTGCACAGGTACTCTTATTAACTGCAGACCTTCTGATATCTGTTTAGGTCATATGACTTGCAGTCTGTGAGATTCTGTGTATTCTGGTATCTGCCCAAGTCCTAAGACTTGCAGTCTGTAAGATTCTGTGTATGTGCATATCCAATGTTGGATTTATAAGGGGGCAAAAGGGGCAACTTACCTGGGCCACCTGACAGAAGGGGGCCCCCTCTATACAAAAATAATATAAAACTATATAACATAATAAACAATAAATAAAATAATTTTAAATATAAGATAAATACTTTCTTTTATTAAATGAATCTTGGTAAGTAATAGTTTGCCTGCCATCATTACTGCTCTACCTGTCCTCTTGCACTAATAGCTGCTTCCTCAAGAAAAATAATATGACACATCTCACTAGAGTCATAATTTGGTTTTAAAATCTGCTCTTGCATCTTCCATTAAATCTGGATGCCTCCATGCCTTCTGTCAATCTTCTCTCCATCAATTTTACAGCCAATGCAATTGAAGGCTTTCTGAGCAGATCACCTCCGTGGAGTTAAAAAAAGAAATGTATTAATTGAGAATAGCAGTACTGGGGCTTATGAGGCACAGAGGTGTCTTGCAATGATAAAACACGTTGAGCAGTTCATCCCAAGATGCACATTCCATTGTCTTCGGACTGTTCTGTGCCTAGTATGGATGAAATTATACATTTTAATTGAGGGATTTCAAAATGGAATAGTCTGATAGTCTGTTCAACTTTTTAATACAGTTTAACTTTGTTTGCAAGCAATTAAGACAGCCGTCATTATTATTCATTTAGGCTTCATTCTGCGCACTTAATGAGGCAGTTCTGGGTCATTACTCTATTTGCTGATGGGTAGCAGAGCTTAAGAGCTTTAGGGTACGATATGCAAATTGTTCAAGAAAAATCAACTACTTCATGAGCTGTCATCTTGTTATTAAAAGGCAAGCATCGCCTCAATTAAATCTGCCTGTAGTGAGCGCTGTCATACTGCAGCCTCTGAAATGGGAAATACAGGGAATTGAGCACGTCTTTTCAGTTTTAAATTGATGTTGGTAGATTAATAAAAAAAAAAATAAAACAGAGTGGGAGTTAAACTCTTAGGAACTTGGGCAAAGGTTCTTTGAAGTTCCCAGCTCCTCCATTATACTGGGACCATATCAAGGAATACTTTGGTTTTATTTTGGCTATAATGTGAAATGTGAAGCAGCGCTACAGGGAGATGTACTTTGCTGCTATAGTTGGCAGTAAAGTTGGCACCCACTCAAAATTAAACAATTTAAATTCAATAAGATCTGTATGTAAATTAATATACAATATTTTTCAGCATCTTAAAATGCTATACCTGTGCACACATACAGTATAGTGGAGTCTGTTTACCCCTGGCCGCCCATAAAGCAGAGTATACTCCATCCATGTCCACTCTGCAGAAACTGGGCGGACATGGGTATAACTAATGCAACCACCACATCTAAATGATTGACACTGATTTTGGGGGGTTTAATATTGCTTTAAGAAGCTATGCAGAAAGGGAATGTTTGCAATGTTAAGATACTGTAATAACGAAGGTGCAGACTGCAACAAAAATGTGACAGAAGTTCTAATTCCTACCTACTAACTCCAACATGAAAATGTATATTATATATTAGAAACTAGGATACAAAACAATTGTTCCGATGACATCTTTGGCATGCATGGGTACATCATCTATATTCATAGAAGGTTACATTGACATGAGAGTTAGTGTACGGATAGTTTGCTTCTAAACACCACCCCTGGATGTAGCAACAGTATCTGCTATGATCGCATACAAACTGGCTGGTTACCCAAGGCAAAAGCTCTGCAGAAATGCTGACACACAGTGGTGGTGTCCAGGGTCAGTCTTCACATTTAACTGCTCATCTGAGCAATGACATGTGAACAGCAGGGGTGCCTGCCATTGATTTATACACAGTACAATTCTGACAACTGCAACTGTTCACACAAGATGGGGGAGATTTACTAAAACTGGTGCACAAAGAATCTGGTGCAGCTGTGCAGAGTAACCAATCAGCTTCTAACTTCAGCTTGTTCAATTAAGCTTTAATAAAACTTGGAAGCTGATTGGTTACTACACAGAGCTGCATCAGATTTTGTGTGTGCCAGTTTTAGTAAATCCCCTCCATTGTGTGCAACAGTGTTTTACAACCACCAGCAAGAATCTGCTCATTCTTGCCAGCACCAGCAGTTGTACCCTACTCTCTTGTGAATATAGCCTAATGCAGGCCATAGATTATTTATTTCAGGTACTTATATAGCGCCGTCCATTTACGCAGCGCTTTACATATATATTGTACATTCACATTAGTCCCTAACCTTCAAGGAGTGTACAATCTAAGGTCCCTAACTCACATTCATACATACTAGGGACAATTTAGACAGGATCCAATTAACCTACCAGCATGTCTTTGGAGTGTGGGAGGAAACCGGAGTACCCGGAGGAAACCCATGCAGGCACAGGGAGAACATGCAAACTCCAGGCAGGAAGTACCGTGGCTGGGATTTGAACCAACGACCCTAGTACTGCCAGGCGGAAGTGCTAACCATTTAGTCACTGTGCTGCCCATTATGTGATTTTCTTTCCTGCAACTACGGGTTGTAGGAAAGAAAACTTCTTGATTCCCCCTCCATGGAGCGATTGTGTTCTACCAGTGGGTAGGTGCACAGGGATCTGTCCCTACCAGAATTACACAGTGATCATTGCTAGAGGCTATATCTGCTGGCAATAATCACATGTAAAAATTCAACATGCTGGTTGTTCCGAAGTCGATTGATGGAGTGACTTGATGGATGATGGATGGCCCAGCGTAAGTGGGTTTATATATGAAATGTGTGCTCACATGACAATGCAGCCAGGTCAAACCATTCTAAAATCGAGGGAGTTGTCAAGTTTTCTACCTACCCCTATCTGATTTCCCTGCAGGGCGTACATATTTCCCCCGAATACACTCATTCAACACAGCCCTGACCCAGTCCTCTTTCCCAAATAGCTACAAGTTGTCAATTTTTAGTATATTATATTTTAGTCAGTTAATGTGTGTTTTATGGTTTCTAAAAGGCTGGCGACATTTACAGATGGACATTGCACAGTATCACTTTATGGAATCTGTATGCTGGGTGTAAGGCTGAGGACACGAGGGCAAATTTTCTTTTGCCAAGAAAAAATTGCTGTTACAAATTGCTAATGCCAGTGATAAACAATGATTTGTAGCCTGTAATTTAATTGCTAGAGTTACTAGTGATTTGCTACTGCACTGAGTGGTGCTCTGCTAAAAATCGCTCTCCTTAAAGTGGAAATTTAGTCAGAAAATTAAAGTGGTTGTAAACCTCAGACTTGAAATAGGAACAAAGTACATCCATCTGTAGTGCCTACTTGTCTCAATTCAGAGCACTGAGTGTTATTTCTGTCTGCTGCCTCGTTCATCTGTTATCTGCATGAGTTGCTTCTGGATTGGCTCCTGCTGCTGTCAATCACAGCCAATGATCCAATCAGGAGAAGGAGGTGGCAGGGGCGAGCTGTGGCTCTGTGTGTGAATGGACATGCAGAGCTGTGGCTCAGGAGCATGCCTACTTGGGTGCTCCCATAGCAAGCTGCTTGCCTGAGGGCACTCAGTAGGAGGGACAGGCCAGGAGCGCTGGCGGGGGACCCGAGAAGATGAGGATCCGGGCTGCTTTGTGCAAAACCACTGCACAGAGCAGGCAAGTATAACATGTTCATTGGTTTTTTTTTTTTGTTTAAACAAGACTTTAATATCACTTTAAATTCTGGACTTTGAATGACTGTAAAGAAGAGAATATACTACAGATAAACAGGTACAACTTATGTAGAAGGATTTGTTGCATCTCTGTGTATCACCTAAGGCTAGTCAGTTAACTGGGTATATGTAGGGGGTTACAACCCCTTCAAGTCCTGCTAGATTACAGGCTGGCCCCTTTTGCAGGTATAGCTATGTAGAACATTAAAAATAAATGTCTATACTGTTTAAAATACACAGCCTTACCTTGCTCTGCACATGCACAGTTGCTCTCTACTTTTCTGCATTGTGCCGAAAATGTAGAGGCAGATCTGCTGACAGCCTAAAGATTTACTGCTGCTCAGTGGCTCTGGGCTTCAGCAAAACGGTGGCCTCTGGCAAGAGGAAACAGGAACAATGCTGGCAGCAATTTAAAGCGCTCACTCATTTTGGTAACATAACTAATGTGAAATGTATGTTCCTTGCTAAATAATTTTTTATCAAGTTGTTATGGGTAAAGTTCCACTTTAAACAATTTGTAGCCAAGCATAGTGATTGCTGCGACATTTCACAGAAAAGAGTGATGGTCACTAGGGAGTTGAGGCACTGATGACTCTAAATCTCTGAGCGACAAATGGCTATAAAAGTTCACTGTTAGCACTCCTAGACAAAATCATTCTGATTTAGTGACAAATCACTGTAACAAAACAAGGGGTTGTCAACTGCTGCAAGAAAATCACCTGTGTGTCATCAGCCTCAATATTCCATATGGATAGGTGTTGCACTGTAGATCTTATAAGGACACTGTACAGAAGCACAGTGGCGTCCCAAGGCAGGTGCGGGGGGTGCGTGCAGCACCGGGTGACACCTACGGCACAGGGTGACACCGTACCCGCTCCACGAAAAGGTAAGTTGTAAAGTATGCCGACGATCCCCGCAGGATGGATCAGATCTGCGGACTGGGGAGCATAATGGATCGGACTCCGATCCATTATGCTCAATCCGCAGATCCGAACCATCCTGCGGGGATCATCGGCATGCAACCTATATGGGGTGACACTGGACCCCGTATAGGTTGTTAAATTATGCTCAATCCGTAGATCCAATCTATCCTGCGAGAATCGTTGGAAGGGGTGTCACCAAGTGTTATCACACCAAGTGACACCAACCTTAGGGACGCTCCTGCAGTAGCAATTCTCTCACATCCTGGAAGGGATTCTTGGCATAATTTCATTCATGTTGCACAACATAGGATTGTCTTTAGGCCTCATGCACACAGACTGTGAGAGCCTAATATTGTGCCCAGTGCAACACCCCTGGCATTGTTCAGTGCTGGTGCCATGTACAGCCTGACATAAAAATGAATGGCTGATCGCAGCTGTACTCATGGAAGCGCTGATGCTTCTGTATCAGTTTTGCCAATGCTGATGTTCAGTTTCCCTGTCTCAATATATTTCTTACATCTCTCCAGCTAAAATCAATTTACACTTTCCTGGCTAAGTTGTTTTCCTTCACCACAAGTTGCAAACATACACTAAGGGAGTCATTTATATTAAACAGAAAACTGCAGAAAAGAAAAACAGAAACAAAATATTTCCCACAGTGATCAATCTGTGGTATAATGAATACAAATCTGATCAGTGGGGACAGTTCCATTTTATTTTTCCAAAGGTTTTCTCCTCTATCTTTTTTAATGGATAACTCCCCAAAAATGCTGTGATCTTCCTGAAGCATCATTTGTTAAGATTTAGCAGCCACCAGAGGGAGCTGTTGTTAGAGAAAAACTCGGCTTTATGATCCTCCAGCATCTGGAAGCTCAGCAATGTAAATCACAGGCGCTATAAAAATGCCTACATTCAACATATATCTTCTACCATAAGAACACCTTCTGCTTTTCTGCAAACGCAAATCAAGAAGCAAATGCTTTTTAATTCTTTACAGTCTAACACAGTAGCACATTTCCTTGCCTGCGTACAAGGTGAATCAAATCTTACATGGAAACCAATTTATAGTATATCTCTGCTAGTCTATGACCGGGTAGAGATTGCCATTTGGATAAATTCTGAGATTAAAGACTAACTCCACCTTTAAGACCAGGTGTATTTTTTATTGTTGGTATTTACTGTATATAGCGCTGACAATTTACGCAGCACTTTACATATACTGTATTTTGTAGTCACATCAGTCCCTGCCCTCAAGGAACTTGCAATCTAAGGTCTCCAGCTCACATTCATACACACACATACCATACCATGTCAATTTAGACAGAAGCCAACTAACCTACCTGTCTGGCGTGTGGGAGGAAATGGGAGTCCTTGAAGGAAACCCACACAGGCACAGGGAGAACATGCAAACTCCAGGCTTGCAGTGTCATGGTCGGAATTTGAAGCGGAGACCCAGTGCTACATGTTACACCCATTTTTACGATATAAGCTGGTGCCAAATGGATCTCTCCCCCACCCCCTACAGAACACAGGGGTTCTTCTTCCACACAGCAGCTGTTAGATTTGAAATCAATGTGTCATTTATTCGCAGAGATCTGTAATTCTCAGCAGGGTTGCCAACCATCCATATTTTCATGGATTGTTTGTGAAAAAACAACTGATTTCTCCCGTCCATGTTCAGCCAGCTGACAGCGCATTGGTTGGAAAATCCTAGGTTTCCACTATGCAACACAGGTTCCACTGACTGCAACTGCCTGCCACTGTAAGCACTAGTGGTTGGTTGCTAGGATTGCCCTCCATCCTAGCAACCACTTACATGTTTGCTGCAAATGCCCAGCAACCACCAGCAATGCATGCGCTTGTGGTGCAGTAGTGCAGCATTCAGGAGGTTAAAAATAAGTGGTGAAGAGGCGACATATCACTTCTTCATCACCTGTCAAACGCTTTTTCAATGCAATCTGAGCATGGAGGACCAGGTGATATAGCTGCTAGTGTAAATGAGCCCTTAGACACCCCAGAAGCCCTGAATGCCAGCGCCCATAATGAGGACCAGTACACAGGAGGAGACAACCTGGTAGATTTCTAGTGCTTTCTACAGGATATCAGAAAAGGATATGCAGGTACCTGGAAGTGACCGTGTTTACAACAACAGGTTTGCTTCAACGTCAGTCCTAAAGAGTGTTTCACTCTTTACAAGTTTGTGTTGTTTGTTGTTCTTTTTAAACAGAAGTCTTGGGCTTGCAAAAAAGTAGACATATACAGTGAAGGAAATAGGTATTTGATCCCCTGCTGATTTTGAATGTTTGCCCACTCACAAAGAAATGGTCAGTCTAAAAATCGAATGGTAGGTGTATTGTAACACAGAGATAGAATAGCAACAAAAAATTCAAAAGAAATGCATGTCTAACAAATTATGCACTGATTTGCATGTTCATGAGGGAAATAAATATTTGATCCCCTATCGTTCAGCAGGATTTCTGGCTACCAGGTGTCTTTCATACAGGTAACAAGCTGAGATTAGAAGCAGTCTCTTAAAGGGAGTGCTGCTAATCTCATTTTGTTACCTGTATAAAAGACACCTGTCCACAGGAGCAATCAAACAATCAGATTCCACACTCTACACCATGGCAAAGACCAAAGAACTGTCCAAGGATGTCAAGGACAATATTGTAGACCTACACAAGGCCAGACTGGGCTACAAAATTATTGCCAAGCAACTTGGTGAGAAGGTGACAACAGTTGGTGCAATCATTCACAAATGGAAGAAACACAAATGGAAGAAACACAAAACAACAGTCAGTCTCCCTAGGTCTGGTGCACCATGCAAGATCTCACCTCGTGGAGTGTCAATGATCATGAGAACAGTGAAGAATCATCCCAGAACTGCTAAGGGGACAGGACAACTGCACCGCATCAAAGGGACGATGGACGGGGCAATGTACCATCAAATCTTGGGTGAGAACCTTCTTCCCTCAGCCAGGGCATTGAAAATGGGTCGTGGATGGGTGTTCCAGCATGACAATGACCCAAAACACACAGCCAAGGCAACAAAGGAGTGGCTCAAGAAGAAGCATATTAAGGTCCTGGAGTGGCCTAGCCAGTCTCCAGACCTTAATCCGACTGAAAATCTGTGGAGGGAGCTGAAAGTTCGAATTTGCCAAACGTCAGCCACCAAACCTTAAAGACTTGGAGAGGGTCTGTCAAGAGGAGTGGGTCAAATCCCTCCTGAGATGTGTGCAAACCTGGTGACCAACTACAGGAACATCTGACCTCCGTGATTGCCAACAAGGGATTTGCCACCAAGTACTAAGTCATGTTTTGTGAAGGAGATCAAATACTTATTTCCCTCATGAACATGCAAATAAGTGCATAATTTGTTAGACATGCATTTCTTTTGAATTTGATGTTGCTATTCTGACTCTCAGTGTTACAATACACCTACCATTCGATTTTTAGACTGATCATTTCTTTGTGAGTGGGCAAACATTCTAAATCAGCAGGGCATCAAATACTTATTTCCTTCACATCATCAAAGAGTTCCTCTGTTTGTTCTCTCTTTAAGACCTCGCAAGGGGCACCCTGCTTCAAAATCCACCATTGTATGGTGGATAAGAAACTTGATTGCAAGAGTTTACACTTACAGAACTCTTCCTGCAGTGTTCCTTGCCCATTCTACCAGTCTGGTAGGAGTTTCTTGGCCATTTCAGTAGCAAGCCCAACTATGTTATGGCAGTACCCAGTCTTCTGTTCACACTTATCAAAGTTTACTAGATGGACTAGCCAATCTGTGATCAGCTTTTGGCCGCAAGGTTCTTGCAGCGGCACTTTGAACATGGGTCTTTAGACCCCTGTTGTTTTTTGCTGGTTGGCATAGTTCTGTTTGCCAAATTGTTGCCCACCCTTTGTATTCATTGCTTACGGATGTCCCACTGTGTATGAATATGTTGACTGTGTCTGTTACTGTATGATTTGGATAGAATAAAAGGAACTTTGACTTACCTGTAAATTCCACATCTTGGAATTACAGTATATGACATGGGCCACCCTCCCTCTCCCTGGTTTACTCTACATTGTTTGCTACAAAACTGGATATTCACCATGTGGTGTAAGGTTATAAAGGAGGTTCCCCAGAGACGGCATGCTTTCAAAAGTGCGCTAGTGTCCAATCACCTGAAGGTACACATCTTTAACTCATGGTGTTTGAATATGTTGCCTGTATCCTGTACTATTCCAAGATATGGAATTCACAGGCAACACACGTTTCCTTTTTTCCCCCATCCTATATTTGCCTGATCATCCTTTTAACCTAAAGGCTCCCTCCCACCTATACACATACTGCATAGTTTTACTGCCTCACCTGCATCTCTACCACTAGATTGTATATCTGCAGGCTGTGCATATGTTCAATCATATAAACCCAACCAACAGCTGCAGTTGGCCTTAAGAAGAAGCTCACGTGACGAGTGGGCGAAACGCATTGACGTCATAGCGTGGTGATGCCCGTGTTCCCGGCATCCAGGCTTCTCCTCGCGGCTTTGCCATCCAGCCGTGCCACATCAGACACGCCACTGCAATCCCATATAGACCTACACTCCCATGGACTACCACATGGTAAGCCTTGCTATCCATACCACACAGCGGGAGGACACCGACTCATTCCAGTGACAGTACTCGGAGGGTTGAGCAGACCGCATTTATCATATAGGGGAATTCCCCACAGACTCTGATTGCTCTGCTGAGCCTCACTCACTTGATGTCCCTACTTCACCTGCTTGTATGCAGTGAATGGCCACAGCCAAATATCTATACTCACCCACCTGTTGGTCTCTGAATTCCTGATTGTTGTGTTCAGGATAATATCCCTGCTCAATTGCCCACTGTGTGACAAGAGCTTGTCACTTATCTTGGCACCATTGTGACAATCACCACCATCCGTTGGTACATGAGGAACATCCCTCATGGGACTATATAGGTCTACATTGATTGCAATGGATCTTTTGAAGGATTTATGGACTGCCTCATGAACATACTGGCCTATATCCAGAATTGTTTTGGCCAAAACTGATGGACTCTTACGTTTATATCACCAATTTCTTTTTTTCCCCATAATATAGACAGTCTTTACCTCTGATTAATCGCATCCACTAGTTCCCAATTGGGCCTCATTGCTTTAATTCATTTATTTCCATATAGTGTGTTCCATGTGTGTGGAGAGATTGCCTGTGTGCCTGGGCAGGTGTTTTATTACATGGCAACGTTGTAATAAAGGTGGAGGAAATTTTGCCTTTTTGATATTTGTTCTATTTCAATAAAAACATTGTTTTTAAGCTGCAGATTTGTTCTCGAGGACTTCTTTTCTAGTGGGTTCTTTACTCACAAGTTTGTTTTTTTTTTTGTAATCAATCATTTTGGTCCTGAGGACACCACCTTTAATTTTGGGTGAGTCGGCATAACAATATATTTGCATTTATTTTGCAGTGGATCCAGTTTTTGTTTTTATTATTTTTATAGCAGTTGGCCATAAGGCTGATAGATACTTCCTAAAAATATTTGTACAACAATGTAATAACAATACTGCGGAAGAGTACAACCTTTGATGCCCTAATGAAGATAAATACGTTTCTCCAAAGCCTCCTGTGGATACACCCATTTTCTGACTCCCAGCCCACATACTAGTTCCAGTTATGTCACTCAGAGTGAAGCTAAATAGATTAAGCTTTAGTGCACTGGATTCAGCAGCCTGAGAGACAGACAGTCAGGAATAATTGTTGTTTCCATGGGAGGCTTCAGGGACAAGTATTTAGCTATGTGAGGGGATCCATTTAAGCTGAGCTGCAGTTTTGCCATTTTATAAAGCATATTGGGCACAATTCACTAAAGCTTATCTCATGAATTAAGTCAGTCACATGACCAAATATCAAATCCAATACTGAAAATGTCAATTCACTAATGCTAGTATGCGGTATTTACCAAAAATAGCAAAAACACTCGGTAAATACCGCATAAAAAGACCTTAAAGTCAATTCACAAAAGGAAAATAATTAAATGCATGCAGTAATTAAGTAGTGGTCCAGGCATACGGTATGTACTGGCATCTGTCAGGACTGTCATGAGTTGTTAAGGAATGGGTGGCCGCGGAGTCCTTAACAACCTACGAGTCATCTGCTGTCAGCGGGGTTCCCCACTGACAGCTGAATGTAAAAAAAAAAAAACAGTGTGGGGGTCCCCCCTCTCCATACCAGACCCTTATCTGAGCATGCAGCCCCACAGGTCAGGAAAGGGGGGGGCGGGGGGACAAGCGAGTGCCACATGCCCTCAAAATGTTGATGGGGACAAGGGTCTCTTCCCCACAAACCTGGCCGTTGGTTGTGGGGGTCTGCAGGCTGGGAGCTTATCAGAATCTGAATCTTTAGCAAGGGCCACCCAATGACAGCACGTATGTGGCCCCGCCCTCATGTGACATCATTGATCCAGCATGCCCCAGTTGATGTCACAAGGGGCAGGGTCACATGTGGATGTCATTGGGTGGCCCCGCCCCTTACATGTTTAAGCGATATCTTACAGTCGGTAAGATATAGCTTAGTGAATTGTGCCCAATGTCAATTGTAGAGAGATGTATAAAGGGGTGATTTTTCCATTTAAGAAAAGGGCTGGAATAGACCAAGATCAGTATTCAGACTGAATCCCCCTGGTTCACACTTGCTAATTCAATGAGTATTTAAAAGGTTTGCTTCTTCTGATGCATAAATTACAATGTGAATGGATATAGTTTGGAAATCAAGCAAAATTGGCAGAATTCTTAATGTAAATGGGAGATAAAGTTTTACCATCACAATTTGAAAATGCCCTTCACTTATTTATTACCATTGCAGAATCCTAATCCTTTCTCCTCTTACTTAGAGATTTGGCATTTTTTTTACCTTTTCCAGCAGGTAATTGCTCCCACTTTCTCATTCCTCACCTAGGCAAGGATGACGTTTTCTCCCTACCTGCAGCCTCCCAGGATACCCATCCCAGGAGGCTGCAAGACCACTCACCATGCAGTTCAAGACACAGTAGGGGGACTCCGACATGGCAGTGTGAGATCCTAACAAGCTGTGAAGATTGGGTTCCCATATGACTTCATGGTTGGTAAGTATGTGTTTTTAAAAAGGCAGAAGCTGCAGTACCTGTAGCTACTATTACCTTTTTTCAAAATGAGTGAAGTTCTTTAAATACTGATTCCATGAAACAATGTAAGAATTGCTTTTATATTTTCAGTTCATGCAACCATGCTGTTAGGTAATCGTCAGTAGAATATCAGTGGACTTGGTCATTTCTATTTATGTCTTGTAACACTTTAGAAGAAAGCTGCATGGAGTCAAAAGCTTTCAGCGCTGGTGTATACCTGAGCATACCACATAATTATTCAAAATGGCTTTTTTCCCCACTTAATACTGCATTACATTTTATCATTAATCCAGAAATGTACAAACCAGAGCCTCTTAAATCTTCAAACTGGTGAACTGCTACATGTCTAAACATTCTTATGCAGGCCATACATGGGTCAAATTCCGAACAAATTTTCTTTAGAAAATTGGAAATGTAGTGCGTTTTGTAATCGAATGGTGCCACCATTGATTTCAAAATTCAACCAACCAAGCCTTCAATTTCACTTCATGCTGCTACAGAAAATAATTTTTGTGGCCAAGAATTTTCTTTCCAGGTCACAGCTCATGCTCATTTCTTTTTTGTTTATGTTTCCTGCATGATTCTTCCCTCATTTTTCAAAAAATTTCCAACAAATTTGATAGTCACATGGAAATCAGCCATTTCTGTGACCCACTAATGGTGCATAATTAGAACAAAATTCTTTGGGAATTCGACCCATGTATGGCCGGCTTTAGTGAAGGATTCCCTTTAAGACCCCCTTCACACCTGGTGCACCACATTAAGGCACATTTGGGGTTTATTTATTAAAGCTGGTTCATTCAGAATTTGGTTCAGCTGTGTATGGTAGCCAATCAGCTTCTAACCTCAGTTTTAGCAATAAAACCTGGAAGCGGATTGGTTTCTATGCAGAAGTGCACAAGATTCCCAGTGAACCAGCTTTAGTAAATAAACCCCATTATGTTGCACTTTTAAAGCCAAGTTCACCTTTTGGAAAAAAATAAATAAATGTACATATTTTGCAGGTAAAAAAAAAAAGTGCTTTTTTTTTCCTTAGAAGCTTGCACAGCATTTCACCTGCAACCAACAGATCGTGTGTGCAATGTCAGGCTCCTGCAGAAACTGCCTAGAGTTCCCTGTCTGTACCTTTGTACAGACAGACAGTTCCTGAGGTATAGACATCGTGAGTAAACTTAAAGCACGCCGATCGGTGCCCACAGTTCATTCAAAATACAAGTCTGTGTGCTGTGGTTTTGGACAGGACTTGTACTTTTTTTTAATTCACAGATTCCTGTGAATGAATGATGAGGGTGTGCAGGTGGAGCCCTGACAATTTTACATTGTGACAGTAGGTGAGGGGAGAAGAACCCCCACCAGATGTCACAATGGGGCATTGGGGGATGCTGCCTAGCAACATGTTACACCCTAAATATGGAGTAACATGTTACTAAAAGGTGAACTTATCCTTTAAAAGCAGTGGACTCCAAACTGTGGCCCTTTGCTTGCCTTTTTCCAGCCCTTGGGGCACCTTTACCCTCTCTGACACCAACAATGAGACATCATTCTTTCCACTTACAACAATAGTGGGGCATAATTCCTTCCACTGACACCAATGATGGGGAAATATTCCTTCCACTTCCACGAATCATGGGGCATTCCACTTACATCAACAGTGGGGAATAATTCCTTCCACTGATTCAAACATTAGGGCACCATTCCTCTTACGAACACCAAATTATGGGGAACCATTTCTCCTCCAACTGAGCACAGGCACTATGTTTTTTTTTTACTTCCAAATGACCAATAAGCCTGAGGCACAGTCTATGCTCACTGACACTGGGGCATTTTCCACTGCCAATGGCCCCAGTCTTGCACCCTAAAGATTGAAGGACAGCAAACAGGCCCTTTGCTTAGAAAGTCTTGATATCCCGGTTTTAAAGTAGGTAATTTAAGACAGCTTATTCATTTCACTGGGCTGCCAACATACTACATAGGATAAAAACAATTTGCAGCCACTTTATGTATTTTTCAAAGCAGCCCACCACAATGCACAGTGCTGCATTATCACATATTGTTATGTGGCGCAAAGCAGGTGCACTGGGGTGCCATCCAAAATTAATGGCATTGTGCTTTGTGGCGATACCTAATAGAACTTGTGCATTACCACAATGCACATGTGTAACGTTGACCTTAAGGCAGTATTAAACAAAAATGTATTAAATTGCAGCTTACCAACTCTTAGATGAGTTGGATTCATTTGTTTTCCTTTACTTTCACCTGGTGATCTGGTCAATAAGCCTGTTATTTTCCAACTTACTTTAGCAGACCAAGCTGCCCAAAGTAGCTGTGGGTTGAGACAAACCATTACTGGCAGGGATGCTTACAATGGTCAGCTTTAATTCATTTATGTAAAACCTTTATCCCAAAAGGAGAAAAAAAAACTGTTCTTGTAACTGAATGTAAAATGTTAGGTAGAGTTCAGCTTTAATTTGTTAGTCAAGTCCATCTAAATCTGCCAATCTAACACCACCATCTCCCTAGCCTAGACTGACAATGCTGCAGACCAAATGTGTCTGCTTCACTACTTCATCCAGAATGAAGACACCTTAAGACAGGACGTATGTTACGGGCAGGATCACCAGGCTAAATAGACAGGCAAAAAACCTATAAAAGAAAAAACTAGTGCAGCCACTGAATCTAAGGATCGGTAAGATGCAGTACATTACAGTTTTGTTTTTGGTTTTAGTATCCTTTCGCTGCCAGGTCTGTATGTTGTATGGACCTGATAGCAGCGTGCTTTACACACTATCCAGTGGCTGCAGTCACCAGGATGGTGTCTAAATCTTTCAGGTGGACTCCTGCCTCTCAGGTGGAAGCAGCCGGGCAGCTGCACTGCCACCCAATTGCTTCTACATCCCCCGGTAACGATGCGCCCCCCCCCCCACACGCTCCTGCCATGTATTCCCGGGCTCTGACTACCAATCTGTGGGACCTGGGCCAACATGATGGGTGCCATCAGGTGGAGGGGAGAGAGGAGATCAGACACATATCTGCTCTTCTCCCCTCGCTACTGTGACCCAGAAAGCGATGTGTATTGCGTCATGTCTGGGTCACCGCTGTCAATTTCTCCAGCTAGAATAGCCGGGGAGAAATGTATTGCAATCCAAGTCGCATTCCAATGCACATCCAGTAGAGCCCAAAGAACCTGTCACCTAAAATATCATCACATAGGGGACTTTGTGTCCATCTGCGAGCACAGGACCGGCTCAGTGGGTGCCGGTGGGTAGAGGGGAGGAAGGAGAGCGCACACATCTGCTTTCCTCCCCTTCTTGTCCTGATCCAGAAGTGACATATATGACATCACTTCTGGGTCCCTGTTGATAGATTTCGGGAAAGAATGTAATGCAGTGTGATGTGCACTGCATTACATTTAATGTAGTACAGGGGAGACATCCGGGGTCTTTTAGATCCTGCATGTCTCATTAAAGAGAACCTGTCACCAAAAACCAACACGTAGGGGATTTGTCCCCTATGTGATGAAAAGAAACATTTTTTTCATAATTTAAAAAAATTAAAGTTGCATCCAAGCACATAACCCCCCCAATACATTTTTTTTAGCCACTCCACCCCCACATATACACACATACAAATGTAAATTCACACGCTAAGACACCTACGCATGAAAACATCGATTGTGATACACGTTACATGAGAAAGAAATAATTCTAGCACAAGACCTCCTCCATAACACTTAACTGATGACCTGTAGGGGCTTTTTAAATATCGCCTATAGAAAATATAGTTTGTCACCATTTCACAGGCGCACACAAATTAAAGGTCTGACATGTTTGGTATCTATTTTCTCGGTGCAACCTCGTCTTTTATATTCTAACAAAAATTTTGGTAATTTATTGCGTTTGTTTGCCGAAAATTCACTTTAATGTTTTTCACTGACATTGCAGTAATATGCTGCAAAAATTGGAACTTCCACTATTTTACTGTCTAGAGTGACTGCTTTCAGAAAATATTAAATGTTTCAGGGTTTTATCCAGCGTTTTTTGAACTTAAAAAAATGCTCATGTGCATGGATCCTTAAAGACTGTCTCAGAGTTCAAGCTAAGGAAAATTTGGGATGTCTTTAAATGTTGACAACATAAATACAAAAAAAAATTGTTTCATCAGCTATTTTCACAAACTGCTATATACTATGCATACACCGCTACCAAACTAACCAGTTTCTATCTCGTCAGTGCAGATATATTGTAATGCCTGTAAATAGTTTCCTCCTAATAAAGCCACAGCTGAATGAAAAACAATGGAGCTTTTAAGCATTCTGAGTGTTCAGGTAGATGAGCTTGTTGAGCCTGTGTAACTCATATGCATAAAAAATGGAAAAGCCTAGACACAAAGAGTGCACATAGCACAAAGTCAGACAGCAAGGGATACTAGGAGGGATCCCATGGATATAGATTCAACACATCAGCTTATCAGATAAATCTCTTAGGCAGTATGGATAGCTGGCATGGCCTCTTCCTGAAGGTGTTAAGTCATTAAAGAGATAACATCCATTTCTGTGATTATAATTGAATGTACATCCTTTTTCTCACTTTCAGTTTATAATCCTGGTGTCATTAGATAGCTAGAGGACTATACCAATGGGCAGCAACATACTCAAACAATGGTGACAGAAGAGAAGAAGCTCTTCAAAAAGAAAACATTTACTATGAATACACTATCTTTATATTTCTGATCATACGTTCTCACCTAAAAACCGACCATTATCCATCAATGTGTGAAACCAGTTGTAAGCTCAGTCTTTCCAGAAAAAAAAAGAAAAACCTTAAAGTGGTTGTAAACCCATATACCCAACAAAGTGACTGGCCTCAGATGATACACAGAGATGAAACTAATCTTCCTATATAAGTTGTACCTGTTTATCTGCAGTCTTCTCTTCACCCAAAGTCCAGCATTTTAGAGCTTGTGTGAGCTTTCACAAAGCGGAGGCAGAGAACTGAAAATACACTCTGTAGAGCTCAGTGAGAAGAGCTCTGAGAGCGGATTGGAAGGAAGGGACACACCCCCTCTACACAGCTCTGGGGCTGTCAATCACAGGCTGTTTGCTGGTGGTCTCTCCACTGTTGCCTTTTTTTTCAGTGTCAGGAAAACTTGTCAGAAGTGATAAATGCTGATAGCAGATGAACGAGGCAGAAGAGAGAACTGGCACTTAGTGCTCTTAAATGGGATAAGTATACACTGTAGAATGATTTACTTTGTTCATATTTCATGTCTGAGGTTTACAACCACTTTAATAATATGGATGCCATTAGACTGCAGAGTAATAATGTGTGTTCATTCCATATTGTGAATTATAAGTGAAGCCTGAATAAAAATGTGTATGTAAAAAGGCTAGTTTGATTTTATAATTAAACTTTTAGAACCAACGTTGAATGATATTCCAAAGACAATTTAAACTGGGAATAATGCAGAGCATACTCTGTTCCCAGTAATAGCCTCTGTTGATTAGAGAGCTCTGCATCTAGAATAAGTCTGTTTAATCCAAAATGCACCCTGCACAGATGTTTTAAATTAAGCAGATTCCATCTCATCAACAATCAGATTTGTTTGGTAATCTGTGTAAAATATGATTTTTATTTTTCCTTGAAAGACAATTTTAAGATAAATGTAAAACAGACTGCATAAAACAGAGCACACAGTATAATGTACTGAAATTTGAGAGGATGCAAAAAAAAAAAAAAAACAGTCAAGCAAAAAAAAAAAAAAAAAAAAATGGAGCATGAGCAGCAGAGAAGTATGTATAGGCAGGGGTAGTGCCAGGAATGTATGCTTGTGCTTGAGCACGAGCAAAATGTACCCCAGCACACCACAAATTATCGCAACGTGGATGCTCCTGCATAGCTGCGGGTTGGCTTGCATGCAGCTTTGCAGGAGCACCCCCACACAAAGATGAGGCTAGGTCTGGAGCCAAAAAAAAAATGTGTGCGCATATCCGGTCAGCCCCCACCCTGTCTGCCTTTAGGCGATCTTTGAAAATGCACTTCTTCAGGGAAGCCTACCCCACCTCCACCTAAGAACTGTACTTGAATCACCTCCGCCAGATCATACCCCGCAGCTATCACCTTTTGTATCATCTCCCCCTTCCTTTAGATTGTAAGCTCCATGAGCCGGGCCCTCCTATTCCTTCTGTACTGAAATGTATTGCAATTGTATGGTCTCCCTTATATTGTAAAGTGCTGCGCAAACTGTTGGCGCTATATAAATCCTGTATAATAATAATTATATATATATATAGAGAGAGAGAGAGAGAGAGAGAGAGAAGGCATTACTGGGTGAACAGTGGAGGCAGGGTTGACAGGGTTACAATATACAACATGTCAGGAGATATAGTTACTCATCAGGAGTGGTAGAATTGATGAAGAAGGGGCTTCAAAAGTGGCAAGAACAGAGAAAAGAGAGCTGGATTCAGTTTGTAGTCAGCTGAAGGAGAAACTTCCAACTCTCCTGCCTTGGTGTTTGTCCCTGATTGGTGACTGGTTCGGAAGTCAAAGTGGACTGGCAGTAGGGATCTTTGGAGGTGTTAAAATGAACATTACTATTAGATGCCAGGGGCCCATCTTTGGTATGGCGTCCTCTGTTGAACTCCAGTTAAGTGTGGGTTAGCTAGGAATTTGTGACATGGAGGCCTCTGTGGAGAGTTGGGATTGACCTGAGCTGGTGTTTGTTACTGCTGGGTATCTTTAGTTGATTCAAAATCAGTTATGGGTTTTAGTCTCAAAAACATTAGTGACCTACTTTTGTTTTAAAGGACTGTTTGTTATACTTTTGTAATATTTTAATAAGTGGCTGCTATGGCGAATATTCACTCCAGATTGGTGTGTGGACTGATATTAAACGTATAACATAAAATGGTTGGATGGGCATAGCTGTCCTCAGTACAAGAGGTTTGGTGACATCTGTTTGACCCTAATCATGTAAATTTCAGACCTCAGATACAGAGTGGTGGAGAGTGGAGGGATAATTTTTGGCTGGGGGGGGGGGGGGAACTTCCCCTAACCCTGGTAGTGGACTTCTCTGTGTCTGGATTTCTGCCAGACCCCAGAGAGGGGAAATTTTGTTTGGGAGGGAAGGAAAAAAAAAAAAAAGTAAAAACTTCTGCTTGGGAGAGTAAGAGATTTTTTTTCTTGGGATAGGGTAGAATCTTTTACTTGTAAGGTGGCTGAATGGGTAAAGGGGAGCTCAGCAATCCATACACAGGGCTGTACAACAAATACTTCTGAAGGCTGCAATCAGTGCTGTGTATTATATACTCCTGACCATCCATGTATACTGGGACTGCAGTGGTCAGGTTTATACATCTTACTTAACAATAGATTGTAAGCTCCAAGGAGCAGGGCCCTCCTATCCCTCTTGTATTGAACTGCATTGTTGCTGTATTGTCTCCTGTTATATTGTAAAGAGCTGAGCAAACTGTTGGCGCTATATAAATCCTGTATAATAGCAACAATATATGGACTGCAGCAGTCAGATGTATGTAACGTACAATGTAAATTGCAACACTCCTGACCACCACACTTTGTGTGTTGTGCTGTATGTTACATTTCCCTGACCTTCATACCATATATGTTAAGCTGCATGGTATGTACCCCTGCCAATGTACTCCGAATATTATACTGTATGTTACATACTTCTGACCACCATACTCTGCTTCTGTGTGTTACATGACACGACCACTGTTCAGCAGAAAACAGGAGCGTACATCATACACCAAGGCATGCAATGTATACCCTTAGCTTTCCTCTCACTGCTGTACCTAATGGGTTTTACTGTCTGTCTACATTACACTTTAATTGCCTTCTATATAACATCACATTTTTTATTCTCTAAGTATTTCTTAATATGGTAGATCTGAATTTACAATTTAACATGGTTTTAAAGATCAGGGACTTTGCTTCCCCACCTATATCAACCATAGATAGCAGAGCTGTCCTTTAACCAATTGATAAATGTAAAAAAAACTTTATTTCCTCAAATTTGTATGTATAAAAGTCAATAAATCAAGCCAGCTGAAGATGACAATGTCTATGCCACCAAAAAGGCCACCAAAGACATCCAAAAGGCACTATGACTTGCAGGCAAGATTCAGTTGATCTCAGACATCAGCATTTATGTGTCATTTTGTGACAGTTTGTATACTGTAGAAAGAGGCAAGGAAAGCAGGCTGTAGATACATCCAATCAGACAATAGGTTTTCCTAAAACTGTCCATTTGCAATTCTCCCTGACTTACCTTAGCTGGCAACATATGACACTATGGGGTTGGTTTACAAAAACTGGAGAATGCAAAATATGGTGCAGCTGTGCACGGCAGCCAGTCAGTCACATTGGGTGCAGTTTGGCATGCAATTTGCATGCCATGCGACTTGCAAATCATATACCAAGTCGCACCCTATTGTTCTCTATTAGAGCGGTCATATCGGTGTGATTCTGACTTGGTTGGAGCCGCACTGATTTCTAAAGTAGTGAATACACTTTGTTGTAATTTGCATAGACATCTGTGTCAGATGTCTTGCAAATCGCAAAGAAATCGGCAGGTCACCCAATTTTGAAATGATGAGACTTCAATGTAAGTCCCACGATTTTAAAATGCGCTTTGATATGACTGGGTTGTTGCTTCAGCTTGTCCAATTAAGCTTTGACAATAAAACCTGCAAGCTGATTGGTTACTATGCAGAGCTGTAACAGATTTTGCACTCTCCAGGTTTAGTAAATCTCCCCCCGTCTGTCAGTGCAACACAGACATTACTTAGTCTTTTGACTCATCTATTGCTTATTGGGGTCTCAAGGTTTATAACCTTTGGCAGAAAATTATTTTATAAAAAAGGGACAGACATGTTCATCCTGATCAAGTTGTTTGCCATTTTACTGAAGCTTCAAATCATCATAGCCTGTGAAAACAGTGTTACACCTTGTTTTCACAGGCAGTAAAAGAACGGGAAGTTCAGAAATATTTTCATCTTCCTTAGACCACCCAATAAAAACCTAAGGCAATGGTTCACACAACAGCAATCTCTGAAAAGAGATTGATCTGTGGTGGGTTACTTTTCAGAGGTTCACTTTTCTTAAAGGTTTCATAAATCCATACAAAATTAAGATTTAGTAAGGAATTAAAATGCGTTTGGTCCAGTTGAGCTGTGGTTCCATTGACTTTAATGAGCAAGTTTGACAGGTAGTGCCAACTGTCAAACCCGACAAGCCAATTTAGATTTTCCACTGTATGTGTACAATCCCTTCCAGGTGCCTGGTTGGGCATTTGGTGGCTAGGCAGAGGACAGTAAAAAAAAGCAGCCAAACTGTCCATTTTTACCAGCTATGTAAACAAGGTTGAACAAGGCAGTTGGAGCGGATCGTACGCATGTTGTGTTAGCGATTCTTTGCTTTGTGGCATTTTTAACTCGGCTTGTCTAGTTTGACAGACAGCACCACCTGTCAAACTCAGCACTGAATTCAATAGGACCACATTGCAAATGCAAGTCATTTCGGCATGTTAGCTCTATGTAAAATTGGCCCCGGTCATAAAAAAAATACATGCAGGAGAGGGCAGTATCACTTGCTGAACACCTGGAAGCTCTGCTCTGCTGCCCTCAGAAATAGATGCTGCTGTGTGAACCTAGCCATACAGTCTTAACTACAGCTGTTCTTCTAATTCTGCAGAAACACAGATGCTGAGCCTCTCAGATGGTCATGCAGCGCGTTAGCAGGTCAGTGGCAGATCGAACTAGCAGCAAAAGAGCACCAAGTCCCACTTGGCAGCAGGGATGACAGTTCTTTATCTGTCTCTGAAACCTTTTATAAAGCAGTTTCATTCTGTAGAATTTGACCAACATGTACATTTATAGCCTGAAGGAGTCTTTTTAAGATCTTTCTTCATTAATATTTTGCTATGGTGCAACATAATTATCTTCTCTGAGGATTTAACCACTGTCTTATTTGTACAAATATGTGGCCACAGAAATGGAGCACTCCGCAGCATCTACCTTGAGGGTAGTGTGAAAATGCTGCTGTTACTGTATACATAACATACAGAAAAGATTAAAGTTATGTACAACCAAAGAGAAGCTGAGAATGATTTCTCCAGGCAAACTAATGTAGAATTCTCTCCATGGTATCAGCTGCTATATAGATCTGTTTTTCATAAACAGCAGCAGGTAAGAAATTGCAGTAATAGCACCCGCAGTCCAGCAGAGCAAGCAAAGAATTATAGTCTGGACCAATTAAACAGGAGAAAGATTCCATCATAGGCCTCTGGAAGATGTGAATTCTTATGGGATAACCAATTTTGTTCTCAGCTTCTGGTATTAAAAACATAGTTTTGTGCAAGCCAAATATAGATGGATTAGTGAATTTGCTTGCTGGTGAAGAAGGCAGTGCCTCAAGGTCCGATCGCTGCTTTCTGAAAGATCCAATCCCCCAATGTAAAGCAAAGCATTTACTTTTCCTACATTTTGCTTTCCAGAACTGAAAAGGTATAAGTACACCCCAGGGGCAGACATACAACTCATGGGGCCCCTGGGCAATAGGGGATCATGGGGCCCCTGTGTCCTTGCCCAAACTCAAAAAAGCCTATAAAAAAGGTACCAGGGGCATCTCATGGGGCCCCCTACTGACCCCAGGCCCTCGGGCAGTGCCTGAGTTTCCAAATGGTCAGTCCGCCCCTGGTACACCCCTTTTACCATGAAAGAATGACAAAATTGTGGAAATAATTATGTATCATTTTCAAAGAACACATGTCTTAGGTTTACGTTGAGAGCACGGGAGAAATACATTCCAGGACAAGAAGAAGCAGTAAGACGTTGACTAATTTCACCATGTGTGAAGTGGCCACCAACCCAACACTAAATTTGGAAAATACCGCATTCATTTGAGATACTGTTAACAAGGCTTACGTGGCCAATCATGAACCATCCTGATAGGTAAGTATCTGTGACGATGCCTTGTGGAAAGGCGAAACACGTTGATGTAACTTCCAGTTCCGACCCTATACGTGTGACGCCATATCCGGTGAGTGGAATGCACGCTGATGCGGCGTTCCATGGCCATCTTTAGTGTGGGCAAAGAGATCTGATTCCACAATTTTGCCAGTTCATTGCCAGATGGACGGATGGATGGATAGGGGTACTTTGTGACCAGCTTGTAACTCTCAAGCCTTCGCCAATAATTCCTCCTTAATTTACCCCGAATTCATTCCCATGGATGGATAAAAAATGCAAAAGAAAGGATACCAAAATAGCGTAATACTGTTAAAAAAAACTTTTAATACTCAAGTGATGCTCCAAATGCACTCACATTTTAAAACTGAATATAAAGCCTTTCTGTAAATATATCAGCACTCCTCAAATTTGTTCCAATAGCCCTTCTGACAATTCAAGCTAGGCAGACACAATTGATCAGTGTGACAGCTCGTGGGGAGAGAAATGCCGATAACCGGCATTTCCCTGTTTACATATGATCAGCTGTGATTGGACACAGCTGATCACATGAACGAGCTGACATCTTCGGCTCTTTCCGTGGATCGGTGATCCGCTGTGTCCGAGGGACAGAGCGCACCGCCAATCGCCACACTGCGCTCTCCGGGAGCCGCGCATGCGCGGTTAGAATGGGAGGACGTCATACGAGCCGCCTTGCATCCATCATATTACTATATGGCGGGCGGGAGGCAGTTAATATATAATTTTTCACATTTTTATTGTTTGTATTATTTGCGCTGTATCACTTCTATGAGTATATTTTGATGTTTAATCAAAAGTATATTCACAAGGACCTTTCTCTGTGTACTCCATATTGTTCAAAGTTAAACCCCAGGCACAGAGAAAGGTGTATGCCCTCTATTATATAGCATCTGTAGTCTTCTCTCTACATTTGTTTAAAGTGTTGAATTTATAAAGCTTGTCTGCAAGTTCAGAAAACAAAAGAGGGCGGAGAGCTAAAAGTGCACACTGCAGAGCTCAGTGAGAAGAGCTCTGACAGCTGACACAACACCCTCCACACAGCTCACCCATCAATATGCTGGAGGTCCCTCCCCGTCACCATTTTTCTCTTGGTATCAGGAAAACTTGTCAGAATTGATTCATACTGACAGCAGAGGAATGCAGCAGCACACAGAAATTATACCTAGAGCTCTAAATTAAGACAAGTACACACTCTAGAAGGATATGCTTTGTTCATATGCCATGTCTGAGGTTTACAACCACTTTAAAATACTATCCACCTGAAAAATTCCATTAACTGAAAACAAGCTGATGATACCAAGTACTAATGGGAAAGTAATTCGTGCTTCTAGTGTCAGAAAGCCTCTAATGTTTATTCCAAAACACTCTGAATCCATTGTCCCTTGCACAATATTGACTGACAGTACACTGAGGGAAAAGGACATAACCTATCAATCTTTCTAGTTGCTGGGATATGCAGTTTTGGGAGCAGCTTCAACATAATGCACATTCATTACAGGCGATGTAATGAATGGTCCACAATTTTAAAGAAACATAAAAGTTACTCTGTAGTATCTTCTTTTATAAACTTTTAGGACTATATGTAAAACATTTGTTATGCGTATCTGACAAACATACGCACATTCAGCTAGAAATCAATGTATTTTCCCTAATATAATAGTCCCTATATATATATATATTATACCTAGTGGCCATAATGCATTTTTTTCCATAAACACTCAAATTAGAGGGAAAAAACATATTATGGCCACTAGGTGGTGATGATGATATAGGAACTACATACATTAAAAATATAGCAATTTTCATTCTAAATGTGTGGATGTTTGTGTATAAAACAGTTGTTGGGCAGATGTGACAGACTCCTTAGAGGCGAAGTTCACCTTTGGAACATGTTACACCCGTATTTAGGGTGTAACACTGTGAGGGCACTGATGAGCACTCTTGTAGTCTACTGACACATCCTCCAGCTTTCTAACAGAAACTCCATACATAGGTATGTGCAACAAAGCTGGAGGATGTGTCTGCAGGAGCCTGACATTGCACTCACAAGCCACTAATCGAGGGTGCAATGCTTTGCAAGCCTCTATAGGAAAAAGTAATAAATGCACATTTTATTTCTGCAAAAATCTGTGCATATATCTCCTAGATTGTAAGCTCCAAGGAGCAGGGCCCTCAAATCCCTCTTGTATTGAACTGTATCGTTACTGTATTGTCTTCTGTTATATTATAAAGCGCTGAGCAAACTGTTGGTGCTATATAAATCCTGTATAATAATAATAATATAATATTTTTATCCTGACAGTTGAACTTTAAAAAATAAAAACTATGCATCTACAATCACTTAGAAATAACAACCATGTCATACTTGCTTTGTACAATGCTTTTGCACAGAGCAGTCACAATTCTCTTCTTATGGTGTTCCCCCCCCCCAGTGCTCCTGGCCCTTCCCTGGTCCACATAGCAAGCCCCCGGCTCCTCCCTCACTGGCTTTGATTGACATCAGCAGGAGTCAATGACTCCCACTGCTGTGTCTGAACCAATGAGGAGAGAGCAAGCTGAGAAAGTCTCTGCTCTAATGCACATCACTGGATCGAGAGTGGGGTTAGGTAAGTATAAGTGGGGGGCTTCTGCTTGCAGATGCTTTTTTTACCTTAATGCAGAGAACGCATTAAGATAAAAAACCTTCAGCCTTTAGAACCACTTTAGCCTTAAAGTGACACTAAACTCTATTCAAGTATAACGTTCTGTTAGTAGGAAGCTACGCTTGTTCTCCATGGTATTGCTATGTAAAGAATCATAGCCACCCTTTCTTGCTTGCTCCCAAAATGAACTAGGGACTATGGACGAATAGATTTGTATTATGCATAGACTGCAACTAATGTGTAATTCTTATTCCAAACAAATGGCTGTGAGTCAAAGAAGGATAAAAAAAAGGTTTGGGAGCCCTCAGAGGATGTTGCAAAGTGGCAGAAAAACAATACGTTGTCACCCTGGGATATACAGGCCTGCAGCATTAGTTGACATGTCAATGCACAGCACACCAGCCAATTTACTTTGACTGACATGGTTGCTAACCATTGAAAATTATTGTGTGGGCCCTGAAAATAAGTTGTCTGATCTATCTGGAAATGGTGAAGCAGAAGGCAGGATGTTCCTTACGAGAACCTTTAGGTAGGACAAATAGGGACTCTGTTGTGTGCACAGAAGCTGTGACTGCCAGGTAGACCCTAATAGCCCTACGAAACATCTTGGCAGTGTAGGGACATTTCCTTGGAATTTGTTCAAATGGGATAGTGGGAGGGTAAGACTTCCATGCAGTGGAAAGTAGAGACCACTTTGAGTAGAAAAGAAGGTCTCAATACCACACTGTCCCTGTGCAATACAAGAAAAGGCTGCCAGCTCAGAAATGCTTCTAACAAACATAATGGCTACCAGAAAGACATCCTTACATGTGAGGTCTCCCAATGGGATATCCCTAATTGACTCAAAGGTAAGGGGGTGTCTCTGAAGTAGAGAGAGCACTAGGTTGAGATCCCAAGGTTATACAGGGGGTCAGAATTGGGGCACTGATATGAGCAACTCCCTGAATAATAAGTCATGATTAGGGATTGCAAAGAAAGAGGTTTCTGGAAGAGAAAAGATGAGGCAGAAACGTGTACCCTAAGGGTACTCAGGGCCATCTGTTGATCAAGACAAGTTTGATGAAAGGCCAAGATACAAACAACAAAGGAAAGGGAGCAAAGCAAGCCTTGGATGTACAATTGAGAATTTTGCAAGAGGTAGATTTTCTTGTTAGTAAGGCAGGGATAACTAAGCAAGAGGTTTCTGGAAGAGTAAAGATAAAGCAGAAACTTGTACCCTAAGGGTACTCAGGGCCATCCTTTGATCAAGATGAGTTTGAAGAAAGGCCAAGACACAAACAACAAAAGGAACGGGAGCAAAGCAAGCCTTAGATGTGTAATTGAGAATTTTGCAAGAGGCACTTTTTTTTGTTGTTAGTAAGGTAGGGATAACTTAGTCAGAGATACCCCTAGTCTTCGGGACTTGGGTTTCAACAGTCATGGGCCATGGCATTAGAGCCAGTGACTGAGGAGCAGGGAGAAATAGGGGACCTGTATGTCTGGTCTGTTTGAAAGAGGCCAAGGCTGGTCTTCCAGGAGTCAAGTATGTCTGTGTACCACGTCTTTCTGGGTTAATTTGGTGCAATGAGGATCACCAGAGATAACTCTCTTGGCTCTAGGAGATGGCAGCTTAAGACGTCTATCTGCCAATTGTCCAAGCCAGAAATATGGAAGTCCAGAGAACTGGAATGTGAATTTCAACTTAGGAGAGGATCAGATTTGTTTAAGGGCAGCTCAACTTCTGATAACTCTTGATAGTTTATGTATGCAACTGCTGTGCAATGTGACTGCATCCTGACTTGGTGACATTACAGAAGAGGGGTACAGTGTTGTAGAATTAATATGATGGCTTCCAGTTCTAGAATGTTGATGGGGAGTCTCCACTCTTCATGGAAAGGAATGAATTTCCCTTCTCCAGGGAAGCATTGGAGATCGACCATACCAGGGAGATATTTGTATGGCTGGACAGATGCATTGGACAGTTCAGAGAGTGGATCTGTTTGTTCCATAATGTAAGCCCAGAACTTTCAAGCAGAAACATACTGAGGGGGTCCTTTTGGAAGGTGCATCTGAGGTTCCCTCTTAACATAAAATGTGCCCATCAGAGTGACTCAACATAAAATAACGGCACTCTGATGGGCACATTTTATGTTAAGGGGGCATTCTGATGGACACATATGTTAAGGGGGCACTCTGATGGACACATTTTATGTTAAGAGGGCATTCTGATGGACACATATGTTAAGGGGCACTCTGATGGGCACATTTTATGTTAAGGGGGCACTCTGATGGACACATTTTATGTTAAGGGGGCACTCTGATGGGCACATTTTATGTTAAGAGGGCATTCTGATGGGCACATATGTTAAGGGGCACTCTGATGGGCTCATGTTATGTTAAGGGGGCACGCTGATTGGCACATTTTATGTTATGGGGCACGCTGACGGGCACATTTTATGTTAAGGTTCACATATGTTAAGGGGGCACTCTGATTGGCACATATTATGTTAAAGGGTACTCTGATGGGTACATATTGTGGAAAGGGGCACGCTGATAGCCACATGTGATGAAAAGGGGCACTTTGATGGGAACACCTGATGTAAAGGGGCACTTTGATGGAGACGACTGATGTAAAAGGGCACACTGATGGGAACACCTGATGTGATGGGGACACCTGATGTAAGGGGTCACTGTGATAGGGGAAACTTACTGTATGCAATGGGATACTATGATGGGGACAACTGATGCAGAAACCTGATGTCAGTGGGTGCGTTGTTGAGTACACCTGATGTAAGGAGATCCTCTGATGTCATAGCACAAACCTGAGATTTAGATCTTGGCCAGAAGAAAATTACAGTGACTGGACCTCTTTGAATCTTAATTCAAAACTCCTGGTTAATACAAACATCTTAATTCTAGATCCATGGAGGGTGAGGAGACAGTCTAGCAAATAGGCATGATTGCAATTAATGGCTGCAGGGCTAGACCTGAAAGTATAAAGGAGGCCTTGCAAAATGTGATGTGGAAGACTGAGGTTTTGCCTTTCCAATGACAGAAACTGCAATAACTGAGGTGCTGACTGTGGCAGTGTCTCTGTAGCAGAAGGGAGCAGGAAAACATGCTGTGTGCATTTTTCAGCAGATAAGACAGGCAAGAAGCCAGCAAGATAGCAATGAAGCCTGCCACGCATATCCAGACGGTGACAAATTGTGCCAAATTTAAAATTACTTATGGAGCTGAAAACATTAGAGACAAGTATAACAGGGAGTCACACAATTAAGTGAATAATTCACAGTTTCTGTCTCTGTATCTGCATTACGAGCCAAGCACTGTGGGGTCTCTCTTAATAGCTAGGAACCCATCAAAAATACAGAGCAATCCTATATAACCTCATCCAACCTCATCCACATTGCTGGGCCCATTATGGATCCAGGCTTTGACTGTCATGGTGAGCAACCCCCAAAGGTGACTTCGGGGTCTGGGAAACAACAGAGATGGACCATGGCCCTGGACCTGTATTGCACCCTGTGGCAAACTATACACATTGCATTTCATGCCAAGGTGAGTGCTTAATGCAGAATCCAGTGTCTAAAGTAAACATTACAGGCTGGCCCCAGTGGTGTCTATGGTCTCCAAGGTCTAACAATGAGGGCTATCAAACCAGAAAATGCTATATAACCCATGGCAATAAGCAGTCAGATCTTGATAGAATTGTCAGAAGAAGAAAGGACTCGTTAGAAAAAAAAAATCCTCCGAAGGAGGAAAAAATTGAAGTCTCACTGAATGGGTGAGGGCCTAGCAAGTTTTTTTTGCCAGTATCCAACAGCCTGCATATAATCAATGGTCTATAAATACAAGCCCTGTTTCCTATACTGTACAATTAAGATATCAATATTTTATCTGTGTATTTAGTCGTTTGCCCAAAATTCAACTTTGCCTAGCAAAGTGCTGTGAATTAAACCCATTCCTACCTCCTCCTCCTAAAGTCTATCCATGTTAATCAAACCTTATTAGTAGTGTAAATTGCATAGATTTTTGGAAGATTTCCTACCTCTTCCGTTGTAAAGAAAATTACATGTAACCAATCAGGCTTTGATGAACCTATAAAAGCCTATTATGTACTTCCATCTTAGTCAATGTATTTTGATGAGAACATCTGACCCTGCCAGGCCATAATAACTATGTTCATTTACCTCCCTTTTTTGGATATGTTTTCACATATATACTATTTGCCAGTTACTGTATATAACTCATATACTAAAAACTGATTTTTTTTGGGGGGGGGGGGGGCTTGCATTATACAGTATATTGCACACTTCCAGACATAGTCTATAATGACCACCTAACAGAACATACATCCTTTCACCATAAAGAGCGATTTATATAAACAAGTGAGTCAAACTCCATTTCCAAATACATATTGGAATTGGCTTTGAAAGCCATCATTTTGTTTTAATAATGTTCTTCCTTTTAATTACTGTACTGCTGGCTACAAAATGAGTATGTTGTTTTTATTAAAAGAAAAAATAACTGCTAGGAAATTGGCAGCTACAACAAAATATTATCGCTTGGAAAACAAGGTCATTTTTATAATTATTTATTGTGATGGAAAGTTCTTGCCAGAATATCTGAATCATGCTTCATTTAAAGGTATAGTCCACCTTTGTAAAAAACAATACTAATAAATGTACAAACAATGTATTCATAAAAATGTGCAATTTTTACATTTGTACACTAAATCCTGAAGAGCATTACAACAATGTGTAGTGTGTCATGGACTCAATGAACAGGCACCTACATTGTTTACTCCCACCATATAGAGGTACAGACCGTATGTTTTTGGGCAGGAGGAAGTAAACAGTGGACTACAAATGCAGTGTTAGTGTCGCGCGATCTACAAGTCCTTCTGCCCCAGTGGCAGATGGGAGTTGTAGTTTTTCTATTACCAGATCCCTGTAAAAGGATGACATGGCTCTATGAACAGAACCATACAGTGCTGCGCTAAATGCAAAACAAAACACATTTGTGCAAGGATAATCAATTTATGTAAGTGTGTGTGTGTGTGTGTGTGTGTGTGTGGGGGGGGGGGGGGGGGGTCGAGGGAGGAGGGTTGGGGTGTAACATGAAACCGGGTATTAAAAGTGGGCTATGCGGTTGCAACGCTACATGTGTAATCAGCAAGATGTTTGAAGCCCCACAGCAGATCCTAATGAAACTGTACATATACAAAGCATTGGTGGGCCAGAGTCTAGGCAGCAAGCTAAAGGGACAGCACCAAAACTTGGACTTAATTCACTTTTTTCCCTTTTTTTGCTTTGTGCTTTAGAGATACGATTCATAAAACTTACTGCAGTTCAGGTTCCTTCCTTTTTCTGCAGAAAAACTGTATGGGCATGCACTACGGAATGTGCAACTTGCACTGTTAGTCACCAAAATCTGCTCCTGCTGATATCTGTAATCAGTGCCACTAATTATTCCCCACCCCCCGCATCTCTTCCAGCCCTCTTCTCTCCCTTCCACCAGCTGAAGCTGCTGTAGGCAAAGGGGGACTGAGTTCAGAATGAATAGGGGACAGTGGGGGGCATCTGGTAAATATGTCCTATTTACTAGCCCTTTCCTTTTCTGAATGAATACAGTGATCGATCAGTACCAATTGCACCTGTGTTCATTCATAGCTGAAGCATAGTAAACTGTGATTACTATGCTTCAGTTTGTGAACAGGAAGTCTCTGTACAAAGCACTTCCTGTTCATTCATCTACAGTGCAGCTGAGGATGCAGAGAAAGGGATTGAGGAATATGTTTCTCAAACATGAGACATCAGGAATTTGTTAAGACCCCTGATATTTCACCAGAGGCCCCCTCAACAGAGCTGTAAAAAAAGTAAAATAAAATTGTAAAAAAAAATAATATATATATATATATATATATATACATATATATATACAGTTGTGTTCAAAATATTAGCAGTGTGTTGAAAAAAGTGAATAAAGCTTAAAATCCTTCTAATAGCTTTTATTTCCATACACACAAATGCATTGGGAACACTACACATTCTATTCCAAATCAAAACATGAAGAAAAATATCAAATTTGTGTTGTTCCTCTAAAAAATTTTTTTTTAAAAAAGTGAATATTAGACTGTTCAAAAAAATAGCAGTGTTTGTATTCTTCTTTACAAACTCAAACATTCACTATATAAACTGAAAAATGTTTGAAGATTTTGCTTTCCTTTGAATCACTTAATTAATATTTAGTTATATAAGCACTGTTTCTGAGAACTGCTGTACATCTGTGTTGCATGGAGTCAACCAACTTCTGGCACCTGTGATCAGGTATTCCAGCCCAGGATGATTGGACTACATTCCACAGTTCTTCTCTATTTCTTGCTTTTGCCTCAGAAACTGCATTTTTGATGTCACCCCACAAGTTTTCTATTGGATTAAGATCCGGGGATTGGGCTGGCCACTCCATAACGTCAATCTTGTTGGTCTGGAACCAAGATGTTGCACGTTTACTGGTGTGTTTGGGGTCGTTGTCTTGTTGGAACACCCATTTCAAAGGCATTTCCTCTTCAGCATAAGGCAGCATGACCTCTTCAAGTATTCTGATGTATTCAAACTGATCCACGATCCCTGGTATGCGATAAATAGGCCCAACACCGTAGTATGAGAAACATCCCCATATCATGATGCTTGCGCAACCATGCTTCACTGTCTTCACAGTGTACTGTGGCTTGAATTCAGTGTTTGGGGGTCGTCTTACAAACTGTCTCCGGCCACTAGACCCAAAAAGAACAATCTTACTTTCATCGGTCCACAAAATGTTGCACCATTTCTCTTTAGGCCAGTCAATGTGCTCTTTGGCAAATTGTAACCTCCTCAGCACATGTCTTTTTTTCAACAGTAGGACTTTGCGGAGGCTTCTTGCAGATAGCTTGGCTTCACATAGGCGTCTTCTAATTGTAACAGTACTCACAGGTGACTTTAGACCTTCTTTGATCTTCCTGGAGCTGATTGTTGGCTGAGTCCTTGCCATTTTGGCTATTCTTCTATCCATTCGAATGGTAGTTTTTCGCTTTCTTCCACGTCTTTCAGATTTTGGTTGCCATTTTAAAGCATTTGCGATCATTTTAGCTGAGCAGCCTATCATTTTCTGCACTTCTTTATATGTTTTCCCTTCTCCAATCAACTTTTTAATCAAGGTACGCTGTTCTTCTGAACAATGTCTGGAACGACCTATTTTCCTCAGAATTTCAGAGAGAAATGCACTGTAACCAGCATGTACAACATTTGCTGCCTTCCTTCCTTAAATAAGGGCAATAATTGCCACCTGTTTTTCAAAGAATGAATGACCTCACTAATAGAACTGCACACTGCTATTATTTTGAACATGCCCCTTTCAATTAGTGAATCAATTACACAGAATCAGCAGCATGCATGTCATGACTGTTGGGTCTGTTGGATTTCTATTACTCTACTACACCTGCTAGTAAATTATATGCCATGTAGAAATATCATTTCTACCAAAAACAGTGATTGATCAGGTTAGTGATGTCTGACTGCTATTATTTTGAACACAACTAATATATATATATATATATTTATTTATTTATTAGGGCTTTGCTCTCTGAAGAGCAATTTGTGTTCACATCGTTCTTCAGAGAGCATCCAACTGTTTACCACCACCTGCTTTAACCCCTTGCATAGCAGTGCTATGCATAGTGCCGTGAAGCAAAGCATCGCGGGTGCAGCACTTGTATACTCCCAACCACCGCTTCTGCAGCTAAAGGGGTAGTGGTTGGGGGGCAGTAAAAGCACAGCTCAACTGCAGGGTTTTAAAGCCCCCCAGCGTCACTTGTAAACAAGCCCTGCACCCACACGCCTGTCAAATTAGAACCTGCACCCACACGCCTGTAACCCACATGCCTACACCAGCACACCTGTCAAATTAGGAATTGCTTCTACATAATGGTCTCATTTTTTAATGTACACATATATATCTGTTTTTTAATATACATACCATTTTATTTATATGTTTCTCTGTATATTTTTTGTATTTGTTTAATAGCCCTGAAGGAGGGAGAGTCTGTTCTCCCGAAACACGTTGTCTTGATGTACTTGTCATTACTCTCAATAAATGTCTCTAAATCTATCATAAAAAGTGCATTCTTTTGAACATCGGGCACTCCTTTTTCTATTATTCCAAGGATACGTGTGGAAACAACCTTAAGGCTGTAACAGAAAGGCAGCAGCCCAAACCCTAAGAGGGTTTACCGCCAGTATCCACCATTTTTGCACAATTGACTGGAGGGACATCTCCCTACCTACCTACGCAACTATCCACCTATGGCCAGTGACTGATCCTGTCAGTCCAGAGCAGTCCTCAGCACAAACAAATTAGGAATTGTGGCTGTGTTCATACAACTGTTTTTTTTCCCCATAGTGTAACACAGGCTGGTTGCACACAGCTCCAGCCACATAAACCACTGATTCAAACTATACAGGCCACAGTATCCATGTGAATGAGCCCCAAGATCTCATTCACACACAGAGCTTTATTTATTAGGTCAGTAAAGTTTTATCTGTTAGATTTAGCAAGAATCGTGTGCGTTATGTTGTGTTAGTGTCCCTAATAATTATCATTTGACAATCGGTTGCTGCTGTAACAATCTATGATCACATTTGCAGCACGTACATGGTTACGCACAATTAATCGTAGACTGCTCTAGGACCACCACTACGCTAGAATGATCAATTATTATCTGCTATACCGACCAATATCCCCAGCAATGACAACAGATACAAATTCCAGTCACATGGCTGAAAACAATGATTGTTACATGTTAGTGAATTGAGCTTATAATCATGTAGTAGTCAGTGGACAAATTAATGTCATTTTTACGAATTAATTATGGTAATATGTGGTCAGTTGTAGATATTTAGTTGTACAAATGCAAAATTGCAAACTAACAGCCCCTATAGTCTGGGCCTGTAGAGGAAATGACATGTCACTGGTAGCTCTGCGAATACACTATGGTATCTACAAATAGCCATTCCAAGATATGAAATAATGTCTCCAGAAATGTGTAGACTGCTGGTCTTTTACCCACAGGACAAGCAGATAAATTGTGCACTATTCAACCGTGCAAGAGCAATGCAAACAGACATAACGAAGAAAAGTAAAGCCATTCTATTATTTGATAATCTGTCATCTAAGACTCAATCATTGTCTGTATCGCGCAGATGCTGATTATCAGACAGGTTGGTATAAACCTGTCAAACCTGGTGAAGATCTGTCTCTGTATTAGTAACTGATTAAATGTCACTGATTGAAGGGAGAACTCAGTCACAATAAAAATATAATCACAAACTTACATGTCAGGTTAGGTGGACTTGCTTTTTTTATGATTGTGAGTGCATGTTATGGTATACTGATCAGCTTTTTTCAAGTAACTACTGCTGATACAGAGAGTTAAAGTGTTACTAGACCCACAACAGTAAAATCAGCCTGTATGTGCTGTAAAGCAAGCTTGTTATACTCACCGAGGAACTTACAGGGTTAATTCTCTACATTGTGTAAAAAGGATATTTGTTCCTGTCTTTTCTGATCCTCCCCTTCTTCTACTGTCCCCATTTCATCTGCTGACAGAACAGAGCCTTGGGAGCAAGCTGCACATGCTCGGTTTAGTGTGCATTGCTAGAGAGTTTTTTCTTTTTCTTTGGAGGGTGCATGTGATCAGCACAGGGCTGATCAGCGCTGTCCAGAGAGAGGGATTCAGGGGTCCTCCAGCCTCATAGGATGGTGAGAGGAGAATGAAAACTCCTCCTACAAGGTTTAATTAGTGCTCTGCTGGACACTGATAGAAGTCACATGACTGCTCTAACTGCTGATGAGAAAAGGTATTTAGCAGTTTACAATTACGAAATAATTGCATATCCATGTTTTGTTTACTGTGGGAGATCAGATATAGTGAATTCAGGGTCCTGGGTTTAGTAACATTTTAACCTTTGCATAGAACCACACTGTGTGTAATGGCTAATTTGTTGTTGGGGACATACAAACTTAGGATGCTGCCAGAAATAGGTTTCATTTCCTGCCATTCTATATGTCTATATTACAAAACCCACAAAAACATAAATACGTAATGTGATATGACTGCAAGATGTTTTTCTGACAATTCTGCTTTACATGATACATATGTTTCTAGTGCTGCATGAAGTTTTGTGTAAAGTTACAAGTTTATTGAGAAAAAACAGGAAACAATATGTCATTCTTAGATTGTTATATGCTTGAACCTACATGTACAGCAGCTACACAGCACGTAAGTGCAGGAGTAATCACACCTGATTTACAAGCACAAATCACTGCAATTATGGGTGTCATGCCAAACAATGGCAAGGTGCATATGATGTCATCTACATCAAGAGATGGTCTTCTGCACAAACAGGTCCACACACCCAAACATGTCAACACAGCCTTGGAATATTTCAATTTGTCTTACTTACTATATAATTGTTCTCAAAGAGCTCAGACTGTCAGTCCCTGAGGCCAGGGAAAAGTCTACTATTCAGAATCTGAAATTCTCTTTGACACATTTTAAAGACCTGTGTGAACTAAAGAATATCCTGAAACACAGGGGTGACGTGCTAACATCAGAGGTCTGAGCTTCATTGTCTCAGTCCTTGTTTGACATTTACAGTCATCATTCTCATTTGTGGACTTGGACTGGCTGCCATCAAAGCAAACTGTAAACTCAGCGACACCCTTGCTCATGTATTCATTTATATGAAACTCAACTGTTTTAACTCCACCTAAGCAAGGATTTCGTAAGTATAAGGCAGCCAACTGTAGAGTTCAGTCAAATCTAAGTTATTACACATTACTGTTCCTTGCACCAAGATATTAAAATAATTCATTTTCACAAATGTGCATTGTATGCTTTGTTTGATGTCCAAAATGACTAACCATGTACATCTGTTCATGCAGTAGATAAGTATTACACAGTAGGGGATTATTTACTAAAACTGGTAAGTGCACAATTTGGTGCAGCTCTGCATAGAAACCAATCAGCTTCCAGGTTATATTGCCAAAGCTTAATTGAACAAGCTGAAGTTAGAAGCGGATTGGCTACCATGCACAGATGCACCAGATTCTGAGTGCACCAGTTTTAGTAAATCTCCCCAGCATGTACCTTGAAGGAGCAGTAGTATTTGGATGAGAAAACATCAACATAACATGACTATCTTCTAATCCAATCTATTATCCATGGGTGTCTGCTGCAGTATTAAAGTGCCTGAAGACATTGCAATCCTCACCTGACCCTGCTAAAAACAGGAACATCTTTTTGGGATGGCAGAACAATGTCCATGAAAAGGCATCTCTCTTTTAATATGTATGGAATAAATGGCAAGATTCATATTGCTCTTCAATCTGTCTACAGCATCATAAAATCTCAGTGCTGACAACCTTGGCATATAAATCACCAATCCATGTTTGTGTACGTGACTGAAGTATGCAGAGTCAGATGGAGCACTAATATTTATGTTGGCACTACTGCCAAAGACAGATTGCACAGACAGGCAGTGAAGCCCACAGAAGCAAAACCAGATTTCTAAAAATGCTTAGAAACAAATGGCGACCTGACAAATGCCAAAATTGCCAGATTGCGGCTGTATTTCCCCTCTTCTGTTTTAAGGTACACGCGTTTTCCATATTGATGCTTACTAACGCATTTTCATTGACGTTTATGGAAAAGCATGTGCATGCATAGGTGAAAATTTTGCTTGAAATCTTATTCTAAGTAGATAATACACAAGTATAGCCCCTCCCAAAGAAGTCCTACTATGATTTATCATTTTCCCATTTTATCTGTTCATTCACTAGAGACAGACAATGAAAGTGAAAATACCTGTACTTCCTATTGTGATAATATACAGCAGCCATTTCCATTAGATTGTAAGTTCTTATGAGCAGGGCCTTCTTAATGTTCTTGTTTTGTTATTGTATTGTAAGTGTACTGTCTCCGTCTATATTGTAAAGCCCTGTGCAAACTGTTGGAGCTATATAAATCCTGTATATTAATAAATTCCCTCCACGACTACAGAGCCACCCCAGTCCTGACGTTCCTTTACAGGAGAGGACTGCTGGAGTTCATTACCGCAAAGGATAGCTAAATGATGATTAGGAGCATAAAAGATGACCAAGAGGAATTTTTCTGTACTTGCACCATTTTTAAAGGGGTAAAACATGGAGACATGTGCATGTATTGCAGAGATGTACTGAATGTTTGTTTTTATTTTGCCAAGACATATGAGCGTGAAAATGCAAATCAGACATAACAAAGAGACATATTACCATTATGATGATGAGACATGTAGGAAAAAAAAAAAAAAGTACAATGCATTGTGTAGATACCGTCAGGTAATTCACCCACTGACATCTTATAATTCTCAGAACACTCTGGTGGTAACCCACCGGCAATTACTTTTGTATGTGCAATACTAAAGGATGGTAATGAGTTACCTTATGTTTGAACTTATTGGAGTTCTTGTTCTCCTTCTTATTCAGGTCAATAAAGTAATGTGTAATCCGTTCCTTGGACTTAGAATCCATTTCCCAGGATATCTTGAAGGAGTCGCATGTAATGTTGCTTATCTTGATGTTGTGAGGGACGGGTAGCTCCTCCATTTCTGCAATGCCGCTGTCTTGCGATTTATTCCCTGCAAACAAAACATGTTATTATTCATGATGTCTAAATGTACCTAGCCAGGAGGCCAAATCACTCATCTTAAACGTACTAAATTATATTTTATTGCACTGTGGAGCTTGACAGCCCATCAGGAGGGGAATAGCCTAACTACCCAGTGTCACACATAAGATTTACACTTTTACTTTTCAGTAGAGGTGGAGGGCCAACTGTTGCAATTTACTTTTCCATCACCATCACAAAGCAATATTTTTCTCCTGTTATTTGCCACTTGAAGCACTTAAATTACAGTAGCTCTTTTTCCTCTCCTACATTACCTTGTCTTAATGTTTGTTTTTTTTGTTTTCCATTTACTGTGACATGTATTCCTTAAACTGTACTACTTTAATTTACCAAATACCCCCTATAGTAAATCATACTTCCCCAAATTCAGTTTAATACAAATGAGAATGTGTCAGAAAACAATGCAAATAAACGAAAATCAAATGCAAGCTAACAATGGAGCTATAATATCTTCAATGGGTCTACAGAGAACTTAGCACACTGGTCTTTGTGTTCCTCTGACTATTCTCCTAACAATGTTGAGGATCCATCTCCTACTGTAATAGTGAGTTCCTTGGCACACTACATAATAACCAGTGGTCTTCATTATATGTGATTGATGACATTACATTTGTTCAACTTTGAAGGGAACCAAACACAACTAAGTGTACGCAGTAATCTAAATATTCAGTCTTAAAGTATTATTGTAACTGTGCATTTTATCAAAGACTTAAACATTTCTTCTTATTTAGGTTTGCTTTACTTTGCCTTAGTCTGACTCTACAGCTTGCGTCAGTCGATCAGATGTCACTTGAAGTCTAATAAATAAAATGTTTTTTACTCTGTCTATATTTTATATATTGTTTTTCTCTGTGGTAACAGTTAGAAAGAAAGAAATGACCAGGAAGTCTTCCCAGTGGGAAGAAAGACAGAAGTAAAAATGGAACAAAAGCAGTAACCCTTCACCAGTCTGTCCAAAGCTTAAAAAAATGGATTTACCTCTACTTTAACCCTCCTTCTATTCAGGGCCCCCAGTCAGTAACTGCCAAATGTTCTAGAATGATCACAAAACCTGGGATTAAAGTGGCCCCCAGCAAAGGGAAGTCCTAAATCCCCCCTTTGGGGGTTTGAAATGTCATGTGACCTAATACATTGAGCTGCAGAGGAGGTTGGGGATTTAAGACATCCTTTTGGTGGGGGTTCCTCGGATGATAGGTCTGAACTGTAAGAACATTACTCCAGCTTTCACTGACTAGAAGAGTCTCTGTGGCCAGCCCAATATATTTTAGTGGAAACAACCCAGGCAGAAGATGCGCCCAACTACCCTGCCCCAGTTTACAATTCACCAGGCTTATTTATGGATATGCATATTTTGACTTTTTTATTATTATTCTGGCATATTATAAATAATTTGTTCTCTCCATTATTTAGCTATACCTACTCTTGAATCAGACACCTTGGCTGTATGAGTAGGTCAGCTGAAGTCTAACTTCTTACACAATTCATTCAAAAACTGGTAAACAGTATGTGAGACCAGACAGCTATGGGACAGGAAGTGAAGGTAAATCTCTCCAATGGGATACAGCTGTTAAAATAAACTGACAGTGGTTATAACCCTCCCTTACTCTATCCAAAATGAAAAAGAAAAGGTTTGCCTATAGTTCTACTTTAACTGCTAAAGTAAATAGAGTATTTCCAGCTTCCAGGCAGATCAGCCAGGTATGGCACATGCATATTTATATTAACTATGCAAAAATATCCAACCCTACTCTGAAGCGCTAAAAACAGTACCATCTTTAAAAAAAAAAAAAAAAAAGACAATTTTGTAAAACTACATTTTTGTTCTGGTCTGCAATAGTAATCAACAAATATTAGTATAGTTATGGCTGTAAAAAGGAAAACATCTTGGCCATATGCCACAGGAACCTCTTTTGCAGACCTGAATTTGTGGCACCTGTATACACAGATATGCCCCAAGCAGACTAATAAGCACACTTTTTGTGTACCATTTATTATTTATTTTATTATAGGTACATATATAGCGCCATTTATTTACACAGTGCTTTACATATATTATACATTCACATCAGTCCCTAACCCTCAAGGAACTTACAATCTAAAGTCCCTAACTCAAATTCATCCATACTAGGGCTAATCTAGACAGAAGCCAATTAACCTACCAGCATGTCTTTGGAGTGTAGGAGGAAACCGGAGTAACCAGAGGAAACCCACACAGGCACAGGGAGAGCATGCAAACTCCAGGAAGGTAGTGCCATGGTTGGGATACAAACCATTGACCCTGGTGCTGCCCAAGCATAAGAAAGGAACATATCTGCATAGAGCAGTGTTTCTCAAAACTTTTTTTCAGTCAAGGCACCATTTAAAATTCTGCACAAATCTTAAAACACTCCATTTTCAAATGTTAAAAGCTACACTAATAGCTTTACATAACGCAACAATATCCACACATGTAGGACACCCAACATTAGAGGCGCTTTAATCTTCCAAAGAAAACACACTTTGCACACTGGTACTGACTAGTATTCCAGTGTTTCTCTTCTCTCTCAGTTTCTCTCCCTGACTCTACTAATGTGAACCAAATTCTGAAGGAGAGGGGCACACAATGGACGATGTGCAGATTTCGACATCCTCCAGATCAACTGATGACATAATTGGTTGTTAGGAGGCCAGCAGCTAGAAGGTAGTAATTAGAGATGAGCGAAGAAATGAAAAATTCGATTCGACTGATTCGGCGAATTCGTGGACAATATTCGATTCGAGTCGAATAAATTCGCTGTGAATTTAACTTAAAAAAGGGTGTTTCTAGGCTTCAGAGAGACTTAATATTAGTGCAGAACACTGTACCTTTAATTTAAATGCCCTTGGAGTCTGCTGGGGAAGAGAAATAATACTGTCAGTCAGTATGACATGCAGATGAGTGCCGTCGATCTTAGAATCACCGCACACTTCACTCATTTGGGCAGTCACGGGGCCAAAACCAGAGTGTGGAGCCACAGTGTGGCGGTGGAGGCAGCAGCAATGGGAGGCCATACAGCACCCTATGACAAAAATGGAAACCACCAGCAGTGTGAGGAGACCTGAAAGTGGCACATGGCAGAGTGTGGCGATAGAGACAGCAGCAATGGGAGGCCGTACAGGGACCCATGACACACTCTGGACCTGGCAGCAGCATGAGGAGGCGGTACAGGGGCCCATGACAGATTACGGGCCTGGCAGCAGCATGAGGAGTCGGTACAGGGGCCCATGGCAGATTACGGGCCTGGCAGCAGCAATGGGAGGCCGTACAGGGACCCATGACACACTCTGGACCTGGCAGCAGCATGGGGAGGCGGTACAGGGGCCCATGACAGATTACGGGCCTGGCAGCAGCATGAGGAGTCGGTACGGGGGCCCATGACACACTCTGGACCTGGCAGCAGCATGAGGAGGCGGTACAGGGGCGCATGACAGATTACGAGCCTGGCAGCAGCAACTTGGACAGGAGGACGTTCAGCTTCTGCACCGTCGGGTGCGTGCTCGCAAACTGTTGTCTCTTGGAAACGGATTCCAAGAAAGACTGCTGACGGAATCCGTGAAGAGGAGTAGCAGGAGAAGGAGCATCTGAACGAGCGGAATATGCCAACAAGCGACAACAGTGGCCCATGACAGATTACGGGCCTGGCAGCAGCATGAGGAGTCGGTACGGGGGCCCATGGCAGATTACGGGCCTGGCAGCAGCTATGGGAGGCCCGTAATCTGCCAGCACCCTATGACAAAAAATGGAACCCACCAGCAGTGTGAGGAGACCTGAAAGTGGCACATGGCAGAGTGTGGCGATGGAGACAGCAGCAATGGGAGGCCGTACAGGGACCCATGAGAGACTCTGGACCTGGCAGCAGCATGAGGAGGCGGTATAGGGGCCCATGGCAGATTAGGGGCCTGGCAGCAGCTATGGGAGGCCCGTAATCTGCCAGCACCCTATGACAAAAAATGGAACACACCAGCAGTGTGAGGAGACCTGAAAGTGGCACATGGCAGAGTGTGGCGATGGAGGCAGCAGCAATGGGAGGCCGTACAGGGACCCATGAGAGACTCTGGACTTGGCAGCAGCATGAGGAGGCGGTATAGGGGCCCATGGCAGATTAGGGGCCTGGCAGCAGCTATGGGAGGCCCGTAATCTGCCAGCACCCTATGACAAAAAATGGAACACACCAGCAGTGTGAGGAGACCTGAAAGTGGCACATGTTTGGGGCATGATTCATGGCGGATTTAGTCAGTTGTGTCAGGAACTGGTGGTTTGAAATCCAGACTAATCCACGCCTGATTCATTTTCACAAACGTGAGTCTCTCCACACTTTGGGTGGACAGTCGTGTCCTCCGCGGAGTTGCAATACCTCCTGCCGCACTAAACACGCGCTCCGATGCCACGCTACTGGCCGGGCATGACAGCCTTTCAAGGGCAAATTCAGCTAGTTGGGGCCAAAGGTCAAGTTTCGTTGCCCAGTAGTCAAGGGGATTGTCTACCTCGGTTGGCAGGGTGCTGTCCAAGTAGGCCTAAGCCTGTTGTTTGAGGTCCTGCTCCAGGTCCACCTGATGCTGCTGCTGCTGCTGCGGCTGGTTAGTAGTTTCCTCACTGCGCTGGTGAAGAAAGCTACTCATCATCGACTGCAGACTGAGGCAGCCGCTGCTGGTGGAGCTGCCACTGCTCCTACCACCCCACCCCTCCCCTGCTGCCATGGCAGCGGAACACGAGCGCACAGGGCCCACAGTGTCTGAGGATGGACGTTGGCGCAGACAGGCAGAGACCAGCTGACTACATAGGTGTTTTTTATAGTACGTTATTTTGGCCTCCCTCTCAGCAGGTGTGAAAAAGGCCACCATTTTTGAACGGTAGCGAGGGTCCAACAAGGTGGACAGCCAAAAGTCATCCCTCTGTCTGATGGTTATTATTCGGCTGTCGCTACGCAAGCAACCGAGCATGCTATGGGCCATTTGTGCCAAGGAATGCGAGGGACTCCCTGCCTCCATCTCCACAGCATACTGCCACGGTGCGTCTAGGTCCTCTGTCTCCTCTTCCTCCTCCTCTACCAGATGCTCCTGCTCCTCCACTCCTGTCCGCTGAGTGGAAAAACCACCCATTTCACTCAATAATTCCTGAGCACCAATGTCCTCCTCTACCTCCTCCTCTTCTTCCAGTCCTGCCCCCACAGGGGCCATGTGGCGTTGAGATCTGTGCGCCACGTCTACCGCACCCTGACCAGCCATTGTTAACAGCATTTGTTCCAGGACGTGCAACAGAGGAATGACGTCGTTCATCCCATAGTCCTGCCGACTCACGAATAGCGTGGCCTCCTCAAAGGGCCTGAGCAAGCGCAGGTGTCACGCATGAGCTGCCAATGGCTGACATCTAAGTTACACAGGGAGTACCTTTATCTGCTTTTAACATCAGGAAATCTGTGATGGCCTTTTGCTGTTCGTAAAGGCGGTCTAACATATGTAGGGTTGAATTCCACCTTGTTGCAACGTCACAGCATGAGGAGTCGGTATAGGGGCCCATGGCAGATTAGGGGCCTGGCAGCAGTTATGGGAGGCCCATAATCTGCCAGCACCCTATGACAAAAAATGGAACACACCAGCAGTGTGAGGAGACCTGAAAGTGGCACATGGCAGAGTGTGGCGATGGAGACAGCAGCAATGGGAGGCCGTACAGGGACCCATGAGAGACTCTGGACCTGGCAGCAGCATGAGGAGGCGGTATATAGGGGCCTACGGCAGATTAGGGGCCTGGCAGCAGCTATAGGAGGCCCGTAATCTGCCAGCACCCTATGTCAAAAAATTCAACACACCAGCAGTGTGTGAGGAGACCTGAAAGTGGCACATGGCAGAGTGTGGCGATGGAGACAGCAGCAATGGGAGGCCGTACAGGGACCCATGACAGACTCTGGACTTGGCAGCAGCATGAGGAGGCGGTATATAGGGGCTTATGGCAGATTAGGGGCCTGGCAGCAGCTATAGGAGGCCCGTAATCTGCCAGCACCCTATGTCAAAAAATTCAACACACCAGCAGTGTGAGGAGACCTGAAAGTGGCACATGGCAGAGTGTGGCGATGGAGACAGCAGCAATGGGAGGCCGTACAGGGACCCATGACAGACTCTGAACTTGGCAGCAGCATGAGGAGGCGGTATATAGGGGCCCATGGCAGATTAGGGGCCTGGCAGCAGCTATAGGAGGCCCGTAATCTGCCAGCACCCTATGTCAAAAAATTCAACACACCAGCAGTGTGAGGAGACCTGAAAGTGGCACATGGCAGAGTGTGGCGATGGAGACAGCAGCAATGGGAGGCCGTACAGGGACCCATGACAGACTCTGGACTTGGCAGCAGCATGAGGAGGCGGTATATAGGGGCCCATGGCAGATTAGGGGCCTGGCAGCAGCTATGGGAGGCCCGTAATCTGCCAGCACCCTATGTCAAAAAATTCTACACACCAGCAGTGTGTGAGGAGACCTGAAAGTGGCACATGGCAGAGTGTGGCGATGGAGACAGCAGCAATGGGAGGCCGTACAGGGACCCATGACAGACTCTGGACTTGGCAGCAGCATGAGGAGGCGGTATATAGGGGCCCATGGCAGATTAGGGGCCTGGCAGCAGCTATGGGAGGCCCGTAATCTGCCAGCACCCTATGTCAAAAAATTCAACACACCAGCAGTGTGTGAGGAGACCTGAAAGTGGCACATGGCAGAGTGTGGCGATGGAGAAAGCAGCAATGGGAGGCCGTACAGGGACCCATGAGAGACTCTGGACCTGGCAGCAGCATGAGGAGGCGGTATATAGGGGCCCATGGCAGATTAGGGGCCTGGCAGCAGCTATGTGAGGCCCGTAATCTGCCTGCACCCTATGTCAAAAAATTAAACACACCAGCAGTGTGAAGAGACCTGAAAGTGGCACATGGCATGAGAGACTCTGGACCTGGCAGCAGCAGGAGGAGGCGGTATAGGGGCCCATGGCTGATTAGGGGCCTGGCAGCAGCTATGTGAGGCCCGTTATCTTGCAGCACCCTATGTCAAAAAATTTAACACACCAGCAGTGTGAAGAGACCTGAAAGTGGCACATGGCAGCAGAGTGTGGCGATGGAGACAGCAGCAATGGGAGGCCGTACAGGGACCCATGAGAGACTCTGGACCTGGCAGCAGCAGGAGGAGGCGGTATAGGGGCCCATGGCTGATTAGGGGCCTGGCAGCAGCTATGTGAGGCCCGTTATCTTGCAGCACCCTATGTCAAAAAATTTAACACACCAGCAGTGTGAAGAGACCTGAAAGTGGCACATGGCAGCAGAGTGTGGCGATGGAGACAGCAGCAATGGGAGGCCGTACAGGGACCCATGAGAGACTCTGGACCTGGCAGCAGCAGGAGGAGGTGGTATATAGGGGCCCATGGCAGATTAGGGGCCTGGCAGCAGCTATGTGAGGCCCGTAATCTGCCTGCACCCTATGTCAAAAAATTTAACACACCAGCAGTGTGAAGAGACCTGAAAGTGGCACATGGCAGCAGAGTGTGGCGATGGAGACAGCAGCAATGGGAGGCCGTACAGGGACCATGACAGACTCTGGACTTGGCAGCAGCATGAGGAGGCGGTATATAGGGGCCTATGGCAGATTAGGGGCCTGGCAGCAGCTATGTGAGGCCCGTAATCTGCCTGCACCCTATGTCAAAAAATTTAACACACCAGCAGTGTGAAGAGACCTGAAAGTGGCACATGGCAGCAGAGTGTGGCGATGGAGACAGCAGCAATGGGAGGCCGTACAGGGACCATGACAGACTCTGGACTTGGCAGCAGCATGAGGAGGCGGTATATAGGGGCCCATGGCAGATTAGGGGCCTGGCAGCAGCTATGTGAGGCCCGTAATCTGCCTGCACCCTATGTCAAAAAATTTAACACACCAGCAGTGTGAAGAGACCTGAAAGTGGCACATGGCAGCAGAGTGTGGCGATGGAGACAGCAGCAATGGGAGGCCGTACAGGGACCATGACAGACTATGGACTTGGCAGCAGCATGAGGAGGCGGTATATAGGGGCCCATGGCAGATTAGGGGCCTGGCAGCAGCTATGTGAGGCCCGTAATCTGCCTGCACCCTATGTCAAAAAATTTAACACACCAGCAGTGTGAAGAGACCTGAAAGTGGCACATGGCAGCAGAGTGTGGCGATGGAGACAGCAGCAATGGGAGGCCGTACAGGGACCATGACAGACTCTGGACTTGGCAGCAGCATGAGGAGGCGGTATATAGGGGCCCATGGCAGATTAGGGGCCTGGCAGCAGCTATGGGAGGCCCGTAATCTGCCAGCACCCTATGTCAAAAAATTCTACACACCAGCAGTGTGTGAGGAGACCTGAAAGTGGCACATGGCAGAGTGTGGCGATGGAGAAAGCAGCAATGGGAGGCCGTACAGGGACCCATGAGAGACTCTGGACCTGGCAGCAGCATGAGGAGGCGGTATATAGGGGCCCATGGCAGATTAGGGGCCTGGCAGCAGCTATGTGAGGCCCGTAATCTGCCTGCACCCTATGTCAAAAAATTAAACACACCAGCAGTGTGAAGAGACCTGAAAGTGGCACATGGCATGAGAGACTCTGGACCTGGCAGCAGCAGGAGGAGGCGGTATAGGGGCCCATGGCTGATTAGGGGCCTGGCAGCAGCTATGTGAGGCCCGTTATCTTGCAGCACCCTATGTCAAAAAATTTAACACACCAGCAGTGTGAAGAGACCTGAAAGTGGCACATGGCAGCAGAGTGTGGCGATGGAGACAGCAGCAATGGGAGGCCGTACAGGGACCCATGAGAGACTCTGGACCTGGCAGCAGCAGGAGGAGGCGGTATAGGGGCCCATGGCTGATTAGGGGCCTGGCAGCAGCTATGTGAGGCCCGTTATCTTGCAGCACCCTATGTCAAAAAATTTAACACACCAGCAGTGTGAAGAGACCTGAAAGTGGCACATGGCAGCAGAGTGTGGCGATGGAGACAGCAGCAATGGGAGGCCGTACAGGGACCATGACAGACTCTGGACTTGGCAGCAGCATGAGGAGGCGGTATATAGGGGCCCATGGCAGATTAGGGGCCTGGCAGCAGCTATGGGAGGCCCGTAATCTGCCAGCACCCTATGTCAAAAAATTCTACACACCAGCAGTGTGTGAGGAGACCTGAAAGTGGCACATGGCAGAGTGTGGCGATGGAGACAGCAGCAATGGGAGGCCGTACAGGGACCCATGACAGACTCTGGACTTGGCAGCAGCATGAGGAGGCGGTATATAGGGGCCCATGGCAGATTAGGGGCCTGGCAGCAGCTATGGGAGGCCCGTAATCTGCCAGCACCCTATGTCAAAAAATTCAACACACCAGCAGTGTGTGAGGAGACCTGAAAGTGGCACATGGCAGAGTGTGGCGATGGAGAAAGCAGCAATGGGAGGCCGTACAGGGACCCATGAGAGACTCTGGACCTGGCAGCAGCATGAGGAGGCGGTATATAGGGGCCCATGGCAGATTAGGGGCCTGGCAGCAGCTATGTGAGGCCCGTAATCTGCCTGCACCCTATGTCAAAAAATTAAACACACCAGCAGTGTGAAGAGACCTGAAAGTGGCACATGGCATGAGAGACTCTGGACCTGGCAGCAGCAGGAGGAGGCGGTATAGGGGCCCATGGCTGATTAGGGGCCTGGCAGCAGCTATGTGAGGCCCGTTATCTTGCAGCACCCTATGTCAAAAAATTTAACACACCAGCAGTGTGAAGAGACCTGAAAGTGGCACATGGCAGCAGAGTGTGGCGATGGAGACAGCAGCAATGGGAGGCCGTACAGGGACCCATGAGAGACTCTGGACCTGGCAGCAGCAGGAGGAGGCGGTATAGGGGCCCATGGCTAATTAGGGGCCTGGCAGCAGCTATGTGAGGCCCGTTATCTTGCAGCACCCTATGTCAAAAAATTTAACACACCAGCAGTGTGAAGAGACCTGAAAGTGGCACATGGCAGCAGAGTGTGGCGATGGAGACAGCAGCAATGGGAGGCCGTACAGGGACCCATGAGAGACTCTGGACCTGGCAGCAGCAGGAGGAGGTGGTATATAGGGGCCCATGGCAGATTAGGGGCCTGGCAGCAGCTATGTGAGGCCCGTAATCTGCCTGCACCCTATGTCAAAAAATTTAACACACCAGCAGTGTGAAGAGACCTGAAAGTGGCACATGGCATGAGAGACTCTGGACCTGGCAGCAGCAGGAGGAGGCGGTATAGGGGCCCATGGCTGATTAGGGGCCTGGCAGCAGCTATGTGAGGCCCGTTATCTTGCAGCACCCTATGTCAAAAAATTTAACACACCAGCAGTGTGAAGAGACCTGAAAGTGGCACATGGCAGCAGAGTGTGGCGATGGAGACAGCAGCAATGGGAGGCCGTACAGGGACCATGACAGACTCTGGACTTGGCAGCAGCATGAGGAGGCGGTATATAGGGGCCCATGGCAGATTAGGGGCCTGGCAGCAGCTATGTGAGGCCCGTAATCTGCCTGCACCCTATGTCAAAAAATTTAACACACCAGCAGTGTGAAGAGACCTGAAAGTGGCACATGGCAGCAGAGTGTGGCGATGGAGACAGCAGCAATGGGAGGCCGTACAGGGACCATGACAGACTATGGACTTGGCAGCAGCATGAGGAGGCGGTATATAGGGGCCCATGGCAGATTAGGGGCCTGGCAGCAGCTATGTGAGGCCCGTAATCTGCCTGCACCCTATGTCAAAAAATTTAACACACCAGCAGTGTGAAGAGACCTGAAAGTGGCACATGGCAGCAGAGTGTGGCGATGGAGAAAGCAGCAATGGGAGGCCGTACAGGGACCCATGAGAGACTCTGGACCTGGCAGCAGCATGAGGAGGCGGTATATAGGGGCCTATGGCAGATTAGGGGCCTGGCAGCAGCTATGTGAGGCCCGTAATCTGCCTGCACCCTATGTCAAAAAATTTAACACACCAGCAGTGTGAAGAGACCTGAAAGTGGCACATGGCATGAGAGACTCTGGACCTGGCAGCAGCAGGAGGAGGCGGTATAGGGGCCCATGGCTGATTAGGGGCCTGGCAGCAGCTATGTGAGGCCCGTTATCTTGCAGCACCCTATGTCAAAAAATTTAACACACCAGCAGTGTGAAGAGACCTGAAAGTGGCACATGGCAGCAGAGTGTGGCGATGGAGACAGCAGCAATGGGAGGCCGTACAGGGACCCATGAGAGACTCTGGACCTGGCAGCAGCAGGAGGAGGTGGTATATAGGGGCCCATGGCAGATTAGGGGCCTGGCAGCAGCTATGTGAGGCCCGTAATCTGCCTGCACCCTATGTCAAAAAATTTAACACACCAGCAGTGTGAAGAGACCTGAAAGTGGCACATGGCAGCAGAGTGTGGCGATGGAGACAGCAGCAATGGGAGGCCGTACAGGGACCCATGAGAGACTCTGGACCTGGCAGCAGCAGGAGGAGGTGGTATATAGGGGCCTATGGCAGATTAGGGGCCTGGCAGCAGCTATAGGAGGCCCGTAATCTGCCAGCACCCTATGTCAAAAAATTCAACACACCAGCAGTGTGAGGAGACCTGAAAGTGGCACATGTTTGAGGCATGATTCATGGCGGATTTAGTCAGTTGTGTCAGGAACTGGTGGTTTGAAATCCAGACTAATCCACGCCTGATTCATTTTCACAAACGTGAGTCTCTCCACACTTTGGGTGGACAGTCGTGTCCTCCGCGGAGTTACAATACCTCCTGCCGCACTAAACACGCGCTCCGATGCCACGCTACTGGCCGGGCATGACAGCCTTTCAAGGGCAAATTCAGCTAGTTGGGGCCAAAGGTCAAGTTTCGTTGCCCAGTAGTCAAGGGGATTGTCTACCTCGGTTGGCAGGGTGCTGTCCAAGTAGGCCCAAGCCTGTTGTTTGAGCTCCTGCTCCAGGTCCACCTGATGCTGCTGCTGCTGCTGCGGCTGGTTAGTAGTTTCCTCACTGCGCTGGTGAAGAAAGCTACTCATCATCGACTGCAGACTGAGGCAGCCGCTGCTGGTGGAGCTGCCACTGCTCCTACCACCCCACCCCTCCCCTGCTGCCATGCCAGCGGAACGCGAGCGCACAGGGCCCACAGTGTCTGAGGATGGACGATGGCGCACAAAGGCAGAGACCAACTGACTACATAGGTGGTTTTTATAGTACGTAATTTTGGCCTCCCTCTCAGCAGGTGTGAAAAAGGCCACCATTTTGGACCGGTAGCGAGGGTCCAACAAGGTGGACAGCCAAAAGTCATCCCTCTGTCTGATGGTTATTATTCGGCTGTCGCTACGCAAGCAACCGAGCATGCTATGGGCCATTTGTGCCAAGGAATGCGAGGGACTCCCTGCCTCCATCTCCACAGCATACTGCCACGGTGCGTCTGGGTCCTCTGTCTCCTCCTCCTCCTCCTCTACCAGATGCTCCTGCTCCTCCACTCCTGTCCGCTGAGTGGAAAAACCACCCATTTCACTCAATAATTCCTGAGCACAAATGTCCTCCTCTACCTCCTCCTCTTCTTCCTGTCCTGCCCCCACAGGGGTCATGTGGCGTTGAGATCTGTGCGCCACGTCTACCGCACCCTGACCAGCCATTGTTAACAGCATTTGTTCCAGGACGTGCAACAGAGGAATGACGTCGTTCATCCCATAGTCCTGCCGACTCACGAATAGCGTGGCCTCCTCAAAGGGCCTGAGCAAGCGGCAGGTGTCACGCATGAGCTGCCAATGGCTGACATCTAAGTTACACAGGGGAGTACCTTTATCCGCTTGTAACATCAGGAAATCGGTGATGGCCTTTCGCTGCTCGTAAAGGCGGTCTAACATGTGTAGGGTTGAATTCCACCTTGTTGCAACGTCGCAGATCAGGCGATGCTGTGGAATTCCGTTCTGCCGCTGCAGCTCAATGAGGGTGTTCTTTGCGGTGTAGGAATGGCTGAAATGCATGCACAGTTTACGTGACATTTTAAGGATGTCTTGCAGTGGGATGGTGGATTTTAGGAACCGCTTGACAACCAGATTGAACACGTGAGCCATGCATGGCGCATGGCACAACCTTCCTTGACGCAGAGCAGACACCATGTTCTTTCCGTTGTCAGTCAACATGGTTCCGATTTTTAGTTTGCGCGGAGACAGCCATCTGTCGATTTCTCTGTTCATTACACTCAGCAGTTCCTCCCCTGTGTGACTACGTTCGCCAAGGCATACCAGGTGCAGCACAGCGTGACACCGTTGCGCCCTGCACATGTGATATGCCGGTCGGGTAATGGGACTTGGCACGGGGGTGGCGGCTGAGGACACGGCGGAAAAAGAGGTGGTAGAGGCGGACATGCTTGCTGGACCAAGGACGTGCAAACGTGGAGGCAAAAGCGTCGTGACCTGTCCAAGTTGCTGGTGCGGCTGTGCCGGCACCACGTTCACCCAGTGGGCCGTAAATGACATGTACTGTCCCTGACCGTAGTTACAGCTCCACACGTCGGCGCTGCCGTGCACTTTGGCAGAGACCGACATGCTCAAAGACTGGCCCACCATCTCTTCTACATGTGAATGCAGGGCTGGCACTGCCTTTTGGGCAAAGAAATGACGGCTTGGCACTCTCCACCGCGGCGCGGCACAAGCCATCATTTCTCGGAAAGGTGCTGAGTCCACCAGTTGGAAAGGGAGGGACTGCAGCACCAGCAACTTGGACAGGAGGACGTTCAGCTTTTGCACCGTCGGGTGCGTGCTCGCAAACTGTTGTCTCTTGGATACGGATTCCAAGAAAGACTGTTGACGGAATCCGAGAAGAGGAGTAGCAGGAGAAGGAGCATCTGAACGAGCGGAAGATGCCAATGAGCGACAACTCCCCTCAGCAGAGGTGTTGGAGCCTTGACTGGCTGATAGAGGGCGATTGACGACGTCGGGTGACGGAGCAAGTAACGGAGCGGGTGATGGAGCGGGGGCTGGGGCAGGCAGAACCGCCGTATGTTTATCACGGTTTTCCCAGGCCACCGAATGGTGACGCTGCATATGCTGACGCAACGCTGTAGTCCCAACATGGGCCCCCTGGCCACGCTTGCATTTCTGGCCACATAGTCGACATACGGCTACATTTACTTCCTCGGGCGGCTTGAGGAAAAATTGCCACACCACCGAGTAGGAAACTTTGCCCCCGCTACTCTTCACTGGCTGACTGCTACTTCCTCCGTGCGCACCGGCACCACTACTGGCCGTGGTGGTAGGCTGCAGTGGAGCTGGTGCTCTACTCCGTGGACGTTTGGCTCCACTGACACTGATGCGACCCTGCTGCTGTCTCCTGGGCAACCCACCGACTGTTTTGCTCGCTGCCAAGCTGCCACCCTCTTCTCCTGATGATGCGGAAGAAATTGCCTGATGACGACGAGGCTGCCAAGTGCGATCAACCTCCTCATCATCAAGTAGGGTCTCCGCCTCACTACTAGCCCCCTCGGCTGCGTCTGGGTCAGGAGACAGACCTGTCTCTAGACCGGCTACCGAGCCACTCTCCTCGCCAGTACTTGTTCGCTTGGCTGCTGAAAAGGCCGATGTCTCCCCCCGTTCCTGACCGCCCTCTGTTAGCTCTTCCTCACTGTACAGTGGGGCTGAGCCCACAGCATGCGATACTTCGCTTGGTGAGGGAACAGCAAAGGACAGGGGCAGGTAGAGGACACGTGATTTCAGTGGGCTTGGTCCCGGGCCATGCCAACTAACGGTTGTGTCTGACGTACCCACCGACCGTTGGCTGTAGGTGTCAGAGGTGACCTGGGAAGAGGAAGACGACCGAGCCAACCAATCAATGACGGCAGGGTTGTCGGTGGAGACACGACCGCTGGATGACACCGGGAGCACTGGCCTCTGGCTGCGAATACTGCTGCCTCGACCCCTTCCTCTGCTGCCACGTCTGCTCGCTCCTAAAACATTGCCTCCTCTGCCACTCCTCTGCATGTTGTCTGACATACTATTTAATTCAACGATTAGGTGTCCCTGAGTAACAATTCTCTGGCACTCAGTAACAATTCTGTCTGTCCCTGAGTATGAATTCTGTGGCCCTGAGTAACAATTCTGTGTCTGTGCGAGTAACAATTCTGTGTCTGTGCGAGTAACAATTCTGTGTCTGTGCAAGTAACAATTTTGTGTCTGTGCGAGTAACAATTCTCTGGCACTCAGTAACAATTCTGTCTGTCCCTGAGTAACAATTCTCTGGCACTCAGTAACAATTCTGTCTGTCCCTGAGTAACAATTCTCTGGCACTCAGTAACAATTCTGTCTGTCCCTGAGTAACAATTCTCTGGCACTCAGTAACAATTCTGTCTGTCCCTGAGTATGAATTCTGTGGCCCTGAGTAACAATTCTGTGTCTGCGCGAGTAACAATTCTGTGTCTGTGCAAGTAACAATTTTGTGTCTGTGCAAGTAACAATTTTGTGTCTGTGCGAGTAACAATTCTCTGGCACTCAGTAACAATTCTGTCTGTCCCTGAGTAACAATTCTCTGGCACTCAGTAACAATTCTGTCTGTCCCTGAGTAACAATTCTCTGGCACTCAGTAACAATTCTGTCTGTCCCTGAGTAACAATTCTCTGGCACTCAGTAACAATTGTGTGTCTGTGCAAGTAACAATTCTGTGTCTGTGCAAGTAACAATTTTGTGTCTGTGAGAGTAACAATTCTCTGGCACTCAGTAACAATTCTGTCTGTCCCTGAGTAACAATTCTCTGGCACTCAGTAACAATTCTGTCTGTCCCTGAGTATGAATTCTGTGGCCCTGAGTAACAATTCTGTCTCTGTGCGAGTAACAATTCTGTGTCTGTGCAAGTAACAATTTTGTGTCTGTGAGAGTAACAATTCTCTGGCACTCAGTAACAATTCTGTCTGTCCCTGAGTAACAATTCTCTGGCACTCAGTAACAATTCTGTCTTCCCTGAGTAACAATTCTCTGGCACTCAGTAACAATTCTGTCTGTCCCTGAGTATGAATTCTGTGGCCCTGAGTAACAATTCTGTCTCTGTGCGAGTAACAATTCTGTGTCTGTGCAAGTAACAATTTTGTGTCTGTGAGAGTAACAATTCTCTGGCACTCAGTAACAATTCTGTCTGTCCCTGAGTAACAATTCTCTGGCACTCAGTAACAATTCTGTCTGTCCCTGAGTATGAATTCTGTGGCCCTGAGTAACAATTGTGTGTCTGTGCAAGTAACAATTCTGTGTCTGTGCAAGTAACAATTTTGTGTCTGTGAGAGTAACAATTCTCTGGCACTCAGTAACAATTCTGTCTGTCCCTGAGTAACAATTCTCTGGCACTCAGTAACAATTCTGTCTGTCCCTGAGTAACAATTCTGTCTGTCCCTGAGTATGAATTCTGTGGCCCTGAGTAAGAATTCTCTGGCACTCAGTAACAATTCTGTCTGTCCCTGAGTATGAATTCTGTGGCCCTGAGTAACAATTGTGTGTCTGTGCAAGTAACAATTCTGTGTCTGTGCAAGTAACAATTTTGTGTCTGTGAGAGTAACAATTCTCTGGCACTCAGTAACAATTCTGTCTGTCCCTGAGTAACAATTCTCTGGCACTCAGTAACAATTCTGTCTGTCCCTGAGTATGAATTCTGTGGCCCTGAGTAACAATTCTGTCTCTGTGCGAGTAACAATTCTGTCTCTGTGCGAGTAACAATTCTGTGTCTGTGCAAGTAACAATTTTGTGTCTGTGAGAGTAACAATTCTCTGGCACTCAGTAACAATTCTGTCTGTCCCTGAGTAAGAATTCTCTGGCACTCAGTAACAATTCTGTCTGTCCCTGAGTAACAATTCTCTGGCACTCAGTAACAATTCTGTCTGTCCCTGAGTAACAATTCTGTCTGTCCCTGAGTATGAATTCTGTGGCCCTGAGTAAGAATTCTCTGGCACTCAGTAACAATTCTGTCTGTCCCTGAGTATGAATTCTGTGGCCCTGAGTAACAATTGTGTGTCTGTGCAAGTAACAATTCTGTGTCTGTGCAAGTAACAATTTTGTGTCTGTGAGAGTAACAATTCTCTGGCACTCAGTAACAATTCTGTCTGTCCCTGAGTAACAATTCTCTGGCACTCAGTAACAATTCTGTCTGTCCCTGAGTAACAATTCTCTGGCACTCAGTAACAATTCTGTCTGTCCCTGAGTAACAATTCTCTGGCACTCAGTAACAATTCTGTCTGTCCCTGAGTAACAATTCTGTCTGTCCCTGAGAATGAATTCTGTGGCCCTGAGTAAGAATTCTCTGGCACTCAGTAACAATTCTGTCTGTCCCTGAGTAACAATTCTCTGGCACTCAGTAACAATTCTGTCTGTCCCTGAGTATGAATTCTGTGGCCCTGAGTAACAATTGTGTGTCTGTGCAAGTAACAATTCTGTGTCTGTGCAAGTAACAATTTTGTGTCTGTGAGAGTAACAATTCTCTGGCACTCAGTAACAATTCTGTCTGTCCCTGAGTAACAATTCTCTGGCACTCAGTAACAATTCTGTCTGTCCCTGAGTAACAATTCTGTCTGTCCCTGAGTATGAATTCTGTGGCCCTGAGTAAGAATTCTCTGGCACTCAGTAACAATTCTGTCTGTCCCTGAGTATGAATTCTGTGGCCCTGAGTAACAATTGTGTGTCTGTGCAAGTAACAATTCTGTGTCTGTGCAAGTAACAATTTTGTGTCTGTGAGAGTAACAATTCTCTGGCACTCAGTAACAATTCTGTCTGTCCCTGAGTAACAATTCTCTGGCACTCAGTAACAATTCTGTCTGTCCCTGAGTATGAATTCTGTGGCCCTGAGTAACAATTCTGTCTCTGTGCGAGTAACAATTCTGTGTCTGTGCAAGTAACAATTTTGTGTCTGTGAGAGTAACAATTCTCTGGCACTCAGTAACAATTCTGTCTGTCCCTGAGTAAGAATTCTCTGGCACTCAGTAACAATTCTGTCTGTCCCTGAGTAACAATTCTCTGGCACTCAGTAACAATTCTGTCTGTCCCTGAGTAACAATTCTGTCTGTCCCTGAGTATGAATTCTGTGGCCCTGAGTAAGAATTCTCTGGCACTCAGTAACAATTCTGTCTGTCCCTGAGTATGAATTCTGTGGCCCTGAGTAACAATTGTGTGTCTGTGCAAGTAACAATTCTGTGTCTGTGCAAGTAACAATTTTGTGTCTGTGAGAGTAACAATTCTCTGGCACTCAGTAACAATTCTGTCTGTCCCTGAGTAACAATTCTCTGGCACTCAGTAACAATTCTGTCTGTCCCTGAGTAACAATTCTCTGGCACTCAGTAACAATTCTGTCTGTCCCTGAGTAACAATTCTCTGGCACTCAGTAACAATTCTGTCTGTCCCTGAGTAACAATTCTGTCTGTCCCTGAGAATGAATTCTGTGGCCCTGAGTAAGAATTCTCTGGCACTCAGTAACAATTCTGTCTGTCCCTGAGTAACAATTCTCTGGCACTCAGTAACAATTCTGTCTGTCCCTGAGTAAAAATTCTGTGGCCCTAATAACGTTTCTGTGGCCCTAAGTAACAATTCTCTGGCACTGAGTAACAATTCTGTCTGTCCCTGAGTATGAATTCTGTGGCCCTAACTAGCGTTTCTTTGTCCCTAAATAACGATTCTGTGGCCCTCATTAACAAGTCTGTGTCCCTGAGTAATGGTTCTCTGTCCCTAAGTAACTTCTCTCTGTCCCCAATTCTCGTTTCTGTGGCCCTAACTCTGTCCCTGTCCCTAGTACAGAGCGGTCTGCCTCTGTTCAATGACTGCAGGCAAATGAAGATTTCCAAAATGGCCGCTATATATACCTCGACCATTACACAGTGCTGGCTGGCTGGCTGCTGATTGGCTGATGCGATCACATGTCGTTGAGGAATGCATTATGGGGCAGCGCGCCTTGTCTGCGCGCCTTCCCCGACATCCCCGCTCCGTCGCCGCACATGTCAGCCGCCATTTTCGGAAAAATTTCGATTCGCGCGTCCGAATTAGGCTGTTTTTCGGATTCGGCACGAATCGAAATTTTTCCGATATTCGACTCGAATTCCACTTCGGATACTTCGATTCGCTCATCTCTAGTAGTAATGATACACAATGAAAACCTGTCTTTGTGTAACTAAAAGGCAGACTTGATCCACCCACTGGCTTGTATACCATTTTTGGACAATTTTGCCAAAGCATCCGTAAAGAATTGGAAGGCACCCCAGGGTGCCTGGGCCCCTGGTTGGAATAGGCTGGAATAGAGCTCCAGCTCCTTGTCACCTGATACTAGAGCCATGCCCAGCTATGAAAATGAAAAACAGAATGCATCATCTCTCCAGTGTAGGTGTACAAATGCATTATGGCAAATATAATCCAGCCAAGACAAAAATGGGAAAATATATACAACAAAAGTAACCTTAGACATGTTACACGAAAAAAAAAAAAAGTAGGAGACAAAAATGGAGATTTAAAGAATTTCTAGTATCACACATTTCCAGGATTTTCTCACAGTTCTTAGAACTCCTGACAGCTACACATCGCAGCTTTTGACAGACCTGCTGAGTAGAAGATGTAGCAATGTTTATTTTTTGGAGTCTATTAAAGTACCCTGATTACACGAGAAAAACTGGCATAAAAGGCTATTTATACTGCTTTATATGCTTACGTTAGAGAGCTCTGTCTACAGAAAGTATTGAGGAGCTGCACACAGCTTGGATTATTCTCTGCCTTCACTTGTCTCTAGTCTTGTGCAATCAGCAAAGACAAAATAATCAAGATTTGTCAATAGAAGAGAGCTAATTTAAATACTGCTGGAAGTTTCTGACAACAGATGGCTAATTTAATTCTGCCAGGAAAGTGTGTTATTGAAAAAGTGGATCTGCTTCACTGCACATTTTTATGTTCGGAATCTATGCACAATAATAAAGTAGCATTTCATGTAAAAATGCTTGACTAATCTGAACAAACTGTATTACACAGAAAAGGTTTAACGAGCTTTATGGACAGACACAAAGATGATCTGCACCTCATTTGTAAAATCAGACCAGAATTAAATCTATTGAGATCTGTTCATTCATATTTAAAAGAGAAGAAGTAGGGCCAAAACTCAAAATCTCAAGAGTGCATTCCTTTGACCTGTATTCAGCCATCAGCAGGCTAACGTCTGTAGCAAGTGAGCATACAGAGATGGACGTGGTCATCCATCTTGCTAAGGATCCTCCATCTTGTATCATTTGTACTCCCAAAGCAGCTTCCCTCCAATTTCCCCCCTCCTTCAGGAATGTGGTCTGTATGATGCCAGAGATCACAGGCACAGTGGGAAAGCTCCAGGGTTATAAATCCCCAAACTAGCTGGTGCCTGGGTGTCTGTTAGCTTCTCAATCTGAGATATCGTAAAACCATAAACCAGTCCCTCACTGAGCTTCAAAGACATTCCAGCTAGCTGGAATCACATTTAAAAATCCCCTTTTCGATATAATTTTATATCTGGAAATATGGAAGACTTACAAGGAAACCAGGCATATATTCAGACCGGTCATTTTAATACAAGTCGGCTGATATATTACACCCCTAGCTGAAATCTACAGGAGAGCAGAAAAGAATATCTCCTTAACCGTCCCAAGCAGATATATCATATTTAATATCTAAACGTTCAGCAGATGCTTCTGCATATTAATCTACTAGTGGCAAGGCTGCTACATACACCGAGGGTAAGTTATGGATCATGATATAAACTAAGAGGGATTTTGGTTCTAGCTTGGGTCTCCGACTGCAACACCCTCCCCAAATGAGGCGATTGGTTCTGTGCTTCAAGAGACACCCTGCTGAATTCCTAGAAAGGCTTTGATGCTTGGAACAGAGAGTTAAGTTAAGTTGAGTAGGTCGTTTTGAAGTTGAAGAATCCTCCCTTTTAACATCGGAGCTAACTTTGGGAGATAAGGCACCCTTTTGGCTCAGGAAACTTGATCTGCTTAACCCAGGACTTTTGGCAAGTACTCTATCTCTCTAAATTTCTTTCTGTTATCTCTTTGCTGTGTTATTGCTCTCTGTATATTTATACATATATATTGGCTACATCTTTTTCTGTAAATATTTTTATTGCACCCTTTTGACCTTTTAGTAATAAATCTTACTTTCTGAAAGTGTTGAACTGTTTCTAAAGCTCTTTAATGCAAACTAAGAACCCCTGTCTCTGAAGAGCGCTATTGTGTGTTTTAAACATCTGCATACATCTGTCTGCGGGGACATTGTGCATACAAATGATTATTCCAACATCATAGTGTTATTGCTGATATTACCGAGTTTCTCTTTCTCTGTACAAAAAGGAGGTGGTGGCAGTGTGAAGGGTTAATTGCGTAATTAACCTGACCCAGTAACAATCGCTCCCAGGCTGCAGGTACACAGATTGTGGTGCATTAGCTGGAAAATCTTTGTGCAGGGTGCAGCTGGGCATGGCATTGTTACGCACGTGACAGCGCGGTTTTAGATTGGCTAGTCCTTCGGTCACGAGTTTGGTGAGAAGGGCTGGGGTCTGACACCACGACCGTCACATTGTCCACTGAAGTCACTGAGCTGGTCCAGACTCTCAAGAGACCTGGTCTTTAAAGTTGGGATCCACCCAGATACCTGACCACTCCCGTCCCCTACACAGTTCCGTGCTCCAGTGAGCACTGGAGGGGCAGAGCACAGAGCGGTGACTGACAGCCACAGCTCTCTGCTCACTGAAGATCAGTGGTCTTTGATTGCTAGGTTCTCAATCTTAGAGGCAGCAGGAGACAGATGCAGCATCCACCCAGATGAATATGTAAGGTTTTTTTTAATCCTAATGAATGTCTTTTCCTCTGGCACTCACGGTCTCTTCACAACAAAAGCAGAATCCACTTTTTCATCCAGGTTTTTCTTATGTTTTCAGAGATCACAATTTTCAGGATTTCTTTATCCTCAATATTTGACAGATTCTGACGGCAGCTGTCCATCTCCTCACTCCCTACGTTCCTCTGCTCATCCCTCACAGCTGTTCTCACTGTTGTGGCTCTCTTCCCTTTAGACAGAGTAGCTGGACTACTTGGCAACACCCTGCTGTACCTGAGAAAGGGCGACTACAGTTTCAGGACATGTTATTCAGGCTTCTTGTCACATGACCTCCTAGTCCTCCCAAGTGAAGGATGAACGGAGGAGCGTAGGGTGAGAACAGATGGACACCTGCCACCAGAATATCAAATGTGGATGAATGTCAAATGTTGAAGATAAAGAAATCCTGAAAGGTTGGTCTCTGATGAACTGAGAAAAACCTGCAAGTAGATTCTGCTTTTGATGTGAGGAGGCAGTGAGTGCCAGAGGAAAATAAATTCTTTAAGGAATAGAATAAAAGAGAAAAGCCAATAGTGTGCTTAAAATATTTGTAGAGTGCTCTACATTTATTAACCGCATGCCGCCCAGCCACTGTACATATACGGTGGCAGGGCGGCACTCACAGGCAAAACCACGTTTTAAGACGTGTGTTTTGTAAACAAATAGGGGGCGTGCGCGAGGCACGCCGCCGCCCTATTTGTCCCGCGGATCACCGCCGCAGATGTCAGTCGCCGGGTCACAGCCGTTCCTTAGCGGCTATGTCCCGGCGATCGGCGGCAAACAGTGACAGAGAGCACAGCTGCAGTAGCTGTGCTGTCTGTCACTTCCTTCTCAGCTCGAGGATGAGCTGATCGAGAAAAAACTGTTTCTCTTTCTGGATCAGCCTTGTCCCTCCCAGTACACACACCCGCCCCCTAGTAAAACACTCCCCTCACTCCTATAACCCTTCCCTGAAAAATAAAGTTAACCCCTTCCTCCCCATTGCCATTAGTACAGTGTCAGTTTTTTTTTTTTTGCACTGATCACTGTATTAGTGTTTTTGGGGATGTCAATGACCCCAAGTCAGTACCCCCCAATGTCAATGTATAGCAAAAAAATGGCGTAAATTGCAGTATTTATACCATAGTTTGTAGACGCTATAACTTTCACACAAAGCAATCAATATACACTTATTGGGATTTTTTTTTACCAAAAACATGTAGCAGAATACATTTTGGCCTAAATTTATAACCAACTTTGAGTTTACTATATATTTTTTCTAGCTGAAAATAAAAAATATTGTTTTTCTTCAAAATTTTTGGCCTTTTTTTGTTTATAGCGTGAAAAATAAAAAGCGCACAGGTGATCAAAAAGAAAGCTCTATTTGTGTGAAAAAAAAGTACGTAAACTTAGTTTGGGTGCAGCATTGCATGACCTCGCAATTATCAGTTGAATTAGTGCAGCGCCGAGTAGCAAAAAGAGGCCTGGTCATTAAGGAGGGTAAATCCTTAGGAGCTGATGGGAATCACTGATACAAAACAATACATATTACACCACCTGCAATATTTTCTTTGAACACACTTCAAATAGTTTACTACATGTGTAGGTGTGTGATGCACACGTTAATCAGCTATGGCAACATATTAAATGCAGCTTTAAAATATTTTTTTTCTTCAGAGAAAGCTATAATCCTCTTGGTGCCAGTCAATGAAGTTAAATCCTAAAACATCCAACTGTTATTCTGTTTCAGTAATCCGTAAATCTTTGCAGTTCTGATTATTGAGACCCAGATTATGCAAGATATCTAAATGTTTCCATTTATTCAAAGTTTTATTAGAGACTGTTAGGGCTCATGAATTTCTTATATTGCCACCACAAAAATTGAATTGTAAAAATTAAGTGAAAATATTTTACAACAAATTAAAATACAATGTTAATTTCAAAATTTCTTCATGTACCTTGTAAATTGACCCTCACACCATTTTGGTAGTTGAGGCAGCACAGTGGATTAGAGGTTAGCACTTGCATCACAAGGGTCCTTGCTTTAAATCTCAACCAGGATACCTGCATTGAGTTAGCATGTGTTCCCTGTGCGTCTATGAGGTTCCCCCGAAGACATATTGGTGAATTAATTGGTTTCTGTCTAAATTGGCCATAGCATGTATGTATGTATGTATGTATGCATGTGAGGTAGGGACCTTAAACTGTAAGCTCCTAAAGAGCAGGGACTGATGTGAATGTACAATATGTAAAGTACTGTATACCTTGTCAGCACTATATAAATACCTCGAATACATAAATTGCAACCTGAATCCAATAAGCAGGCCTACGAATGTTGTCTTAAAAAAGAACTTGGAGTAGGGAGTTTATGGTGGTCAGACTTTGGCACAGATCAACATCGCTCCTCTAAAAAGGAGTCAGGTACTAGTCCATGAAACATAAATGGAATTCATGTTTGTAGAATAAGTGATCAGGTCTGTGTGTGTCAAAACTATACTATTCATTACGGCCTGATGGCTAGCTTTAAAGTGTTACTAAACCCACAGCAGTAAAATCAGTCTGTATATGCAGAAAGCATGCTTGTTATACTCACTGTGGAACCTAAGGGGTTAATCCTCTGCATTGTGTAATAAGGATGTTTGATCCTGTCTTCTCTGATCCTCCCCTTCATTCATCTGCTGCTAAAATAGAGCCTTATGGGCAAGCTGCACATGCTCAGTTTAGTATGTATTGCTAGAGAGTTTTTTTATTGAGAGAGTGCATTTGATCAGCACACGGCAAATCAGCATTGTCCAGAGGGTCGGTGGTCCTGCAGCCTCATAGGACAGTCAGGGGAGAATGAAAACTCCTTCTTCAAGCTTTAACCAATGCTCTGCTGGACAGTAAGAAGTCACAAGACTGCTCTAACTGCTGATGAGAAAAGGTATTTAGCAGTTTATATTTACTAAAATAATTGCATTTTCATGTTCTGTGCACTGAGGGAGACCAGATATAGTGAATGCAGAGTCCTGGGTTTAGTAACAATTAAGCTTGCTAGCAACATAACAGACCAGAGCTGATTGTATTCTATAATTTGTACTTTCTTTTTGAAAATTAGCCTATTTTGGATAGTTCATGGAGGGACACATAAAAAATTTTCTCTGTATTTATGACCATCAGTTGAAAACTCCATACCCAGGTGTGGACTGATCATTTGGAAACTGGGGCACTGCCAAAGGGCCTGGGGTCAGTAGGGGACCCCATGAGATGACCCTGGTACCTTTTTCATAGGCTTTTTTGAGTTTGGGCAAAGGACACAGGGGCCACATGATCCCCTATTGCCCGGGGGCCCCATGAGTTGTCAGTCCACCCCTGTCCATACCAGTACATTTCTGAAGGAAACTTGTCTGCTAAATGTAACACTGCCACAAAATCAAAGTCAAGCAATAGTTATTCACATTTGAAAAAAAAGTATCAAAACTGCAGTTTATGGCTCCAAAATCAGTAAGTCCCCTAACAAAGCATATTGTGAACCTGAATTAAAAATACACCTTTAAACCAATTTTTCCAATGGGTGGAACATGCACTCCGCTAGGCAAGCCCTCAATGCCGCATGGGAAACTACTTGAGCAGGGCAATGGAAAGAACACTGCATTGAACACTGGGGTCCATATCCTAAAGCTGTTTTTCCACTACAGATCAGCTTTAAGGCCAGATCAAGTTCAGATGTTTTTAGATCTTGCCCTAAATGCAAGCCAAGGTCTGCTTTTTGAGTGTGCCCACTTGCAGAACAGCAGTAAAAAAGGGGGGGAATAATTTGATAACGCTCACCTTTTCCTGGATTCCGTAGTTCAGAGGATGACACTATTATTATGCTACCAAGTTTTTGGAGAATGCCAAGTGTAATTATTGTACGTACTTGGCACTTGGAATGTTGTGTGTGCAGCAGCCATTTAGTCCACATCCCCAGTCTCCTATGATATATCTTCATAAGAAAGAATCACTCAGTGACCTTTTCCTCTCTCCCCCTCTGTAAGGGATTTCTGGCAAGACTAATTCCTGCAAGAGAATTGCTGGTTGTGACATGTGCGCAGAAATGCGCGATCGCGCACACGCACGGCGAAGATTGGCACCAGACGGCCTATTTAAGGAGTGTCTCTGCTCATGTTCAGTGCTGACTGGTCTTCAGCTCCCCCGTGTCCTGCTTGTTCCTGTGTTATTCCTTTGTTGCTTACCCGGCTTGTTCCTCACCTGACTCTGATTGCTCTCCTGATTGATACTGGCTCCGGACTTCGGCTCTGCTCCTGACCTTGGCTTTTCCTTCTGATTCTGTACCGTACTGCCCGACTGTTGATGACCCTGGCTATTCCATGACACTGCTCCTGTCTCTTGTCCTCACTACCTGCCTTGTTCTGGTGCATGCCTGGCAATCTACAAAACCTGCTCTGCCTACTACTACTCTGCCAAAATCAGAGGATCATCAGCCTTCCAAGGTCATCATCTGCAAGAGCTGCAAACAACAACTACTGGCGCTCTTGTTCCCCTGGGTCCTAGACTCCCTCTGTTCCAACTCCAGCAGGGTCAGGGCTAGTGACACAAGTGAGGCCGACCTTGTCATTTCAGTCTCCCATCAGGTACCTGACACCCTCCCACCTCCCAGAAGGGTAGAGGTCGGGCACTGCGTTCTTCACATCAACAACTCCAAATTTGATGCTGAGATGCTGATTACTCCCCAGGGGTCTTTTTTTAAGTTGTATGCAGGGTTTCTGCAAGGGGAGGCAGAAAACATTAAAAAGAAAGCCCTTGCAAGTGTAGGTTCACGGTCTGCTTCAAATGTTACTAAGGTAACAGTGCTATTGTAAAGTCAACTGTCTTAAAGAGGAACAATTAAGTCCTGCTAGATTACTTCAGATTGGTCCCTTCTGCGGGTATAGCTATATAAAACATTAAAAATAAGTGTCTATCCTGTTAAAAATCCAGTAATACACTGTCTCAACCTGATTTGCACATGCATAGCTGCTCTCTATTTTTTGGCACTGTGCTGAATGTAGAGGCCAATCTGCTGACAGGTTAAAGATTTACTGCTGCTCAGGGACTATGTGCTTCAGCAAAATGGCAGCCTCCAGCAAGAAGAAACAGGAATTATGCTGGAGGCAATTTACAGCACACACTAATTTTGGTAGCATAATTATTACTGTAGAATGTATGTTCCTTACTAAAGAACAAGATCAAGTTGTTGTTATGGGTAAAGTTCCGCTTTAGGTTAAGTGCCTCTGTGGAGCTACATGAATCTTATGTCTAGGCAGTACAAATAGCCTAGACTTTCCTTCCTGGTCTGAAATGTAACGGTCAGTTATGCCACAGCTTATTCTGACCATGCAGTGCTGTCATGTGACAGATTATTAGCAGGGGCAGGGCCTGATCAAGACATAGCCCTGTGCACAGCCTGGTCGAAGACACAATTTGCAGACTGTTCATAATTTAAAAGACACAATAAGGTGCCTCCAGTTCCTTTTGCATTTGAGCACTTTTAGGCTACTTCAGGTTTACTTTAAGCCATAGTGCGGCTTAGGTATCTGATAAAAATGAAATCCTGTACAACACAATGAAGTAAAAAAAAAATTAGGATGCAAACACTTTAGGGAAGTAATGGAACAGTCTACACTAGACAGAAAGCCATAATTAGCACAGAAGGGATTAGACTCATATAGAGCTGTTAAAGCAGAAGAGTCTGGATCACCAAGGAATATATAAGCATTGTTTTAGTACTGTAAGAGGTGAAAATGAGACTTTTACAACAGACAGAAAAAAGTGCAAGAGATAGTCATTTATAAAGCACTGACAGATAAAAACCCTTGTGACAATTATCCCACATAGATTGAAAATACAGCAATTTTCTATACAAGCAGCTTTCATTGTCTAATGAATGGCAATAAAATAGATTCAAAGTTAGTCATGCACCTTGTCAAATTCAGACAGCCCTGTTTGATCCAAATAAAACTGGGTAATTGCAGTTATTTTTTTGCCTTTTTACAAGATGTGTGTGGGAGATGTTGTCTTGTCACATGCAAATCAATACCAGCACACAATATCTGTGAGATTCACTAGTGGGACAGGTTAATTTAATTAGTTTTGTCTCACACCTCCTTAGTGTGAAAAAACTACTATTCAACATACACTAAATTAAACCCAGAGGTGTAGCCAGACTATTACAGTGAAAATGAATATTGAAATATGCTATTAGAGGCAGCATGCCATATGCTCACAGTGGTGTTTGCACTTATTAGATTGTACAGTCCAAGTCCAACACAGTCCAGTTCACTAATTAGGCAATTGCAGACACCAAATAAAAAACATTGATTGTTCCCCAAGTACATTGGATGTACAGTTTGCTTCCCCTGTATCCCCTGTTTCTCATCCTGTCCTGTTAAAACGTTGGATTTAACCAAAAATGTCCGGTAGTGATTCAGGGACTAGGGAGTAGGATGATCAAAAACCCAAAAATAAGAGGTTGTATGTTTTCTGATGAGTGTAAAGTATGGATGAAGACCATATAATTTATAAAAGTGGTAAAATAGAATGAATGGTCTATTTTCAAGGATAGATACATATTTGCTAGCCACGCTGTACAAAAAAAAACTATTTATAGTAAGGCATATCTAAAATTATTTGGTTCTTATCCTGTTTATCACATTGTTGTCATGGGAAATATAATCTAGTTCAGTGTGGATTGCCAAACCTCATTGTTGGTGAATTTATAATTTAAAGGGCTGTATGTCTAGGTTTCCTGGTCCCCAGTGTGTACACCAAACAAGCTGCAAACACTGCCTGCAGTTCCAGATAAGACACCAGTACAAGAATGTTAGCATATACCAAGTCATAGAAAGCTTACTATGATCATTACTATAAAAAGCCTTCTATAAAACTCTGGAACACTGTGCCAGCTAGTACATTTTATATATATATAGCACATACCATTGTCTACCCTCTTTATTCTTGTTACAACAGAAGTTATATTTAGACATCAGAATGAAGGTACAATATCTCTTATGAATGACTGTTAAATTCACAGAGTAAAAAATAATAAAATAGTTGCTTCTTGTGAAGTGATGCAATCTCACATAGTCAGCAAGTGCTTCATGCATTTACAGCTAAATAATTAAAAAGAAAGGGAAGATATGGGGAAATAAAAGGTCATTATAAAAGGCTGAATGCTTGAGTTTTGCAGGCAGTCTTGTAACTATACTATTTGTGTTGTTTGGGAGCATCTAAAAGTAGTTCCAACACTCCTTGTCTAATTTAGAGATTCATATTTATGGAAGCTCAGGCTGTGTTCATGTTTCATTTGTGTTTTTGCGGAGATGGTTCATACACATATGAGCAGATCTCTTGTCTAGTATGATGCCCATCATTGCTTGATTTACTAATCTGATAGGGCCCGGCTGTGTCCACAACTCAGGAGAAGATACAATTCTGTACACACTTGAGAGGTTTCACTTTACCCTCTATAAAAAAAAGTAATGATCATTGTCCGGTAGCCCAAAAAAAAACTAGTTACACTTAGCCTGGCCATACACTATACAATTTTCTTACAATTTTCTGCCCAATTTCCTTTAGATTTACCTTCAGCTATGTAGTGCAAGGGTCTGCCTAATTGGATATAATTGAAAGTGTTGTATAGGTTTGACCTCATATTATATGGTTTTTGGTAAATCTAAAGCAAAATTCTCAAGAAAATTGTATAAATGTATGGCCAGCTTTATGCTCACTCCAACACAACTTGAAACCACTCCATCATGTTACAGGCTGATTTTTTGGGGAACCATTTAACGCTCACTCTGGAAGATTATATAACTATAGTACTTTCCATATATTTAGAGTTCCATAAATCCTAATAAACAGAACTGGTTTTAAACCATTTACCCAGGGATGAACAGAACTTGCCTGAAGCATTCTATTCATGTACACAAATCCCCTGTGTACATTGTAGTTAGTTATGTGGTCTTAAATGCTGAAACAAATTATATAGGATATATATAGGTCAATACCCTATCTTAAACAATGATGTAAGCCAGACGTTATCAGAATTCACTAATGGAGGTCAAACCTTCATTGTACCTGTGCATAAGCAATTACAAGCTCAGAAGTGCGAGACAATAAAATAATTATACTTGGCCAACAATGATATCTTGCATACATGTCTGCACTCACACGTTAAAAAATGAATACATACCTATAGGCTCTGAGGCTGGGTTGATGTTCTAAAGGAGCAGTACTTTAGTAAATCACGCAGATGTGACAAATAAAGTGAAGGTCAAGCTTAGCTGAAGTCTTGCATTAGTTTCCAAAGCAGTTATGGACATCTTACTGTACTTACAATATTCACACTTCAGTTGATATGATCATGTTGCCCATAAAGTCAAAAAAGCAATCATCACTTTAGTGAAGATTCCTGGATCCAGCTCACACGGTACACAGTGAGAAGACGAGAAGACTTGGCTTTGGTACAGACTTGCTGTGACCTGTATCAATGTGCAGATCACGCTTCAACTCTCATAAATTTCCTGTAACGTGACCAGCTAAACTCAAGCACTGCCTTTACTTTGACTTTCCTGCCTGCTTGATATATTGTGCAAACATTACAAGCTACTTAAAATAATGAATACATTTTTGAGAGGACCATACTAGATAAATAAACAAAGTGTCATTCTATATTTATACCAACTCTGTTCACACGATGAAGCTCATCCAGCTTGAGTTCTATTTAGCTTACCTAAATGATATTGCTTATATGGTACATCATTATGGAAAACATTGATTGGTTTCATTGCTTCACTTGTGCATTAATCAATCACTTGAGTCCCTGGACTTTTGCTCCCTAAATCTCCTAGAGTCCCGGAAAGTGTTTTTCAATTTGGTGATATCTCAGTTCCACACTTTATACCTTTTAATTGATTGGGAGGTGCCAATAAGTATGGTTTCAGTATTGTCACAGTTTAATTAAATAGTTTACCCCAATTATTTATTATTTTTGTTTTTTGGAATAAACAGTGCTTTAATATGGTAGCAAATTTGGGAACTTTTTTATTTCCTTGATTTTTATTGGTAATAAATAGAAAAAAATTAAGAAAATAAAATAGTTTTCCTGTAATTCACTCTCATTATTTACCACAAAATATAATCATCAGCAAAGTCTGCTGATTAAAATTATATCACATTATTGTGACTTTTATGTAATACAAACACACACACACATTACCCACTTACAAAGAAATGAAGGGTCTATAAGTTACATCATAGGTGTATTTTAAATGACAGACAGAATATCAGCCAAAAATCCAGAAAAACCACGATACAAAATGTTATTTTACTCACTGAACTGCAATTCAATTTATAAGTATTTGAACCCCTACCAACCAACAATAATTCTGGCTCCCACAGACTGGCTATCAGCTCACGTGGTACACAGATTAGTCCTGTCAATTTAAGAAGGTGTTCCTAATGACAACTTGACCAAAGAGCTGTCAAAGTATGTCAGGGACAAGACTATAGACCTGCACAAGGCTGGAATGGGCTACAAGGCCATCAGCAAGAAGCTTGGTGAGAAGGAAGCAACTGTTGGAGCAATTATTTGCAAATGGAAGAAATACAAAAAAGTAATCATCAATCGTCCTCGGTCTGGAGCTCCATGAAACGTTTCGTCTCATGGGGTAAGGATGATCATAAGAAAACTGAGGGATCAGCCCAGAACTACACAGGAGAAGCTTGTAGATGATTTCAAGGCAGTTGGGACCACAGTCACCAAACAAACCATTGGTAACAGAATACGCTGCCATGAATTGAAATCCTGCAGCATCCAGAAGGTCCCCCTCCTCAAGAAGGCACATGTACAGGCTCGTCTGATGTTTGCCAATGAACATCTGAATGATTCAGAGATTGAGAAAGTGCTGTGGTCAGATAAGACTAAAATTGAGCTCTCCGGCATTAACTCAACTTGCCATGTTTGGAGGAAGAAAACCTCTGACTATGACCATAAGAACACCATCCCTGCTTTGGGTCTGTTTCTCTGACAGTACAGGCTGACTTTGCCTCATTGAGGGGCCAAGTATTGTACAATCTTGGATGAGAACCTTCTTCCCTCAGCCAGAACATGGACATGGGTCTTCAATGAAATTTTGATCATTTTTTGAGATAGATAGAGCTTTCTTTTGGTGGTATTTAATCACCACTGCTAAATAAACAAAAAAAGACCTAACATTTAAAAAATAACAAAAAAAACCCTTTTCTTAGTTTCTGTTATAAAAGTTTGCAAATAAGTACATTTTCTTCTTCACTGATGTGCACTGATGAGGCTGCACTGATGAGCACTGATAGGCTGCACCAGGGCTTTTTTTCTCAGAGAATAGGTGCAGGAACCCACCCTCCCCAGTAAACTCCCTGCCCCCAATCCCGCCATTCCTAGGGAAAGAGAAATAATGGGTGTGGTCAATGCTCACTTTCCCTTCCCCCCATCCACAGCCCACCTTCTCCCTCCCTGTCCACAGCTCAGTACCCCATCCACAGGTCACCTACTCTTTCCCCCCATCCACAGGTCACCGTCTCCCACCATTCACAGCTCACCCTGCCCCCCCCCCCATGTCCACAGCTCACCCTCTTCTCACCCCCATCTACAGCTCATCCTCTCCCCCCACCCCCAGCTCACCCTCTTCCGCTCCCCATCCACAGCTCCCCCTCCACAGGTCACCTTCTCCCTTCATGTCCACAGCCCACCCTTTCTCGCCATCCACAGTTCACTCCTCCACTTGTCCCCCTATCCACAGCTCCCCCCCCCATCTGCAGCTCACCTACCCCTTGTTCACAGTTTATCCCCTCAACCACAGCTCACCCTCTCCCCTCTGTCCACAGCTCACCCCGTCCATAGCTTTATATCTATTTGACAACTCCACCTCCAGCCCCTCGATCTGCAGAACCTAGTAAGGTCTTTCACTGACCAACTTGCCCTTATGTACAATGACATGATCATATCATCAACTTCAGTGCGGCATTTATAGCATTGCTGCCCCTAGTAAAATCCACTGCTCACCTTTTCCTCCTTGTCCACAGCTCACCCTCTCCCCTCTGTCCACAGCTCACCCCGTCCACAGCTTTATATCTATTTTACAACTCCACCTCCAGCCCCTCGATCTGCAGAACCTAGTAAGGTCTTTCACTGACCAACTTGCCCTTATGTACAATGACATGATCATATCATCAACTTCAGTGCGGCATTTATAGCATTGCTGCCCCTAGTAAAATCCACAGCTCACCTTTTCCCCCTTGTCCACAGCTCACCCTCTCCCCCCTCCTGTCCACAGCTCACCCCCCCCCCCCAATCCACAGCTCACCTTCTCCCTCCCCCCACATTCCACAATTTACCTTAGCATGTGCCCCCCCCCCCATCCACAACCCTCCTTTTTACCCTCTGACAACATGGAGCTGCTTCACCCCCCATCCACAGCTTACACCCCAAGTTCACAATCACCGCTGCCCCCCACCCACAGCATATCTCTCCCCATCCGCATTTCACTGCTGCATCCTTATCTACAGCTCACCCTAATTCACAGCTCTCAACCTCTGCCCCCCCAGCCCCCCACAGCTATCCTAACTCTGTACAAATCCCCCTACCCACAGTCCTCACTTTGCACAATCTATAGCCCCCCCATTTCCCCCAGCTCTGACCTATGCAGAATATCCACAACTTCTCCACGGTCTTGCTGCACAATAAGCCCTCCCCCCTTCCTCCCCTCAACCCCAGCAGTTCTCTCACCTTCAGTTGCTTCAGAGGCTCTACTTTAGAGCAGTGAAGCGGACTCCATTTTATTAGGCAGAGTGAGCTTTTTTTCCCACTTCAGTCTATTGCATTCTCATCCGTGTAGCTCTGACTGTCAGATGTGTGTAGCACAGAGCCGAGGAGGAGTTTCAGAGCGCTTCACTCGGCTCGGTGCTACACTGATCTGACAAGCAGCCAGTCAGGGATAGGGTAGGGACATGCTGCCTCTGGAATCTATTAACTGCTGACAGTTTTGGCATCTAGAACCTGTCCCAGGGCACATACCAAGTAGATGTGGGGCATCTGCTGGCCAGCACAAGCACACAGAAGCTGGTGGAAAAAGTGAGTGGTATAGAAAACTTCCTCTACTGGCTTCTGTGTTCTCTGACAGTCTGAAGAGGACAGGGCTGCCAGAGGTGAAAAAAAGCCCTGGGCTGCACTGATGGGCACTGATGAGGCTGCACTGATGGCCACTGATGAGCTGATACTTGCATTAGAGCCAGCTAAGTCATTTGTAAACCAACACTTACACAATCCTGCTTATTTGGTTCATCAAATTAGACACCAACCAAAAATGATTACTTAAAGTAGAAATATGGACTACCATGAAAATACTGTATATGCAGCACTTAATTAAAAGTGCATCTACACTTACAATTTTGTCGTAGTCTTACTGCAAAGTCACTCAAATACCCATTGGTCATGCCAGTGAAGTTCACCCATCTCAGCTTCCTGTGATGGTGTGGCAACAATGCTGCACTGCTTCTGGAGTTCAGAGCAGAGTTGTCACTTTCATTAAGCTGAACAAGCAGGCACTACAGGATGGCTGAAAAATACTGCAGGGGGAATAGCTAGCAGCATTGTAACTGCTGATTCACAGGCCTACAGCGTGTTAATCTTCACTTAGTCATACCTAGTCCTGCTCATTGTCTCGTTTGCTCCCACTCTTAGCTGCAGTGTCTAGGAGAAGGAAGCGTGTGAGATACAGAGGATGATTTGGCTCGGACACAGATTTGGGACTTGTTTAGACTGTTATATGGAAGCCTTTAGTTGGACTTTTGAAGGAAGCCTGTAAGGAAATTATGTAAACATCTGTTGCTAATATCTCTTTCTGAATATTATAGCTGCCTGCCTGTCATACTGATCCAATGGCTTCAGTGCTTTTTAAAGTGCCGATCAAGTATGCAGATCACTAGTTTTGCCATTGTTCTGATGTTCTCATCTATTTCTGGGCCAGCATTATAGGCCTCTTGACCTTTGAGTCGTTGATCCTAAGGAACTATGCAGATCAGGAGTTCTGCATGCTTGTTCTGGTCATTTAATACAAGTATGAATTACAGTACACCAGGGTTTCCATTGTTAATCTCCATTTTTAAACACACTGGTTGTCCATTGTCATGTTGATACAATGGCTTCAATTAAAGTCAGTGACCTGGAACAAGTATGCAGACTGCAATTCTGATTTCGCTTTCTGCATGCTTGTTCCCAGTACCAGTAACCTAGAAAACTTTAAAACCAGTCCAAGCCAAGCAACTAGAATGTGATCTGCCACAGCAGCTCACTTTTTTCCTTTACAACATGTTCCCTTGAAAAATAACTATTGTTGGTGTGATAAACTCTTTTTCTTTAACATTTTCAATATGTACATTTGGTTGGTGTTGTAAAGAAAAATACCATGCCTACATTTATCTTGTCCAATAATACCGAAGGGTGAAATGAACATGAAGTGCAGTAGACTTAAAGTGGTTGTAAAGGCTCCAGGTTTTTTACCTTCATGCATTCTATGCATGAAGGTAAAAAAACCTTCTCTGTGCAGCAGTGCCCCCAACCCCCTCAATACTTATCTGAGCCCCACAGCGATACAGTGCTTTGAACGACAGCCTCTGCCTCCTTCTCTGCCTCCTCATTGGCTGAGACAGCAAGTGGAAGCCATTGGCTCCCACTGTTGTTAATCACAGAAAGTCAGCCAATGAGGAGAGAGGGGAGGAGGGGCCAATCAGCAGCTCCATGTGAACTAGACACACGGAGCAGCAGGTGCCCCCATAGCAAGCTGCTTGCTGAGGGGGCACCCAACAGGAGGGAGGGGCCAGGAGAGCCTGCAGGGGACTCAAGAAGAAAAGGATCCAGGTTGCTCTGTGCAAAACAACTGCGCACAGCAGGTAAGTATAGCATGTTTGTATTTAAAAAAAAAATAAACCTTTAGAATCACTTTATATTTCAGATTACCCTATTTCACCACACTCCACACAGTAATTAAAGCGGTTCTAAAAAGCAGAAGGTTTTTACCTTAAAGAATATGTAAATCTAACATTTCATATTCCTGATATGTGCCTGCTGTACCATGTACTTGTATGAAAAAGTATCCTGCTCTCTTTGTATTGCTTCCTTTTTATGAAATCCCTGGTGTTTCTGCCTGTCCCCCTGCTATCCTATTAAAAACTGACCACACTAAACAAGAGGACACACCGTGGTCAGTTCTCTAGCTTTGCTGGCTCTCCTCCAGTGGTCAGGCTTGTGCTGACATGTCCCCCTGCACAGCCATTCAAAGGGAAGATCAGTGTGCTGCGGATTCTCCTGCCTTAGTGCTTATGCAGCGGAGAACAGATGGTATGTAATCACTTATAAAAGAGGGGGAAAAAGGTGTACAAAAATTTTATTTTATATCTATACCTAATTGTTTTGCCTTTAATTTCTATTTCAAACTGAATGGGTTATTTTACGAGGTGAGTATTTACAATCAATTTAATGCTTTCTCTGTATTAAGGTCAAAAACCACAGCTTCCCCCAGCCCTCTCCTTATACTTACCCCAGCCCCATATCAATCCAGCAATGTGTACAAGAGCAGTGTCTCTCCCGACTCTCTCCCTCCTCATTGATTCAGAGAGAGCAGCAGAAGCCATTGGCTCCTGCTACTGTCGTTCACAGCCAGGGAGGAGTGGGGCAGCACTGAGCCACGCAAGAGACTTGCTATGGGGCATTTAACATGGGAGAGAAGCCAGGAGCACTGATGGGGGACTGGAGTAGAGGTTTTGGGCTGCTCTGTACAAAACCATTGCACACAGCATGCAAGTATGACATGTTTAAAAACAGGGGGCAGTTTAAATAATAAAATGGCTCACAACACTTTAGATGTATGCAAACAATTAAAAAAAGGTATCAGACTGCTTTTAGATGCCTGCCCCCTTTCTATTGATACTCACCTTTATATGCGTTAATGGCCCTCCAATGAGATATTGGTTTGGATCGATGGAACATAATTTGGGAAGCCACCTCTAAATCTTCTATATGTGTAGTATATAAAGAAAATACTTATAAAATCCTGGTGTTTTGGTATAGGACTCCTGAGGTTCTCCATGCTCGTCACCCGAATGTTTCTTCCATCTGCTGGCGTTGTAGGAAAGAAACTGGCACTATTTTTCACATTTTCTGGGATTGCTAGTTCATTGCGCCCTTTTGGAGAGAGGTCTTTACCTACTGCGGCTACTTTTGTGGGCTCCTGTCCCTTTTGAGCCCATTTACTTTTTGCTGGGCCTACCTTTTTTGGGCCTCTCTAAATATGCACAGAAACTTTCCACCCACATTTTAAATGGCAGCCAGGAGAACCATTCCCATGCATTGGCTGTCTTCTATACCCCCCACGTTACTGGAATTGATGAAGGCTATAGCAGAGATTAGAAAGATTAACTGCCATACACGCCGATTCTGTTCCTGCATTTGAGGCAGTTTGGGACCCATGGGACACTTACAATGCTGACTTGTCTGCTCAGATTGTTTGTGATTGATTGCCATTTCACTGTTCTGTATTGATATTGTATGTACTTATGAACCTCTCATCGATGAGCCAGTTTTTCGGCTTTCTCTATGTCTCTTCTTTTACTTTATGTTTACCTATGTGACTTGTTTGTTGTAATATGTTTGAAAATCAATTAAAAGTTCAATACAAAAAAAAAAAGGTATCTTCTTATCTCAGTAAATAATCTATCACGACATGTTGGGCCTCACGTATGAAGAATTGTCAATCTTTTTTCTCTTAGAAAACAATTAGCTTCTCCCTTACTATATATTCTCTGGGCAGATACCTTTAGAAAGCCTTTTTTTGTCAGGAGCAATGTGCATTATCACATGCACTGCCATGTGCTGGCATGACACTAAATTACCCTTTTGTTTTAAGCAACAGTAGTGGGTTCAATACTTGTATCATTTCTTTTTTCAGTCTGTTTACATGTCCCAAATTTATTCTGCCAATATGCATATTTTAGCAGTGCCTCTTGTCTTGATAAAGTAACAGGGACTGAGCTGACAACTGATTTTCACAGGCAGAGGGGTAGGAGCTGTGAAAAGGGAATATATACAGAAGAATTGCAAACAAAAAATGTACACCAAGTCTACCTAAGCTAAAGGTTTTAGAAGAGATAAAATACATGTAGTTAACTGTACAGCAAAATTAACTCTAGAGATCTGATTTTAAAACTGGCCACTCATGGATCGAAACTTGGCCTGTTCAACAGGGACCAGCCGAATTATCATCCATGTAAGGGCAGGCTGATTGTATAAGTTGATCTATCGATTGACCTGTGTACAACCAGCCTGTTGGAAATTCTCCTCTTGATCAGTACTGCCAGCTATAACGGTTGATGTTGATCAGTGTATTTTGATGGCGGGGAAGTTTCCCACTATCAGAATACAAATGCATAGCGAGATGAATACCCCCATCTACATCAAGTGTGTGGAAGGGGGGGAATTCAAATTCTTTCATTCAACCTGCTGCTTGAACGAAAAAAAAGTGACCCATGTGTGGCCAGCCAAATGCCTAGTACAGAGTGAGAAAATCGGACGAAAAATACCGCTTTCTAAGTGATCGGCTCATAATTTGATCGTTAGTACACTGCCTTCAAGAGGCAATCATGACAGCTCATGCACAATTATCCGAAGAGACAAGCATGAAAATATTTCTTGTACGATAAACGATTTTCATGTAATTAGTACAGTATTCTTCCTTAAAAAAAAAAAAATCGAGTGACCAAGACCACGCATGCTCAGAAAGGAGAGGATACATTACATCACTTCTGAAGTTATGTTCTGTCTTACGAGAATTTTCATAACTTTAGTAACTACTTCATTTTCCATATGAGACTAGCATGCGAAAGAAAAGGTTGAGAATTCATCCAACATTCTCACCATGTGTACAAAGCTTAAGACTGCTTTTCTTCTGAAGGACTCTATAAGGATGATCATGAACTGTTTAGCAAAAGTAACTCAAAGGATATGTATGACAAACTGAACATGTGTGGAGGCAAAAAAGATGGAGGAAAGCAAGATGTTTATATAGGCTGTAAAACTTGTGTGAATCCTGTTGCTAATAAAACCATACTGGTCAAATGGCAGTTCATCCAACATTAATCATGCAAGTCAAATGCAAAAAGTGGAGAGTTCTTCTGTATGCGTACCTTAATACACAGGAGAACACATAATGCAACAATTAATATTTATAAAATTATATGTGTTACCACTGAACATTAACATTTGATCCTCTCTATCATAAATGAGCAACTTCACTATTTGTGAACAAATGATTGCAGGTAAACATGCTCAACTGAAACACACTATTATACAGAAGGGAGACTGAATGTCTAATATGTACCTGTCCAAACACAACACTAGGATGAAGCAACAATATCAAGAAGGAATGTTACAATTAAGTTTCTACATGTCATGTGAAATTCACAATTAATTAATTGTCCTGATAAAGAATGTAAACACGAAAACACATCCTGGGTTGAACTCAGTGTTTTTGTACAACAAAAAAGATGCAGGAATTCTCTCATTGCTTTTTTCACTACCTATTTTTATTTCAATGTTCAGAAAAAAATTAATTTCAAAGTGTCACTAAAGGATAAGTTTTTTTTTGTAGTTTTGGGTTTTGTTTTTTTTTAATTTTGGATAAAAGTGGACAGGGATTAGAACCTTGTCAGTTTTTATCGCTGTCTGTCCCCCCATTAGGGATATTCACGCTCCCTACTTGTCCTGTGTTTACCGTTATTGAAAATGGAAGTAAAAGAAAATCCCAAATTTTGGGTCGTCCCCAGAAAAGTAATAGAGGAGAAATCTTCCAATGGAAACACTACTTCTGTTGGCCTGGGGGTTCCCAAGGAATTCCCTTAATTTTCAGGGATTTTCTCTAACTTTCTGTTTTGACTATGGGACAGGAAGTGAAGTAAAATCAAGACAGTAATAGGGACACTAGTTCTGGTGACACCCCAGTATTCCCTTACTTTGGAAGGATTTTCTCTTAAATCTGGTTTTGACTATGGGACAGGAAGTGAAGGGATGTCTCCCAATGGATCACAAATGGAAAAAAATCTGACAAGGGTTATAACCCTCCCTCACGCTGTGCAAAATGAAAAAAATTGCTTTTAGTGATTCTTTAAATTGTAAATTATGTTCAAAATATATTTTATAGATATGTAAAGACAGTGTTTTAAAACAGAAATAATGTGTATAAAAGAAGTAGAGGCAATTTGAGCTAATTATGGAGGTTGAAACAAAAAGATACATCTATAATTATGCATAAAATCAAAAAATCAAAAGAGAACTAAACAAATATACATTTTACATACAGTACATTTAATAGTGGTTACGTTTTCATAAGAGAGTTTGTTAAATCTCAACACTGCATTAAAAAAAAACTTTATATTTAGAATTGTCATAAAGATATACCAGGGTTAAAGAAAACAGGCTAAGACCACATGGGGTTGGAGAGAACTCCATGATAATAAACCAGAGAGACAAGTTTCTAAGCAATTAGCTGTGTGAGGGGGAAGAGTCTAATGTTATATTTTTAAAACTTGTCAGCAAAGCCCTAAATTAACAGAAGGGTGATGAAGACAACAGTATTTTGAGTACATGGAGGAGAGCTAGGGGACCAGCATGTCAGGGAAATGGTCTTATGTACCAAGTCTAAGAATCACAATGTTGTTGCTTAGCTTCAATTAGGTCTTGCGGTCTCAACAAGTGAGTTTCAAAGAACAGAAAATATGCCTGGAAAGAAAACAAAAATGTCTCTTTCTTACTTAAACAAATTGCAAAATTGTGAAATAGTTGCTCCAATTATTAAAAAAAGAAAAAAAAACCAAATAATCTTATTCACTTACAATGTCCAAATAGCATTAAGCGATGTACAGTTGTGTTCAAAATAATAGCAGTGTGTTGAAAAAAGTGAATAAAGCTCAAAATCCTTCTAATAGCTTTTATTTCCATACACACAAATGCATTGGGAACACTACACATTCTATTCCAAATCAAAACATGAAGAAAAATATATCAAATTTGTGTTGTTCCTCCATAAAAAATTGAAGAAAAGTGAATATTAGACTGTTCAAAAAATAACAGTGTTTGTATTCTTCTTTACAAACTCAAACATTCACTATATAAACTGAAAAATGTTTGAAGACTTTGCTTTCCTTTGAATCACTTAATGAATATTTAGTTGTATAACCACTGTTTCTGAGAACTGCTGTACATTTGTGTTGCATGGAGTCAACCAACTTCTGGCACCTGTGAACAGGTATTCCAGCCCAGGATGATTGGACTACATTCCACAGTTCTTCTCTATTTCTTGCTTTTGCCTCAGAAACTGCATTTTTGATGTCACCCCACAAGTTTTCTATTGGATTAAGATCCGGGGATTGGGCTGGCCACTCCACAACGTCAATCTTGTTGGTCTGGAACCAAGATGTTGCATATTTACTGGTGTGTTTGGGGTTGTTGTCTTTTTGGAACACCCATTTCAAGGGCATGACCTCTTCAAGTATTCTGATGTATTCAAACTGATCCATGATCCCTGGTATGCGATAAATAGGCCCAACACCATAGTATGAGAAACATCCCCATATCATGATGCTTGCGCAACCATGCTTCACTGTCTTCACAGTGTACTGTGGCTTGAATTCAGTGTTTGGGGGTCGTCTGACAAACTGTCTCCGGCCACTAGACCCAAAAAGAACAATCTTTTTTTCATCAGTGCACAAAATGTTGCGCCATTTCTCTTTAGGCCAGTCAATGTGCTCTTTGGAAAATTGTAACCTCTTCAGCATGTCTTTTTTTCAACAGTGGGACTTTGCGGGGGCTTCTTGCAGATAGCTTGGCTTCACATAGGCGTCTTCTAATTGTAACAGTACTCACAGGTAACTTTACACCTTCTTTGATCTTCCTGGACCTGATTGTTGGCTGAGTCCTTGCCATTTTAGCTATTCTTCTATCCATTCTAATGGTAGTTTTTCACTTTCTTCCACATCTTTCAGGTTTTGGTTGCCATTTTAAAGCATTTGCGATCATTTTAGCTGAGCATCCTATCATTTTCTGCACTTCTTTATATGTTTTCCCCTCTCCATATATCTGCATTTGCCTGGCTAAAAGGGAGTAGGCTTTTTTTTTTAAATCAAGTTAAAAATGAATAAAATATTTTCACATACAGCATGGATATACTTAGAATAACAACTCAAAACACATTCTACTCCTCCTCCCGAGCACAGCGATACCACATGTGTGAGACTTTTTCACTGTCTGAACTGATTAAGTATCAGACATTTGGTCTTGTGTATCTCACAAATCATATCCCCTGATGAAGTCACGTGACCCGGTGACGCAATGTGTAGGGGAGGGTCTCTGATTCACGACGTTGTCTCGGATCAGTACAGCGAGTACAGCAGATACTGCAGGCTATGCTCTCACTAGCTTATGGAAAAGTGTAATCATGTGAGTGGCAAATTGATCATTAATAAATTACCATTTTAAAAAGGATAAGGCACCATGGTTTCTGATTTTCTCCTATGATACCCATCTGAGATACATCAGAGAGAGACTATTTAGAGGTGGAGGGAGACCCCTTGAGGGGAAAAGGGAGAGATCCATCCATCCATCCATTTCCTTTATACAGCATACTTATTGATTGGAGAGACTCCGGTGGAATAATATATAATTACAATGGTCCATTTTATATCTGGAGGAACTTGACATAGGAGGAATATGGTTACATCAGTCTTATGAGGACAACAAGCGTTTTTTTTGCCTATCATCTAAGGCAAAATACAAGGTGAGAGCATACTAAGATCGCACTGCACGTGGGTTTTGGGAGTGGCACTTCTTATGTTGAATTTAATCGGAAGAGGACTCTGTGTACACTTATATTTATATTTAAATATGGACTTGGGTATATTGATATTGATTTTCACAAAGGGTAATTAGCACAGAAATATATTTGTTTAATATAGAGCGGTATATGTGATATACATCATAATTTTTATTAATATAAGGTATTTCAAAGTTTATTTGTATGGGAACGCAGCACTTTTATATATTATTTTGAGTCACAAATCAACTAGTTGTGTCAAAATCAATGTACTGTAATGGTCACCTATGTATGAGTGGTCAGGGAATATAGTTAAGTGTAGCATCCCTATAGCAGTCCCAGGTTCTATAGGTCAAGCCTACTGATGTATGGCTACCCCCATGAAGGCCATGTTCACTGGCCAGGAACTTCTGGAGGCTGAAGAAAGGAAGCATAAAAGAGTTCCTGTGGTTTAAAGGAGTGCAGTTGTTTGCAGGTGATGGCTGATACTGGTTTCTCACAGAAACAAAGTCAGTCAGACATGCAGATTGGTCAGTTCAGGCAGCAGGCAGAGACATTGTCAGCAAACAGGCAAATGATCAGTCCAGGCAGCAGGCAGAAAAGTGGTCAATAAACAGGTCAGGGTTAATGCAGGCAGAAAATACACTACGTCGATGTGGTGGTGATCAGGAACATAGTTGCTGGCTTACACTGGTCTGGTGACACTGGGACTGGTGTGGTGACAATCAGGGACACTGCTACTGGCTTACACTGGTGTGGTGGCAATCAAGAGCACTGATGCTAGCTACACTGATCTGGCGACACTGGATGGTGTGGTGGCGATCAGCGATATGTGACCATCTGCACCATTAGGGCTCTTTCACGTGAGGTTGGGGGAGGTAATAAACCCCTGGAATTGAACAGCCGCTGCTCCCTTTAGCTGCAGCAACAGCAACGCCCACTAGAGTACACATTGACTTATATCCCCTGTACACCAGTCAACAGCAACCCATTCAAGTGAATGGGGGTGCTTGCGTGGGGTCCAAGGGTTTGAAGCAGGTGGTGAGGAGGAGATACAACACCTTTTCACTCCCTGTCAAATGCTCTCTCAAGAACCAACTGAACATGGCCAGTCACAGCAGCCTTGAACAGCGATCTGTCATCGGCTGAGTTCAGCAGTGGCCTTGGGACCACACAGCGGTGCAATCACCCAAACTCAGAGGATGTATGGGTTCAACCTTCTTGAATTACATTTGTTCTGCCCAGCTGTTAAATTGTTACTAAACCCATGAGCTGCATTCACTATATCTGGTCTCCCACAGTACACAGAACATGGAAATGCAATTATTTTAGTAAATATAAAATTGTCAGCAGTTAGAGCAGTCTTGTGACTTCAGCAGGGCACTGGTTAAAACTTGTAGGAGCAGTTTTCTTTCTTCTCTAGGAGAATGCAAAACCCCTGACCTCTGTCTGGACAGTGCGGATTGGTCCTGTGCTGATCACATGCACTCTCCCAAGAAAAAAAAAAAAACCTCTCTAGCAATACACACTAAACTGAGCATGTGCAGAAGTGCTACGGGTTCAATCTGTCTTTTCAGGAGATAAGACGTGGGCATTTGAACAAGAGGAGGGGCAAAGAAGAAAGGAACAAACTGTCTTTTTACACAATGCAGAAGATTAACCCCTTAGGTTCCACAGTGAGTATAACAAGCATGCTTTACTGCATACACAGACTGATTTTACTGTTGTGGATTTAGTAACACTTTAATGTTACAGAGTGTTCCCTTTTTATTGTTGTACAAGGTCTATTAAAAGTCTAACTCTAGCAAAAACCTTTTTTTCCATTTTTTAGAAAATTGAAAAAGTTAGATTCTCTGTCAGGTTTTTGTTTCCATCTGTATTTCTTTTGGGGATCAGAATAGAAATCAATAGGAAACTGCATAACACAGACAAGGGACAGGAAACAAGGGTAAATCTCCCCAGTGTGTTTAAGGATGGAAACTGTAATGTTTCTCCACTCCATCCAAAACAAAGATTAATGGGACTGGAGTTAGGCATTAATTATATATGAATATTATATATTACAAAGTAAAGTATTATTCAGTAACAAAGAGTCACTAATCTGACATCAGTGTTCATGAATTTGTATACAGTTATCTGTTTAAATAACATTTCTAACAGGTTGCTATGGCGTATTATGGATTGTCATGTCTGAACAAAGGGATCTATAGGTTAGCAACAAAGTGCTATTATACTTGCTCTAACATGTTACATGTTTGCACTAAAAGGGTCCTGCCTACTCACAGGACATAACTCACTATGCCCATGGTTGTCATGCCCTCCAAGAAACAACACAAAGCGTAAATATGCCAAGACATATAAATCAACAATAAATTCCTGTAATAAATAATACATCATACTGATTAAGCATTCTCATCGTAAATAATCAGATGGCTCCATTTATGTGACCCTGAGCAAAGCGTTATTACTCTACTTTTTCTGCTCTCATTCATTTCATACTTGTGGTTCTGTGCCAAGAAAACCCACGTTATCTGAAAAACACACCACCATCCTCAACTCCACCCTGTGTTGCCTCTACTTGCTCTTCCTATCTTGATCTTGACTGCACCCTGTGCTTGTCAAATGCAAAGGAACCAAAAACATATAACTTTTGCTTTTAAAATTGCATAGAAATGACCACCATGGGCTGCTGCCCAAGCGAAATGTTAGCCACAAAAAAAAAAAAAATTACAAGTTCAGTGCCAAAAAAAACCCCCAAGTTATCTGAAACAAACCACCACCCTTAACGTCACCCTGTGCTACCTCTACTTTCTCATCCTGTCTTGCTGTTGACTGCACCCTGTGCTTGTCAAATGGAAAGAAACCAAACATATAACTATTGCTTTTAAAGTTGCATATAAATGGCCACAATAAGCTGCTGCCCCAGCAAAATGTTGGCAAAAAAATCATTACAAGCCCTTTGAAAGAAGCATAGCCAAAGCTTGGCCACACAAAGCCTCAGCTAGCTGCTCCTGCCCCCTCCCAAGCCAGGCACTCCAGTGATCGCTCAAGGGACATAGTAGAGAACAGTGACTGATAGCCACTGCTCTCTGCTGAGAGCAGACCAAGAACTGAATGATGAGTAGTTGTGCGATCGCTCAGTTCTTGGGCTTGGGGTCAGCAGGGGACAGCTGCAGCATCAAACCGCTGCTACAGCAGAGGGGTGAGTATGTGTGTTTATTAATTTTTTTAATAAATCCACACTTCTCCTTTAAGTGCTCCTTTTTAAACACATATTTACTAATAGTTGTAAAAAATAGGTAGTGAGCGCAAGAAACAACTATGCCCAGCAGCTGGCACAATGTGGCAAACCCTCTGTCTCCACCAAACAAACAATAACAGTAATGTGCAGCGCTGGAGAAAGTGAATGGATAACAATAGGTATGAATATAAACGTAAAAACAACATGATTGTGATTCCTACTGAACCAGACTGAGAGACCATTTAAAGGCTCAGGAACCCTTTGCAGGTGTTATGGCTTAATTAGCTGATTAGAGTGGGACACTTTGAGCCGAGAAGATTGCACCTTTTCACAATATTCTAATTTTCTGAGATTGTGGATTTGGGGTTTTCATGAGCTGTAAGCCATAATCATCACAATGATGACAAATCACGGCTTGCACTATCTTGCTTTGCATGTAATGAGTCTATCTCATATATTAGTTTCACCTATTAAGTTGCATTACTGAAATAAATGAACTTTTGCAAGATATTCTAATTTTTCAAGTTTCACCTGTATATACACTGCAAGTTGTTAACAAAATTTATTGCAGATTCCTACCTCTTGTAATTCTGAAGAGATAACGATTTGTTTGTCTGTGCCCATGTACAATGTGAACATGAATAGGAGTGACTTCCTAATTACCAACCAGCTGCTGTACTTGCAAGGTTCTAATGAGGAAAGCGGCAGGGACTGAATCCCTTTAGATATGATTTACCAGCAGTTTTCCTGCTGCTCATTTTAAGGTATGAGGTCTAAATGTGAGCTTACCTCTAACATAAAACTGTCCAGTCTATTAAAACTGTCTATTAGATGTACAGTAGATGGTGGTCAGGACAGTATTCCTCACTTACTGCCACAAGGACTCTATGTTCATATGTAAATGTCTACTGGTTACACCATGGCAAGCTAGGAACAAATTGTTCTTCTAATCTGCATTGCTAATATATTTCCTTTGAAGCGAATTTCTTCAAACCAATATGGATTGTTTGCATTAAGATTTGAAGGAGTGCAAATTTGGAAAGGATTTACAAATATAATAACAGTATTACAGAAAATGTGACAAACTGAATGCAACCTGTGATTATGTTATCTCAGCTTGAGTAAGGGCCTGTGTTGATCGACTTTTGTTTGCTTCAAACAGGTTTTACATCTCCATACACGCCTACTGGAATGCAGAAACCATGATTTAAGCATGTCAAATGCAAGTCAAAAGGAGGTCAGCTTCAGGACAAATGCATCTGTTAATGATGTCTGAATGATCTCAGAAGCATCTCAAACTGATGCCATGGACACCAGCCCACAGTCTGTCAACACAGTCCTATAAGTATGGGAGATACAAAGCCATGCTTACAATGATCTGTTTTTATCCTTTATTTCAAAACAAACTGTTGCTGTAACTGCTTAAAGTGTTAGCTGGAGTTTGGCTTTAATGTGTTAATGTATCTAAATCTGCTAGTGCATATAACATTACCCTCCATGCAGACTGCCAATGCTGCTGTCCAAAGACATCTCTGTTGCCTTCATCCAGAGTGGAGGCACCCTAATACAGGAGGTGTGTCACTGGCCAGATCACTAGGTGAAAACAGACAGAAAAAAAACTAAAGAAGAAAAATTAATGCAGTCACCACTTCTGATGATTGGTAAGCTGCAATATATTACACTTTGGGTTAGGAGTTTATTACTGCTTTAAATATTTCTTGTACAGAAAAGAGTCAAATGTATGGACATTTGTGTCTTTGGACTTACCGCCAACAAGACGGTACATAAAATCCTTTAGCCATGCGCATTAAGCCCTTATATAGTATGACCTAACCCATGTAACTGCCTCTCTTGTTGGACAGCTTAGCCAGTTAAAGTGGAGTTCCAGCCGTTTCTGTGTTTATTAAAAGTCAGCAGCTATGAAAACTGTAGCTGCTGACTTTTAATAAAACACACACTTACCTGTTCCGGGGTCCAGCGACGTTCTCACCCACGCAGTCCCTTCTCTCCTTCTGTCCCCTGTGGCGCCGACATTTCTACTGTGGCCAACAGGCTGTGGCAGCTTGCGGCTTCACAGCCTAATGCCCACTGCGCATGCACGAGTTGCACCGCGCTTCTTGATTGGTCCAGCAGTTTCCTGGGACCTGTGAAAGCTCCCAGGAGACTGCAGGAGCAAGGAGGGGGCTGAACTTCTGGGTCACTTTGTCACTGCGAACTGAGCCGGAAGTGGGAGTGAGTACCTGTCAAAACCATGGACAATCTCCCCCCTGCCCCCCCAAAAAGGTCCAAATATGGCAATGGAGGGGGCAAATAAATGGAGCTTCTGCTTTTGCATGGAACTCCACTTTAATATAATGTGTCTACTGGCAGGATCAATAGGTAACAATATTACAAGAGGGGCTCAGAAAACACTAAACCTGCTGTATTAATGTAATGGACAGACTGAGTCAAACATTTTTTTTTTCCATACTTCCATTTTAAATGCTACAGGACATTCACATACCTTAGCACATGGTTGCCCAACCTGTGGCCCTTGGAGCCCTCTGATGTGGCCCTCCACCTTAAACTGAATTCAAGAGTTTTGGTACACTTTCAAAAAGTGCACCACACCTGCAAGGTATAATAGAAATCTATGGCAAAGTGCAGCTAACCCGCAGGTGCAATGTTCTGCACTCGCGGTGAGGGTAAGCCTCAGAGTATCAGTGTGAAAGCAACCCTATCAGGGGCTTAGGACAGTAAGGCCTCATTTACACTTGTGGTTTGAGTGGCCATAATAAAACGCCATATTTGAAATGTGTTTTTACCTCACACCCCCATCCCCTGTGTAGCGTCAAAGATCACAATGGTGACTCCATGCTCTAGGGCAGCGTTTTTCAACCACTGTGCCGCGGCACACTAGTGTGCCGTGAGATATTGTCTGGTGTGCCGTGGGAAAAATTCCAATTTCATCTGTAACATGTGGCTTCGGCTCACAAATAGACCAATCATTAGAATCTAATGATTCAGTGGTCGGCAAGCCGCGGCTCGCGAGCCACATGCGGCTCTTTACCCAGTCTAATGCGGCTCTTCTGTGTGCCGGGCGCCTGCTCCCCTCCCTCCTCTCGGTCGGCCGCTCCCCTGCCTCCTCTCGGTTGGCAGCCCCAAAAGTCCGCGCGGACCTTTTAATCCGGCTTGCGGATGTGGCTGTCAGGATGTGTGTAGGCGGGGCAGCGTGCCGAACGTGAGGGGAGGGGAGCTAGGCTCCTCTCACAGTCCGCCCTGAAGACCCGAACGGCGCGGGAAGACAGCGAGAGGAACGCAAAAGGTAAGTGAATTGACACGGGGGACTTGGCTTACTAGAAGGGGGGGGGGGGAATAGTACTGTGGGGGATGAAATACTATATGAGGGATGAATTACTTTATGAGGGATGAAATACTATATGGGGGGATGAAATACTATATGGGGGATGAATTACTATATCAGGGATGAATTACTATATGAGGGATGAAATACTATATGGGGGGATGAAATACTATATGGGGGGATGAATTACTATATGAGGGATGAAATACTATATGGGGGGATGAAATACTATATGAGGGATGAAATACTATATGGGGGATGAATTACTATATGAGGGATGAATTACTGTATGAGGGATGAAATACTATATGGGGGGATGAAATACTATATGAGGGATGAAATACTATATGAGGGGATGAAATACTATATGGGGGGATGAAATACTATATGGGGGATGAAATACTATATGAGGGATGAAATACTATATGAGGGATGAAATACTATATGAGGGATGAATTACTATATGAGGGATGAAATACTATATGGGGGGATGAAATACTATATGGGGGGATGAAATACTATATGGGGGGATGAAATACTATATGAGGGATGAATTACTATATGAGGGATGAAATACTATATGGGGGGATGAAATACTATATGGGGGGATGAAATACTATATGAGGGATGAATTACTATATGGGGGGATGAAATACTATATGAGGGATGAATTACTATATGAGGGATGAAATACTATATGAGGGATGAAATACTATATGGGGGGATGAAATACTATATGAGGGATGAAATACTATATGGGGGGATGAAATACTATATGAGGGATGAAATACTATATGAGGGATGAATTACTATATGGGGGATGAAATACTATATGAGGGATGAAATACTATATGGGGGATTAATTACTATGCTTACTATGGGGGAATATTACTATACTTACTATGGATGACACATACACATCATTCATCTACTCTTGGTCCGGCCCCCGGGTCCAATTATAAAATACTTTATTATTTCATAATAAAGTAATTATAAAATAATTTCTTTGTGTTTGATTCCTATTCAAGAGAATTACTTTATATATAGTCAATATAGGCACAGAGGTAAATTTTTTTAACATTTTCTAATGGTGGTGTGCCTCGTGATTTTTTTCATGAAAAAAGTGTGCCTTTGCACAAAAAAGGTTGAAAAACACTGCTCTAGGGGACCTGTGCGGACTCCCTGTCACATTCACGAGTTTTACGCTTGGACAGGAGGGGCGGCATATAAAAGGAGCCAATCCTCTCCATTTTCCTTCTGCAACTGCTGAAAGCATACTTCTCCTCTCCCTGTCACTGACATTTAGCGGTTACAGCAGAAAAATGTTGATTACGCTATTAAAAATTAAAAAAAAAAAATTTAATTCTGAACCATTTCTTTTAATTGTGGCCCACGACCGGTTACCAAATCACATAACTGACCCTCGCTCTTTAAAGGGTTGAGCACCCTAGCTTTAGCAGGTCCAAAAGTGGTAAAAGAGTTTAGGCAAAGATCATTCACTTAGCACATGTTACTGAGACCTAGATTACTCACTAAACCAATAAAAGTGGACATGATATGCTTAATAAATGGAACAAATCTTTCAATAGTGGAAAAGTGGTGAGGATTGGTAAAATCGATCATATTTTACTTTATATATGCCCATACTAAAGCTGATATTTTGCCAGTAATTGCTTATTTTATAACAGCAGAATAATGAACTGTAGACTTATTTAGTAGGCACTATTTTAATTAACTCTGATTAAAAAAAAAATAGAGTTTAATTGCAGAAAGGCCTATACTAGAGGGACTGCAGATCTTGCAGAAGCTGAAGATTACCTTAGAGGTTCTGGCTGTTAATAGCAGCTTTACATTTGCTGCTCTCAATGTGTCACATTTAGATAAAGAACCCCAGTGCCATCCTTGATATAGTAAAATAATCATTTTCTGGCATAGAATGGAACAGGGGAGTTTAAAATTAAAATGTTTTATACTAAAACCTATAGCGACAGACTTGAATTAGTAATGTTAGAGTTTATTTACTTTAGTCTTTATCCGGAATACTTTTTCTTGAATCAAATCTGGGTGACATATAGTTAGTCCATATTTTACTTACATACATCGCAAAGGTAGGCAGACAATGATGACTACAGGTAAACAATCTTCTAGTCTACCTATTAACTAAAGTCAATTTGTAATTTGTGAAACAAGATTGCAGAAAACGACTGTAAACTCAACTGCCTGTAAATGACTGTAAACAGCGATGTGTACATGGACACAAAGAAAAACATTAGGGAGAGTTCAGAGGCTGCTGAAAAAAATGCTGAACAGCTCCTAAACGTGAGTTTATCAGCTGCAGTGTGCATGAGCCCTAAGCCTAATCTTATGTAGACCTGTAAAGAAAAAATAAATCGCTATACCTACCTGTTCTGCAGTCACTTCAGTCTGGTCCCATGCTGAGCTGTCAGCAGCGGCTTCAGTGTGAAGGCATGTGTAGGAGAGACAGCGGACATCGGAAGTCCCATAGCAATTCTATGGCTGACATCACTTCCCAGCCATTTTCAGCTTTCTGGAGAGCAGACTGGAGGGCTAGAAAGTGGTGTATTTAGGTTTTGTTCTGCCCTAGGCAACACAAAAATTGTCCAGCCCCCACACCATGGGGAAGCCTGACACCAACCAACCCCTCCCCTGGCCAAAAGAGCCTTCTACTGCCCCCCATACACCCGCTACCATGATGACCCTCCACCTGGCGAGAGAGAGAAATAAACACTCACCTTCACAGCTCCGGACATCCCCAGAAACGAGAGTCGAGCACTGCATACACAGTCAAGCAACCCATAGCCTCCCATGGATCCCACCTGGTCCACATTCCATGGGTGTCCCTTCTTCCGCCACCCCCCTTAAAAATGCCCCCCCTTAAAAATGCCGCCATAGGCAAATGCCTTGTTTGCCTTGTGGTGAATACTTTAAACCATTTAGAAATCACTCCTGTTCATCCTCTTAGCTTGTCCCTATTCAGTAAAGAGACAGGAAACTTTCAATCAGCAGCGTTCAATCAGTGCCTCACAAATGTAATGTAAGAGTATTAATGATATGAACTCACATCTCTTCCAGCAGAGTGATTTCTCTATTAATTCTCTACCTGTTTGTGGCCCATTCAGATCCAATTACTGCACCTGCAGGACACTAGGTGATGCATTCACCTGTGAAGTGTCATGCCCCATGCCTCGTGTTTGAACACAAACAGAAACTACTGACAGAAAAATGTGAAGATTTACTCTACAATAGGGTGTACGTACAGAGCAACACGTGACACCATGAAAGTACAGGATCAATGCACATCTTCTGCAGGTGGAAAGCACAATGTTCATGTAGGGAGGTTTATATTGCCTTTATGTGACAACAAAATACTTTTGTGCTAGATGCATGATAGCCAATAAAAAATCAAACAATAAAAAATATATAAATTAAATATAAATTACAAAAAAAAACATTGCTGCCACTTCAAACAAACTCAAATAAATTCAAAAAGAACCCTCAAGTGATTCAGTAGCACAAAAAATATATATAAAAATATATACATATATAAATAAGTGATTAATCAACATAAGTGAAAATGGAAAGTCCATAAATGTCTCTTCCACCAAACAACTTTTCTAATTCCCAAAAACAAATCACTACGTGCTCATAAAGAAGGCGTTCCCCCTTTTGGGTATGCACTCACTGAATAACCATGACTGAGCAGTCAGTCCTTATTTATTATTTATTTATTTCAGGTGCTTATATAGCGCCATCAATTTACACAGCGCTTTACATATATATTGTACATTGACATCAGTCCCTAACACTCAAGGGGTGTACAATCTAAGGTCATACATACACATACTAGGACCAATTTAGACAGGATCCAATTAACCTACCAGCATGTCTTTAGTGTGTGGGAGGAAACCAGGGTACCCAGAGGAAACCCACACAGGTACAGGGAAAACTCCAGGCAGGTGGTGCCATGGTTGGGATTTGAACCAACAACCCTAGTACTGCCAGGCAGAAGTGCTAACCATTTAGCCACTGTGCAGTCCTTGAACTCATTAAGGACTGACTGACAGAGTTGAAGGACTGACTGCTCAGTGGAGGCTCCGGGGGACTTGGGGGGAGCGGTGAGCGGATTGAGGAGAAGGAGAGTGTTATCTATATGGGTATATCTCCTCATTACTAGGAATCTGTTGAATCTATGAAGTGGTGTGAGCTAATCATAAGAATGAGAGGCATGGAGATTTGAGGATAAACAGAAAGAAGTGAAACAATATCGATACTGGTCGACTTCCATCCCATCTGGAATAATATAATAAGCAATTCCAGCCAACCATGAGAATTGGGGGGCATGGTTATTCAGTGAGTGCATACCCGAAAGGGGGAACGCCTTCTTTATGGGAATGTGGCGATTTATTTTTGGGAATTAGAAGAATTATTTGGTGTAAGAGACATTTATGGACTTTCCATTTTCACTTATGTTGATTAATTACTTATTTATATATGTATATATTTTTATATATTTTTTGCACTACTGAATCACTTGAGGGTTCTTTTTGAATTGGTTTATATTGCCTTTATGACCGGGAGCACAGAAACACTGCAAAAGGTCAGTGTTGAATATCTAAAACAATAGAGGCAAATATAAAATAGTCACATCTGTCAATAAAGGACTACATTTTCTGTACCCTGGATGATCTAGAGCAGTGTTTCCTAAACTTTGGCTCACAGAAGTGTTTGTGATGGGTCCCCACATGTCCACTTGTAATAAACACAGCCTTATTTGCCTAAGTGCAAGATACAGGGCAGGTTATATAACACTTTTTTAGTTTTAAATCATACACTACTACTACTATAGACATAGCCTATAGACAAGCCATGTAATGTATTACAGAAAGCATTGGTTTCTAGGAGATGAAAAGATAATAAATATGCCCACACACAACTCCTCCGCTTTTTTATTTGGGTCCTTGGACTAAAAAGGTCAAAAACCCTCTTCTAGAGCTTTAGATTTAAGTAGAACTATAAGTAAACCTTTTTTTTTTTAAATTTTGCATAGAGTAAAGGAAGGTTATAATCCCTATCAGATTTTTTTTTTGCCATCTGCGTCCCATTACGGAGGAGATTTCCCTGTACTTCCTGTCCCATAGCCAAACAGTAATAGAGAGGAAATCCCTGAAAATTAACCTCCCTGGCGGTATTCCCGAGTGTAGCTCGGGGTAAAGTTTCAGTACCAAAAGCGGTAACCCTGAGCTACACTCGGGCTTACCATACGGCGTTGCTCAGGGATTCCCTGCAGCGCTTACCTTGTCCTGCGCTCCCACGATGCGTCCCCTGCAGCATCCCCGGCCATCTCCTCTGGCCGATGCCGGCATCCGACTTCCGGTCCCTGCGAGCGTCGGGACGTACGGGAGCCGGAACCATCGGCAAATTTGAAAATTTTAAAAACTGTCATTTTCTAATAAACAAATATTACATAGTAAAACATTACTGTTTCAAACCATTTCACATACATTTTGTCCTGAGTGCTTTGTCCTGTGCCCTGCCTGCATTTTTACTGTTCTTTCTGCCTGGAAACTGAGAAAAGTCCATGGCGTCCAAAAAGCATCCCTTTAGGTCAAAAGGGGTTTTAGACCAGCTAGAGAACAGCGATAGTAAATTAGAACCACTTGCAGAATTGAGTGATGATTTTTGGGGAAGTTCATCATCAGACACTGAAAACGATTCTGCAACTTAGCTCAGCGATGTGCGAACTTGGCGCTATATTTCAAATTTCAGTGTTTTTGGTTTAATTATATTATTGAATTAAATTTTTTATTATATTTTTTTATGATTATTTATTAAATTATAATTTATGATTTTGTGTTTCAAGTTTTATCCTACCCGGGATGTTTACTAGACTCTTGTTCGGACAGATTTCAGTGAGTTATTCCTAAAAATTACAGACCTACAATTAAAAAACTACATTATTTCCATGCAAAAAAATGTACTGCTTTCAGCACAGAAATATGGACATAATCATACCACTAGAGAGGTTAAGGGAATTCCTTGGGGACCCCCAGGTCATCATAACTAGTGTCCCCATTGAAAGATTTCCCCTCTGTTACTTTTCTGGGGACAATCCAAAATTTGGGATTTTTACTTTCACTTTCAATGATAACCAGGACAAATAGAGAAGGCAAATCTCTCTAAATGGGGGCACAGACAGCAATAAAAACTGACAATCCTACACTATAAAAGTATAATTAAGGCAAAACTATCTTCTTTTTTTTAGTTTTGCATAAAGTGATTGTAAAGCTTGTTTTTTTTCTTTTTCTAATTAAAATAACAAACATAGAATACTTACCTGCAATGGTCTTGCACAGAGAAGCCCCAATTCTCCTCCTCTGTGGTCTCCCTTCGGCACTCTGGGCTCCACCCCTGAGAGAGCCTCAGCTCTCGTGACCATAGCTGAATCAAGATCAGGCTCAGGTATGTATAGGGGGGGCTGCTTGAAGAAGTTTGTTTACCTTACTGCATAGTATGCAGTAAGGTAACAATTCATCTGCCTTTACAACCACTTTAAGGCTCCATGCACACTAGTGTTTAAGGTCCTAGAACCTCAGCATATTTTTTTCTGCTCCTAGAAGCTAAATAGTATTATCCTATGTGCCCATGCACACTACTTTAGGCTACTTTAGGCTATTAGCATTTTTTGAGCTTCAGCATCAAGGAGCAGGAAAAAAATGTTTTTATCAAGTTTTTTGGAGCGTTTTTCCAGCAGGAAAAAAAACCCGCTAAACATTTCTAAATGCTACTAACACACTCCTAACAGCTTTTTTTCTAGTTTTTTTCCACTATATGTACTGTAGAAATGCAAATAAATGCTAACACTCCTAAACACTACTGAAATATACTATTGCTAGCAATTTTATCAGCCGTTTTTCCCAGCATTTTTGAGCTAAAAAAAAAAAAAAAAAAAAAAAAAAAGCTAGTGTGCATGCAGACTAAGCAATAAATCTGTGGTCTGTAGATGTGAATTCCAAAATTAGGCTACCTCAGTTTACAAAGTTGTGTAATCCAGTCATTACTGAACTGTGGCACTGAATTCTATAAGATATCTGAGGGTTCTAGCCTATTCAAGTTATTTGCAATAAGCCTGTTCTTTTACATACAGCAGTGGCCCTAGGTGCCTGGGGTCACAGATCTCAAGCTGCATGGATAATGAAAAAAGCACCTACATTAAATAAAACTCTTGAACAAGCACCTGAGGAACAGGGCAACTCACTTATTTACTTCCAGAGATACCGTACTTGTGCTGCTCATTAAATAAACTACATAAGAACTAATCCAAAAAGGAAGACTAGATAACAGCTGTATATTTAAGCTTCTTTAATGATGAGTTAACCATCCCAAGCGACACAGAATGATTAGCATTCCAAGCTGCATGTCTTCCCGCCAAAGTCTCATTTATTCCAAACATCAGAATACAGAGCAGGAAGAGCTAGAGGACCAGAAAATGGCATTTACATTACAATGAACATTTTATTAGCCTTCAAATGCACATAAATGAAAAGAAATTCACAAAAGGCAAAATAAATATTACTTATTGTTTCAGGAAAACATAAATAATGTCATATGGCAAATTTGTAATAATTCACATTAGTGGAAAGATTCCCAGCTTACAAGTTCTGATTAATCACCCTTTATTTATTGTCAGTTATTTTCATGGTACAATCACTTTTCTTAGTAAGAATGACAAGTAGACTGTACATGTCACCTTGTTACCAGACAACTGGACCACTGAACAAGCTTTACTTTACCCTCTAAACATCCACTGTCTTGTGATGGCTAATTAAAGTAATTTTAAAGGAGTTTTTTAAATAACAAACATGTCCTACATACCTGCTCTGTGCATCAGTTTTGCACACAGCAGCCCCAGCTCCTGGCTTATGCACATGGCTGAATGTCCTATGTTTGCCATGGCAACACTTATGCAGGCTTGATCATAAGCAGGGACCTGTGTGTCCATTGACACACACAGTGCAGTTTGATCCCACCCCTCATCCAATTGCATCCAGTATGAACATCTGTTCATTTTTTTTAAAAAAAAGAGACTTTGGTATTACTTGACATTTGTCAAAGTCCTTGGATGGCCAACTCTCTTCTGGTCTTGACCACTAACAGCCAAAAAGAAATTAACTGGGTATCAAATCATCAAAGGGCTTTCTACAAAAAGTGAACTGTCTATGGGCTTGTGTTGAAGGGGTTTTGATTGCGTCGGCAGGTTTTATAATACTTAACAAGTCTATTGTACTCCTGGATCAAAAAAAAAAAAAAGAAAGAAAGAAATGGGAGACTTTTAAAAGGTGCTGGAAAATCCAACCTCAGGAAACGCAACACATCATTTTACAGTAAAAAAAGCCAAAATTTTATTATACAACATTGTTAAGAAGTAGGGGATTCACACTCCTTAATAAATACAAGCAAAAAACATATACAATATGTTTATACAATATAAAATCAGCACCCCATTCACCCTCCTCATGGCAAGTATAGATAAACATAGATTATTATGAACCATTACATAATGATCAACCTTCAGAGATAGCCATAATGAGGTAGAGGTGTAGTGGTTCCAACGCGTTTCCCAGTCTAGGCTTCCTCAGGGGTTCAAAGGGGTACAGACTGAAAAAAGTACATCACAGATCCACTCCCAAACCAAAAGGAAAGGTGGGGAGGGAAGGAGATGCGAGAATGTATAGAAGACAGCCACAAAAGGGCGAACCTGGGAAACAATCAGGCAAGGAGTGGCTACTGACAGCCCTGATGCTGCAACAGGAGGCAAATGGAAGCTCAGCCTTCAGAGATGCGGATAATGGGGAGAGGACACACTTTGTTTCTCACTGGCAGGTTTTGGCTGTCCCTTGTATGGTGGACATTCAACAGCATGGTTGGGATCTTGTTTATTAATTAAAAACAAGGTTTTGTGGTGTGGGTTTGATATGATGTTTGACAAATATGGGTGTAACATGAAACATGGTCTTAAAAGTAGACTAAGCATTTAAAGTGTAACCATTTCTTTTTTTTGTTTAGGATAGGGATTAGAACACCTAGAAGTTTTGACTGCTGTCTGTGCCCCTGTAAGGGAGATTTACCTGCTCTATTTGTCCCATGTCCTGTTATCATTGAAAGTGAAAGAAAATCCAAAATTTTGGATTAACTTCAGAACAGTAATAAAGGTGAAATCTCCCAATGGGGACACTACTTCTGGTGACCCTGGTGTAAAAAAAAAAAAAAAACAGACAGGGGTTATAACCCTCCATTTACTATATGTAAAAGAACAAAGAAAAAAGTTTGGCGTTATTTAAGCTTTAGGCCTTCTCAGGATAGAAAGGGAGAGGAAATCTACCCAACAAATAACCTGGAAGATTAACCGTATCCTGGAGATGACCCTGAACCATGTTAGTAAATATTGCATGACAAGATATTTCCTAAAACAAAGAATAAAGGTTTTAAGCCACATAGCTTTTTGCCATTCCAAATAATGTATTTTTCAGCAGAGATCTAATCTCATGTGTTGTATGACAATTTGACTGTGCTAAAGAGATATTTTAGCCAGAGGGAACTGGGGAAAAAAAAAATCTTTAAATCCCAATGGTGAGGGCTAATACCACAGTTCTCTCTTGGGCGCAACAGCCTCATGACGGCCTTAGGGAGATATTTTGTTTGACATGGTTAAGTACACTCCCTCTGCTCTCGGCTTTGTCACTGACAACATTTACACAGTGGTGTAAGAATGAGAACTCTGCAAATTGGTTGTGATTGCATCTAAAAGTATAAATCTTTGCTGGAAATAATAATGCATTTTTACACATTCTGTTAAATATGGAAATGTTTCCAATTGGAATAGCTAGGATCCCAAACTACAACTGTCATTTTGCAGTGGTGAATCCAATTTCTCTACTTGACCTATCTACATGCACTTTGCTGTTTATCAAGGAATTGAGCAACTATCATTTATTACAGGCCACAAAGAAGAACACCATACCAGGATATGAATAGCATGTGTGCGTTTTTTGTTTTATTTTTGTTTTATTTATACAGACAGGAGAAGCTTTCCACATATTTTGCTCTCTGTCTTTGTCACGTTGGAAAAAAAATCAGTTGTGTAAAGAAATAAATAGCTCAAGGTAAAAGGTCACACAAAGCACAGAAAAACTCATTGCAGCGACTCATCTCCTACAGTTAGGTCCATATATATTTGGTCACAGGCACAATTTTAGGTTTTTTTTTTTTTTTTAGGTATTTACCAAAACATATTAAAGCTATAAAATGGATATGGGCTGAAAGTGCACACTCTCGGGTTTAATTTGAGGGATGTACATCCAAATTAGAGGAAGGGTTTAGGAATTACAGCTCTTAAGAGTAGCCATCCTCCCTTTTTCAAGGGACCAAAAGAAATTGGACAACTGAATCAAAAGCTGTGGGCTACTCCTTCAATATTTCTTCATCAATTAAGCAGGTAAAAGGTCTGGAGTCAATTCTAAGTGTGGTATTTGCATTTGGAATCTATTGCTGTGAACCTACATCATCTGTTCAAAGGAGCTGTCCATGCAAGTGAAACAGGTCATTGTAAGGCTTCAAAAATGAAACAAATCCATCACAGAGATAGCAGCAACATTAGGAGTGGCCAAATCAACAGTTTGGTACGTTCTGAGGAAAGAAGAACACATTGGTGAGCTCAGCAACATAAAAAGGCATGGATGTCCACAGAAGAGAACAGTGGTGGATGATCGCAGGATCCTCTCTATGGTAAATAAAAACCCATTCACAACATCCAGACAAGTGAAGGATACTCTTCAGAAGGTGGGCGTATCACTGTCAAAGTCTACAATCAAGAAAAGACTTCACAAGAGCTAATACAGAGGGTTCACCACAAGGTGAAAACCATTTATAAGCCTGAAGAATAGAAAAGGCATATTAGACTTTGCCAAAAACATCTAAAAAAGCCAGACCAGTTCTGGAAAAGCATTCTTTGGATGGATGAAACTAAGATTAATCTGTAGCAGAATGACGGGAAGAAAAAAGTGTGGAAAAGGCTTGGAACAGCTCATGATCCAAAGCAAACAACGTCATCGGTAAAACATGGTGGAGGCAGTGTGCTGGCATGGGCATGCATGGCTTCCAGTGGCACTGGGTCATTGGTGTTTACTGATGTGACAGAAGACAGAAGCAGCCAGATGAATTCTGCAGTGTTTACAGATATAGGGTCAGCCCAGATTCAACCAAATGCAGCAAAGTTGTTTCACAGTACAGATGGACAATGATCTAAAACACACTGCAAAAGCAACCCAGGAGCTTTTGAAGGAAAATATTCTGCAATGGCTGAGTCAATCACCTGATCACAACCCAATTGAGCATTAATTTCACTTGCTGAAGACAAAACTAAAGGCAGAAAGACCCACAAACAAAGAACAACTGAAGACAGCTGCAGTTAGAGCCTGGCAAAGCATCAGAAAGGAGGAAACCCAGTCTTTGGTAATGACCATGGGTTTCAGACTTCAGGCAGTCATTGCCAGTAAAGGATTCTCAACAAAATATTAAAAATGAACATTTTATTTATGATTATATTCATTTGTCCAATTACATTTGAGCCCCTGAAAATGGAGGGACTGTGTATAAAAATGGTTGCAGTTCCTAAAATTAGTACTTGATATTTATGTTCAACCCCATGAATTAAAGCTGAAAGTCTGCACTTCAAATCCATTTGGATTGTTTCATTTTAATTTATTCTGGTGGCATACAGAGCCCAAAGTATGAACATTGTGCCTGTGTTCAAATATATATGGACCTAACTATTTTTTTTTTAACATATTCAGATGTTTTTGATCGCATAGACTTCAGTGGGAATGCATATAAGAACCCATTGAAATAGGAAGAAGGGTCAGCCACACACCGGAGGATAGATTATTATAGTGTGTATTTATTAATCCATAGGACACACAAAAACACCAGGACATGAATACAGGACCTGTTAACACGTTTCACACGATCTCGTGCTTAATCATAACATTATGATTAAGCACGAGATCGTGTGAATTGCATTAACAGGTCCTGTATTCAAGTCCTGGCATTGTTTCTCCTATGGATTAATAAATACACACTATATTAATCTATCCTCCATTGTGTGGTTGACCCTTCTTCCTATTGCATTGTTTGTGGTGGCGAGCCAGAGCCTGCACCTGTCGTGGATTGATCTGGACTGTTTGCCTGAGCGGTACACCTCTGTTCTTTGGATTAAGCACCCATTGAAACTTAAGTGTTTTTCTGCTCTTTACTCTACACCTGACTACACCTAACTATGCAGAGTTCCATTCTTTCTAACTATAGTTGTTCACACTTGTATTCTCAGTCACCCTAAATTCAGAAAAGTGCATCAGCCTTTTTTTATTTTTTTTATTCAGGCACTTTTGATCTCATAGACGTCAACAGGAATGCCTGTATATATGGTACACTCTGCTCAGGTGTAAATGCAGGCTAAATGTAGGCTAAACATACAATACAGTATGTTTTTGCATGTTTTTATGCATGGATTCCTCTGTTCCTATAGAAGTGCTCTCCTCTCCTTGCCCAGTTTAGGAAACAAACTCCTATAGCTTTATGCATGCAGAAAAACAGCTGGAAAACACTTGTAATGTGCCTAAAAAACATCTGAAAAAAGAGCTTCAAACCAGCAGGAAAAAACACACTGCTCAGATGTGAATGCAGGATAAACTCACAATACGCATATTTTCTTGCACTTTTACGCATGAAAAATTCCTCTCCTCCCAAAAGGTACGCTCTCCTTCCCTTGCCCAGCCAGGAAAAAAACTCTAGAAGCTTCATATACATGGATAAACACCTGTAAACACACTTGAAAGACACCAGGAATATACTCTGCTCAGGTGTCAAAGCAGGCCTATAGTTTCCTTTAAAGGATAAGTTCACCTTTTTGACAAAAATAATAAATGCACATTTTTTTGCAGGTACAAATGTGCATTTATTATTATTGTCTGCAGTAGCCTGAAAAGCATTGCACCAGCGATCAGCAGATCGCTGATGTCATGCAGGTCTCCTGCAGACCTGTCAGAATATCTGCATTCTGTATGAGATGTATCGTCAAGCAGATATACTGGCAGGAAGCTTCAAGGAACTACCACGGCGCTCCACAGCACTGTGGTAGATCATTGAAATCTACAAGCTGACAGCTGGTGAGGCTGCCAGGACTTGTAGGCACCCGATCACAGAACTCTGAATGAGTGATGCGCAGGGGCGGACCAACAACTCATGGGGCCCCCGGGCAATAGGGGATCATGGGGCCCGTGTCCTTGCCCAAACTCAAAAAAGCCTATGAAAAAAAAGGTACCAGGGGCATCTCCTGGGACCCCCTACTGACCCCGGGCCCTCGGGCAGTGCCCGAGTTTCCAAATGGTCAGTCCGCCCCTGGTGATGCGGCTATGTGGATGTAGCCCTGCACAGCCGTGTGGTTTTCAAATCTGACAGATGGAAACCTGCCTGTTCCTGTACCCCCTTTAGATAATTATCAGTGCCCCACTGCAAGAGTAGTTTTGTTTTTTAATTTCTGATGTTGGGCTTTATATCTTTATATAGTGGTCTTTATATCAGAAAAATAAAGGGAAAACTGAAAAGTAATAAAAGACATAGAAATCTAATTGAAGATAAAGGTCAGTTGAAAGTTGTGTAAACAGCTAGAATATTGGAGCTGCAGCAATAGTCCGGTAGGTTGCAAATTTTCAATAGAGTCTCCAATGTTATTTACTGCAAGAACAGAGATTAAGTGGGATACATAATACAGGGAGCACATACAACATGAAATCAACTTTTGATTATAAAATTATTTCAATATAGAAGGAAACCAAAAATCTAGTGGAGTTACAAAACAAGAGTCTATACAAAACACTGTAAGGCTGAATTGTAGTCATGAATAATTAATATGAAACAAGAAACAGAGCTTACAATGAATTCTCCTGAAACTGATTTTAAGGAGTCCAAATTCCCTGCCAGTTATGACTCATTTATTTAACTGGTACAGTACATCACCACATCAAGCTGAACAAAAAGCGGCTACTGTAATGACAGAGCTTCAATTGTCATAACAACTGATATCATTACAAACCATGAACATGCAGCCTTGGTGTTAAATGTTGCATGGAACAGCAGTGAGACTATTTTAATAATTTTATTGTAGTTTTAAAGAGGAATACAACCACAATATAATATGGCATAGTGGTAATAAATAACACAGGGAGTATCATAACAGTTAACAAAGTTCAAATGTGTAATCAACAGCAAAGCTGTACAAAAATGTATGCTCTTTTTTGATTAGCTCCACAGAATACATTACATTTCCATATCTATCAGTGTTATGTATTTTATATCCCTGGATTATATACTTAGAACATAACAGAAAGGTATGCAGACACTGGCTGTTTCCATACATGTAAAGGAGATCAAGTCCAAAAGAACACAGAAGGAGAAAACCATTAGGCTAGCATGAAGGAGTCAAGGAGGATAAAACGAACATCAAATAAGTAGCAAGGAATAAAGGGTAAAAGCAGAAGGACCTTCTTATGATAAGTATTAAAGTAATTCTAAAAGTTAATTTTTTTTAAAATAATGAACATGTCATACCTACCTGCTCTGTGCAATACGTTTTCACAGATCAGCCCTCTTATTGGGTCCCCAGTCAGTGCTCCTAGCTCCCCCCCACCGAGTGCCCCTTGTAGCAAGCTGTTCACTCTTGAGCTGCCTCTATGTGTCCATAAGACTCACAAAACTCAGCTCAGCCCCCTCCACTCTTCACTGGCTGTGATTGATAGCAGCAGAACCCAATGGCTCCAGTTGCTGTTTCTAAGCTAATAAGATGTGAGAGAGCCAAGAGAGCTTCGGCTCTCATGCACATCGCTGGATTGGACTCAGCTGAGTATAAGTCAGGGGCTGGGACTCACAAAATGCATAAAAATAAAAAACCTTCTGCCTTTACAACCACTTTAAGGAGTGAAATATATGATTTTGGTAGCTATCGGGCCAGTGCTGAGTGCAAAATATCTAATTTGCAAGTGTTGCGTAACATCATGTTTAAGATGAATCACAAGAGATCAGCACACAAAGATCAAATATCTAGAATTGTCAGCATGCATAAATTAACAGATTAATTTGGCATTAGCAGCTGTATTTGGAAAGTTCTAAAATGAACAAAATATTTTTTAAAAGAGAAAAGCAGTGTACAAAATGCTGCAAATCTAAAATCCTATAAACTGCCGTGGAATGTGGCTACCCTCTAACGGGAAGTTGAATCACAGCAGAAAAAAAAGTTTTGAGATTTGGAGGAGGCTGGGAGCAATAGAAGGGACTTTGCTGGGCAAAGAATATGCACTTGAACAGAATATTTAAAAAAACAAACAAACAAAAAAACAACAAAAAACGGGTTTAGTGCCAGGTTAAGCTTTAGAGCATAACAAGATAAAAAAAATGTTAACAGGATAAATACGAAGTCATTTCTTAGGGTTAATTGTTCCTCTGAGTAGGAAAAAAACAATAAATTACAACAAAGTATAATTCAGCTGACTTGTAATAAAGTTACTAGCTTTTATCTTCAAGCTATAATGACATGAGGCAATGATATATTCTAGAACATCTATGATTTACCTGAAAACCACTCAAAGAGATTGTTCACATTCATAAATTATGTATTCTAATCTACAGCAGTTTCCTATTCACTTTCTAGCATATCATTAGCTTCTGTGTGGCTTCAGCCCCGCCATACTCAAGTGGAAAAAAAAGCAAATCTTTATTTTGATTTTGAAGCTAACAGGTTCAGCATCCCACTGTCTTCCTACATCTCCCTGAAAATTCAATGATGGCATTTTTCATTTACTGAAAATGGCTCAGAATGCAGAAAGAGAATGGAAGCTACTGCAGCTGCAAGAGAGAGACTCTGAGGTTGTAGGAGTAGGGGTGGTTGGAGAGATCTCTGCTGCGGACTCCTTGTAATATTGCAGCGGTTTTGACTACCAGAATCTACAACAAAAATAGCTTCATGACTCACACTGTCTGTGTTTGGGGACACGCACCCGCACCCACACAGATGTAAAACTGGGAGCAGTGGCTGTGTCCATGCAGCCACTGCATCCCAACTGACATGAATAGAACTACCTACATGTGGATGCAAAACACCTTTGCATCCCATGCAGGCAAACACTGCCCTTTGCATGGGTGTAAGATTAAGCAGGCCCGTGTGAACAAGGCCTTATTATGAGACCACCAGCTATAACGATTTCATGCGCAGGAAAGTTAGCGAGGTCATCGGTGAGTTAAATTGTATATTGCAAGTACAGAAGCACACAGATTGATCCTGCCAGAAATCCAGAGTTAACTTTTTGTAGTGGTTTACAACACTGCCTCTGCTGCACTAAAATCCAAAGCAGTGTTGTCAACCCTACCTTTGGTGCTCCTGCTGGACTACGGAACAAGGGCTGCCAACACTGCTTGGAGTTTCAGTTATTTCTGTACCTGCATTTTTCTTTCAAGGCAAAACGTGTGCACACTGGGGTTGATTTACTAAAACTGGAGAGTGCAAAATCTGGTGCTGCTGTGCATGGTACCTGAAAACCTGAAAGAGCTGCACCAGATTTTTCACTCTCCAGATTTAGTAAATCAACCCCATTCTTGTTATTCGTTGTACTGAATATTTCATTATTATTGGTAATATTATTATTTTGCCCAGTCATACAACTTTAGGGCTCGTTCACACCATTGAGTTGCAGGGTATAGAAATGAATGAATCATCACTGTGGGGTTTATTTACTAAAGCTGGTTCACTCAGAATCTGGTGCAGCAATGCATGGTAGCCAATCAGCTTCTAACCTCAGCTTGTTCAATTAAGGTTTAGCAATAAAACCAGTAAGCTGATTGGTTTCCATGCAGAAATGCGTGAGATTACGAGTGAACCAGCTCTTGTAAATAAACCCCCGTGTGCCATTTCAATAAAGTTAAGATGAAAACTTTAGAAGAAAAAAAAACAAAAAAAACCCCATAAAAATGTAAAACACTGCCCTACATTATAAAAATACAAGGTGTCGCACCCTGAGGCTCCATGCACACTAGCGTTTTTTAAGATGGGAAAAATGCTGGATAAAAACCGCTGGTAGTAGCTTTTTAGTAGTGTTCAGAAGTGTATAGGAGCATTAGATTATCGTTTTTACAATACATGTAGAGGAAAAATAAAACAAGCTAGAAAATAGCGGTTATGAATGTTTTAGTAGCATTTAGCAGTTTTTTTTCTGCTGGAAAAACGCTCCAAAAAACTCTACAAAAACAATTTTTTTCTGCTTCTAGATGCTGAAGCTCAAGAAATGGTAATAGCCTAAAGTAGTGTGGATGGATACATAGGATAACACTATTTAGCTTCTGGGAGCAGAAAAAAAAAATCTGCTGATAATAGCTTCTAGGAGGTTAAAAAAATGCCAATGTGCATAGAGCCTGAAGCTTACACCAGACCACACAGGTAAGCAGATTGTTTTCTTGTGCAGGTAGTGTGAGGGAGCCCAAGACATGTTTTCTGAGGGAAATGTGGAGGCTGCCAGTTCCATATTCTACAATTCCCATGCTGAACTTCTGAATTTGTTTTTTGAGCACTGTAACTGGTCCAGAACAAGTATGCAGTTGAGAGCGTTTACCTAAAAGGACCCCGTCAACCTATTGTGTTGCAAAAAACTATGTTTTTTTTACTGTGCATTGCAATAACACACAGCATATGAACCATCTCAGCCATGCACTATAATAAGATGTTGCATGGACATCCAAAGGGAGGGCCTAACCTAAATGATACACAATACAAACAAAAGATTTAGGCTGGCCTGCAGGCCCTGGCTTTACTTCCAAACCACCCAACCCTACTTGCAAATCATGGACCAAAATCCACTACCTCGGACCCAATGAACATAGGTGTCCTTTTAAGAAACTGAGATCAGCAGCGATCCTAAGGATCATTGCTGATCTCAGATCATTAGTGGTTTAGGGAACAGAGATGATCAGTGGAGAACATGTTCTCGGCTGATCATCTCAACACACTAACGGCCAGTGTATGAAGGAGCGATGTCAGCCCTTCACTGGTGATCTGTGTGAAAATTCTCCCTCCAGATTCTCCAGCCCAGAGGTGGAGAATCAGGGAGACCGCAAACGAAGCACCGGTAATTCACCGCTGCTCAGAAAACGGTGTTTGACTGATCTCTTACTGTTATCTCGCAAGATTACAGTAACAGCAGCCATTTTCTAGCGTTCAGAGCGTTTGTAGATCACTTCTCTCCTCATTAGGAGAAGTGATCTACACCGCTTCATGAACAGGCATTCAGAGGAGAACTGTCTGAGAATGCTAGAGAACTGAGCAGTGGTCATATACCGCTGCATGATAAAAAGGACAGCAACGTTTGAAGGCCTAATCATCAAGCTACAACCAAATGGTTCCATCTGCACTATTTACTGTGTGTTGATACACGCGCCATATTGAAGGCCATTCCCCTGGTGAACAGTACCTTTATCTCCCTTCCATTATTTCCCAATATCTCCCCACCCCCCTCCTTTGCAGGACACCAGTTAACACACTTTTTTTTCACACCCTCCCCCTACCTTCCTTATAATCCCCCTCTAAGTCAGGCTTGCCATAATAGTCACTACAAATGTAATTCTATTTAGGATACATTCTTGAAGGCCATTCCCCTGGTGAACAGTACCTTTATCTCCCTTCCATTATTTCCCAATATCGCCCCACCCCCCTCCTTTGCAGGACACCAGTAAACATGCTTTTTTTTCACACCCTCCCCCTACCTTCTTTATAATCCCCCTCTAAATCAGGCTTGCCATAATAGCCACTACAAATGTAATACTATTTAGGATACATTCCTCATCACATCCTACTGAATCATATCTTATGACCTGATTATCTAGTATTTATACAAAGTTACCTTTATACATACAAAGTTGTATTTATACAAAGTTGCTCTATTGCAATGCATGGTCTTCATGTTATTTGCTCTTCTTTGACAATTTATGGAAAATGTCGCTTCATTTTTATGTAAACCCGTATACACTCAAATTGTTGGAATTACCTGTGACAGCATAAAGAAAAAAAAAAAAAGAAAAAAAAAAGGAAATGCTGCATGTCTGTGAAAATATGCATTATGGTCTCTTGGCGGCCTATGTAAAACATGGATGTGGCTGAGAAGGCAGTAATGTGTTTATGCACTGCAACAGGCCCTAAATGACTTGCCTTTTCAGACCTGATGTAATGTTCCCCCGCCAGCCTTCTCCACACGCTACTCCTACCTGACTGCTCCTTGTACTCTTATCAACTAAGTCAATATTTTGATGCTTATTATAAAATACACATATGCTGAAAAAAGTTATACATCCACACTAAGCATAGGAAGAGATACCAAGGCAGCTGTAAGCAGCCATATGAATGTCTAACAGATATGTTATAAAGAATAAACAGAGGGAAAATAAAAAATGAAGTGTCATGTGAATTTTCCTAAAATATCAGAGAAAATGAGTACTGTCTGTAATACTTACGTTTTTCTGGCACTGACATTTACATCTCCAGAACAAGCTTCTGGGATGTCCCCTTCTCAGTCCAAGCAGTACAGATGCACAAGGCTTCAAATAACAGCCTATTCTTTCTAGAAGTGTTCAACAGTGTGCATACTAGACAAGACATTACAGTCTATTAGACACAGCATGATTGCATTGTAGAAGAAAGAAGTACTTCAGTCTAAGTGAACACGCCCACCTTGCACAAAAGGAGTCTCATACAGATAATACATCTGTTCAGCTTCAGAGCTGCTTGGGTGGAGAGCACAGGGTTGCGTCTCACACATTATGTTATTTTTACAGATGCATAATGACCTGTTTTTTTAAGGCATAAAATGGGAAACTTGCAACAAAAAAGGGGGATTTGAAAAGAGATTCACAGAAAGTGGTTACATTATGGACAGAATGCAATACTCAAAGTAATTCCAAAAATTATGCTTTATTAAACACAGTACAAATGTGGACAAATGAGGCAAATACCTCAGTTCACCATCACCTCAGTAAGAGAGAATACATAGACAGACCTTAAAAACATATAAAATTGTACATCAAGACCGGTCTAAAGTAGTAAGGTGCTGCAGATATAGTGACAATGGTCTATTACATTTGCAGCACCGACACATAGGTTACACCGCCAAACAGGAGGTATATCAAAAAATTGTACCAATATCGATATGGCATGCAGTGCAATAATGGCTAGTACCAAGTAATAAAGATGATTGCCCATGGACCAAATTAGGTAATGTGGGCTAAAAATACATAGAAATATATGGAGAGGGATGCGGTAAATGGGAAACTTATCTGCAGAGTATGAAAAAAAAAACGTCCAAGTGACTTGGTTCCTGATCTCGGTTGGTTCCAGGCCAACACAAAAACCCAATACTGCTTTATTGAAGATAACACCTCTACTCCCTACCAAAATATAACAAAACATGGTGACAGCCACCAGGAGTGGCCCCAAGCAGACTAGCCTCATAAATATACCTCCTCTACTCAAAAATGATGCCTCCCATACCCCTGGAACCCTTGGTTAGCTGCCCTAAGATTAACAGCAGTTTGACGCTTTCACCCCAAACAGACGGAGCATGTTGGAAGGTTGCACTGCTCTTGCAGGAGTAACTATCTCCTGAGTTATGCCACCAAACACTCACATGTGGAGACCTCAAGAGAGAAGCAACACCTCCATGTTAGTAAAATAACATAAGTGAAAACAGTGCCAAAAAAATTTAAATGATATTATTGTGTTATATTCAAGCTGCTAAACCTCACCCTCCAACAAAGGTAATAGTATAAATCAGAAAAAAAAGGTAGCGCCAAAATAAATCAACCCTTATTTATGATAGTGATAACGCCTCCATGTTGTCTAGAGAGAAATCAGCTGCAAACTGCATATAATCAGGGCATGCATCCTACGGGGCATGCATTTCACTGAATATCTTACAAGCATGTCCAAACAGTGGCTAAATAGTTAGCACTTCCGCCTGTCAATACTAGAGTCATTGGTTAAAATCCCAGCCACAGCACCACCTGACTGGAGTTTGCATGTTCTCCCTGTAACTGTGTGGGTTTCCTCCGGGTACTTCAGCTTCCTCTCACACACTAAAGATATGCTAGTAGGTTAATTGGATCCTGTCTAAATTGACCCTAGTCTGTGTATGAATGTAAGTTAGGGACCTTAGATTGCATGCCCCTTGAGGGTTAGGGACTGATGTGAATGTACAATATATATGTAAAGTGCTGCGTAAATTGACAGTGCTATATAAGTACCTGAAATAAACAGTACAAAAAAACTGGACTCAACAACAACTTTGACTTGCAGCTTGATCATAAAGGCACAAAGATCATGATTCAGCTAAGTAATATGATACCTAAATAAGTCGCAGAACTGAGTTTAAAGTGTTACTAAACCCACAACAGTAAAATCAGTCTGTACATGCGTAAAGCATGCTTGTTATACTCACTATGGAACCTAAGGGGTTAATCCTATGCAGTGTGTAAAAACGCAGTTTCATCCTGTCTCCTCTGATCCTCCCCTTCTTCCAGTGCCCCCCTCTCATCTCCTGATAAGACATATCATGTGGAGACACTCTGCACATGTTCAGTTTGGTGTGTATTGCTAGAGTGTTTTTTTTTTCTCTTTTGAAGGTGTATGTGATCAGCACAGGGCCAATTATCCAGACAGAGGTTAGGGGTTCTGCATCCTCCTAGAGCAGAAAGAAAACTCCTCCTACAAGCTTTAACCAGTGATCTGCTGAACACTGATAGTCACAAGACTGCTCTAACTGCTGATGAGAATGTGTACTGTGGGAGACCAGATGCAGTGAATGCAGGGTCCTGGGTTTAGTAACACTTTAAATTTAAAATTCCATTCAGGACACTATCTACATGGAGTTTGCATGTTCTCCCTGTGCTACTGTGGGTTTCTCTGATACTCCAAAGACATGCAAGAAGTTACCCGACTGTCTATAACTGACCCTAGTATGTGTGTGCATGTATGTACGCTAGTGAGATAGGGACCATAAATTGCAAGCTACCTAGGGGTACTGCTGATGTGAGTTTACAGCATGGAAAGCACTGCGTAAAATTGCCGGTGCTATATAAAGATCTGAAATAAATAAGTAAAAACCCACGTGTGTTCACTCCTACTAGTCTTCTTCTATCTTACCCAGAAAATCTAAAGTTCTGGTCCCAGAATCCAACATGATGCTTTCCTTAATCTGCCCCATATGAACAACTCCTTGTTTTTGTGGAGACTTAAGCAGCTCTAATACAACTCCTGGCAAAAAGTATAGAATCACCACTCTTGGAATATGTTCATTCAATTGTTAATTGTGTAGAAAAAAAAAATCAATCAATCACAGACTTGCCTCAAAACTATTTTCATTTAACCTTCTGGCTTTAAGAAACACTTAAAAAATAAAAAAGAAAGAAAACTGTAGTCAATTGTAACTGTTTTTGCAGACCATGCAGAGGAAAAAAATATGGAATCACTCAATTCTGAGGAAAATATTATGGAATCACCATGTACTTTGAAGTTCTTAAAAACAAACATCTGCATCAGATTACATCTGATAATTAGTCTGCAGTTAAAAAAAAAAAAAAAAAAAAAAAAAAAAAGGAGTGCTTGCACACCATGGTGAGCTGTTGCACCAAGTTGCTTGACATGGATCATGGCTCCAACACAAAAGATGTCAGTTGAAACAAAGCAGAGGATTATAAAACTTCAAGAAGGTAAATCATCACAGAAAGATGTTGGTTGTTTCCAGTCAGCTGTGTCTAAAATCTGGATCATGTACAAATTAAATAAGAAGGCTGTACTGGTAGACCAAGGAAGACATCAAAGCGTAATGATAGAAAACTTAAAGCAATATGCCTTGAAAACAGAAAATGCACAGCAAAATAAATGAGGAACAAATGGGCAGAAACTGGAGTCAATGTCTGTGACCGAACTGCAAGACATCGCCTAAAGGAAATGAGATTTACATACAGAAAAGTCAAATGAAAACCATCATTAACATCTAAACAGAAAAAAAACAAGGTTACAGTGGGCTAAAGAAAAGCAATCATGGACAGTGGATGACTGGATGAAAGTGATATTCAGTGATGAATCACGAATCTGCATTGGACAGGGTGATCATGCTGGAAATTGTGTTTGGTGCCATTCCAATGAAATGTATAAAGATGACTGCCTGAAGAAAACATGCAAATTTCCACAATCATTGATGATATGGGGTTGCATGTCAGGTAAAGGTACGGGGGAGATGACAGTCATTAAATCTTCCATAAATGCACAAGTTTATATGGAGATTTTTGACACTTTTCTTATTCCATCAATTGAAAGGATGTTCGGTGATGACACCATTTTTCAGGATGATAATGCAAAAGCCGTGAAAACTTTCCTTCAAGAAGGACATATAGGGGTTTATTTACTAAAGCTGGAGAGTCCAAAATCAGACTCCCTTCTGCATAGAAACCAATCAGCTTCTAACCTCAGCTTGTTCAATGAAGCTTTGGCAATGAAACCTGGAAGCTGATCGGTTTCTATGCAGAAGGGAGTCTGATTTTGGACTCTCCAGCTTTAGTAAATAAACCCCACAACGTCAATGGCATGGCCTGCAAATAGTCCGGACCTCAATCCAATTGAAAATCTGTGGTGGAAATTAAAGAAAATGGTCCATGACAAGACTTGAACCTCAGAGCTTATTTGGCACCAGCAATAAGAGAAAGTTGGAGCCAGATTGATGAATAATACTGTATGCCAATAGTTAAATCCAAGCCTCAGAGAATTCAACCTGTGATAAAAGCCAGAAATGGTGCAACAAAATACTAGTAGTGCACTGTGGTGTTTTTTTTTTCATGATTCCATAATATTTTCCTCAGAATTGAGTGATTCCATATCGTTTTCCTTTGCTTGATCTGCAAAAACAGTTGCAATGGACTAGTTTTCTTTTTTCTTTTTTTTTTTTAAGTGTTTCTTAAAGCCAGAAGGTTGGAATGTTAAATGAAAATAGTTTTGAGACATGTCTGTGATTAGTTTTTTTATTCTACACAAATAATTGAATGAACATTTTCCAAGAGTGGAGATTCCATACTTTTTGCCAGGGGTTGTAGAAAGGGGTAGTAGAATTCTTTTAAACAGGAACGTATACAGGGTGCCAGAATATTATTAGTACTATTAATATTTTTGCAGTATTCGGTACATGCATACATAAGATTTTTATTTAGTAATTTAGAAATACATTTTAGGCACAGGTTTATGTAATCAAACTGGCCAACTCTTCTCACCTGTGCCTTGTGGGTTAATATATATTTAAAACCACAGATCAGCATTTGTGCCCTGTCACTAGTTTTGTTGCAGACTCATTCGGATAATGTGATATTCTTACCCAGAAGAGGAGATTAAAATTGGATTTCTTTAGATGCTGGTCAGCACTACAGTCAGAGAGAAGCAATGTACACTGTCCAGTAAGCTGCTTTGTGGAGCTGGAGATGACGGTGCCATCTGCTAGGAGCACAAGTCAGGGTGGTACACTGTACAGCAATAAACAAGCTGTATAAAACAAACTGATCACTCCAATTAACTTATATCTGAAGCTTCAGCCATCCCATCATGATGTCTTGAGATATCCTACATCTATGTAGAAGCTATTTGTTTGTTCAGGGTAAAACACCAACTATTGCAGTTCTGGACTTATTAAAAATAATGTAAATGTATTTGCACCAAGTGTAAGTGGCTAAATGTGGCTTTACTTCAGCCTTCTTTTCTCACAGTTGAAGAAGAGGGGGCAGTGGTAAGAAGCCAGAACAAAGACAGGAGGAGAGATCAGAGTGATGATTTCATCAGGATTTTACTGATTCTTCACTATTTAGCCCCAAAACTTTTTTGAGCCTCAGGAATTTGGCTTCAGGTGACTTAGAGTGGAGATATGAACCAACTCCAAAGAGAACTGATTTTTCTTCTCCCTGAGCATTTTGGAGCTTGAAGCTCCAAAACGCTCAGGTATGAATGGGATCTTAGTCATAAACTGGAGGCAGGAAGGTAACCAAGCTCAATGCCTAAATGCAATTAAGAAAAGAGTTTACCAACCAGCACAACTACCTTTTTAAATTTCATAACTGGTTTAATAGAATCATTAATCCTTTTGCAGGTAAAATATCTTCCATATACAGTATGTATTTCAACTGTGTACTTAGTTTGCTTAGTGTTCAGTCTGAAAGCGGAACTAAACTACAAGATTAATCTAAATATTTTGGGCCCCCAGGAGGTTGCTGTCATAATGTGTGTGCATGCCAAGCAAATTTTCACATTATAGCTCTCTTACCTAGGAAAGCACTCTTTTCCAGCAATATGATGTCAGTGCCCCCCCCCCACGGCTTCATCTTCTCCGAATATTTTTCTATTTCCAGAATCTCTTGGTTGACAAGGTCTGGATGGCACAACACCTGCCCATGCTCATGAGGGTTACTTTGTATTAACACACAATTGTGCCAAGATTGTACACCGAGCTGCATGCTCATGGTACAGTGCACACTTTTAAAAAAGTGCTGACAGGCTGGTAGAAGCTTCAATCGCAGAAAAGACATATGCAATGGGGGGGATTTACTAAAACAGGTGCACTCAGAATCTGGTGCACCTTTGCATGGTAGACAATCATCTTCTAACTTCAGCTTGTTCAATTAAGTTTTGACAGTCAAACCTGGAAGCGGATTGTTTTCTATGCAGAGCTGCACCAGATTATGCACCATGCAGTTTTAGTAAATTAATCCCAGTCTGGTGTAAAAAGTGCAAACAGGCTGCTTTTTTAGGACAAGTACCAATCACAACAAGGCGACTATACTCTTTATGAGTTCCTTCCTATATTTTCTTTATCAAAAGAGAAAACAGTAGCATCATAAGACTCTTTCTGGACTTTATAATGGCCATAGAAGGAAATAGGTCAGGAAAACTTTTCATCAAACTCTATTTTTATATAAAGGTTAAACATGCCACAAAAACCAACCCATCTGACACTACATTAACTCTACTCCCAACTAAGTTATTGTCCAATACTATACAAGAATATAATCCAATGTGAACAAAGCAGCTTTGGATATTACCGTGTACTAACAACTGATATTGCAGTTATTGGTGGGCTCTGGCTTTATATATTTAGATCCCAAGCGATATCCCATATTCGAAATTCTAATATAAACCGAAAGACTCCCTTGAAAGGCCAAAACAGCTGGACAGAACTGGGTAGTTAGGTGTAAGATCACATTGCTTAAGTCACCAAAAAGATATATAAAATTTAGAAGAGGATTCGGCCACCTAACCTAGTCACAAAAACAAAAAATCCATTCAATGGACTGACCCTTTAAAGCACAGGATAAATGTGTACAACCAAATATGGCACAGACTGAACAGAGTAATTGGAAAAATAAAACATACCGGAGTGACATATTCTCTAATTTCACATTGATTTTACACTGAACAAAAACAGCCTATCTGTGGTTTTCAATACAAATAGCCTTGAGAATCTATAAATATATGGACATTCTATTGTTTTCTTCACAAGACTCCCAAGTGAACCTTTTGAAACCCTAGAGGCTATGATGTTAACGGTATTTTAGTGTTAAAGTGTTTGTACTACAAATTCAAGGATCAACCACTAAAACATGCTGAAATCGGCACGTGCATATAAGAATGCTACTCCCTATCTAGCAAATCATACATTACAGCAGCCAACCAGAAATAAACTTTTAGCAGTTAAGGGTGCTGAGATTACTGAAAGCTAAAGTCTGATTCAGGGGCGGACTGACCATTCAGAAACTCGGACACTGCCCGAGGGCCCGGGATCAGTAAGGGGCCCCATGAGATGCCCCTGGTACCTTTCATAGGCTTTTTTGGGTGTGGTTTGAGTGCGGGCAAGGACACAGGGGCCCCATGATCCCCTATTGCCCAGGGGCCCCGTGAGTTGTCAGTCCGCCCCTGGTTGGACTGACAACCCTGTTTTATTTTTAATTGCACAGAGCACTGACCAAACTGTCAACGGTGTCTAAACCATGCTTTGTAAAGGCATATTCTGCACAGGGATGAGAAAGATTGCACTATCTGGATATAAGAGGAATGAAAAGAATTCCTTGCTGAGTAATCATTGCTTCTCATCAGTTACTCGGTCAGCAAGCAAACATCAATGCACCTCTTTGGATCCTTCTCTGATGTGCAATATGTGAAATATTTCAGTGTCAGGGATAAGTAAAGAACCCTCAATATTGAATTACTTTTGTGTTACTTCTAAAGCATATTTCTCAATAGCTTATTCCTATGCAAAAAAAAATAAATATTCACATGCCTCTATACTGTAAATGGATATAAATGAGGAGCTGCAAAGCTATAGAAATGACAGATCGTTTGTGTCAGTTTTGGGCATTTGGGTTGATTTACCAATACTGGGGAGTGCAAAATCTGGTGCAGCTGTGCATGGCAGCCAATCAGCTTTTAACTTCAACTTGTTTAATTATGCTTTGACAAGAAAAGAAAAACCTCTCCAGCTTTAGTAAATCAAGCCCTCAGTCTCTATAAGTGAAATGTCAGTATGAAATGTGCAGTAACCTTCAGCAACTAGTAATCAGAAATCAGATCTTAGCTGACAAAAAACTGAATTCGGATTGCTATCCTGTTGCCTGTTTTGAAATACATTCTAATATTTCTGAAAATTGAATACCAGGCAGAACTTATGAAGTACCCAAGAACACTATTTACCAGTTTGCATAATCACTGATGCTGCTATATTAAAGTCCACAAGTTCTGTCTCTTCATTGCCCGTTACCTGGAACTCGAGTGTTGGAGGGTTCTTCCTTCCAAACTATTGAAGTCTCTGACCATAGAGATCAAAACACTTTAATTGGCTTTAAAATATAAGCAGGCTTGGGGTGATAATTCAGTTTCTGCTGCCTGCTTTATTTATTCAAGGGGCATTTGTTGCACACCAAAAAAATGTGCTAGTATTGCCAGCAGTACAAAGAGCTTTCCCACCCTCCCTACACCTTCCTTTTATCACTGGGCTCTTAGGGTGCTTTAGAAGGAAGCTAAAGCTATTGCTGCTGATGTCACTTTAGTGATTGATTATTAAAATGTTTTTATGGCCAAAATGTAAAATCATATTTATTTCCACATTTATCTATTTCAAATATTTCTAGTCTACTCTCATTGATCTGAACTTTGTAAATTCACCTTGTAAGATCCTACACATTTACATTCTTGAATTCTGTGACACATATTCACTATATTAACTTACTTTTAAAAAGGACCTCATGAGCAATATTCTGTATCCATAGCAACATCCTTTATTCAAAAAATATGTAAAAATACAACCAAAATGAGACTTTCACAGGTACTTGTGAAACTCCCATTCTAGTTGTGTTTTAAATACATATTCACTATGCACTGCTATGCCAAAGAATTTAAGGAGCCTGCCTTCTAAACTAAACTACAGAAGTGCTTAGGAAGAGTTTCAGAAGTCAGTAAAAGAAACATTGTTTGCAGGCAGCAATATTCCATGAAATATGTAGTCATCAGAAATTGAAAATAAACAGTAGAGGTATTGAAAACTAGTGAGGCGAGTTCTGCTGATAGACAGCATTTGACAAGATTTTGTCTACAACTTTTAGCCCACACTGGGGTGACAACCTATAAAACAGTGGCTCATATGAAATTGTAGGCAGTCCCCAGGGTTTTTTGCTTAATACAAAGAAAAAAGCTAACGGTATTGGTGTAGATCCCTATGTTCCTGGAGGTAGATAGGAAATTAAGGTCAACATACTATAGAAATATACTATACATCGGGTAAAATAAGTATTGACCACGTCACCATTTTTCTAGGTAAATATATTTCTAAAAGGCGCTACGTACATGAAATTTTCACCACAGATCAGTAACAAACCATGCAATCCATACATACAAAGAAACCAAAACAAATAAGTTCAGAAATTAAGTCTTGTGTAATAAAATGGAATGACACAGGGAAAAGGTATCGAACACATGAAGAAAGGGAGGTGGAAAAAGGCATGGAAAGCCGCACCAGCTGAAATCCATCAGTAATTAGAAAGCAATCCAGCCCCTTGCCAGTACAAATTAATATCAGGTGGTTCAGTCTCAACTGATGGCCTATAAAATGGTGCCTCATTACCAAGGTGTCACACAAGAAAAATCTCATGATGGGTAAAAGCAAAGAGCTTTTTCAACACCTTTATAACCCTATTGTTGCAAAACATACTGATGGCATTGGTTAGAGAAGGATTTCTAAACTTCTGAATGTTCCAGTGAGCACTGTTGGGGCCATAATCTGGAAGTGAAAAGAACATAATTTCACCATAAACCAACAACGACCAGGTGCACCTCACAAGATTTCCGACAAGAGTGAAAAGAATTATCAGAAGAGTTGTCCGAGAGCCAAGGGCCACTTGTGGATAGCTTCAGAAAGACCTGGAATTATGAGGTACAATTGTTAAAGAAAAACAAAAAAAACAATAAGTAATGCACTCAACCGTCATGGCCTGTATGCATGCTCACTACATAAGACAATTTTGAAGAAAAAGCATGTTGAAGCTCCTTTAAAGTTTGCTGCACAACATTTAGACAAGCCTGTGAAATACTGGGAGAATATAGTCTGGTCAGATGAGACCAAAATTGAACTCTTTGGATGCCATAATACACACCATGTTTGGAGGTCAAATGACACTGCACATCACCCTATATATACCATACCAACAGTTAGGTTTGGAGGTGGAAACATCATGGTGCGGGGCTGTTTTTCAGCATATGGTACTGGACAACTGCATGTCACTGAAGGAAAGATGAATGCAAAAATGTACCAAGATATTCTTGATAAAAATCTGCTGCCGTCCACCAGGATGATGAAGATGAAATGAGGGTGAACATTTCAGCAAGACAATGATCCCAAACACAAAGCCATGGAAACTCTCAATTGGTTTTAAAGAAAGAAAATAATGCTGTTAGAATGGCCCAGCCAATCACCTGACTTGAATCCAATAGAAAATATATGGAAAGATCTAAAGATCAGAGTTCATAGAAGAGGCCCACGGAACCTTCAAGATTTGAAGACTGTTTGTGTGGAAGAATAGGCCAAAATCACATGCATGCAACAAGTTTCTCCATACAGGCGTCATCTTAAAGGACAACAAAGGATTTTGTACAAAGTATTCAAAAAATTTCAGTTAGGGCATTCAATACTTCTTCCCTGTATCATTCCATTTTCTTACTCATAACATAATTTCTGAACTTATTTGTTTTCGTTTCTTTGTATGCATGGTTTGTTACTGACGTGGTGAAAATTTAATGTCAATAGCATTTTTAGAAATATATTTACCGGGAAAAATGGTGATGTGTTCAATACTTATTTTACCCGCTGAATATACAGTATCTCACAGAAGTGAGTACACCCCTCACATTTTTAAAAATATTTTATTGTATCTTTTCATGTGACAACACTGAAGAAATTACACTATGCTACAATGTAAAGTAGTGAGTGTTCAGCTTGTATAACAGTGTAGATTTACTGTCCCCTCAAAATAACTCAACACACAGCCATTAATGTCTAAACAGCTGGCAACAAAAGTAAGTACACCCTAAGTGAAAATGTCCAAATTGGACCCAAATTGTCAAAATTTTGTGTGGCCACCATCATTTTCCAGCACTGCCTTAACCCTCTTGGGCATGGAATTCACCAGAGCTTCACAGGTTGCCACTGGAGCCCTCTTCCACTCCATGAGGACATCGCAGAGCTGGTGGATGTTGGAGACCTTGCGCTCCTCCCCCTTCTATTTGAGGATGCCCCACAGATGCTCAATAGGGTTTAGGTATGGAGACATGCTTGGCCAGTCCATCACCTTTACCCTCAGCTTCTTTAGCAAGGCAGTGGTCATCTTGGAGGTGTGTTTGGGGTCGTTATGTTGGAATACTGCCTTGTGGCCCAGTCTCCGAAGGGAGGGGATCATGCTCTGCTTCAGTATGTCACAGTACATGTTGGCATTCATGGTTCCCTCAATGAACTATAGCTCACCAGTGCCAGCAGCACTCATGAAAACCCAGACCAGGACACTCCCACCACCATGCTTGACTGTAGGCAAGACACACTTGTCTTTGTACTCCTCACCTGGTTGCCACCACACACGCTTGACACCATCTTAACCAAATCAGTTTATCTTGGTCTCATCAGACCACAGGACATGGTTCCAGTAATCCATGTCCTTAGTCTGCTTGTCTTCAGCAAACTGTTTGTGGGCTTTCTTGTGCATCATCTTTATTAGAGGCTTCCTTCTGAGCCGACAGCCATGCAGACCAATTTGATGCAGTGTGCGGAGTATGGTCTGAGCACTGACAGGCTGAGCCCCCACCCCTTCAATCTCTGCAGCAATGCTGGCAGCACTCATGCGTCTATTTCCCAAAGACAACCTCAGGATATGACGCTGAGCATGGGCACCCAACTTCTTTGGTCGAACACGGCAAGGCCTGTTCTGAATGGGACCCGTCCTTTTAAACCACTGTATGGTCTTGGCCACCGTGCTGCAGCTCAGTTTCAGGATCTTGGCAATCTTCTTATAGCCTAGGCCATATTTATGTAGAGCAGCAATTCTTTTTTTCAGATCCTCAGAGAGCTCTTTGCCATGAGGTGCCATGTTGAACTGCCAGTGACCAGCATGAGTGAGAGCGATAACACCAAATTTAACACAACTGCTCCCCATTCACACCTGAGACCTTGTAACATTAACGAGTCACATGACAGCAGGGAGGAAAAATGGCTAATTGAGCCCAATTTGGACATTTTCACTTAGGGGTGTACTCACTTTTGTTGCCAGTGGTTTAGACATTAATGGCTCTGTATTGAGTTATTTTGAGGGGACAGCAAATTTATACTGTTATACAAGCTGTACACTCACTACTTTACATTGTAGCAAAGTGTAATTTCTTCAGTGTTGACACATGAAAAGATCTAATAAAATATTTACAAAAATGTGAGTGGTGTACTCACTTCTGTGAGATACTATATACTATGTAGACCTTAAACTCCCCACCTCCTTCGCATACTCAGAATAACTCAAAAGAAAGGAAAAATGACATAGTGCTCACTGTACTAAAATGCCCTGTTTTCATAAATACTACAGTGAGCACTATTTAATTTTTCTTTTTTTCTGAGTTATGCTGCGTATGAGAAGGAGCTAGGGAATTTAACCTTTTGTATGAATCAAGTTATAGGAGGTCTATGAATGCTTAAGAGGCCTACGTATAAAAGGTGAGAAATTTGTAGCACTGGGTGAAGAGTGTGTAAACCTTGCAATTGTTTCTGCATGGAAAGAGTACATTGAAGAACACTCGGAAGTTGGGATATGTGCAAGAATCTGTGGAGTACTGTGATATTATCTGAAAGCAGACCTAGGGCCAAAACGAACCTCTGAGAGTCTGAGCTGCTCCTGATCCATTCATAGCCCAAAGCTCCAGTGAGCACTGGAGTAACAGAGCAGAAAGCCAGTGACTGACAGTCACCAGCTCTCTGCTCAGTGAAGACTGAGAACTGAGTGATCAGCTGTCTTTGATTGCTCAGTTCTTGGTGTGGACGTGGCAGGTGACAGCTGCAGCTGGGATCAGTGCTGCAGCCATCCAGGTGTGTATAGCCATTTGTTCTTTTCACTTCCCACACTTCTCTTATATTATTATTATCTGAATTACGTATCCTTACACTCATTGGATCACATCTTTGGGGCTGATTTGAGCTTTATGGACACTTCAATATATCTTATGCAGCTTTTGGGCATTATTTATGTATTTTCATTATTCTTTTTACACATTTATGATCACAGGTATATGTATGTGAATATTAAACATTGAAATTGCTTTTGAACTTTTAGGATATATTATTAGCACTGCACTTACTTTATGTTGTCATTGTTTATATTGGTTTGAAACACTTGAGTACCAGCCAGCTGGTAGGGGTAAGTTTGGGATTGAGACATAGTTGTGTAGTTTGTTTGAGGTGCTTACAAAATGAGCTTTTATTCATTTCCCAAAAGGAAAAAACTGTTGGTGTAACTGCTTGAAAAGTATTAGCGGTGTGTAGGCTTTAATTTGTTAGTCATGTATGTAAAGTCTATCTAATCCTACGGTTCCATCGATTGTTCCCATCACCACAGATTGACAATGCTGCTGTTCAAGGGTGGCACCTCCATAGATAGTGGATGAGTGATAGAAAACGTGTTACTGGCCCGATCAGCAGACGAAAATAAAAGAAGTTTATTTTAAATTAAGTCACCACAACCGACTAGTAAGCTGCAACATATTCAGTTATTCTTTCTTGGGATTAGATACACTTCAAAATGGTGCAGTGTTTTGGGTACTTATTAAGAGATGAGCATATATCTGCAAAAGAGGGAGATTTACCAGGCAACACAAGGACATCATAGTGCATACCCCCAATCCTATAGGATTTGTTGTGCTTTCCAGCACAAGACATGCTTTACCTGTACATTCTGAACCTATCTTTGTTGCAAAAATCATCACAGGGATCAACATAGGCTATGGAGCAACTAATTAGATTACAACAATCTCTAAAACATTAATTGTTATGTATTTCCACACTTAAAGTGTTACTAAACTTAGGACCCTACATTCACTATATCTGGTCTTCAACAGTACACACTAAATTGAAATTCAATGATTTTAGTAAATATAAACTGCAAAATACCTTCTCTCATCAGCAGTTTGAGCAGTCTTGTGACATCTAACAGTGTCTGGCTGAGCACTGGCTAAAGCTTGTAGGAGGAGTTTTCATTCTCCTTTGACTGCCCTATGAGATTGCATAACCCCTGACCCTCTGTCTGGACAGTACCGATTGGCCCTGTGCTGATCATATGCACTCCCAAGAAAAAAAAAAAACCTATCTAGCAGTACACACCAAACTGAGCATGTGCAGAGTGTCTCCAAGGCTGTGTTCTGTCAGGAGATGAAATGGGGAACGTGGAAGAAGGGGAGGATCATAGAAGACAGGATTAAACATCCTTTTTACACGATGCAGAGGATTAACCCCTCACGCTCCACAGTGAGTATAACAAGCAAGCTTTTCTGCATATACAGACTGATTTTACTGTTGTGGGTTTAGTAACACTTTAACTTTTCTAGATGACGCATAAATCCTCCACAATACCCAATGCACTAAGTGAGGCAAGCCAAAAACAGGCAGGATGGTTTGCACATATATTTGAAAGGTATGAAACTACGGTCTGGTGCACACTAGTGCAATTTCAGTCATACAGAATTGGGGGGGGGGCACTGTTGAGCTACTGAGAAAGATAGTCGCTCCTTAGCTCGGCTCCTCATATCCTGGGCATATCTTCACTCCTGGACCGGGAGACAAGCCTACCGGCTGGAATCCCCCTTCTTTCTACCCGTGGCATCTCACAGGACCAATATTTCCATCCAATGAGTGGGTCTGCTGCCCGCCGAACCCCCGTGGGAGCCGCCGCAGGCCTGCATTACATTAGCGGCCGCCATCTTCCCATGGCCAGTGCCCGCCTCTTCAGCTGCCGCAATCACTCAGCTGACCCTTAGCCACCTCACACAACCAGGAGTTCATCTCTCCTGGACTCGGGTCCCTGACGTGACCCACTGTGGATGACCGGCGCCCTGCAGGAGGACTCGGCCCTATACCTTCAGTGAGTGCCCCTACTACAGCCCCAGGCCTCCCAGATTTTAGAGGCCTGGTAGGCCACGCAGGGCTCAGGGCTCTGAAAGGGCAGCCAACTCCCCCCGCCAAAGGGCCTTCCCACAATACAAGGAAGCCAGAGGGTCTATCTGCCTCTCCAGGGCTCCTGGCCTATGCTTAACACCCTCAGCGGGACACATCAACTTCCCCAGCTGCCTTCCAAACCTCTCGCCACATCCCCATTTGGTGGCGGAACATCCCTGACCCTCGCTCTTCACACACACTGGCCCTTCGGCACGCCTGAATGCTTACAAAGCCACACCGGCTGAATCCCTTTTTTTTTTTTATTTTTTTTTTTTTTTTTAAGGATGATAAACAATGCTCCTGAGAAGGTGAAACCACATTTCTGCAATCCATATTACACGTTGTCCACCAAGGGGAGACCCTGACACGGAGTTCATGGGAAAGCATTCCGCAGCTACTCTGGCCAAGCTGACCAAACCAGCATCTATAGTATAAGTTTCTACTAATCCAGCCAAAAGATCTTAATCCAAAATGAGCTCACCTCAACCCTTACCTGAATATCCATCTTTTTCCCAAGAGACAGACTCCCAGATAGATGAATCATCTAACGACAGTCTTCAAAGTTACCCAGAACGAAGAAGCTACTAATACAATGATCCGTGACTCAGCCCTACTTGACAAACTTCTGCTTTAAAAAGGAACAGAACACAGCCATGGAACAATTTACCACTAAGATTACGTGTGAAATTAGGGACATAGGGTCCTGAAGAGATGATCTCTAACACAAAATGAACGACACCATCCTCGTAATCAACAACCACGAACAAGATATTGACACCATCAAATTGGACCTTTACTCCGCCTTAGAAAAACTTGAATACCTGGAGAACCGCAGAAGAAGAGGTAACTTTCGGATCAGAGGCCTCCCAGAATCAATAGAGGACTTAAACTCCACAGTTACTGCACTGCTACAGGAACTCATCCCTGGGATCCCAATCGAATGGTTGGAATTCAACAGAATTCATGGAGCCCTGGGCCCAAAAAGACCTGAGGGCCCCCCCACGAAGACATTATCATCAAACCTACATTTTACAAAACTAAAGAAGCGGTCATGCAAGCAGCCTGGTCTAAGAGAGACTTGGCCTTTCAATCCCACAGATATCAAATATTCTCTGATCTCGCTCCACAAATGCTTCACAAACACAGAGAACTGAACTCCTTTGTCCAGACACTACAGAGTCAACGCATCAAATAACGCTGGAATTTCCCCTTCAAATTAACATTTTCTTTCTAGGGTCACCCTTATGCTTTCTCCACACCTGAAGAAGCCCAGAAAGTCCTCACCAGATTACAACGAATGCTATCGACTTCCACTCGCTCATCGCAGACTTCTCCATGCAAATCTCCTCACCTCATTCCCTTTTGGGAACCTCTTCCCCGAAGGCAACGACCGGTACAGAGACAAACCAAACCAGCTTCCCGACCAGATATTCCAGAGGACGACTGAACTCCATTGCAATCTTTAGCCTGATCACTCCCGTTTTAAATGGGTCCACCTGCCTCAGAGTTGACACATCCCCTGCCAGGATGCCTCCAACGGAACCTTCAAACCCCCATGCACTAATTCTCCTATTTGGTTTTCAGGTTCTTATGCCCTCTCTGTACTCCACTCGAGATTGAGGGCCCGCTGCCGTGATTGGGATTCAGATGAAGCCTTTACATAACCATGCCCTCTTTGACACAAAGGAAGTGGGAAGTGGGGCAAAATCTGAATTCCCCACCTATTACCCCACTTATTTAGATACTTTAGATCATGATCCTCCGATTCTGTCAAATCTGGCTTCCCCTGATCCTGATGGTCAGCAATCCCTTCCTTCTACACTACTTAACGATATTTCACCATGTTACCAAGTGTATATGTATGATGGTGCCTTCATTTGTGCTCACTTTCTCCTCATACCTCCTCTCCCTACCAAATTTTTCCTCTTCCTCCCCCACCCTCTCTCCCCCTTTCCTACCACTTCTTTCCACCCCCCCCCCCCCCCAATTTCTCTTCCCTGCTCTCCCTTTTCTCTTCCTTTCTCCGGTTAGGCTGTTGAACGTTGGTCATTTTTTTATGTTTTCTAATTACGTTATACAATGTGTGCCCGGGGGGTTCCCAACAACCCCCGACTATGGCAGTCCATTTATCCACTGCCTACGATTGCTTAGACAATCCCTTTCTTGACACCCCTGCAGCTGAGCCCTCTACACCTTCCTTTACTACTTTTCTCCTTCCAACTTTCTTTTCACTTTACATTTCCCAGGACATTGAAATGCCTGACAATTACACACTCTATATGCCATGGCTCATCTCTGGGTCCCATAGCTACTCCACCCTTTATCCACCATGATGGCTGCATCCAAATTCACTATTGTATCCTGCAATGTACAGGGCTTTAACTCCCCTCAGAAACGTAAACATGCCTTTACTTACTATGCTTCACTTCATGCTCACATCATAGGGCTACAGGAAACCAGATTTTCCACATCCTCCCGCCCTAAATACACTCATAAAAAACTACCCTCAGGTCTTCCAGGCAAATTTTGAAGAGAAACGGAGAGAGGCATCCTTGTGGCTTTCCACAAAACTCCCCTTTCACCTGCTCTCTAGAAATTGCAGATCCGACAGACAGATACTTGATACTAAAGGGGTCCATTTTTGACGTCGAAGTGACCATAGCCAATTATTCGTGTTATCCAAATCGTTACCAACTTTAATTATGTTTCAAATATATAAAACTGCTATCGACTACTGTTTCTAGTCAAAATTTTGTCTCTGCCTTTGAAAGCGGTCTAATTTGTTTTCTGTACTTGAAATGTCAAAAAAAAAAAACAATAAAAACCTATTGAAAAGAAAATCTGATCAAGTCGCAGCTGCATTAATGTGAACTTAGCCTTAAACCTCTTTATTCATTTAACCGCTTTACCACCGCCCTATTGCAGAAATACTGCTACAGGGTAGCAGGGGTACGCAAAATCATGTATATATACCTGATTTCGCATTTCTGGGTAGGGGGCGCACACGAGCCACACGCACGGCCTCTGCTGTCAATCATGGGTCCAGGATGGTGATTACTCGCCAGCACCCAGTGATCGCCGAGTAATACCAACAGGAGGAGAGAACTGTATGTAAACAATACAGTTCACTCAACTGTCAGCTACAGAACACTGCTTTGTATGGCTCTGTATAGCAGAGCCATACAAAGTAGTGTGCTTACAGTGGAAAGCACAGACACAGCCCCATAGAAAAAGACACACAGCACACAGTTAACCCTTTGATCGCCCCACATGTTAATCTCTTCCTGCCCAGTGCCATTAGTACAGTGTCAGTGCTTTTTATTAGCACTGATCACTGTATTGGTGTCACTCAATGACACCAAGTCAGTTCCCCCCAGTGTCAGAATACCCACTGCAGTCTCGCTATAAGTCGCTGATCGTCGCCATTGCTAGTATGACAAAAAAAAAATTTGAATGAATATATATCGCCTTTCGTAAACTCTATAACTTTCATGTAAACCAATTAATTTACACGTATTGGGATTTTTTTTTTTAGCAAAGACATGTAGCAGAATACATTTTGGCCTAAATGTATAATGAAATTTAATTTTTTTAATATTTTATTGCACATGTTCAATAGCCAAAAGTTAAAAATATTGTTTTTTTCCCAAAATTGTTGGTCTTTTTTTTTTTTTATTTTTTTTAATAGCGCAAAAAAATAAAAAAAACTGCACAAGCAAACAAATACCACTGAAAGAAAGCTCTATTTGTGGGGAAAAAAAGGACGTACATTTCATTTTGGTTCAGCTTTGCATGACCGCACAATAGTCAGTTAAAATAAGCGCCATATCGCAAAAAATGGCATGGTCAGGAAGGGGGGGGGGCTAAATCCTCTGGAGGGCAAGTGCTTAAAGTGGTTGCAAAGCCTGAAGGCTATGCATGAAGCTAAAAACCTTCAGTTTACAGCTCCCCCACCCCTCCCTGATCTCAATCAAGCGATATGCACGGGAGCAGCAGCTCTTCTGGGTCTCTCTCCCCTCATTAGCTCAGAAACAGCAGCAGGAGCCATTGGCTCCCACTGCTGTCAATCACAGCGAGTGAGGAGGGATTGGGGGCGGAGCGAAGTCCTGCTCTGTGTGTGTCAGTAGGGTCGGGAGGGAGCACGCACAAGTGCCCCTAGAGCAAGCAGCTTGCTATTGTGGCACTTGGCAGGGGGGAGGAGCCTGGAGTTTTAGCGGGGGACCCAAGAAGAGGAGGATCAGAGCAGAGAAGTATGACGTCTTATTTTTTTAAAATAAAAAACACTCCATTAATATTACTTTAAATTACTAAAACAGTGTAAACTTGTACTTTTATATTGTGTTTGCACTCTGTTAAGCCCTTTCCATGTGCACCTTACTTTAAAAAGCTAGTGTTATATTGATTACAGTGTCTGCCATTTTTGGTTTCTCTTGCTATATTAGGTTGGGGACACACTGGAAGTCTTCACCAGCCATTGTGGACAGTTGAGCTTCTGGTGTGTCCCTGTGTCTTTAAAAGGAGAAATGGGCTACCTACAGGCATGCCATCAATTTATTAATTTATATACAGTAGGTTTCAAGATGGAAGCTCTCACAGATTAGAACTAGGGACCACACTACAGAGATGGGCCTTGATGAGGCAGTGAGGCTTCCATATATACAGTGGGGCAAAAAAGTATTTAGTCAGCCACCAATTGTGCAAGTTCTCCCACTTAAAAAGATGAGAGAGGCCTGTAATTGGCATCATAGGTAGACCTCAACTAAGAGACAAAATGAGAAAAAAAATCCAGACAATCACATTGGCCGATTTGGAAAGAATTTATTTGCAAATTATGGTGGAAAATAAGTATTTGGTCACCTACAAACAAGCAAGATTTCTGGCTCTCACAGACCTGTACCTTCTTCTTTAAGAGCCTCCTCTGTCCTGCACTCATTACCTGTATCAATGGCACCTGTTTGAACTTGTTATCAGTATAAAAGACACCTGTCCACAACCTCAAACAGTCACACTCCAAACTCCACTATGGTGAAGACCAAAGAGCTGTCGAAGGATACTAGAAACAAAATTGTAGACCTGCACCAGGCTGGGAAGACTGAAACTGCAATAGGCAAGAAGCTTGGTGTGAACAAATCAACTGTGGGAGCAATAATTAGAAAATGGAAGCCATACAAGACCACTGATAATCTACCTCGATCTGGGGCTCCACGCAAGATCTCACCCCATGGGGTCAAAATGATCACAAGAACGGTAAGCAAAAATCCCAGGACCACACGGGGGGACCTAGTGAATTACCTGCAGAGAGCTGGGGCAAACGTAACAAAGGCTACCATCAGTAACACACTACACCGCCAGGGACTCAGATCCTGCAGTGCCAGATGTGTCCCCCTCCTTAAGCCAGTAAATGTTCGGGCCCGTCTGAGGTTTGCTAGAGAGCATTTGGATGATCCAGAAGAGGATTGGGAGAATGTCATATGGTCAGATGAAACCAAAATAGAACTGTTTGGTAGAAACACAACTCGTCGTGTTTGGAGGAGAGGGAATGCTGAGTTGCATCCAAAGAACACCATACCTACTGTGAAGCATGGGGGTGGCAACATCATGCTTTGGGGCTGTTTCTCCACAAAGGGACCAGGAAGACTGATCCATGCACAGGACAGAATGAATGGGGCCAAGTATCGTGAGATTTTGAGTGCAAACCTCCTTCCATCAGCAAGGGCATTGAAGATGAAACGTGGCTGGGTCTTCCAACATGACAATGATCCCAAACATACCACCCGGGCAACGAAGGAGTGGCTTCATAAGAAGCATTTCAAGGTCCTGGAGTGGCCTAGCCAGTCTCCAGATCTCAACCCCATAGAAAACCTTTGGAGGGAGTTGAAAGTCCGTGTTGCCCAGTGACAGCCCCAAAACATCGCTGCTCTAGAGGAGATCTGCATGGAGGAATGGGCCAACATACCAGCAACAGTGTGTGCCAACCTTGTGAAGACTTACAGGAAACGTTTGACCTCTGTCATTGCCAACAAAGGATATATAACAAAGTATTGAGAAGAACGTTTGATATTGACCAAATACTTATTTTCCACCATAAATTGCAAATAAATTCTTTCCAAATCAGCCAATGTGATTGTCTGGATTTTTTTTCTCATTTTGTCTCTCATAGTTGAGGTCTACCTATAATGCCAATTACAGGCCTCTCTCATCTTTTTAAGTGGGAGAACTTGCACAATTGGTGGCTGACTAAATACTTTTTTGCCCCACTGTATTAGCAAATGTGTGCAACTAAAGCCTCATTTTAATGCAAATTGTGGAAACAGTGTTAATTTGTTTTTTGTTGCTGGAGAGGTGGTAAGCTTGATGGGAATTTTTTTGTGTTTTGCTTGTCCTGTGAAAAGTCCTCTCCGTGTTCACCTTACTTTAAAAAGTTTGTTTTAAATTTAAACAGTTTAAATTTTGTTTTGTCTTTAAAAGTTAAACTCCTAAATGTGGATACATTCCCTTTTATGTATTGCCATACTTAAATTGATACCAAACCCAAAATTTTTATGGTATTATTTTTTTTGTTAAAAAAAAAAAGAAGTACAGCCTTACAGATAGTGCACATAGCCTGCTTTCATGAAAGTCCACCTTTCTTGTTTCTACAGGTGGTCCCCAAAGCACTGTCCTCCCCCTCCTGTTTGAGGCTTTCCCCTTACTTAGCCAACTGCAAAGGAGACAACTGTCATGAAAACTCCTGGCCAGGGCTGTGTACATCTACTGAAACATGCAGCACCTGGCAAGCCATGCCCCTGGTTCCCTCTTCCCAGCTCCTGACAGATGGCTCCAAGAGCCAATCTCTCACCACTCCCCTACAGCCAGAGGTTCTGGGGAACAGCACAGATTGTGGAGGGCCTGGCTGCAGTGGCAGGGGCAACAAAGTATTTGGGATGGGCGGGGATTGTAACTGTAATGGGTTTTTTTTTATCTTAGTGTTGTGAAAGCATTAAGATAAAAAATCATTATCCTTTAGTACTACCTTAACTGCTGTAGATGGTACATAAAGACCAGATAGCCAAAGCACCATGCCATAGACAAGAGATGGCAGTCAGGTCATTTTGTACAATCACTGCAGCATGAACATGCATGCTTACACTAATGCAGGCCCTATAGAAAAGGGTGTTCCCTACTAATCACCTGAAAAATTCCGTTCTGTGATTCTTCTAATCAGACCAACCAGGTCACCTGCAATGGTTGGAATGTAGTCTATATACACAGGGCTGTTACCCAATATTATCAGATGATATAGTGATCATCTCTAATCTATTGTCATTCATCTGGCATGCTTTTCAATCCAGCACCAATGTACTAATATGCATTCATGGTAAAGATACAAATCACCCAACCTTATATAGGATAAGTATACATAGTGGACTTTTGATTACCTCTTCTTGTATATGTAAAAACAATCTTTAACATGTCAATGTAATTTCAAAAGCAAGATTTTAAATTAACTATAATCTGTATCTTTCATTAAAGTGATAACTGGTGATCCTGCCATGAAGGTCGATGTTCAAGCACTTGCTGCTCTAGGGCAGCAGTGCTTTGATATCTACAGTATTTCTCAATTGCCACCCTATCACAGGCAATTGAAACTTAGCATACCAAAAGAGCCACTGAAAGCTCCAACATGTCCAACCCGGTGATCCCAACTCTGTCAGGTGCTGACTTCATAAGAGCCTGTCTTGTCTGATAGTGAACAATGAAAGAAAAGTGGTAGTGCACACTGATCCACTGTCCAAGGTTCAAAATATGTCAGAAAGCTTTCAGTTTTGCCTCCTCCCAAGTCATGCCCCTCTGAAACGCATTTTACCCACTAATGGACTTGGTTGTAGAGGACCCTTATGGATAGTCTAGTCTAGGGCATCAGGTGCAAGTGATTGTCAAGAAGTTGCACTTTTTCGTCCCATGTAGCCAAAATGTTGAACTGCAATGGTCTGGAGTGGAAACAGGCAAAGAAGACTGACTCAAAGCAGGCAATAATCAGGCTAAGAACTCCTATGATAAAAAGGAAAGTATGACCACTTCTGGACTACACAGTCAAAACTTGGGAACAGAGGATCAGGAGTTTCTCCTGCAAAAGGAGAACCCTCGACTGAGAAGTATCTAGGGCGAGACCTGCACATTCCCAGTGATGGGTCAGTTTCAGCTCCAGGATCTAGGTGAACATTTGGACAATCTGCACAGTTTTATGGACATTGACTGCCAAAGTGCATGCTAACATTTCCCTCAGTGTAAGGTCGTCAAGGTAGCTCAGAATGGGAATTGCCTATGAGTGTAGCAAGACCAGAACAGGATCCAGCACCTTGGGGAAAGCTTGAGATGTAGTGATCGACATAAATAGAAGAGCAACAAGGTCTGGCAAATGGCCATGACTGCAATAGCAGGTTGCAGAGCAAGGCTCATCAGGGGAAAGAGATTTGAAAAGATTTCCAGTCTCCTATGAACATGATTTTTAAACAGGAATATCTAAGAGTGAAAGTCAAGGGCTTTATTAGGGCAAGAAATGGACTAATCCACCATGGGGAGGGGCCATTCCTTGACAAATGCCCCCTCAATAAGTTATTGTTGGGCAATACATTTGAGAAAATGTGTCAGAAGAGGACCAATCTTCATACAAAACTAGCTGTAACAACAAATGAACAGGGAAGGTTTTGGTGGGTTAGGACTTTTAAAGCAGCCCAGACTGGTAACCTTAGAGCAGGAGTGTCAAACTGGTGGCCCTCCCAACTGTTGCGAAACTACAAGTCCCATCATGCTTCTGCCTTTTCAAGAGTCATGCTTATAACTGTCAATCTTGCGATGCCTCATGGGACTTGTAGTTTGGCAACAGCTGGAGGGCCGCCAGTTTGACACCCAAGCCTTAGAGCATACAGAAACTGGTTGCTTCAGCTCCAATCAATAAAGGACCAAGACAGTATCCTTAAGCCTAGGAGTTATGTCAGCAGACTGCACAAGATCATCCAAAATCAACAGATTAGATTTATCATCCTGATCTGTATGTTCAAAAGCAGCTGCAGATATCAGAGACAGATTCTGGAGGAGAAGGTATAGAAATACATTTGCAGCCCCTTTCACCCAAGTCAGCAATTATGTTAATAATCTTTTATATAAAGTTGTATAGCCACAGAAAATTCTTCTCTGGATAAAACAAAGGAGGGAGCCACACTAGATGGAGCCAATACTCTGAGAAGACTGAGCAACATGTGAACTCAAGCAGGACAAAAGTGATCCAGGCTGTCAGTTTCAAGTCCCAAAAGGATTAGGCTGCAAGCCTACACAGGGCTGGTAATGGATTGATAGCTGACCAGACCCACAGGACCAATGTCCTTACACGTATTATCTGCTAGTATGGAAAGTGATCCCAGCCAATAAGGGTATTCACAAAACCTATAAACCAAAGCAAGAAACATTAAGTGACCTTCTGAGATCAAGTCACTCTGTGTAGCAGTAAGAAGGACTGACCCTGAGGCCTCAAGTGGAGCTGAAAGTGCATTGATGCAGGCTGAAGGGCAGGAGAGGCAGGCAAAAACAGCTCACACAAACTTGCAATACAGCCCAAACACACTAACATGGAGCATGCCACATTTTAAAAGAAAAGTCATAGCCATATTCCCCAAAGCACTGGCAACACAAACATGGGTTATATTTTCTTACTAACCTCAGTTTTTCAAGACCTTTATTTTACCTACTTATTCTTGTATGCGGATCCACTCTTCCACCTATTAAGGCAGTAATTCTTTTTATGGATTGCCAAGAAAAAAAGATAAAAAAAATATATATACACAGATAGTCTGATCGTTAACATTAAATGAAAAGTAAAATGTGTTCTTTAATGTAAATCATCTCTTGGTGCTCTACAAGGTGAGAAATAATGACTTGATGTATTTGTATGATCACCATATACACTTTAGTATACAAATACTCTTGGAGATTATAACCGGTAATACATAAGATTTTGATTAGAAATCCGATAGCTGTACAGGTAGCATTCGTTTCCTCCTTGCATGGCATAATGGATCACATAATCTTTGATAAAGTACAACAGCTACAACTACTTCACATACATGATAATCTCATTGATAATTAATCTTTACAACTCTTAATGTGTTTCTTTGATAACAAATTACTTCAGTCCAACAGTAAATGTGAAATGAAAATGAAAATCAGTCAACTCAAAAGAGCTCATTAAAAAGATGACAATTTACTAGTACATTTTGGAAAATCAATGCAATTTACTGAATGTGTTTTTCATTAACTCATTCATTAATAAAACTGTTAGATGTTCTAGTAAGGTTTCTACAAGAAAATTTACAATTACATGCTTCCTAATGTGCAAACACTTCAGTCCACAAAAAAAAAAATGATATTTTTGTTGGACACAAGTGGGCTACCTCCTTACATATCATATATAAATCATACATAAATTGTCCAATTCCCTTTAGTTTTAATATGTTCACTATATTGCCAAAAGTAATGGGACACCCCTCCAAATCATTGGATTCAGGTGTTCCAATCACCTCCATGGCCACAGGCGAATAAAATCAAGCACCTAGGCATGCAGACTGCTTCTACAAACATTTGTGAAAGAATGGGTCGCTCTTAGCTCAGTGAATTCAAGAGTGGTACTGTGATAGTGCCTGTGCACTAAGTCCATCCATGAAATTTCTTTGCTACTAAATATTGCACAGTCAAATATTAGTGGTATTATAACAAAATGGAAGCAACTGGGAAAAACAGCAACTCAGCCACGAAGTGGTAGGCCACGTAAAATAACAGAGCGGTGTCAGCGCATGCTGAAGCACACAGTGCGCAGAAGTCACTATCTGTAGCTAAAGATCTCTAAACTTCATGTGGTCTTCAGATTAGCACAACAACAGTATGTAGAGAATTTCATGGAATGGGTTTCCGTGGCAGAGCAGCTGCATCCAAGCCTTACATCATCAAGTGCAATGCAAAGCATCAGACACAATGGTGTAAAGCACATTGCCACTGGACTCTAGAGCAGTGGAGATGTGTTCTCTGGAGTGATGAATCATGCTTCTCTGTCTGACAAATTGATGGAATTGTCTGGGTTTGGCGGTTGCTAAGAGAATGGTACTTGCCCAACTGCATTGTGCCAAGTGTAAAACGTTTGATGGAGGGGGGATTATGGTGTGGGGTTGTTTTTCAGGGGTTGGGCTTGGTCCCTTAGTTCCAGTGAAGACCAAGACATTTTGGACAATTTCATGCTCTCAACTGTGTGGGAACAGTTTTGGGATGGCCCCTTCCTGTTGCAACATGACTGTGCACCAGTGCACAAAGCAAGGCCCATAAAGACATGGATGATGGAGTTTAGGGTGGAGGAACTTGACTGGCCTACACAGAGTCCTGACCTCAACCCGATAGATCACCTTTTGGATGAATTAAAGCGGAGACTGTGAGCCAGGCCTTCTTGTCCAACACCAGTGCCTGACCTCACAAATGTGCTTCTGGAAGAATGGTAAAAAACATTCCCAGAGAGAGACTCCCAAACCTTGTGGATGGCCTTCCCAGAAGAGTTGAAGCTGTTATAGGTGCAAAGGGGCGGGGCAAATCAATACTGAACCCTACGGACTAACACTGGGATGCCATTAAAGTTCATGTGCGTGTAAAGGTAGGGATCCCAATACTTTTGGCAATATAGTGTACATATATACACACAAAAGGTCCCCAGCAGTGAATAAAGTACAACTTTGGTCTAAAAACTACTCACACAAAACATAACATGGAGCTGGACATAAAAAATGTTCTTGCTGCCACAGTCAAGCTAGGTTCACACTACTGTAGCTTTGATTTGACCCGACTTTCAGTGCGATTATGTAGTGTGACCGGAAAATGTTTACGATTTGATTTGCATATTTTATGGGCCTAAAATTGTTCTGGATTAGAACCAAGTAGCACAGAACTCTATTCCAAAATCATGCTGTGCTGTGTTGCATGGATGTGAACAAGCTCCATTGGAAACAATGTGATTTCCATTGTCACGTGATCCTGGGTGACTCAAATCGTAGCTGAAATGGCACTAGTGTGAATCAGGCCCCAATGCGTTTTGAAAATTCTTTGATTGTCCAGGCACTGTAACATTCTTTATAGATTTAAAAGGAACTAGTCTTTAAACCTTAATATACAGCATGAATATCAGCATTTACATAGCCCAAAAAAATAAAAGGAATGCAATTGCACATTGGCAAATGGGACTGTAAAAATTAGTTTTATTACACCCCAAAACAGATAATTATATTGCCATATTCAGCTCTATGTTCCAGCACAAGTTACTCGCTGGAAATGTAGCAATTACAGTCAGGTCCATAAATATTGGGACATCGACACAATTCTAAAATTTCTGGCTCTATACACCACCACAATGGATTTGAAATGAAACGAACAAGATGTTCTTTAACTGCAGACTGTCGGCTTTACTTTGAGGGTATTTACATCCAAATCAGGTGAACGGTGTAGGAATGACAACAGTTTGCATATGTGCCTCCCACTTGTTAAGGGGCCAAAAGTAATGGGACAGAATAATAATCATAAATCAAACTTTCACTTTTTAATACTTGGTTGCAAATCCTTTGCAGTCAATTACAGCCTGAAGTCTGGAACGCATAGACATCACCAGACGCTGGGTTTCATCCCTGGTGATGCACTGACAGGCCTCTACTGCAACTGTCTTCAGTTCCTGCTTGTTCTTGGGGCATTTTCCCTTCAGTTTTGTCCTCAGCAAGTGAAATGCATGCTCAATCGGATTCAGGTCAGGTGATTGACTTGGCCATTGCATAACATTCCACTTCTTTCCCTTAAAAAACTCTTTAGTTGCTTTTGCAGTATGCTTTGGGTCATTGTCCATCTGCACTGTGAAGCGGCGTCCAATGAGTTCTGAAGCATTTGGCTAAATATGAGCAGATAATATTGCCCGAAACACTTCAGAATTCATCCTGCTGCTTTTGTCAGCAGTCACATCATCAATAAATACAAGAGAACCAGTTCCATTGGCAACCATACATGCCCACGCCATGACACTACCACCACCATACTTCACTGATGAGGTGGTATGCTTAGGATCATGAGCAGTTCCTTTCCTTCTCCATACTCTTCTCTTCTCATCACTCTGGTACAAGTTGATCTTGGTCTCATCTGTCCATAGGATGTTGTTCCAGAACTGTGAAGGCTTTTTTAGATGTCATTTGGCAAACTCCAATCTGGCCTTCCTGTTTTTGAGGCTCACCAATGGTTTACATCTTGTGGTGAACCCTCTGTATTCACTCTGGTGAAGTCTTCTCTTGATTGTTGACTTTGACACACATACACCTACCTCCTGGAGAGTGTTCTTGATCTGGCCAACTGTTGTGAAGGGTGTTTTCTTCACATGGGAAAGAATTCTTCAGTCATCCACCACAGTTGTTTTCCGTGGTCTTCCGGGTCTTTTGGTGTTGCTGAGGTCACCAGTGCGTTCCTTCTTTTTAAGAATGTTCCAAACAATTGTTTTGGCCACGCCTAATGTTTTTGCTATCTCTCTGATGGGTTTGTTTTGTTATTTCAGCCTAATGATGGCTTGCTTCACTGACAGTGACAGCTCTTTGGATCTCATATTGAGAGTTGACAGCAACAGATTTCAAATGCAAATAGCACACTGGAAATGAACTCTGGACCTTTTATCTGCTCATCCAGACTTCAGGCTGTAATTGACTGCAAAGGATTTGCAACCAAGTATTAAAAAGTGAAAGTTTGATTTATGATTATTATTCTGTCCCATTACTTTTGGCCCCTTAACAAGTGGGAGGCACATATGCAAACTGTTGTCATTCCTACACCGTTCGCCTGATTTGGATGTAAATACCCTCAAATTAAAGCTGACAGTCTGCAGTTAAAGCACATCTTATTCGTTTCATTTCAAATCCATTGTGGTGGTGTATAGAGCCACAAATGTTAGAATTGTGTCAATGTCCCAATATTTATGGACCTGACTGTATAATTCAACTCTGTTCTTGGCTTTCTTTACCTAACACAAAACCAGAGCAAAGTGAAGTCAGCCATCAATGGGGCCAGGCTGGGCCTATGCCAACTTACTGGAAATTCAGGGTATTTTGTAATTGGTGCAGCAGTGGACAAAGTCAATATTTTACTTTAGGTTTGCTTTAAATCTGAATATGCTTTAGCATAGTCATACACTTTTCAAGACAAACTGTCAAAATGTTTACAAACAGAAATTTTCACAAAAACACAACTTAAGGCGGACTTTCACCATTAAAAATGACATCAGCTCTGCATGTTGATATGAAATCATCTTGCAGTTATTAGCTTTTATAAACGTTTTTTTATTTTACTTTAAATTACTGTTTTTCCAGCTTCCTAATTGAGTGAGGCACTGGTGCTGTAACCAGGGCCTAACAGATACATTTTGGGAAGGCAACATCACCAATGCCTTCCTTCTCATATGATCTGCATTGTCCCATGTTTCAGGTGGCGCTGAGTTCAAGGAAATAAACGGAAAGGGAACCATCTGCCCTTCGTGAAAAGTGCCAACATGGGAAGGATGGGAGGAAAATAAAAAGAAGGAGGGTATGTACTGTAAATCCTGCAATTGTCTATAGGTATCTGTTTGTAGATTGCCATTACTAAACATGTCTAAAATAACATTTGTTGCAATTTTGAAGAGAAGGGTAACGTTCATCTTTAATTGAGCATGGATCATAGCATGGTAGCTTAATGTGAAAACTAAACAAAACACGGCAAGATTCATTAAATATAACAAAACACAAAAATATAACAAAATAATATTACATTGCAGAAACTTTGTAGTATAGCAGGCATCACTAAATGCTGGACTGCGGTCTGGATCCAGACTGAGTAGCAGCCCCACAAAATAGATGCCCGAGTGTCCTCTCCTGCCGGCCTGCTGCTGTCACAGGAAAAACATTCCTGCAGCTTCTTAAAAAAGCAGCCACAGGGAAATCGTATAGTATTTTTGTGCCATGTGATTTCTCGCACCTGAAAATGCGCTGTGGGTGTGTCTGCAGGTGGATGCGGGTGCAGGATAGGTGCAATTTACACTATCCCACAACCACCCTCAACGGTGTGAACCTAGCCTAAATGGGGACTGTGATGTAAAAAGGGAGGGGGGGGGGTCTGTGATGTGAAGGAGGGTCTAGGAAGAATGTAAAGGGGGGAGGCTGAAGTGAATGGAGGACTGAGGACACTGATGTAGGGGCTCCTTCACACTTATGCTGCACACTGCACTTGAAAAACATAGGTCTCTGCAAGGGCATTAGAAAACAATTGTTTTCTATGTGCCCTGTTCACACTGTAATGGAGCCCTTGTACAGTCTGTTTCTATGCACCGCAACTAAACTGTGGTGCATAAGAATTAATGAAATGTAATTTTAAAATTTCAATAACATTCAAAGAAAAAGGGATACAGTGTGACACACTTAAAGAATAAGTTCACGTAACATGTTACATCCATATTCAGGGTGTTACACGTTACAAAACAAATGGCCCCCCACTCCCCCCCGCTTTGACAGCTAGGGGGAGAACTTCTCCCCTCTCAGTAGCTGTCAAATTTTTAAAAAATGTGGCCGTGCGGGGCTCTGCCCACACAGCCACATCACTCATTCACAGTCATCTGTGAAGAAGAGACTACAAGTCCCGACAGCCTTAGCAGCTGTCAGCTTGTAGTCCTCAGTGAACTACCATGGCGCTGTGAGTTCATTCATTCTTCCTGTCAGTGTATCTGTGTGCTCGTACAGTACATCCCGAACGAGCAAGCAGATATACTGACAGATCTGCAGGAGACCTGCATGGCTGGTGCAATGGTTTACAGGCTCCTGCAGACAAAAATAATAAATGCACTTTTTTTTTACCTGCAAAAAAAATGTGCATTTATTATTTTTTTTCTAAAAGGTGAACTTATCCTTTAAATGCACACTCCACCGCCACTTCCTGGACCTCGCACTAATGGGTGCCCACACAGTAGAACCCTGAATTTTACCATGAGGGCCAGCGTGATCAAGCCCTAAAGGGTGGGGGCACTGTGATGTATACAGGAGGCTCTGGTGTGAAGAATCTGAATCACAGCGCAAACATGAGATTGTGACCTCTGCTGGAAGAGTTTACTGACTGGACCTCCATGAGTTTTAATTCAAGGCCTCTGTAGTATAGTAATTAAATGCATGTACAGTATAACAATAGAAGTTATTCTTTATATTAACTGTCTAGTACATTCTGTATTTCAGCGTTAACAACCTTATGTTTTACACTTCTTATTGTTCCAGGACCTTAGTTTCGTATGAATGCCATTGCCCTGGAATTCCTTCTATTCTAAACAGCCCATATTATAAAAGAGGGACAGTTATTCATTAACATTCATAATAGCACAAGGAGAAGTCCTGGTCTGGCAGTTTTTCATGGCTGAACAGTCTCAATAGCAGTTTGGTTCATTATTGGTCAGGCATTAAGAAAAATGTTCAGATTTAAAAGCCAGCAAAATTTTGAACTGATTTTCTAAACTAAAATTGCAAAAAAAAAAAAAAACTTTAAAATGCAATAATATTATATTTTAGATAACACATTATATTTTAGATTAACTTCAATTTATTCAGGAACACTAAGCAACTTCACAAGCAAAACCTATTACCCTTCCCTTCTCTCCCCTGTGCTTTGAAAGTTGTAAATCACAGAGCTAGACTTGTATAAAATTGCACTCGTCAAAACATGTACTAGTACAGACTAACATTTCAGAATATTCCACTGCTTTGTTTGGAAAAATAATGTCATATTATTCTATGACACATATTTTTTCATGCATTGTGCCAGTTAGAATTTGTTTAACAGAACAGAAAAATCTTTCTAGATAATCGTTTTACTTGTGACCATCACTTGTCCACCAGCTGTAATCAAGATTTCAGCCAATTAGTCTCACATATCAAGTTATGAAAAAAAGAACATTTAATTCATGCATGCAACACACAAAGGGGTTTTTAAAGGGAATGTCCTTGAAACATCTTAATATGGGCAACACAGTTGCTTAGAGATGTTATGTGGCAATGGGAAATAGGGAGTAAACCTATCTGGAAGAATTTGAAATGTTTTTCCCATGTTTATGTCAAATCGCTGGCAAGGTAGATCAGAAGTAAAGTGCTACAGAAACGGTTAACCATTTGTAAATTAACAACAATAAAGGCTGAATACAGGCAAATATAAAACACTATTTTATCCAGCTAAGTATTAATTAAAAAGCCGATTTACAAGCTCACTTCATTGCTCACACAATGGATGGAAACTTTCCTTTCCCAAGCTTCTGCCATCACCCTAACTCACTGATGCAGTCCCTGAATATTCCAAATACAAACTTTGACTTTTGTAAAGTGGAAAATATATCCCCCCATCCTATTGTGACATTGCTTGGGTATGGGGGATTATTTGCTAAAACTGCATGGTGCAATATCTGGAGCAGCACTGCATAGAAACCAATCAGCGTCCAGGTTTTGTCAAACCTTATTATTATTATACAGTATTTATATAGCTCCAAAAGGTTTGCTCAACGCTGTACATTATAGTGGGGGACAGAACATGAGACAATACAGCAACCAAACAATACATGAGGGGTTCGAGGGCCCTGCTCTTTCGAGCTTACAATCTAGGAGACCTTAAATGTACAAGCTGAAGTTAGAAGCCGATTGGCTACCATGCACAGCTGCACCAGATTCTGAGTGCACCAGCTTTATTATATTTCCTCCATAGTGTTTGGTCATTTGGACACACAGCACTGCACGGTGTGAAATGTGGTGGGAGTGTCATGTGTCCCAACATACAGTACTAGGTTTTTGGGGGATTGACAGTGGGAGAGCCAGGGGAATATAAACTCCCACCGTGTGTGTGTGTTTCTTTGCCAAACTACAGATTCAGAATGTCAGATGATGAAACGCGTAGGTAGGGGTTTGGATGTGACATCACCACACATGGTGGGCCATGGCTCTTGGCAGACACCATTTTGAGATTATACCTGATATGCTTGTGTCAGTGGCAACACTTAAGAATGTGAGTTTTATGGAACATTGGTTTGATATTTTTTGTTTTACGGAATGGAAGATTTCCCTCTTTTCTGCCTGGTTCATGTGTCCATGTGAGTTAACATGAGGTGTTCAGTAGAGGGGTCTGAGAGACGGAATGAGGGGTCTGAGAGACGGAATGATGGATTAGGTATTTGCTATTTAACTGCAGTTGGGCCTAGCTGTACAGTTTGGCAAGGGTGCCTAGATCACAAACCTGGCTGAACAGAATTACAAATATTTTGATAGTTATGACAGTCCTCAGAAATGTATTTCACAGTGAGTTAGCTGTTTGGCGTTAGCTTTCAATGCATATCATTTGTATGCATACCAGCTTTGAACATGTAAAAATCAGGGAAATGATCTCCTCAGAGTGCTCTGCCATAGTATATCTTCCTCTTTTAGACACTGTTGGCAGAAGCAAATTAACCTTTCAGCGAACAAGCTACAAATATTTGTTTTCAGGATATTCAAATGTAAAAGGAAATGTATTCATATTTCAACAGAAGATGAAAGCTTTAGCATGTCTATTTGTAAAAGCCCAGCTATCTGAAAGCAAGTGATTCTTATTGCAGAGTCAGTGCTTTTTTCAGGACAAACCAAATGATGGAGTTAATCAGATCTATGCTTTCATCACAATGGAGGGACAGGATGTTTAATGAATAGCAGAGTTGTTCAAATGACATGTACTGAAAATAGCATGCCAAGTAAGTGTCTTTATGTAGGTAAAATAATATTTCTTTATCTTATGAAATACTAAATTATCTTTGTTTAATGGTGTGCAAGAAACTTCTAAACCTCCAACACTCAAATGTCAAAACAGTCTGTATATGGTGCTTCCACCTCCTTCCTATGCATGTCCCAGCTAAGCAGGTCTGATTCAGGAAAAAAAAAAAATCAGCAATACAGCATTCCCTGTTCTGATCTACACAACCAATAATATAATGCCGACAATATAATCAAGAGGTTTGATCATATTCAGAGTGTGACTTACTGGATTGAATTCTGGCCAATAAAATGTCTTCATGCACATAAACTCCATATGTGCGAAATGATGTACCAAAATGAGCATTTTTTTTAAACTGGATTTTTCTGCCAGCTGCTGGCAGAAAGATCCAATGGAGATGGATGTATTTTAATAGGCCTGTGTGCATGGAGACTTAAAAGCACCTTCACTAACTTTCACTAGGAATAAATAAAAAATGTTAGAACTAATTATGATGGCTCTTCTCCACTTTCAAATCCCTGCTCTCTCTCCCCCCCACCTCCACTCAGCACCTCACTCACCGCCCACAAGATTGCCAATCATTTCCAAAACAAGATTGACGCAATCCGTAAGGACATTGTCAACTCACAATCTACCTCTCCACCCAGCCTCCCGCCCTCCTACAACCCCTCTACCCTCCCCTCCTCCAATCTCATAGCCGCACTACCCCCGCTATGCCTAACCCCCTGCACACTATCACCTCCCTAACGCTCCGCTCCTTTAGCCCAACTACCCCTGAGGAGGTCTCTAAGGTCTTCACTGAAGCCCGCCCTACCACCTGCCCCCTGGACCCTATCCCCTCACAGCTCCTCCAGTCACCCCCCCCCTCCATCATTCGCTCCCTCACCCACATCTTCAATCTCTCCCTCTCCACTGGCACCTTCCCCTCCCCTCTAAAGCACGCTCACATCACCCCCATACTCAAAAAACCCTCCCTTGACCCCAATGACCTTAACCTTAGACCCATCTCCCTGCTACCATTCACTTCCAAGCTCCTTGAGCGCCTGGCCTACAATCGCCTAAGCGCCCACCTCACTGATAAAAACCTCCTTGACCTTCTACAGTCTGGCTTCCGTCCCTGCACTCCACCAAAACCGCCCTACTTAAAATCACCAACGACCTACTAACCACCAAAGCTAATGACCACTATTCTGTCCTCCTGCTCCTTGACCTCTCTGCAGCCTTCGACACAGTCGACCACCCTCTCCTCCTTACTAAACTGCACTCCCTTGGCATCAGGGACGCTGCTCTCTCCTGGTTCTCCTCCTACCTTTCCCAACGCTCCTTCAGCGTCACCTATAACACTGTCACCTCCCCCTCTCTGTCGGAGTCCCCCAAGGCTCTGTCCTCAGACCCCTCCTCTTCTCCATCTATACCTCCTCCCTTGGCAAACTAATACACTCTCACGGCTTCAATTACCACCTCTATGCCGACGGCACACAAATTTACCTCTCCACCCCCCACCTCACCCCCTCTCTCTCCGCCCACATCGCCCACCTCCTGAACGACATATCAGACTGGATATCGCTCCATTTCCTCAAACTTAACCTGTCCAAAACAGAGCTCCTGGTCTTCCCCCCACCCCGCACCCCCCCATCCTCTCTATTACTACTAACAACGCCACCATCACTCCCACCCCACGTGCCAAAGTCCTGGGTGTCACCCTGGACTCACACCTCTCCTTCCTACCCCACATCCAACTGCTATCTAGATCTTGCAGGCTCCACATCCGCAACATCTCCAAGATACGTACATTCCTCACCCCAGACACTACTAAACAACTCGTACACTCCCTCATCATCTCACGCCGGGACTACTGCAACTCCCTTCTCACTGGCCTACCCAAACGAACGCTATCCCCACTCCAGTCGATCCTGAACTCAGCAGCGAGACTCATCCACCTCACCAACCACTCCACATCTGCCACCCCCCTCTGCCAATCCCTTCACTGGCTCCCGATTGCCCAGCGCATCAAATTCAAACTGCTAACCCTGACCTACAAAGCCATTCACAATGCCGCCTCAAACTACATAACCAACCTGATACCCAAATACTACCCTACCCGTGCCCTTCGCTCCTCACAGGACCTCCTACTCTCTAGCTCCCTGGTCTCCTCCTCCCATGCCGATTGCAGGATTTCTCCAGGACTTCCCCCATCCTCTGGAATTCCCTACCCCAATCCATCAGACTGTCACCTACCCTCATCACCTTCAGGCACACCCTGAAGACCCACTTCTTCAGGGAAGCCTACCCCACCCTCACCTAACAGCTGACCTCACCTAACAACTAACCTCCTCCACTCCTCCCACCACTCCATCCCCCACAGCCATTTCCTCCTGTACCACTTTCCCCTCCCTCCTAGATTGTAAGTTCGAAAGAGCAGGGCCCTCGAACCCCTCGTGTATTGTATTGTTTCTGTCTTGTCTCATGTTCTGTCCCCCTTGCTAATGTACAGCGCTGAGCAAACCCTTTAGCGCTATATAAATACTTAATAATAATAATATACTGTATTTAGAACATTGCCTTAGAGGAATCCCGCTTCTCTGGCTTCAAAACTGTCCAAATCACTGCATGAGAATGCGTATGTAGATAAAAGCTCGGACTTTATTGGCTGCATGCGTATATTGCAAATCAGAAACTTACAAAAAATATACGGCAAAAGGAGTAAGAACTCCTGATCTGCAAACTTGTTCCCAGTCAGCGACTCAGTGGGGTTGATTTACTGAAACTAGAGAGTGCAAAACCTGGTGCAGCTGTGCATGGCAGCCAATCAACTTCTAACTTCAGCTTGTTCAATTAGCCTTTGACAAAAAATTGAAAGCCGATTGATTTCTATGCAGAGCTGCACCAGATTTTGTACTCTCCAGATTTAGTAAAGCAACCCCCAAAACAAGTACTGCAGCTAGGGGATCAGTGTTACAGTCAAGTAACTTTTGTTTTTTTAATTGCATTTCCTTTAACTATACCACTGGTATGGAGAAGGATACCTTGTCTGTCACTGTCACTATCTTGTCTCAGAAGTAAAGAAAAGTTATGTAACAAGATCTGGCTTTGTGCCATTGTTATTTTAAGTGTATAAGCTTTTAAACCGATATTTGTGTCTTTTTACCAGTTCCAATAATTATACAAATAAACATTTTAGTATGGTAGCAGTTTTATTGGCAGGAGCAGAAAATTAAAGAAAAAAAAATATGGTCTAAACAAATGCTGATCACACTAATAGCACTGCTATTTAGATCAGGAAATATAACCCTTTAAAAAAAATTTGAGCTTGAAATTCACCTTTCATCTTTTACTTACTGTATATTCCTCAATAGTAACAGGATTTAAATTTACTTTGTGCACCAAATGCAAAGTTTGTAAATGTAGCAGTGACATGATCACAGTGCTGTATAAAGTCTAAGCACAAAGTACGGCTAAGGGAGGGATCCAGCAGGACCATCCATGACGGGCTACCTGCAGAAAACTATGGGATATAAGATCGGTCACCTTTCAAATGAAGAGAGTAGCAGTGATAAGTCTTTATTACTGGAAGCTCCTGCACAAAAGAAAAAGTTTCACACTAGATTACATCTTGTAGGAATACATACAGCATACAAAATTCAAGTAAGGATACATCTGCCTCTTAAATTTAGAAAATATTTGCTTATCCCCAGAGATTTAGTTTCTAAAGCTACGAGATCTGCTAGAATTAAAATGATTGAGCTTCCTACAGATAAAATATTTTGTTCTTTGTCTCTAAATCTTAGGAGTCAAAGGAAACCTTGCTATTTGTGTGTCAATTCTCACTGCTGCATGAGTTTTCCGATTCCGAACAGGACAGTCTAATTCGGCCTCTCAATGTTTTGACACCTAACGCACATAATATTTTATATGCTCTCTGCTCGATGCATACAAAACAATTATTTTCAGCATGGAATGAAACTAGTCAGTATAAAATGTCCATATTAGAAACAAAGACAGCATGGAAAAATGCCCCCTTACATTGGTGGTCAGAGTAATGCCCACTTACCCTGGTAATCAGTATCATGTCCTCGTAAAGCAGTAGTAAAGTCGTAACCCTCCCCCACCAAAAAAAAAAAAAATCCACCCACAAGACAATGTCATGATGTGCTAGTATGCACATCATAACATTATGTACATCGTTCAGCCTGACCGTTTTGGTGGTGGGTCAGTGATGGTCTGGGGAGGCATATCCATGGAGGGACTCACAGACCTGTACAGGCTAGACAATGGCACCCTGACTGCCATTAGGTATCGCAATGAAATCCTTGGACCTATTGTCAGACCCTACACTGGTGCAGTGGGTCCTGGGTTTCCTCCTGGTGCACGGCAATACCCGGCCTCACATGGTGAGAGTATGCAGACAGTTCCTGGAGGATGAAGGAATACCACTGAATGGCCCACATGTTCGCCTGACCTAAATCCAATAGAACACCTCTGGTATATCTTGTTTCAGTCCATCCGATGCCGCCAGGTTGCACCTCAGACTGTCCAGGAGCTCAGCGATGCCCTGGTCCAGATCTGGGAGGAAATACCCCAGGACACCATGGGGTTTATTTACTAAAGCTGGAGAGTGCAAAATCAGACTCAGTTCTGCATAGAAACCAATCAGCTTCCAGGTTTCATTGCCAAAGCTTCATTGAACAAGCTGAGGTTAGAAGCTGATTGGTTTCTATGCAAAAGGGAGTCTGATTTTGGACTCTCCAGCTTTAGTAAATAAACCCCCATCCGTCATCTCATTAGGAGCTTGGCCCCGATGTCAGGCATGCATACAAGCACATGGGGCCATACAAACTACTGAGTACCATTTTGAGTTGCTGCAATGAAATTTCAGCAAAATGGAGTAGACTGCTGCATTATTTTTTCGCCTTTATTTTCATGGTGTCTTTGAATTCAGTCCTCTGTAGATTGATAATTTTCATTTCCATCAAACGATGGGGCATCCTTACGTTTCTAAACACATTACCCTGTCCATATCAGTATAGATATCCAGCATGATATTTTACCCATTGAGATCTGATGTGTTTTCTAAGTGTTCCTTTATTTTTTGAACCGTGTACTTTAAAACTCTGTTTCTTTTAGACTGACCCAGAGATTAGCTTCAACTGCAAGAATCAGTGTCTGGATGATTCTATATAGAGTATAAAGCAAAAGGGCACACCTGTCAATTTGACAACGTATTCCTGTAGGGATTTTTTTAAATCTCTCTTTGCATACTTATTACAGACTGAACTTTTGCATTTGTAGGTTTCTTGGTCTACACCAGGGTTTCTCAACCAGGGTTCAATGGAAATGTAATCAGCATTCTTCCCACTGACCATCACACTGATGTATCATGAGTTGTAGTCGTAGTCATTTTTTTTGCAGGGGTTTCCTGAAACCAGAAAGTTATTTCAAGGGATCCTCTGCTGGGATGCCATAAACATGGGACTCAGTTTGACCTTGATCAGCAGTATGAGTTGTCATACTGCAGAAGGTCTGGCCTCCAGCACCATAACAACCAATGATGTTCTAGGGCAAGGATGCATTGTGTAGTTTGTTGCTATGGTGATGGCAGCAAGCTTGCCTGCACCATAGCAACACATGACTCCGGGGCAGGCGACATTCGGGGCCACCCCCAGCATTCAGTAGAAGTCAGACGTCCACCTCCCCCAGACCTCCTACACCTCATATCCTCTCTCATGCTGCTGGAGTCAATAAGTAGGGCTCCGATGGGACTGTGCTATTTTTTGTGGGGGCTGTGTGACTGTGGGACTCTGTGATTTGGGGGGGTTCTGATAAGATGGGGGTACTCATGTATAAGAAGCCTCTGATGTATATTGATGACTCTGATGTGATGGGGAGCTCTCATGTATGAAAGGCCTCTGACATGATGGCGGAAGCTCTGACATTATGGGGGGACCTCTGATGCAAAAATAATTTCATCAAGGCATTGCCCCAGGCTCAGATTTCCCATTGATAAGGAGCATTTATGGGTTTTTTTATTTTAGTTGGGAATGCCTCAAGATTTGTAATAGTTTTAAAGGGTGCCACAACAGAAAAAGAGTTGAGAAACACTGCCCTATCCCTTCCTTCACCACTCAGTTAGCAAAATGACCTAAACAAGCGTTGACTTAACAAGCGCTGACAGCCCTGGTACAGGCATCTTAAAAAACCAGTTAGCAATGGCAGCTCCTAAATTTATATTCTGACAGAGTCCAGAAAACACAAAGAGTAACTATGAGTAGTTACCCAGAATAACCAATCACATTAATCTTTAAGTAGTCTGTTAGCACCAAATCTGTTAAATGTAAGATGTCTGACTGGCTGTCATATGTAGTATACCATCCCTGTTCATTGCATCATGAAATAAACCCCTCAGACTTTAAGGTGTGGACATGCAAATAAAAGACAATTACAACAGACTATTGATTTTCTGCCAACTGTTTTCATGTGAAAAACAACCTGCAGTTTAAAATTGTAACATCTTGTGATAGCTTTAGATTTGCATTTTATACAAAACCATGCAGCAACTGTGTTTTAATCATGCAATCCAGAAACAAAGACCAAAGCAGGTCTGCCCAAAGCTAGCAGGCTTGCTGCTGAGCAGAGCAAACATTTTATTGTTTAGGTAGAAAGAAATCAATACCTTTTACAGCTATAATTACCATCCGCTATAAATACCCATGCAATTGAAAACCTGCAATAGTAAAATACTTTCTTGGAAAATGTTATACATATAAAAAATAAAACACAAGGTTGAGTCACAATGCAAAGTTATGGGGTTACTAGAACCAAAAACCTCAGGATGGGTCAACTATAGAAAAATGAATGATAACAAATTGGTAAAGATGTGTAAATATTGCCCAGTCCCAGAACAATAAGCAGCCGAACAATGGTCATATACCACCTGCTTTTCTAACTGTAAGAGTAAACATGGCGGTGAAAGCCTGATCACTTTCCATTAATGCCTCTGCTGTTTGCTGGCTCTGAGTTAGGCACTAAACAAAAATGACACTGCATTAAATGGTTTTCACAGAGCTGCCACTGCATGTTATGTAGAAAGACCATGAATTCTGTAGCAATCTAAAGTCCATTAGAGAAAATTTGGATGCCATTGAACCATTTACTGCATATGTCCTGCATTGCACTATCCTTGGGTTTCCTTTCTTAGAAAACCCAATATTTAAAAAAACTTCATACTTTACACTGACAAAACAAAGACAAAATCCATTATTTGATGCTACTCCATAATCCAATACTTCCCATTTGGATCATAGCATCCATAAATTACAACACATTCAGCATAATGTATTGTAAAATAGGAATAGGAAACAGTATTATGGCATCAGATGTCCTAAACGCATTAAAAATAACAAACGGGGGGGGGGGGGGGTAATTTACTAAACCTGGTGCAGCTCTGCGTTGAAGCCAATCCGCTTCCAGGTTTTATTGTCAAAGCTTAATTGAACAAGCTGAAGTTAGAAGCTGATTGGCTACCATACACAGCTGCATCAGATTCTGAGATTTTAGTAAATATCCCCCACAGTGTCTAAATCAGGGGTACACAACCTGTGGATGGGGGCCCCATATTCACTTCCAGAATAAATTCAGGCTTGCCCATAGGTTATCAGATATTTATTATGGATATGCCACCATTCTGTTCTGTCATGTGTTTAGGTCTAAATTCCAAGGGCAAACTGTTGAGGGTCCCTGAATAATAAGGGAATAGTACGGAGGGCCCGCTGGTTGGCACCACTGCTCTGAGAACAATGATTGTACTATAGACACTGCTCCAGCTTGCCATGCAGGTGTGTCAGGGAGGCGAGCAAGTCTGCCATTGCACCAATGAATGAAATGCTTCATGTAGTAACAAATGTGCTCCTCACATAGCATCACTCATTGTGGGACTGAGCAAGAAATACATATTCATTGCAATCTGGAAGCCTGCTTTCCTGAACACTGGCAAACTTGTTGGATGGCATTTGTATGTGTGAGGCTGCTGGAGAGGGAGAGCCAGCTCAGTGTAGATGCTGAGCACCAATGTTTGACTGGGAGCCCAGAATCCTGGAGCTTCATCTGTCCATGGTGCTGAAACTGCAAAGCCCCCCCCCCCCCCCCCTCCATCACAGTCCTATAGTATGGGGTTCTATGACATGAGAACAATACAAGGCAAGGCAATCATGGCAATGTACTGGAGCTTTCATTCCCAGCTCCAGATCTGCCTAATAATGAGGGAGCACCCAGCACAGAGCCATTGGTGAGCAGCGCTGCTGCGATGCAAATCACCTCCAGAGCAAGGAGGGAATCAATAGCTGGCCATGAAATACAAGGTGCTCCTTTGTTGGGAGGAAGGTGTCGGTGGGCATGTGCAGACCGGGGAGGGTGTCGGAGATGTGAAGGAAAGGACAGGCTCTTACCGTCCCTCTCACACAGCTGAATGGACTCCAGGCTCAGGTTCTTGATCATCTCCTCGCAGGGGCTGTTGGGGCTGTTGATGTGCTGGCTCAGGCGTGGTACCTCCATGTTGGCTCGGGCTGTGCTGTGTAATGCGGGTGTCGGGTGTACAGCCCTGGCTGCGGTGTTCCCTTGCAGTGCCGGGCTGAGGCTGGGAGAGGAGGAGGAGGCGGCGCTGTCCAGGCTGATCGCCGCTCTGGGTGGCTCTTACATGAGCAGCGAGAAGAAGGAGCGTCACCAGCGCAGCGCACGCCGATCTCAAGGCAGACAGACAGAGAAGGAGGAAAACGGGGGGAGGGTGGGTGTGAGAGAGAGAGAGAGAGAAAGGAAGGAGGGGGGGGGGGGGGGGGCTCAGGTCCAAAGGAGCGGATCGGTGCTGGTGGTGTGCCCGTCCTCCTCCCAGATCCCCCCCCCCCCCGTGCATGGAGGGGGCACCCAGCACACAGCCACCTCTTATGTAATAGGCTTCCTTCACTGCAAGCTCACACAGCACACGTTCCCTCGGTGCGCCTGCAGTCACGTACCGTCCATGGGGAGATTTAGCTACACAAATATCAGACTGGGGAGCAGGAGATGAAAGGGCTGCAGAGGAACACTGACTGATCCCAGCAACACCGACTGATCCCAGCAACACCGACTGATCCCAGCAATACTGACTGATCCCAGCAACACCGACTGATCCCAGCAATACTGACTGATCCCAGCAACACCGACTGATCCCAGCAATACTGACTGATCCCAGCAACACTGATCCCAGTACCAACAATCCCAGCAACACTGACTGATCCCAGCAACACCGATCCCAGCAACACCGATCCCAGCAACACCGATCCCAGCAACACCGACTGATCCCAGGAGCACTGATCCCGGCAACACTGACTGATCCCAGCAACACCGATCCCAGCAACACTGACCGATCCCAGCAGCGCCGACCGATCCCAGCAGCGCCGACCGATCCCAGCAGCGCCGACCGATCCCAGCAGCGCCGACCGATCCCAGCAGCGCCGACCGATCCCAGCAGCGCCGACCGATCCCAGCAGCGTCGACCGATCCCAGGAGCGCCGACCGATCCCAGGAGCGCCGACCGATCCCAGGAGCGCCGACCGATCCCAGGAGCGCCGACCGATCCCAGGAGCACCGACCGATCCCAGGAGCACCGACCGATCCCAGGAGCACCGACCGATCCCAGGAGCACCGACTGATCCCAGGAGCACCGATCCCGGCAACACTGACTGATCCCAGCAACACAGACTGATCCCAGCAACACAGACTGATCCCAGCAACACAGACTGATCCCAGCAACACAGACTGATCCCAGCAACACAGACTGATCCCAGCAACACAGACTGATCCCAGCAACACAGACTGATCCCAGCAACACAGACTGATCCCAGGAGCACTGACTGATCCCAGCAACACTGACTGATCCCAGCAACACTGACTGATCCCAGCAACACTGACTGATCCCAGCAACACTGACTGATCCCAGCAACACCGATCCCAGCAACACCGATCCCAGCAGCACCGATCCCAGCAGCACTGACTGATCCCAGGAGCACCGATCCCAGCAACACTGACTGATCCCAGCAACACAGACTGATCCCAGCAACACAGACTGATCCCAGCAACACAGACTGATCCCAGCAACACAGACTGATCCCAGCAACACAGACTGATCCCAGCAACACAGACTGATCCCAGCAACACAGACTGATCCCAGCAACACAGACTGATCCCAGCAACACAGACTGATCCCAGCAACACAGACTGATCCCAGCAACACAGACTGATCCCAGCAACACAGACTGATCCCAGCAACACAGACTGATCCCAGCAACACAGACTGATCCCAGCAACACAGACTGATCCCAGGAGCACTGACTGATCCCAGGAGCACTGACTGATCCCAGGAGCACTGACTGATCCCAGGAGCACTGACTGATCCCAGGAGCACTGACTGATCCCAGGAGCACCGATCCCAGCAACACTGACTGATCCCAGCAACACTGACTGATCCCAGCAACACTGACTGATCCCAGCAACACTGACTGATCCCAGCAACACCGATCCCAGCAACACCGATCCCAGCAGCACCGATCCCAGCAGCACCGATCCCAGCAGCACTGACTGATCCCAGGAGCACCGATCCCAGCAACACTGACTGATCCCAGCAACACTGACTGATCCCAGCAACACCGACTGATCCCAGCAGCAGCGATCCCAGCAACACCGACTGATCCCATCAACACTGTCTGATCCCAGCAACACCGATCCTAGCAACACTGACTTGATCCCAGTACCACCGATCCCAGCAACACTGACTGATCCCAGTACCACCAATCCCAGCAACACTGACTGATCCCAGCAACACCGACGCTCTGGGCTCCATTTTTCTGGCTCATTCACAATTCACAGATATTATAGTGTCAGCTTTCTTGTCGCTTTTGTTCACCGGAGGGAGAGATCTGGTGCCTGGGATACATTGTATCAATGTGCTCTCTCATTTCCAGGTGATCGGGTTAGGAGGAAACCCTTGGGCCAGTTCACACCATATGCAGTCCAGTGCATTTTTTTCTGCAACAAAACCACATTAATAGTAGGTTACATGGTTTCCAATGCCATAGTTCACACCAGTGCATTCCAGTTCCAGAAAAAAAAAAAAAAAAAACCAAGAACAAGCTGTGTTTTTTTTACTGGAACGCAGTAAAATGCAAAAAAAACACCAGAATGCACCTAAATGTACCAAAACCACATTGGAATACACTTCCTTATTAAGGGTCAGTTCACATGATAGAAATGCAGTGCAGATGCGTTTCTGTATATGTGTTTTTGACGTGTTGCAGAGCGTTTTTGATGTGTTCCGGTACATTTTTTTCCCTCTTTTTCTTGAACTGAAATAAGGACATGTGCGTTTTACTGCATTCCAGTACAGTTCAGAGCAGAAAAAAATTCTGCCTGTTCTACTTCTGCATCTGGAAGCCACTAGAACTGACCACACTTGTGTGAACTATGACATTGACAACCATGTAACCTACTGTCAGTGTGTTTTTGATGCACAAAAAAAATGCTCAGGATTGCATGTGGCCTTAGTTTACAATACGTGCATTTCAGTGTGCTTTGTTCTGCATCCAAAATGCACAGAAAGTAGGTAATATGGTTGTCAATGTCATAGTTCACACCAGTGCTTGCATTTCCAGTGCGTTCCAGATGGGGGGAAAAAAAAAAAAGTAGAACAGGCTACATTTTCCCTGCACAGAACTGTTCTGGAACACGTTAAAACACATAACAAAATGCACCAGAACACACCAAAAACACACTGAAATGCACATGTCCCTTATTGAAGAAAAAGGGGACAAAAATGAAATGGAACGCATCAAAAATGCACCAGTACGTGCCAAAAACTTGCATGCAGAAAACACATCCAGAACACATCTAGATTGCATTTCTATAATGTGAACCAGACCTCACGTTGAAGAAAAAAAGGGGGAAAAAATGAACTGCAAATCATAAAAAACGCATTTGGAAGACGTCAAAATTGCGCATACAGAAACATATCCGGACTCCATTTTTATGGTGTGAACTGGCCCTAAGACCACAATTATTATTATAATATAGTTAGTCTGGTTGAAAAAAAAAAAAAAAAAAAAAAAAGACATAAATCCATCTAGTCCAACCAGTATCATTATTATTACTATATAATATATTATCAGGATTAAAGTTGAACTTTAGCTAAAATAATACAAATTGGCAGACAGGCAGGAAATTAAATGCAGAAGAGAAACGCTTTGTCTTTTCTGCATTAAAGTTACCTACCTGCCCGTCCACCCTGTACAGTGAGCTGTGCAAGAACAGCTCACTACATATTTGGCAATGTTGAATCTGACGGTACTTGTCTGACTGCATTGTGCCAAGTGTAAAGTTTGGTGGAGGGGGGATTATGGTGTGGGGTTGTTTTTCAGGGGTTTGCCTTGGCCCCTTAGTTCCAGTGAAGGGAACTCTTAAGGCATCAGCATACCAAGACATTATGGACAATTTCATGCTCCCAACTTTGTGGGAACAGTTTGGGGATGGCCCCTTCCTGTTCCAACATGACTGCACACCAGTGCACAAAGCAAGGTTCATAAAGACATGGATGAGTGAGTTTGGGGTGGAGGAACTTGACTGGCCTGTACAGAATCCTGACCTCAACCCGATAGAACACCTTTGGGATGAATTAGAGAGGAGACTGCGGGCCAGGCCTTCTCATCTGACATCAGTGCCTGACCTCACAAATGTACTTCTGGAAGAATGGTCAAACATTCCCATAGACACACTTCTAAACTTTGTGGACAGCCTTTCCAGAAGAGTTGAAGCTGTTATAGCTGCAAAGGGTGGGCCAACTCAATATTGAACCCTATGGAGTAAGACTGGGATGCCATTAAAGTTCATGTGCGTGTAAAGGCAGGTGTCCCAATAATATACATATATACACACACACCTACATACATACAAACACTCTTTTTCTATGTTAAAAGTGAATAATTGGGAGCAGACAAAACAAGACTTTGCAGAATGCTGGAAAATCTTTGTCTTTTCCACACTGGATCTAATAATTCAGCTTGGGAAGGCTGGAGCAGGCCAGAAGGCTGGACAGAAGATATTTGATGCCAAAAACCTAACCTTTGACTTATCCCTAGGGGGTCATTCACATTATGCTGATTTGTTGGGGTGCGTTACTGCATGCTTGCTATTATGTGCTGTGGTAAAGCAGCCCATACAATAGTCTGCCCATCCATTAAAATATTTAACTAGCATTCTTTTTTCTTTTTTTAACCCTTTTGACATTGAGCTTTTCCCCCATTTTTCTTGCACATGTAGAGCTGCATTTTGGGCCTGAAGATTACCTAAAACCCCCAAAATGTTATGTATTTAATTGAAAGCACCTTCATCAACATGTAGAAGTGGTCAGATGGCTTCCCAACTTCCAGAATCGCTACTACAGCTGACAGGTGGAAAAAAAATCTTAAACTCCTGCCTGCTACTGTGGCTGGGAGTTTGTGTACAGCACATGCCGTCATGGTTATATTGGTGGTTATATTGGTGGCAGTGAAAGGGATAATACAGCAGACCACAATGCAAAGATGGTTCATACGGCTATTACAACTGCAAGTTTAGTGCAGTGAGGATTTAAAATATGGTGTACCATGCCTTTCCTGATTCTGAGACAGCTAGTTGCCTGGCTGTCTAGTCTTACTGAAGGCAGTTAAAGAGGATCATCACAGAAAATTGCAAGAGAACACATTTTTGGCTTTGAGGTTATATACTGTTTAAAACACTTAAAAAGGAGTATAGCCAAAGCCATTTTGGATGTACTTCTAAGGATCACAAGAGTGCAGCTCATTCTGTTCCTGACTCCCTAAGTGCATCTCTCCGTAGTTCTTTCCCATTTCGCTGGGTCAAGGACAGGATATCCTATCTGGGGATTAACCTCACTCCCAGATACTCGGATATATTTGCGGCTAATTATCCACCATGTGTATCGCGTCTCTCTACTCTACTGAAGATCTGGCACGGTTATCATATCTCCTTTCTGGGTAGAGTCACGGCGGTTAAAATGAATATTTTGCCCAAATTGCTTTATCTTTTTAGAGCACTTCCAGTCCCGGTCTCAAAAACGTTTTTGGATCATTTTCAGCGGACTCTTAATAATTTTATTTGGGGAAATAAACATCCACGTTTTGCCTCATCCATTTTGTATCGCTCACAACGGTCGGGTGGTCTCGGTCTTCCTAACTTTTGGCTATATTATCTCTCGGCTCGTTTTGCGCAATTGTCACAATGGGCTACTATTAACTCTCAAATCCCGTGGATCAAGTTTGAGTCTCAGTCGATACGTCCTTTTTATTTACCGGGAATTTTATGGTCTAACATCTCCCCCCGATCGACTGTTTTTCATAACTCCATAGTGACTCACTCACTGACGCTTTGGTCCAAACACAAATCTAAATTGGGTTTAGTCTCTCCTATTCCCCAGGTGTGTCATTTTTTGGGGATCCTACTTTTGTTGTAGCCTTTTCTTCCCCTCATGTTTCCTTGGTGGTATGATCGATCTTTTATCAGACTATCTGATTTCCAAAGAGGAGGATCTTATATTACCTTTGATATGCTGCGCGTGTTATTTGATGTTCCTCTTCGTGAGTACCTTCGTTATAGACAGATTAGGCACTTTTTTAAGGCGCACTTTGGCCTTACCCCATCCTCTCCGATTACCTTTTTTGAACATATCAGCCATGACTCTCCCAGGGGTAGGGGTCTTATCTCAAATCTTTATCACCAATTTTTGATCTGTCTTTTTCATGCTCCCCCTTTGTACAGACGAAAATGGGAGGAGGATTGTGGCGTCACTTTTTCGGATGAGGATTGGGATTCCATGGTGGATAATATATGCAAGAGCTCTAGATCTCTTTCGGTTCGTGAGACGGCCCTTAAAGTTCTAACCAGATGGTATTATACCCCGTCAAGACTACATGTACTGTTTCCGCAAACGTCCCCTCTATGTTTTCGGGGCTGTGACTGCACGGGTACTTTGATTCATATATTTTGGGATTGCCCGACCATATCTTTGATCTGGCGTAGGATTTCTGAGGTCGCTGCCTTATTGTCGGGTGCCCCGATACGATTGTCCATGCAGTCCTGTTTATTGGGGGCCCATATCCCAGGGGTCTCTGATGCCAATCTGAGATTGATACACACATTATGTATTGCCACTTTATGGTCTATTGCCCTACATTGGAGGTCCAATGTTGTACCCTTGGACTCCGTTTTACACAGAATTGACACTGTAATGCTTATGGAACGCATTCATTATACCCTACTGGATAAGATGCACTTATACGATAAAAAATGGGAGTCATGGAGAGATTGCAGACACTTATTACATGCTTAATAACATCCCCAGTAAAAGTTGGCTGGCATGTGCTATTGACAGGTGTATCACCTAACCTAATTTGTCGTTTACGTACTTCATGCACTTGTAACTTCCTCTTTTTTTCTTATCTTCTTTGTTATGTTAATATACTTTTATGTATTGTACTTTTCAAAAGTGCCTTGTTTTTGCTGACAATATCACTTTTAAAGTGTGCTGTTGTTTTACTGTCTACTCATGTACAATAAAATCGTTTGTAAACAAAAAAAAGAGTGCAGCTCATTCTGCAGTACTGAGACCCGTTTTCAGCTGACAGCAGGCTAAAGCCCACGGTCTGCTGACGTCACTCAGCTGGTCCAGGTTCAGGAAAGGTCCAGACTGTAAAGTTGGGATCCACCCAGATGCCCGGACCAAACGCTGGCTCAGCCTCTCAGCGAGCCACTGAGAGCCTGAGTCAGCCCCTTCCACAGCTGAGCGCTCCAGAGTGCTGGAGAAGCAGAGCAGAGAGCTGGAGACTGAGAGCCTGTTAAATCTAAATTATGATTCGGCACTTATATTGATGGCAAGCTTGCAAAATATTTGGTTTTTATGATTAGTCATAATTAATATTAATATGTGTAAGTGGTCTTTGACAAATGGTAGTATTTACTATTCTTCAATTATAGCTGAGACCAAAAGATATACAAGTTAAGCTGAAATAGTATATACTAGTTGAAAGTTGAGTAGACTATATTTAGATATATTTAGGCATAAAAGTATTTGGTAGTTATGTCAAGGTTATTAGAAGTGACTTACTATTACAGTACGTATTTTAATGGTATCTGTGTGTATTTAGTATACGTCTCTAACACTGATACATATATAGTTTAGTGATTATACATCGATATGTTCTTAAGCTATACTATTTTTTATATATAGCTGAGGGTTACATCATTGGTATATCAGCATACATATGTTCCTGTCCATCAAACATCACATGTATAGTATTTTATGAAATGGCTTTGCTAAGCAGTAATACTTTCCATAGAAGGTATTAAGATCACTAACTATGACGTACATTTGCCTCATAAAAGACCATCGGATAACGGACAGAGAGACACTCACTCACACACACACTTACAAGCTACATGACTCTTGCATACACACGTCTGAGAAGCTGCAACAGGTGCATACTGAGATCACTTCCGGCTACAATATAGTCACATCCGGCTTCTCCTTCTTCACAAAGTCATTGAGAAGGACAGCATGGAGTATCGCACATGGCAAGGACAGAACAGCCATGACAGATAATGGTGACTTTGTTTTAAACGTTTGCTTGTCATTTTTACAGTAGTCTTATCTACATGGAACTGTTCATAATACGCTTTACATTGTTTATTTGACACCATTGTGTGATAGAATAAAATCACACTTCATTTTTTATTTCAATGGCTCTTTCATTCATAATCGCCTCAAGACACTAGAAGAAGTATTATATGTGTCTAAAAATCCAACGGAGCCACTCAGAGCGGAGGGGAGAACTGAGCGATCAGCAGTGTTTAAATTGCTCAGTTCTCGGTGTAGATCCAGTGGGGAACAGATGCAGCTGGGATTGTGCTGCAGCCATATAAGGGGGTATGATTTTATTTTATTATTTTTTATTTATTTTTTTAAATTCCCATACTTCTCTATTACCTGACCACTTATCACTTAATCCCTCACTCTAACCTTATCCCCAACACCGAATCTTAAAGTAAATCTTTCATCAAACTGATATCTACCATTGCTCGCCTTTTTTCTGAAAATGCCAATTATACATTCTGAGTCATTAACCAAGAAAAAAAGCATGCAGCTGAAGAAAGGCAGAAGTCCTTATCTACATAACTGTTCCAAGTTAGGGACTCAAAATGTTGAAGTAAAAAAGTCAGTTTGACAGCCAAGCAATAAGCATTGCACATAGAACTGTCAGCAATGGCAGACTCCAGCTTTCTCTTGGCAAGGTTTCCTTTAATATTAATGCCCTAATCTTTGACACTAGCAATAACCAACATGAACCCTAGCATAAACCCCAATACTAAATTAACCCCTGAAGGAGAATATTAATGTTACTTAGCATCTAGAACAAAGCTGAACACTCCCAGTCCCTACCAACAAGATACTAACTCTTTAATGGTGCCCTATAGCAGAAATACTGCCACAGGGCGGCAGCAGTGCGCAAAATCACACATACATATATACACACACATACATACATACATACATACACACACACATATACATATCTATCTAGCTATATATACACACACATATACATATATCTAGCTATATATACACACACATATACATATATCTAGCTATATATACACACACATATACATATATCTAGCTATCTATACGCACGCACATATATCTATCTATACACACATATATATTATACATATACACACACGATTCTGCATTTCCGGGTAGTGGGCGTGCGCGAGGCGCGTGCCCTACCAGTGCCACCATTCACATCCATGGCTGTGAATTACCGGGTCCCTCCCAGTGATTACTCGCTGGCACCTTAGATATTGCAGAGGATCTCTGACGGGAGGGAGAACTGTTAGTAAACAAAACAGTTCTCTCCCCTATCAGCTCCTGCACACTGCTTTGTATGGCTGTGCACAGCACAGCCATGCAAAGCAGTGTGCTTACAGTGAAGCACACACACACAGAGCCCCTAGTAAATCAGCACACAGTTAACCCTTTGATCGCCCCACCCCTTCCTGCCTATTGCCATTAGTACAGTGTCAGTGCTTTTTATTAGCACTGATCACTATGTTGGTGTCACTGGGGATGTCAGTGACACCAAGTCAGTTCCCCCCAGTGTCAGAATGCCCACCGCAGTCACGTTATAAGTCACTGTAAACGCTGTAACTTTCATGTAAACCAATTAATTTACATGTATTGGGATTTTTTTTTAGCAAAGACATGTAGCAGAATACATTTTGGCCTAAATCTATGACGAAATTTGATTTTTTAAATTTTTTTTTACTGGACATGTTTAATAGCATAACGTCAAAAATATTGTTTTTCTCAAAATGTTTTTTATAGCGCAAAAAATAAAATGCACAGGTGATCATGTACCACCAAAAGAAAGCTCTGTTTGTGGGGAAAAAAAGGATGTAAATTTAATTTGGGTGCAGCATTGCATGACCGCGCAATTGTCAGTTAAAGTAACGCAGTGCCAGAACGCAAAAAATGGCCTGGTCAGGAAAGGGGGTAAATCCTCTGGAGAGCAATTGGTTAAACTACTGTTAACACTAGATGGGGCCTGTTTATCTTGAAAATAATGCATACAACATGGTTTTCTCATATGACAAAACCCAGCCAATGGGTTATTTTTCAGGAAACCAATAATGTAGACTTCACTTTTGTCCACACATTCTTGTTCCATGCATGGGAAAAATAGTAAGCCGGGCAATTTGCAATTTCCAAATAAGGTCCATAAAAGAACCCTGCATATTTCTTGGATGACATGGTTTCCTTTAAAAAGGTAGACAGTTTTATCATATTGTACCTGAAGCATCAGACCAATATGATTCTAGCAGAGGGTTATTTCGAGGGGTATATGGAAATGAGCAATCTGCACTTTGCTCTGACATCTCAGACTCGGACATCTGATTGGTTCCTGTAGGTTATTGGTCTTTATGCGGCTTTGCTATCTGAGCAGAGTTTAAGTTTTAGTTTAGAACAATAAACATTTTCAGGGTCAAAAATCAGATCTTTGTCTGAAGTAACTAGTGACTTATTGGAGACTTAACCTTGCAAATCACTTTCAGAAAATCTCAGTGTTGGAATGTCCTTCCTGCATAGCAAGCAGCCAGAGATATTCATTAAAACATACAGTACAATGATGTGGAATATTTTCATAGTTAGGCAATAACTTTCTTTTAAAAAAATAAATAAAAGCTACATAACTAACTGCTCTGCCAGAGAGAATGCATGATCACCTCTAAGTCAAACCCGCAAGCAGACACACTGAATGGGGAAGGAGTAGGATGCAGAGTCAAATTAAAGATTTAGTAGCAGCACATGCAATGTGCCATGGTGGAACATAGGGATAATATTGGCGTGATTTGAAAGTGACAGGTCTGCAGGAGAAAGCACATGTTGGGAGTTGCAGTGGCAGTAAATACAGAGTCCAGTTGCAAGAACAGAACTTGTATTAAAGTCAGAGTTCAACTTTACATACAACCTGCAGGAAGGCACCCGACCGGGAACACTCACAGGTTGTAACAGCAATGTGGAACACAGCAGGTCTTGAAAGTGCTGACAGCATAGGTCTCAGAGGGTGGAATGTGGCTTGGTCGGTCTGACCCCAAATGGGAGGATTTCAGGGAGTATAGCATGTCCCTACTTGTTTGGAACCTTTCCCTACCACTATTCACTTTCCCTGACAGGTAACCTGTCCTTACACTACCCACTTGCAAAATGTGCACCAAACCCAGGAGCCAGGGCCTTAAAACAGACTCTGTCTGACCCAAGATGGTTGCCAGAATCACAACTGGATAGCTTCCATAGTGACCCAGGAAACCATAGAGGAGCATTGTTCCTTTTGACTTGCTCTCCCACTGTCATGCCGTTGTGGTGGAGCACTGCTTGCAGTGGAAAAAGTAGAATGCACCCGCCAACAAACAGTTCCAGGCATCCTAAAGTGTATATTCAGCCCAAACATTTTCTTTTAGTTTTGAATAGAGTGGGGAGTTAGAACCCCTGACAGGTTTTTCCTGATATCAGTGGCTCTGTTAGAAAAAAAATTGTTTTTTACTACCATAGGGTTAGACTAGAATACCTCTCACGTTTTTGTCAGCTGCAAATTTTCCCTCACTGTCTGATGAAACTGTTGTCAGCAGGAAAGGGAGAGTAAATCTCTCTAACAGAGACCTGGAAAGTAGAAAACCACAGCAGGAGTTCTAATTCTCACTGCTCTACCCAAAACTAGTAAATGTTTTTTTAGCTTGGCATATACGGAAATTCTGGCTCCTCTGGCAGCCCCTGAAAACAAAAAAGCAAGGGCTGTACTCAGCTGATCTTCAATGTGGTTTCTTGCAGACTCTGCTTCGGCTCTTGGCTGCCACTTTTCTTCTGGGTTTAATGACACCCAGCATCAAATCAACTCACTTTCTGTGAGTCTGGGATGTCAAAGCTCCACCTTTGAACTGACAAGAGGAATGCTGCAGAGAATATCTGTCTGCTAGCACATCGCTCCCTGACAGTGCTGTTGCTACTCAGGGCTGCTGTTAGAAACCACGGGTAACCTGAAATATTGTGACATACTTATCAGACCCTTCCCCCACTCTCCATCCTGAAGGATCTTATTATGTGCTTGTAGTTGCCGGTGGAAAGGAGAGGGAAGCCAGCACTGTGGGGTCCCAGGCGGCTGGGTGAATCAGATGTGCACAGGGAGGGGGATCACCATGGTGGGGGGGGCAATTACTGGAACCGATTCCCTGTATGGGAATCTCTGCAGCAACTGAAAACCAGCTGGTTGGTGAGGAGAAGAAGCCAGCTTTCAGATGCTGCAGAGAGAGCCATACAGGGCATCAGTTCCAGTAATTGCCCCCATACCATGCTGATCACCCTCCCTGCCCACATCCAATTCACCCAGCTGCCTGGGCCCCATACAGGAGGACTGGTGGTACTCCCTTATCCACGACCCTGTTGCTACTCCTGGAACCCTATTGGTGAATGAACCATAAGAAACCTTTAGTAACTAAGCAAAATTATCTAATGTCTCCATGCAACAGCTGGAGAATTCCTTGTTATGCCCAGGAAAAAAAAAAAGATTAAAAGGGGAAATCGCCCAAAGGGGACACCTGTTCTGGTGCAGCGAGTTTACCTCTTATTTTCTGTTGCGTTCTTGCAGAAAGTGAGGTGGAAACTTCCCAGAAAGGATAAATCCAGCAGCAAAAACCAGATGGAGATTCTAACTTCCTAATTTTTGCTGGAAATGAACAGTAAAAACTGGACAGAGTGTCTAAACTTTTCTCCAGTTATTCAAGACATAAGTTTAACTCCATGTTCATGATGCTGGGCTTAATTCAAGGCTTATGATGCTGGGGTCTGCAGACTGAAAACACCCAAATGGAGGACAGCCTCAGAGGAAAGGCGAGCACTACAGATGAGAGCTGCTTTTCTATTTGAAAAGCTTGGGGAGATTTTTTTAAATCTACAAGCCCCTAGTTGCTTGGCTGTAAATTAAATCAAGTCTACTAAAAAACATTTCATTAAATGTAAGACAGGGGATAAAAATGTAAACTAGCCTGGGCTAGTGTGGGAAGAAGATTGCTTCTTATAGATGCTTAAAGGCATATTTGCAGTAAGATGAGCAAGCTAAAACGTTCACATGGATCAGACACATGCTTGCTGGTTTTAATATGTGGTACACAGCTAGTGTAAATGTGCTTGGCTTGCCGAGCTATAGCAATCAATGATCCTTGTGACCTGCTCAGCTCCCAAAGGAAATTACTCCACTGTTCTTGGTTCTGTTGACAGCGTGTGTAGTTTACTTATACCAAGGCATGGGAAACACAAGAGCACTGTTTGTGCTTCGGTTAATTGTAGTTTTTTTTTTCTTGTTCCTGAATAGCATAGAGAAATAGCAATGGCAAATTCTGTTTAGGGAAGAAGTCAACATGAAAGCAAGCCTGTGGTGATTATAAGAGTGATTATGTAGTTTTCACTTACATTGCTTTATAGGGGTCCCAGGTCACTGCATCACAGTCCCACTTTCCTGCAAAGCATCCAGGGAACCTTGAATTGTGAGCTGGTTATTCAAACAGCAGCCAGTCCTTGTGATCCACTCCCAAACCTAACCATCAGCCCGTCACTTTGTTGGGAAGCCTCACTAACCAAACCCAAGACACATCAGAGACCACAGCATATGAGTTTTGGGGCCCCCTGAGCACTCTACAAGCCAATGTTACACCACATAAAAGTGCATGCTGTGCATTGGAAGTATGAGGGGCACAAACCAGCACTTTTAATTTTACAGTGTAGCTTCCTCCTAGTTAGCTAGGGGGAGCTCTAGGTCTAATTGTTAGTCAGAGGCTTAGTAGCAGCCCAAAGGGGTCAAATATTGGTCAGGAGCCGAGAGGCTCTGCAGGCCAGCTCTCTGGGACTTCCCCCTCCTCTGGAGTGTTGGATAAAATTCTAGAAGCAGTGGGAGGAGGTGAGGAGTGGCTTATCTGCAATTTTAGGGATTCTGGCCAATCCCCAACAGGAGGCTTTGCATGGGGCCAGGGCAGCCCTTAAAAATGACAGAGCCTGCTCAGTAATAGGAGAGTTCAGGTGGAAGATGGAAAAGTGAAAGGCTGGAGAGCAGGAGCCTGGGAGGGGACCCAGATGGGGAGAGGCTCACCTACAGGCAGAGGACCTTGAAGGGAGAAAACCTCAGGACTTCAGCGGCCCTCAGAGCAAGGATCACCTGTGCAGCAGGGAAGGAGCAGCCCAACTAGAAGGCCTGGTAGCATCCACCAACCCACCAGCAGCACAGGACTGAATGAGTAGACCTGCACCCCCTGGGCCAGTAATGGGAAACTGGATTAAACCAAAAATGCCAATGTTGTACGGCGCTCCAATATTTTCAACCTTGTGTAATATTGTGAATTCCTCAGTTAGACATCTATAATCCAATAATTACATGCATCAATTTTACTTAAATATATAATTAATGTGAATATATAAATGAAATTATTTTATAAATGTGAAAAAATAAATATATTTTTTTTTTTTATAAAAAATATAAATAGAAAATTAATTTAAAGAAAATAAATTTAAAGAAAATAAATTAATAATGGGAATGTCAGTTCTCTTCTTTGAAAATAAGATGGTATTGTTGTTCAGTCTAATTAATGTGATGAATCTGTGTTCACAGCGTGAACCTCTCTCTCCTTTGTCCTCTCCTCTCTCCTCAGCACAGCCTTCTCAATAGGACTTTCTTCACTGGCTGCTTAGCTTATTCCTCCATATACGGAACATACAGAGAAGGGAAAAGAAACATAGTGTCTTATCCGGGATATAAATTATTTATTAAACTTTGATCTCCCACTCACATTGAATAAATATAAGTAGCGCTTTGCATAAAATGTATCCAGATCGTGTTACAAACAGCCTTGCAGGTGTGTTTGCCTTCAATGAGTATACTCGCCGTTCCTCTGTGGATGCGTGATGACGTCACCGCCCCTCCCCTCCCCCTTACGCTACAGGGACTCGTAGCCTTCTCTGGGGGATGTAGTTTTTCAGAGGAAGCTACAAGTCCCTGTAGCGTAACGCGTAGGGGAGGGGCGGTGACGTCATCACGCATCCACAGAGGAACGGCGAGTATACTCATTGAAGGCAAACACACCTGCAAGGCTGTTTGTAACACGATCTGAATACATTTTATGCAAAGCGCTACTTATATTTACACAATGTGAGTGGGAGATCAAAGTTTAATAAATAATTTATATCCCGGATAAGACACTATGTTTCTTTTCCCTTCTCTGTATGTTCCGTATATGGAGGAATAAGCTAAGCAGCCAGTGAAGAAAGTCCTATTGAGAAGGCTGTGCTGAGGAGAGAGGAGAGGAGAAAGGAGAGAGAGGTCCACGCTGTGAACACAGATTCATCACATTAATTAGACTGAACAACAATACCATCTTATTTTCAAAGAAGAGAACTGACATTCCCATTATTAATTTATTTTCTTTAAATTTATTTTTTTAAAATTAATTTTCTATTTATATTTTTTATAAAAAAAAAAAAATATTTATTTTTTCACATTTATAAAATAATTTCATTTATATATTCACATTAATTATATATTTAAGTAAAATTGATGCATGTAATTATTGGATTATAGATGTCTAACTGAGGAATTCACAATATTACACAAGGTTGAAAATATTGGAGGGCGGTACAACATTGGCATTTTTGGTTTACATTCACACACCTAGAGAGGGTGTAATAAGTACCTGGCGATCTAATATTCCATAAAAATACATTCAAATACGTAATTAACTAATCAGTAATACTACAAGAGTTTATATATATATTTTTTATGCACGTAATTAATTGATTACAAAGTAAGAAAACTCCTAGTGGCTCACAAGTAATTATTCAATTCTAATTTTATGGGAAACTGGATTAGCTTTCTTACTCGGGACTATTTCACACTGCAGTGGCAGGCACTGGATCCCCTGCCCAGGTATTCACCCAGTACAGCTGGATGAGAAGAGGATTCATCTGGGGTTGTAGTATGGGAGTTGCTGGCTAGCTCTGCTGTGTAAAGACTTGTACATAGCTGCTAAGGAGTTGGTCGTCTGTTGCCATTACCCTTGGGCATCTCATGCACCCCTTACCCCATCCAAATTCAATCCACTTATAAAACTTCAAAACAAAGCTCAAGGACTGGTTACTGTCTCTTGGATGCAAGTCTGTGTGGAAAATGCATTTTGCCTGGCTGTTCAGGACTATAGGGGGACCCAAACTTCAGCAATTTCTAAGGGTATAGGGCTACAACAGGTATAAAAAGGGATGCGAGCTTTGTGGTACTACAAGCAGTAGTAAGTGGCAAATTTACAAATGGCAATTTAAACTGCTTTCTTTCTTGTAAAATGTAACTTCTGCTGTAGTACATTGTATAAGTAATACAGGTATGATTCTTCACAAGCAGGTTAGGTTTATTAAAGGATTTTGGTATTTTTTAATGTGACCGATGATAAATGCTTAGTGGCCCTTACTCAAGCTAACAAGGTCTGATAAATTGGATGCCACTGACTAGTGAGGGTGCAGGCTGAGGAAATATTCATCCAGACCCAAAGCATGGTGTAAAGAAAGGAAGAAATAGCTCGGCTGCTGCACACCTTTCCCAGCCCAAGCAGCCTCAGCTCGATTCATCTAAGCCATGTCCCCAACATGTTCTGCCCCCACCCCTCCATGATTAAGCCACAGGGGTGGAGCGAAACATGTTGGGTGCATGGCTTGGATGAATTGAGCTGAGGCTGCTTTTATTTGTTAATCACTTGGGCCGGGCGCAGTGTGCAGCGACAGGGCTACTTGATATTTTTAATGTTTAACTTTAAATGGTTAAAAACATATTCCAAACAATCTTTATGTGAATAATAAAACTAAATATATCAACCTTGTGAGAAATCTCACAGTGCCTCTAATCCTCTTGGTGCTCTTCACACGTGTCACTTAATTCATAAATAATATTAATAAAACGTATATCATAATAGTGCTATTTTTGTATTTAATTATTAAACATATCTTGTGATAGTGCCACCTCAAATAAACATGTATCATGTGATCGTGCCAGGTCAATATATACTAATCTATAGTCCAATGTCCAAATAATAAATCAAAAACAATATAAAACAATATGATCCAAGTGATGCTTATATACACATGCAGTGTATTTTTTATATAGTGCCACTCGTGTAAACACACTCTTCCACTTTGGCTGCAGTGCCTCCTCACCTCCTTTCGGCGACCCCTAGGGGCCCACAAGCCTCTAGGATCACCCTGGATCCTCAACACTCCTGGATGTTATCTCTCAGGCTATCCTCCTATTTGGCCTCCTCCACACAGTTTACCCATGCAGGGGTGAAGAAAACGCTGTTCACAAATGTGAGTTACTTCTTATTTGCCTTTTGAATAAAAACTTTTGCTGAATTGGAAATTACTACACTATGGAGGATCTCTTTTTTTGAACTCACTATTATGAGAGTAAGAATCCACAGAGGATCGCTGTAGAGGACCCCATAAGGCATAGAGGTGAAGGTGTGGAGGAGGCCAAATAGGAGGATAGCCTGAGAGATACCATCCAGGAGTGTTGAGGATCCAGGGTGATCCTAGAGCAGCGGTTCTCAACCTGTGGGTCGCGACCCCTTTGGGGGTCGAACGACCATTTCACAGAGGTCGCCTAAGACCATCGGAAAACACATATTTCCGATGGTCTTAGGAACCGAGACACCGCTCCTCTGTCTCAGGCGATGTGTAGGCGGGATGACATGCTGCCCCTGTCACTCCTCCCACTGACACCAACGATGGGGTACTATTCCTCCCACTGACACCAACGATGGGGCACTATTCCTCCCACTGACACCAACGATGGGGCACTATTCCTCCCACTGACACCAACGATGGGGCACTATTCCTCCCACTGACACCAACGATGGGGCACTATTCCTCCCACTGACACCAACGATGGGGCACTATTCCTTCCACTGACACCAACGATGGGGCACTATTCCTCCCACTGATACCAACGATGGGACACTATTCATCCCACTGACATCAGTGATGGGGCACTACTCCTTCCACTGACACCAATGATGTGGCACTAGTCCTCCCACTGCAAAATTACAGTTATGAAGTAGCAACAAAAATAATTTTATGGCTGGGGGTCACCACAACATGAGGAACTGTATTAAGGGGTCGCGGCATTAGAAAGGTTTAGAACCACTGTCCTAGAGGCTTGTGGGCCCCTAGGGGGTCGCCGAAAGGAGGTGAGGAGGCACTGCAGCCAAAGTGGAAGAGTGTGTTTATACGAGTGGCACTATATAAAAAATACACTGCATGTGTATATAAGCATCACTTGGATCATATTGTTTTATATTGTTTTTGATTTATTATTTGGACATTGGACTATAGATTAGTATATATTGACCTGGCACGATCACATGATACATGTTTATTTGAGGTGGCACTATCACAAGATATGTTTAATAATTAAATACAAAAATAGCACTATTATATTATACATTTTATTAATATTATTTATGAATTAAGTGACACGTGTGAAGAGCACCAAGAGGATTAGAGGCACTGAGATTTCTAACAAGGTTGATATATTTAGTTTTATTATTCACATAAAGATTGTTTGGAATATGTTTTTAAGCACTACACTAATGTAATACTTATTTGAGCACTGTTTTGGTATCAGTTGGAGTGTAAGCAGCTGTAAAATAAAGGGGAGGGTGGTCCATAGAAGCGCAGGAGGATTTACAACAAACTTTAAATGGTGTCTGTTAAAATGTTGATTTTTTTTGCATTTGTACATGTCTTCCCTGTCATTGCCCAGTCCCAAATGCAATTTGATTGAAAACCCCTTGCCTATTAGGCTTGAAAATTAATTTTAAAGATTCATTCTTGATAGACTTCAAAAAGGGATTCAAATTAACATTCAAAACTTGTGAGCAGTTTGGCTCATCCCTAATGCCCAGAACTATATTTTAAATAAGAATTATGGGAAAAATTATTATTTTCCCATGCAGCGGGGCTGCGCCCACACTGCATGGGTTAAATGCTTGTTTTTGTCTAGGGGCTAGCGGTCTTGTGAATGGGCTGTTTCTGACGTCATCACGCCCATAGACCAGCTCTGGATGTGAGGATGCCTGGAAACAGTCCACCTCTGGATGTGGGGGAGCGCGGTTTTCTGGAGGATCAGAGGAATGGATAAGCACAGCCTGGACAAAATGAGCACTTAATACCTGCAATGAGGGTACAGCCACGCTGCATGGGGAAATAAAGGTTTTGACCAGAGTTCTGCTTTAAAGTCTAAGTTTAGTCAAACATTTTTTAATAAGCACAATGAGGGGGGGGATTTCAATTAAAGTAGCAGCCATCAGCACCAGGGACACTGTGCATTGATAGGAAGTACTGTCCCTTGTGCTGATTTTTAAAGTGTGTTTGATCAAACTTTAAGCTCAGTTACTATACAATTATGAATACCTTTTTAATGAGACAGCTTATGCTGAATATTGAAACATTATGAATGTGCACAAATGTTTTTGAAAAACTCAGTGTTGCCCAGGCTAACAGCCATCTTTTTCTTTTCTTGCACAGATTTACAAAGCACAAGCACCAAGGATTTTCCACAAAAATATGATGCACCTTAATGTGACTGACTCTTAATATCCATTACAGATTTATAGCAACAGTGTAAAGAGCATTACTAACAATTTGAAAAATACAGTAACCTATAGCAACTAGATTTCAGTTTCTGTAGTCAGGTCACTAAAAGATGAATTCTGCCTGGCTGTTATGTGCTACGCACTTTGCACATTTCTTCTTGCCTCATTAAATAAGCCTAAATGTGTATTTTCAGATTGATGGAATTTTCCAGGCTCAGCTGCACAACTCGATTATCAAATGTACAACAGAACGTTAGCTAAATAACAGAATTAGACTCAAAGGAAAGCCAGCACATGAAATGCACACACACCAAAAAGCATACTGTACATATTAGATAAACACACACGGCTAGGTTCACACCTATGCAGTTTGTGTTTGATCTGTTTCTGTAGTGCGTTTTTTGCACGTGTTTTTGATGCATTTTTTTCATGTTGCTAGGCAGATTTAAAATGCAGAAAAAACACACTATGTGCTTTTTTGCAGCGTTTCCAAGTCTATAGAAGCAAAAACGCAACTTTTTACGGATAAAAAAACGCCCTGACCCTTTCCAAAAAATGAACCGGGTGAAAACGCGGAGATGTGACCCTGTCCCATAGGAAATTATGTTAAATGGACCGTAGTGTGTTTCTGCGAAATGCTGAGGAAAACGCTTAGATGTGAACCTAGGGTAACTCAGCACTGCAATAGTGGGTACATAAAAAGGACAAGTTCACTTTTATACATGGTTTTCGTTAGAACATGTCAGCAAAATAATCTCATTTTATTTACATATATTGTTTTGCTATAGGTTGTGCAGAGCCTTTGAAATCAGAAAATTAAGGCCTGCTAGATCACTTTAGGCTGACCCCTTATGCAGGTATAGCTACTATATGTAAAACATTTAAAATGATTGCTCATACACTTCCGGTATGGGCACAGGCTAGGGTTCAATATTTTTCCCCTGGGGTTTGATCCCCCCCACACTCCGTTGTGGGGTAATCTGATCCTCCCTCATTTGTTTTCCATGCCGGACCCAGCTCTGTGGGCCAGGCATGGAACTAAGACTCTTCGACATATTATGCCAGGGGGCACCCTTTGCCCTTCAGATGGACCCTCTTGAATACATGCTCCTGTGTGAGGACATTTCTAAACCATTATCAGCTCTCTATGCACAACTGTTCCCTCTTTCTACCCCTAAAATGCTTAAACTATTTGATGGGTGGCATACTGACCTCCCCTTCCTGACTGCAGACAAATAGGAGGACGATCTGTTACAATTTGTTCCTACTGATATCAACAAGAGATCAGCTACAACTAAAATTTGTTTAGTATACCCCACAACGACTTGCTGTAATATACAGGACCGATATTTGCCCTCGTTGTGACCTAGAGGTGGGTTCCTACCTTCACATGTTTTGGTCTTGCCCCAAGCTACAACATTACTGGCAAGGAGTGGTGGACACCATCAATGCCCTTAATATATTGTCTTTACCTAGGGACCTGTTGGCTTTATTATTAGGTATCACAGGTATGCTCACAATCCCCAAGCACACCAAGTTGTTTATTTAGTCTTGTTCTATGCTAGAAGGGAAATACTCCTCAAGCAGAAATTCTCCTCCCCACAACCTGTAGTACCCTCTAGTGTGCTACTAGAATAGTGTAGTGTATTGTAAGCAAACTCATTTTTGTGACTGATGGTAGTTGTGTGGGTCATGTGATTAAGGTTGGGTTATTGCAGGTCAGCTGGATGACTCTACAGGTTGTGGGTCTATTGCCTCCTCTGACTCTGGAGGACCATAGAACCTTCCAGAGGTTGGTAAGAAGGAAGGGGTGGAGGCCTAATCTGCATATTCATGGGGGGTCCAGCCAATCCTAGGTTTGGAGGCCCTGGTAGATTGGTGGTCGACCTCTAGGCTGGGCTCGGGCTGCTCAGGAAGATATATACTGTGGGATCAGGTCTGGAGCAGCAGGTAGCAAAGGGGACAGTGTGAGTACAGCAGCACACTTTGGGATTTAGAAGGGGAAAGACTGCCAAACATAGCAAGCTTTCCAAGGACAGCACGGAGCTAAATCCTTTATCTTTGATCCGAGAGATCTTCCAAGAAGTCAGGAGGGCTGGTAATGCCTGCAGGCTGGGGATCTGGAAGAAGCTCCATATAGGGAGAGAAGATGTCCCAGCATGTAGCTACAAGAAGTGAAGTGATTTTTGTGAGGGGCTGCTAGTTCCTCACCTGTAAGGGGCAGCTTCTTCTGATCAACAACGACTGATGGCTTTCAGGAAAAGAACAGCTTAGAAGTGTCCCCCTTCCATTGTTTCGAGCAAATTGGGCATCCCATAATCCCTATCCAAGTTGAATTCTCCTAATTCTTCTTTTAAAAACAACAAATTTACTGGCAGGACCACCAGGTGAAAATAAAAGACAGCAGGCCTAAAAAAAAATAAAATTAATGCAGCTACCATGTCCAAGAGCTTGTAAACTGAAATTTAATCAAAATGTTTGATTTTGGGTTTGATACAACTTTTTGAAGATTTAAAATTTATGTTAGGTTTTTATTTCAGTCTATTTCCAACAGAGGAGATTTATCCCTACCTGTCCCTGTTACATCTGTAAAAGGAATGGGCAGTGGTTGCTACCAGAACAGGAAGGCACACACAGGGACCAATACAATAAAAACCTAAGAGAAGCAATTGCTGTACAGGAGAGGGGTGCAAGACTGGAGATGAGGCTGGAGCTCAGCTTTAAACCATATTAACACTGGTGTTGATGCAGAACAGTATACTCCTGTGTTGTTGAAATGGCCCTGTGTCCACTGTTGGACATCATTCTGGGAGCACTACAAAGCAAAAGGACAGAACAGCCTGGAAAGAAATCGCACCCAGTTTTCAAAGCCATCGCATTGCAGCTTGCCAATTACTGCCGTTTATTAAGCTGTTCAGCTCAGTGCATGTTTTCCAAGTTTAGCTAATGCTTAGTATTACTCTAGGTTCACACCTATGCAGTTTGCGTTTGACCCGTTTCTGCACATGCGTTTTTGACGCTTCTTTTTTTTTTTTCCTTGTTGCTAGGCAGATTTAAAATGCATCAAAAACGCACTACATGTTTTTCTGCAGCATTTCCATTGAAGTCTATAGAACCAAAAATGCAACTTTGTTCAAAAAAGTCCCTGACCCTTTCTAAAAAAGCACCGGGAGAAAAGGTGGAGATGTGAACGTGTCCCATAGGAAATCATGTTAAATTGACTGTAGGGCATTTCTGCAGAAAACGCTTAGGTGTGAACCTAGGGCAGTGTTTCTCAACTCCAGTCCTCATGACCCCCAACAGGTCATGTTTTCAGGATTTCCATTATTTTGCACAGGTGATTTGATCAGTTTCACTGCCTTAGTAATTACCACAGCTGTTTCATCTGAGGGAAATACTGAAAACATGACCTGTTGGGGGTCCATGAGGACTGGAGTTGAGAAACACTGACCTAGGGTAAGTCAGAACTGCTTATCAAATTCACCAAAGGGGTTAAATACTGACAGGAGAAGTTCCTAGCGTCTGTCATGGGAGGGATGCGGGTGGTGACTGCGGCATTGGGAACATGTTACATGGTCCACCCTAAAAACAGGTAGAACATGTAATATGTTCCCAAAGGTGAACTTATCCTTTAAAGAAAAAAATATATACTTTTCTGTTTTATTACGTTCTGGCCTGGAACAAGCATACAGGTCAGAACAGAGGCGGACTGACAACTCATGGGGCCCCCCCCCCCGCAATAGGGGATCATGGGGCCCCTGTGTCCTTGCCCAAACTCAAAAAAGCCTATGAAAAAGGTACCAGGAGCATCTCATGGGGCCCCCTACTGAGCTCAGGCAGTGCCCGAGTTTCCAATGGTCAGTCCGCCCCTGGGCCAGAAGGCCTTTTCTGCACATATGCTCCAGGTGAGTGACTCAAAGTATTCAGACAAAATCAGCATGATAGCCAGGCAATGAGAGCTTCCATATTTTTCCCATAGGGGTTTATTTTATGTCTTTTTAAAAAGACTACATTAAATGGATTCACTTTCAGGCTCTTGTCCCTGGAATATGCACGATACGCACAATAATGCCTCATGCACACTGGACATTATAAAAATGCCTGTAGCAGTAGCTGCAGAATGCTGCATTAAAAACGTGAGTTTTGTCACATTTTTGCATTAGCTTTTTTCAACGCTTTTCTGCATTTGTGTTTTTTCCAGCAAAAGTATACGCCCACAAAATCTTTAGGCTTAAACTCTTAAACGCAGGATAGCCACTTTTTTTTAGCGGTTTCCAGCTTTTATCAGTGTTAGAGCATTTTTACAGCTAAAAGCTCCTCTTGAAACCCACTAGTTCTGTTTTTTTTCCAGGCAAAAAAAAAAAAGGGAATTAAAGCCTATGTGTGCATGAACACATTGGATAACATGCTGGGGAGTTTACTGGCTGTAGAAAAAAACGCCAGAAGCCAAAAACTGCAGCTGTAAAAACATCCAGTGTGCATGAGGTCATATAGCAATAATAATACAGTGCATTGTTAATAATAAATACTGGCATACATATTCAGTAACCATCTTACCTGTATCAGTGTAACTTCACCTCCATATGAAGGATATAAGAAAATAGAAATTACTGGTCAGTCGCTGTTTAGGCCAGGGCTTCTCATGTTCTCACATCTTTAACAGCTGAGATAGTATCTGAAAATTAAAACTTGCTGATTAACACAGCTGTGCAACCGCCTGACTGTGTGGAAAATAATGGAGGCCCACTGGTAAGGCGAGCACAGGTCTGAACAATGTACTTTACTTCATGCTGCACAGATACACTCTTATTGAAATTTTGTGAAGTAAATTTCTGAGGTGAACTTCTCATGAGCAAAATACAGGGGATGCCTTTACCATTTCTAACCTCCTATTAACTGGTTCTTGTCTGCCCTATAGCAGTAATACTGCTACAGGGCGGCACGGGTGCACACAATCACGTACATCTTTGGTTTGCTTTCCAAAAGTGCACCTTCTATTGTAAGTCAATGGGAATGCTTTCAAAAATGCCCTGCTTCTGGGTTGTTTTGTGTTTTTTGAGTCCTATATCCATGTTTCACAGAGGTATGCTGGGAGTCAGGAAACCAGAAATTGCTCAAAAAATGAATTTAAAGTGCTTAAAAGCACATTGAAAACACTATATGCCACATTTCTCAGTGTGAAAGGGCCCTGAGCCCTGGTTCACACTAACACCCCGGTTACATGGGGTGCGACTTGGCATGCAATTTGAAAATCATATGCCAAGCAGGGGCGGACTGACCATTTGAAAACTCGGGAACTGCCTGAGGGCCCGGGGTCAGTAGGGGCCCCCATGAGATGCCCCTGGTACCTTTTTCATAGGCTTTTTTGGGTTTGGGCAAGGACACAGGGGCCCCATGATCCCTTATTGCCCGGGGGTCCCATGAGTTGTCAGTCCGCCCCTGATGCCAAGTCACACCCTATTGTCCGCAATTAGAGCGGTCAAATCAGTACGGTTCCGACTTGGTCAGAGCCACACCAATTTCTAAAGTAGTACATGCACTACTTTTGGTGCGATTTGCATAGACATCTGTGTCAGATGTCTTGCAAATCGCACCTGAAATCGGCATCTCATCTGACTTTGAAATCGTGTGACTTCACTATAAGTCACACGATTTCAATGTCGGGCTTGATGTGACCGGGGGGGATATGTGGTGCGTGAAACGCAGCAAATCTTGCAATCACACGGCTAGGGTTGCACCTCGTCCCTTTAAAACATTAATTACACAGGTTCTGAGGCTAATTGACCCCCAGTTCACATCTATCCGGCCGTGCGGGCCGCGTTTTGCATAGGAAGGAGAACCCATTCATTTGAATGGACTCCCATGCCTGTGACACGCAGGGAAGAAGTCCCTGCACTTCTTTGGAAAATGCAGCCCACACGGGAACCTTGGTTCCCAGTATGGTTTGCATTTTCCAGTGCGGGCAGTCTGCCATTAGATCTAATGGCACCCGCGGGTCTGCATTTCTCTGTGTGGGTGGTGCGGCTGCACGGATTTTGTTGTGTGGCTCCGCAGCTGCACCAACCGCACAGATGTGAACCTAGGGTTAGTGCAGATAAGTCACTAAGTGAGTTTAATTGCCACCTTAATCGTCCATAGAACCTGTGTAATTAATATGTGTTCCGTTTTAAAGGGATGAGGTGGCAACCCTACACCCGGCACCCATGTGATCTGGTATGGGTGTCAATGTTAAATTAACAACACCCCAAAACAGATTACAAAACACAGTGCGATTACCAGAATTCACATCAGTGTGAACACCCATGCAATGTGACTCAGCTGCGGGAAAAAAAAGGGTTCTGCACCTTTATAGTGTGGATGCGATGCAATTTGAGCCATACAAAATGTAAAGCTGCCCTAAACACGACATACAGCTTTATCCACCCCGTCGGTACACCTTTGCACCTGCTAAGCTCTGCACCCCAAACCTCCCCCATCCTCTCCACTCTCCTCTCCCAGTTTAACTCTACATGCCTCCTCTGCTCATCTTTGCATCCATCATCCTTATCCTCTGTACATCCCATCCTTCCTCACCCGTGCACCCCAAACTGTAATTTCTAATCTGCCTACCTCTGCAAATCCCACCTCCCCCCACTTTGCTTATGTTTGTAGAACAGGCTGATGGTAGGCTCAGTGACCACGACTTGGAAGGAGCCTCACCGATTTCTAAAGTAGCTCATGCACTACTTTTGTTGCGATTTGCATAGACCTCTGTGTCAGATATCTTGCAAATCGCAACAAAATTGGCAGGTCACCCAATTTTGAAACCGTGTGACTGCACTGTAAGTCGCACGATTTCAAAAATCAGCTTTGATGTGACCGGGGTGTAATGTCAACAAGGCTTACATAATTTGTGAAGCACACCTTAGAATTGCAAGCTTTTGATGAATGTATAAAGCTGAGTGCAGCATGGCTCCATTTCCCTGAGTGGAGTGCCATGTATCCTAACCAGGAGCATGCAACTAAACATAGGTGCATTTTATATACAGTACATGCAGCGCCCTCTTGTGTACATAGTTTGTGAGTGTAGTTAGAGGCTTGTTAGAGCCTGGGTGTGAGTCAAAGGGTTTACTTCAGCTCAGCATGGATGGCTTTACAAGTCAGTCCTCTGGTACCTCAACTGGTTCTAGAAGCTTGGAGAAGTTTCTAGAAGCCAGTGGGTGGAGGCCAGGAGGAGTTGATCTGCATGTTCATGGGCGTCTGACCAATCCCAGGCAGGAGGCCTGGCAGTGTGTGGCAAACTGGCCCACAAATATTAGAGAGCCTGGCCAGCAAGATGAGCCAAGTGAAAGATGGAATGCTGACGTGTGCTGCTGTGTAGCCTGGGAGGGGACCCCGGAGGAGGGGGTTTTGCTCCCAGGCTGGAGGAAGGAAGGTAATGAAGCTGACAGAGGGGGCTCCACTGCCTTACAGTCCACTGAAGATGGACAGCCTTTTAGCCTGGAAGGAAATCAGCCCAGCAAAAGCCTAAAAGCAGTTTTTCCAAAGCTACAGGACACAAGGACAGTGTAAGAACCTCTACACCCCTGGGGCCTAAAGGAGAGAGGGCTGCTAGGTTCTATACCCAAGCAGTGCTCCCTGGGCTGCAAGTCTGTACTAGAATCTTTTGCTCCGGTATACTCTTCAAAACACAGCCAGGTGGATGGGTAGTTTGTAGCTGGGGTCTAAAGAGGTTCACTTAGAGGTGACCAAGAGCTCCTTACAGAGACTTTGTTATTGGTCTATGAAGAGACTGATGCCACTCTGAAGGGAGTAGAACATCCAGGATCCAGACTGACAACTCATGGGGCCCCCGGGCAATTGGTCAGTCCACCCCTGTCCAGGATCCTGCATTTTGTGAAGTTTGTACTCCGAGTTATTAGTTTCAGGTCAAGTTGGGCATCCCTTATACCCCTAGACCCTATCTAAGTTGTTTGTCCCCAAACAAAACAACGAAAGCAAGCCCATGGACTGGTTGCTGACTATGAATGAAAGTTTGAAAATGTGTGTTGCCTGGCCGTGCAGGAAAATAGGGGGACCCAAAACCAGCGGCTTTAAAGGGGGTAGTGCTACATATATAAAATGGCAGAACAAGTGGGGAGTTCTGTACATTATATTCAATATTACACGTTTTCATTATTACCGGAGTCAGTCTGCAGCTTCTGTAATCTTCTAAAACTGTAAGATATTAACAGCAATAAAAAAATGTCCTCACAAAATAGCCAGCTGAGGGATTTCTGCTGGTGTACAGGAAATGCCCCCCAGAAAACAAACTTGTGTGGGTGATTGGCTCACTGCTTTTCCAAGACGTTTGTTGTTTTATGTCACTTCAGACATCCCTGGCAGTAAGTTTAATAAGGCTCCATGCACATTGGGCCTTCCAATAATGCTGGTAATTAGAGATGAGCGAATCGAACCTGGCGAAGTGGAATTCGTTTCGAATATTAGGAAAAATTCGATTCGCGCCGAATCCGAATATTAGCAAACTTCGGATGCACGAATCGAATTTTCCCCGATCGGCCGATTTTCATCCCTTCTACAGCCGGCAAAAAGTGTCCCTGCAGAGAGCTCCGCTATTTCTGACAGTTCTCTGACAGTTCCTTCACATTTACAGCAGTTGAAACATTGTATCTATTTGTTTCCATTTAGGATACAGATGTTTTTATTCAGAAACAAATAGATACAATGTTTCAACCGCTGTAAATGTGAAGGAACTGTCAGAGAACTGTCAGAAATAGCGGAGCTCTCTGCAGATACACTTTTTGCTGCACAGGAATTCTTCTTCATTCTTCTTCTTCTTCTTCTTCTTCTTCCTCTTCCTCTTCTTCTTCTTCTTCTTCTCCCTTCTTCTTCTTCTTCTCCCTTCTTCTTCTTCTTCTCCCTTCTTCTTCTTCTTCTTCTCCCTTCTTCTTCTTCTTCTCCCTTCTTCTTCTTCTTCTCCCTTCTTCTTCTTCTTCTCCCTCCTCCCTCCTCCCCCCCTCATGCTGCTGCCAGGTCCACAGTGTGTCATGGGTCCCTGTACCGCCTCCCATTGCTGCTGTCTCCATCGCCACACTCTGCCATGTGCCACTTTCAGGTCTCCTCACACTGCTGGTGGGTTCCATTTTGTCATAGGGTGCTGTATGGCCTCCCATTGCTGCTGCCTCCACTGCCACACTGTGGCTCCACACTCTGGTTTTGGCCCCGTGACTGCCCAAATGAGTGAAGTGTGCGGTGATTCTAAGATCGACGGCACTCATCTGCATGTCATACTGACTGACAGTATTATTTCTCTTCCCCAGCAGACTCCAAGGGCATTTAAATTAAAGGTACAGTGTTCTGCACTAATATAAAGGCTCTCTGAAGCCTAGAAACCCTTTTTATAAGTTAAATTCGCAGCGAATAAATTCGCATCGAATCGAATTTATTCCACAAATTCGGCGAATCAGCCGAATCGAATTTTTGAATAATTCGCTCATCTCTACTGGTAATGTTAGCTGTGTAAAGTCACATTTTTTGCATTAGCGTTTAGTGGCATTTTGCCACGTTTTTTCGTGTTTGCGTTTTTAGCATTTGTTTGACCCAAAAAAAATTATTTGTTTTGCTCAAAATATATCCAGAAAATGCTAGTTTGCCACGAATTACCACATTTTTCAGCGTTAGAGCATTTTTACAGCTAAAACTCCTCTAGAAACCCACTAGTTCTGGGGGGGGGGTTTCTAGCCAAAAAATGCTGATTACGGTCTATGGTGTCCTTTTATGAAACAGATCAGCGGCGATCCTGAGGATCATTGCTGATCTCCGATCATTAGTGGTTTAGGAAACGGAGATGATCAGTGAAGAACATGTTCTCTGTTGATCATTTCAGCACACAGATGGCCAGTGTATGAAGGAGCGATGTCAGCCCTTCACTGGTAATCTGTGTTCTCCCTCCAGATTCTCCAGCCCACGAGCTGGAGAATCGGAGGAACCGCAAATGAAGCAGCGTTAATTTACCGCTGCTTAGTAAATGGTGTATATAGTAAAGAATTGCGAGATTATAGTAAAAGCAGCCGTTATAGTAAAAGCAGCCGTTTTCCAGCGTTGAAAGCGTTTAAAGATGGCTTCTCTCTTCATTCGGAGAAGTGATCTACACTTCATAAAAAGGCATTCAGGGGAAACTGTCTTCTCTGAGAATGCCGGAGAACTGAGCAGCAGTCATTTACTGCTGCATGATAAAAGGACACCTATGTGTACATGGACATAGGATAACATTCTGGGGAGTTTACTGGCTATAGAAAAAAATGTCAAAAGCCAAAAACGGCAGCTGTAAAAACATCCAGTGAGCATGAGGACTAATTTTAAGTCAGATACTTCCTAAGCCCTGTAAACCTCTGAAGGGATGCAGTTAGTGCAGCTTTTTCTTGTTACAATACCACAAGGTGACAGCCCTTAATTGAGGTGAATGTAGCTGTATTAGCATTATTGCAGCAAAATTTCTTAGCCTTTTTGATGGGGCTTGTTAACACCAGATACTTTTTTGGCAGCACTGGTAGCTATTTCCAGTGCAGCTCTAACACGTGGACAAGGCAAAATGTATTGTCATGTCACACCACATCATTGTTGTGCACTTAAAAAAGTATTGGACACAGTACATTTTTTCAGCACGGTGGGTTGCAACGTGAATCACTGCATTGCACCGCTGTTGTTGAATAGAACTGTAATAAAATGCCACTCGTGACATTCTATAACGTGTTGTTAAAACCAAAATAATCACTGGAATTGACACGCTAGCGATCACGGTTCACTGGTATGAATGAGCCCTAAAACCTCTGTGTATCAGTACTGCTTGAACCTTAGAAGAAGGGGGTACGCCTTGAAAGCTTGTCCTGAATTTGTAACTGTTTACACAGTAATTCAACAGTGTTGCAGCACATATTTATAATGAAGAGTGATCCTTTAATTTAAGACTGGGTTCACACATATGTGGTGCGGTATATCGCATGTGATTCACACAGGAACCGCACCGCATTCCTATGCAAATCACATGCAAATTGTGTGCTGTGCAATTTGAGCCATACGTTTTGTATGGCTCAAATTGCTCCGCATCAAAAAGGTGCAGGACCCTGTTTTTGGTCCGCACTAGAATTGGATCGCATGGGTATTCACACCCATGCGATGAGATTGTGCACATTGCACTGCACTTTGCGGACCGATTTCAGGGTGTTGTTAACATACACACCCGCAGCGGTTCGCATGAATGGGGTGCGATTGTGAAGCGGTGCGGAATTCGCACAGAAAACGCTGCAAATTCCACACTGCATCAGTGTGAACCCAGACTAAAGGAAAACTTCACCTTTAGTAATATGTTACACCCATATTTACAGTGTAACATGCTACTAGCTGAGCAGCCCCCGCACCCTCCTGAGCTCTGTTGTGACAACAGGCCAGGGATCTTCTCCCCACATCCACTGTTCCAATTGAACAAAAAAAAAACACAGTTGTGCGGGGCTCCGACCACCAAGCCATGCCATTCATTCAGAGTTCTGTGAATGGGAGAACTACAACTACTGTCAGCCATTGTGACTAATGGCTTATACTTCTCAATGAATTATCAGGGCACTGATGAGCACTCTACATTGATTCTTCCTGTCATTTAGTAACTATGTGCCCATGACTGCGTGATAGTCTGCAGGAGCCTAGCATTGCACCCATGGTCTTCTGATCACGGGTGCAGTGCTTTACAGACTCCTAATAAAAAAAAATCATAAATGCACATTTTTTTTAACCTGCAAAAAGATGTGCATTTATTTATTTGTTAGAAAGGTGAATTTATCCTTTTAATTACATGTGTACAGCCCTCCTGCTGCTGTGTTTGATTAGGGAGGTGGTCAGAGGGTCGTAAATCTGCAGATCAACTGCCTTTTTTACTGTTCCCCCCCATAACTGCAAGTGTAAACTAAGCCTATGGCTGGCCATACATTATACAATTTTCTTGAGAATTTTGCTTTAGATTTACCAAAAACCATATAATATGAGGTGAAACCTAAACAACACTTTCAACTGTATCCAATTAGGCAGGCCCTTGCACTACATGGTTGAAGGTAAATCTAAAGGACATTGGGCAGAGATTGGACAGACCATTGTGGTGTATGGCCAGTCTAACTTTCAAGTTTGCCCCCACTGATCTACATGATTTAAGTCAAACCTCACATTTGCTTGACTGAATCACTCCTTTTGAAGTAAAAAAAAAAATCTGTCCACATGTTTTGCTTGTCTGCAGTGTGAATGAGCTCTAAGGCTAGGTTCACACCTATGCAGTTTGTGTTTGACCTGTTTCTGCATTGCTTTTTGGCACCTTTTGATGCGGTTTTTATTTTTCTTGTTGCTAGGCAGATTTAAAACGCAGCAAAAACACACTACATGCTTTTCTGCAGCATTTCCATTGAAGTCTATAGATCCAAAAACTAATCTTTTGTGTTAAAAAAAAGTCCCTGACTCTTTCTAAAAAACGCAACTAGTGAAAACATGGAGATGTTAAGGTGTCCCAGAGGAAATCATGTTAAATGGACTGTAGTGCATTCCTGAAAAATGCTTAGATGTGAACCTAGGGTAAGACACACAGGTTAAGGTTCTCATATCGCAGGACAGGCAATCCCTGCTGACCTGAAGGGCCCAGTACAGAAGGGCTTCCTGTAACTCCTATAGGCAGCTCTATCTTTCCTATAATAAACAGAGCAATAATTAAAATCTACTTTTGCCGCCCTGTTTAGTAATGAGCGTACAATAGATCACGCTGAAAACAAGAAACTGTAGGAAAAGCATCTACTCTTCTTTACTTGTTGCCTGATTATTTCTAAGTCAATAACTTAAAAGTGCTGAACAGATAATCAGGCACATACCATTTTCATAAGGAGGTCAGAAAGAGCAGCCAATTTATTTCTGCTATGACAAATTTACTTCAGAGCTATTTAAAAACTGCACAGTACACACTTATCTTCCACTAAACAAGCACACTACATTATAGTCAGTTAGTAGTCATATTCAATCTAATTCAGCACTTATAAGCAAAGACTTTTTACAACTGCGTGTCATCTAATCACAGCGATTTGATTTGTAGAACGTTACATCTCACATGCTGGAGAGGACTGGACAAAACAAAACTAAAGCAGCCAAGTCCATCAATTGCAGCCAAAACCTATTGTGAAAGTCAATGCAAAGCCTAAAGTGTTACTAAACCCAGGACCAGGGGCGGACTGACCACTTGGAAACTCGGGCACTGCCCGAGGGCCCGGGGTCAGTAGGGGGCCCCATGAGATGCCCCTGGTACCTTTTTCATAGCCTTTTTTGAGTTTGGGCAAGGACACAGGGGCCCCATGATCCCCTATTGCCTGGGGGCCCCATGAGTTGTCAGTCCGCCCCTGCCCAGGACCCTGCATTCACTATATCTGGTCTCCCACAGTACACACAACATGGAAATGCAATGATTTTAGTAAATATAAACTGCTAAATGCCTTTTCTCATCAGCACTTGGAGCAGTCTTGTGACTTCTGTCAGTGTCCAGCAGAGCACTGGTTACAGCTTGTAGGAGGAGTTTTCATTCTCCTGTAGAAGGATGCAAGACCCCTTGTCTGGACAGTGCTGATTGGCCCTGTGCTGATCACATGCAATGCACACTAAACTGAGCATGTGCAGATTGCCCCTGAGCCTCTGTTCTATCAGGAGATATTTGAGACACTGGAAGAAGGGGAGGATCAGAGAAGACAGGATCAAACATCCTTTTTACACAATGTGGAGGAGTAACCCCCTCGGTTCCAGAGTGAGTATAAGAAGCATGCTTTACTGCATATACAGACAGATTTTACTGTTGTGGGTTTTAGTAACACTTTAAGTTCATCATGTTTTAACCAACTGCGTGGAGAAGAACCTATTCACCAGACCCCGCACCGCCTTTCCAATCTGCTTGTGCATCAGATAGGCCCCTAAGTTATTTCCTTATATGCTTTCCTCTATCTTCATTTCCTACTTCCCGCTACAGTCCCCCCTGCAGCTTGAGGCTGTGACCAAAACAACCGGGGCAGGGGCTTTTGAAGGGGACTGCAGGCTAGCCTCTTGCCTTCTGACCATGGGCCTTGGCATCTGAAGGGCTCTATTCTTTGGGAGGTGTTTGCCTGGGGGGACCTTTTGGAGTAATTTTACTTCCAATTCAAGTCTATATCTCCCCAAAACACACAGACTCTGAGAACTAAAGATCCAGGATACAGATTTGGGGACCCCAAACCAGCACTGACTGCTTCAACACCCCTCCTAGACTCCGTGACTCTAAGCAGATGTTAATATAATCAGTTCAGAACAATCTGATGCTGAAGTCTCTTGCTGTAATCTGTTTACCACGGTGTAATGTGTTTACCGTGTATTTGTCCCATTGTTAATTGAGTTAACTGTTTCAGCTATTGTTTCTGTCTTTTGGCTAGTCCTCCTAGAGGTTCCTACATGATGGGATTAGTCTTGTGTCAACATTACCTCGTTCTCTAATTAGCGTGGGATGTTTATCCCAATATGTAATATTTTATTTCTATTGTTCATGTGGGGACTGCCCCTATTTCTGAAGTGTATAAAAACCTGTATTTCTGTTCAATAACAGCCCCTTGATCCCACAGGTAAAGGGAGCCTTGACTGCAGAGAGTATGGCCTAGTGAAAAAGGCGGTGCTAGTGGATGAGCCCCAAATGGCTGAAGGTGGTTGGTCATTTGGTGGCAGAGGCTGAGTGGGCGTCAAAAGTTCTGTTGTGAGGTAAAATCTCACTCACCGTGGAAGCAGCAGGAGGAAAAGTTCTTCCTTCAGGATGGGTACTGAAGTACTCATTTCCAGGGTCTGGGAGCTGCTTAAGAGGGGTCAGGTAGACTGGTTTCTCCCCCTGCTGTCGGTGGTGCCCTCTTCCCCGTCTGTGGGAGGGGGGTGTGCTTCACTGTAAGCACACTGCTCTGGATGGCTGTGCACAGCCATCCAGAGCAGTGTGCCTGAGCTGACAGGGAGGAGGACTGTTAGTATATAAAGCAGCCCTCCTCCCCGTTGGTGATCATCCGTAATCAGGGACCTGGTGATTGACAGCCATGGCTGCGAATGGTGTCGCAGGTAGGGTGTGTGCGCCCCCTACTGGAAATGCAAAATCACGTATATATACGTGATTTTATGCACCCGTGCTGCCCTGTAGCAGTATTTCTGTTATAGAGCGGTCGGGAAGTGGTTAATCTTATCATAATGTACCCTGTACATAGGTTCCCTTTGAGCGTGACCATTCCACTATGATACATGAAAGTTGAACGAATGTGGTATCATTTTAATCAGAATGCAAAAGAGAAGAGCAGGGCATCAGATGAATGTGTGATAAAAACAACAATACTTTAATGTAGCACACTTACATTGGAGCAACCTGTGAACAGCTCAATAGATCAAGATGGCGTGCAAATAGAGCTCTCTCCCATGAGGATGGATGGACATCCACTGTCAGACAGGGGTCCGCTCGTGGGTGTGGATTGTGATCAGCTGTGAGGCACAGACGGGGATCCGCTCTGAGATGGATGTTGGCAGCATGTCTCCCCTCTACTACCGCCAACAGACACAAGTATGACAGACACCGATGAGTGACGGATGGATGGGCCACGACACGTTTCTGAGGCTCCGCCTCTTTTATCGAGCTTTGCCAGCATCCATCCATGAACGGATCCCCGTCTGTGCCTCACAGCTGATCACAGTCCATACCCACGAGCGGACACCTGTCTGAGTCTCACCGTGGATGTCCATTCATCCTCATAGGAGAGATCTCTATTTGAACACCATCTTGATCTATTGAGCTGTTGAGCTGTTCACAGGTTGCTCCATTGTAAGTGTGCTACATTAACCGCTTCCTGTCCACCCATTACCAGGAATACTGCTACAGGGTGGCATTGGTGCTCAAAATCACATACAGTGGGGATCAAAAGTTTGGGCACCCCAGCTAAAAATTTGTATTAATGTGCATAAAGAAGCCAAGGAAAGATGGAAAAATCTCCAAAAGGCATCAAATTACAGATTAGACATTCTTATAATATGTCAACAAAAGTTAGATTTTATTTCCATCATTTACACTTTCAAAATAACAGAAAACAAAAAAATGGCATCTGCAAAAGTTTGGGCACACTGCAGAGTTAATATCTTGTACTGCCCCCTTTGGCAAGTATCACAGCTTGTAATCACTTTTTGTAGCCAGCCAAGAGTCTTTCAATTCTTGTTTGAGGTATCTTTGCCCATTCTTCCTTACAAAAGTCTTCCAGTTCTTTGAGATTTCGGGGCTGTCTGTCACGCACTGCTCTTTTAAGGTCTATCCATAGATTTTCAATTATGTTGAGGTCAGGAGTTTGTAGAGGCCATGGCAAAACCTTCAGTTTACGCCTTTTGATGTAATCTCCCGTGGATTTCGAGGTGTGTTTAGGATCATTATCCATTTGTAGAAGCCATCCTCTCTTTAACTTCAGCTTTTTCACAGATGGCATCAAGTTACCATCCAAGATTTGCTGAAATTTTATTGAATCCATTTTTCCTTCTACTCGTGAGATGTTCCCTGTGCCACTGGCTGCAACACAACCCCAAAGCATGATTGATCCAACCCCATGCTTAACAGTTGGACAGAGGTTCTTTTCATTAAATTCTGTGCCCCTTCTTCTCTAAACGTACCTTTGCTCATTCCGGCCAAAAAGTTCAATTTTAACCTCATCGGTCCACAGAACTTGTTTCCAAAATGCATCAGGCTTGTCTATATGTTCATTTGCAAAGTTCAAAGGATGATTTTTGTAATGAGGACATAGAAGAGGTTTTCTTCTGATGACTCTTCCATGAAGACCATATTTGTACAAGTATCTCTTTATAGTGGAATAGTGTACCACAACTCCAGTGTCTGCCAGATCTTTCTGGAGGGATCGTGCAGTCAAACGTGGGTTTTGAATTGTTTTTCTCACAATCCTGCGAGCTGTTCTGTCTGATATTTTTCTTGGTCTTCCAGATCTTGCTTTAATTCCACTGTTCCTGATGACTGCCATTTCTTAATTACATTCCGAACAGAGGATATTGAAATCTGAAAACGCTTTGCTATCTTCTTATAGCCTTCTCCAGCTTTGTGAGCGTCAACTATTTTCAGTTTCAGTTTTCTAGACAACTGCTTAGAAGAACCCATGGTGCTGATTGTTGGGGCAAGGTCAGATGAGTCTGGGCATTTAAAACCTTTGAGATTGACATCACCTGGTCTTCCCAGACGATGATTGAGAACAATCCATGACACTGGCAGGTCTCAGCTTTGCAAAGGGGGCAGTGCATGCTATAAATTCTGCAGGGTGCCCAAACTTTTGCAGACACCATTTTTTTGTTTTCTGTTATTTTGAAAGTGTAAATGATGGAAATAAAATCTAACTTTTGTTGACATATTATAAGAATGTCTAATCTGTAATTTGTTTGATTTTTCCATCTTTCCTTGGCTTCTTTATGCACATTAATACAAATTTTTAGCTGGGGTGCCCAAACTTTCGATCCCCACTGTATATACTGTAAATTGTTGGTCTTTTTTTAAAGCGCAAAAAATAAAAAATGCACAGGCGATCAAATACCACCAAAAGAAGGCTCAATTTGTGGGGAAAAAAAGGACATACATTTCATTTGGGTGCAGCATTGCATGACTGCGCAATTGTCAGTTAAAGTAACACAGTGCTGTAATGCAAAAAGTGGCTTGGTCAGGGGGTAAATCCTTAGGAGGGCAAGTGGTGCCAGATGAATGTGTGATAAAAACACATTCACCTGGTGCCCTGCTCTTCTCTTTTGCATGTCCATGAGGGATTCCCCATATCTTTGGCAAGGTACTACTGGAATTTTGTGTTTCACTCCATAGTGATCCAGCTGCCCCACTCTGATGCAGATCCATTTATGAACTTAATACAATTTGCACTGTTTATATTTATTTATATAATTTTTGTTTTCATTTACACTTATTTTTTTCCATTGTAGTCTATGAGCACTGGATTTGGCTGGCTTGTTATAGTTTCAAGTAGCTATTTTACTTATCATTTTAATCAGAAGACTTTGGTCAGATTTTTTTGATAAATATATGGTGGGAAGGAAAATTAATATTTATAATAATAATAATATATTATATATAATAATTTTTATAATTGTATTTTTATTGAGAATTTAAAAAATACAAGAATAAAGTGTTAAGAAGGCAGAGAACAATCGTCACCAAAGGCATGTAAGCAGGGACACTGATAAGGGGTTACCCCCAGCCCTCCTGTAGGGGGCCCGGCCCCATCAGCTGCAGAGGGGGGGCCCAGGCAGGTGACAAGCCCATCTGCAGCTGCTAAATTCCATTGTTAGCCTTCTGTCATTCTATCACACAGCGGCTCAGTGTTGTGAATGTTAGAGGTGCTCCTGTTCTGCTCCACAGGTCTGACACATTCAAATTTCCTTCTGTTTATATTTGATTGCAACTTTGTTTCTCTCCTCTCCCCCCAGACTGCTGATCCCTTTCTGTTCACTGCTACAAACTTCTCTTTTCTTATACAACTTGACCACCCCCCCCCCCCCCCACTGTCATTTCCGGTTCCCTCTGCAAATCTATATATCAACTCTTTTATTTAGCTGTGTAATCTAGTTAATATGCCCCATTTCTTCATACGTATAATAACCTTTAGGCTAGGTTCATACTAATGTGGTGCAGTACATCGCATGAGTTTTGCACATGAATCAGACCGCATTCCTGTGCAAATCACATGTGATTTGTGTGCGTTGCGATAGGAGCTATACATTATGTATGGCTCAAATTGAACCGCACGCACACCAAAAAGGTGCAGGACCCTTTTTTGGGTCCGCAATAGAATCGGATCGCATGGGTATTAACACCTATGCGATCCAATTCTGCACATCGCACCACATTTTGTGGACTGATTTTGGGGTGTTTTTAACTTAACACCCACATCGGTTCGCATGAATGGGGTGCGATTCTGATGCGGTGCGAAATTTGCACAAAAAACGCTGTGAAATCCTCACCGCATCAGTGTGAACCCAGCCATAGAGCCAGTTCACACTACATGCATTTCAGTTGCTTTTTTGTTCTGCATCCAAAACACATGGAAAGTAGGTTATATGGTTGTCAATGTCACAGTTCACATGAGTGCTTGCAGTTCTAGTGCGTTCCGGTTGCAGAAATAAAAGTAGAAGATGCAGCATTTTTTTTGCTGCACAGAACTGTACTGGAACAGGGTAAAATGCATCAAAAACACACTGGAACACACCAAAAATGCACTGGAACGCACATGTCCCTATTTAAATTGAAGACAAAAAGAGGGGCAAAAACTAACTGGAATGTGTAAAAAACATAAAAAACGCACCGGAACACGCTAAATACGCTTAAAAAATGCACATGCAAAACCGCATCTGGAACACATCTAGACTGCGGTTCTATAGTGTGAACCGGTCCTTAGGACTTGTTCACACCATTTGTGGTACAGAAACACAATGCCCTCTGCAGATGTGCGCAGGTACTATGAATACTTAATTGCACCTCCACACTTCTAGTGAACACAGATGCATTCACAGCCACCAAAACGCATGGTACCACACTACTGTGTGGTTAGGTGCAATACACTTCTAAAATAGTATGCCTGTAGTATTTTTGCATGTTCCCACATGTTAGGCAGCCCGTTGAAATTAATGGGCTGAGGAAAACAAATTGTCAAAAATGTCACATCCACACAGGTCCTCTGGCCTGTACTGAATGAGTGAGCTGTTCACATGGCCGGAGCCACCTGTTACACTATGGGGACACAGCAGCTGTATGAACACAGGTTTTCATCTGACAGGTATGCAGGTGTGTGGAAGTGGTCCTGAATGATCACTGTCTGTGTTCAGAGCTGTACACCTGCACCCATATGCTTGTCAAATTAGGACCTGCAGCGCTTCCATAGTGTAACATAGGTTGCCTGCAAACTATTCCAAGTGGCTCCAGCCACATAAACCACTGATTCACACTCTACAGGCCACAGCACCCATGTGAATGAGCCCCAAGACCTCAATTACACACACAGATTTATTTATTAACTCAATACAGTTTTATCATTTAGAATTAACAGGAATTTTGTTTTTTGTTTAGGCTGTATGGGGACCCATGATATCTAACAGCGGCCCTGCATGTAACATTTGGGAGTGAGGGACTGTCCCTTTCATTAAGGAGGCAAAAAGCTCAAACCTGTATGGGGTCAGAGTCAGGAGAAAGGACTTGTAGCAGAACTATGACAACCCTCAGGTCCTGGGGATTTGTGGGAAGGCAGATGTTTGACAACTTCCGCTAGTTCTTCAGCAGTAATAGTAGAACTGAAAATTGTTTTTTTTTCCTCCTTTTATCCTAATTATTCCCAATAAAAAAAACAAAGAAATAAAAATATATGTATGCAGATTTGCTAGCAGAGTAAAGCCCTCTATGTACTGAAAATAAAAACAATGTATAATACATTAGGCTAGGCTACAAAACCTAAAAGACATACTGTGCAGAACCAAGATATTGCCAAAAGGAAAAAAAAAATGCTCTGGGACTCAAGGGGGTATAGGGAGATTAAGGCCTGGGAAATCAATTGCTGGCCACACACATGCACCTGACTTTTCAAAACCGAATGATCACAAGGCCAAATGATCTATTCAGCCAACGTGGTCATTCATTATCTACTGGACAAAATCTCATCATTGGTAACATCAAGACCATTCTCTATGTACAGTTCACTACCATGCACATCGACAGATTCTTGTATAATTTAAATTCTCAGGAGTCTGTCAAAAGGCAACCATGACACATGACTCGGTTCATTTCCCATGCTTTGTTTGTGACATCATCTAGAATCGATATCCAACTTTAGCACCCTGCTGTCACAAAGCAAAGCACGTCTCCAGCCACACTGTTCTGCCTCTGACATTTATATCTGTTTAATAGAAAATGCAAATAAACATAAGTATAGTGGGAGGATTCCCACAAGGCATTGATGTGGTTCCTTTAGTTATTACAACATACTATAAACAGAATCTGTTTCCTTTTATTTCACTCATGCTGTGTACTTCTCCTTCTGCCCTACTAACAGTGACAGGAAGCTCACACAGAAGGAAAAACATAATGATACAAATCATTACATGTGTCTGGCAGGAAAGATTTAAAGTGTACCTGTAGTTGAGGAAGAAATCCAGGCATGGTATATTTTTACATAGTTGCAGTAAAGTAGTTGTAAGGGTAGAAGGTTTTTTTTTTACCTAATGCATTCTCTGCATTAAGGTAAAAAACCTTCTGTGTTCAGGTGCCCCCCCAGCCAACCCTAAATACTCACCTGAGTCCGATCTTGACCTAGTGCTGTGCCTGAGAGCAGTGTCTCTCTTCTTCCTCTCTTTCCTCATTGCACATAGAGGCAGCAGCGGGAGCCATTGGCTCAAGCTGTTGTCAATCACAGCCTGTGATTTCCGGGGTCGGGACAAATGTTTATCAATGGACACACAGACTCTGGCTCAGAATCGAGCCCAAGCGAGTGCCCCCATAGAAAGTGGCTTGCTATGGGATTGCTCAGAAGGCAGGAGGAGCAAGGTATGGTGGCAGGAGACCCAAGAAGAGGAGGATCTGTGCAAAACCATTTTAAAGAGCAGGTACGTTTTTAACATGTTTTTTCTTTGAAAAAATATCAATTACCTTTTACAATTGCTTTATTGTAACTATGTATATACCATACCTGGCCCATCCCTCTGGAAGTTCTTTTAGTGTTCTTGACTGGTTTCCTGGTCCTGTGCTAAGTAGTTGGCCTGATGTGTTGTAAACACAGTAGTTTTGCTGCTCAGCACCGGAGTTATTCAGGGAATGCTTTGCATCTTCTGAATGAATACAATTAATTCTCTCATTGGAAGAGGTGGAGAGGCGAGGTAGTGACATCACACTTTGTCCAATCAGAGAATGCTTTGCATTCATTCAGAAAATGCAAAGCATGCTCTGCAAGGCTTGCAAAATAATGCCTCTGTACAGGCTGCACCATTCTCCAGCCAACCTCCCAGCTGACAAAGTTTCTGCAGTCCAAAATGAAAAGTAGGGGGAGCCACTCACCGTAAATCATCTTTGCTTTATTGTAACATACCACCTGATGTTAAACAACACACACACGCATTTCAATTTCCAGGGGAGAACTCTAAGACAAATCCCCCTTGGGGAGTGAAAAGGGTGAGTGATGTTTAGCACCAGGTGGCATGCTAGTGCGGTGCTATGTTACATCAAACCGATGAGAATTTTTTAAGGTATGCGGCTCTCCCCTCTTTTTTCATATTGGACTGCAGATTCTCTGAATGGCACCCATGCCAAGCAGCTGACCTCCTGTGTTCACAATGCATCCAGCCAGCCATGCTGCATGGGACCCGGAAGCAAATGAAGATAACTGATGTAGCGGTATCTACATCCGTGATTTCCAGCTTTCAGAGGGATTGTCAAAGTATGGTGCAGTATTTACATAGTTACATTGGTCTACGCCTGACCAATGTAACTACAGTTGCAAGAAAACATATGTGAACCCCTTGGGATTACGTGGAGTTTTGCATGAATTGGGCATAAAATGTGCTCTGAATGTCATCTAAGTCACAACAATAGAAGAACACAGTCTGCTGAACATAATGCTACACAAACATTAGATGTTGTCATGGTTTAATTGCACATAACATGTAAATATTCACAGTGCAGGGAGGAAAAAGTATGTGAACCTTTTGACTTAATAACTGGTTGACCCAAACGTTTCCTGTAGCTGCAGATCAGACCTGCACAACGATCTGGAGTAATTTTGGACCACTCCTCTTCACAAAACTGTTTCAGTGTAGCAATATTCTTGGGATGTCTGGTGTGAATCGCACTCTTAAGGACATGCCACAGCATTTCAATCGGGTTGAGGTCAGGACTCTGACTGGGCCACTCCAGAAGGTGTATTCTGTGCTGTTGCAGCCATTGTTTTGTTGAATTACTTGTATGCTTTGGGTCATTGTCCTGTTGCATCACCCATCCTCTGCGGAGCTTCAGTTGGCGGACAGATGGTCGTACGTTTTCCTGCAAAATGTCTTGATAAACTCTGGAATTCATTTTCCCATCAATGACAACACTCCGTCCAGGCCCTGAGGCAGCAAAGCAGCCCCAAACCATGATGCTCCCTCTGCCATGTTTTACAGTGGGGATGAGGTTTTGATGTTGGTGTGCTGTGCCTTTTTTTCTCCACACATAGTGTTGTGTGTTCTTCCCAAACAACTCAATCTTGGTTTCATCTGTCCCCAGTATATTTTGCCAGTAGTGCTGTGGAACATCCAGGTGCTCTTTTGCAAACTTCAAACGTGCTGCAATATTCTTTTTGGACAGCAATGGCTTCCTCTGTGGTGTCCTCCCATGTACTCCATTCTTGTTTAATGTTTTCCTTATTGTAGATGTGTGAACAAGAATGTTAGCATGTGCCAGAGATTTCTGTAGGTCTTTAGCTGACACTCTGGGATTCTTCTTTACCTCATGCAGCATTCTGCACTGTGCTCTTGCAGTCATTTTTACAGGACGACCATGCCTAGGGAGAGTAGCAACAGTGCTAAACTTTCTCCATTTGTAGACAGTCTGTCTTACCGTAGACACATGAACATCAAGGCTTTTGGAGATATTTTTGTAACCCTTTTCAGCTTCATGCAAGTCAACAATTCTTGATCGTAGGTCTTCTGAGAGCTCTTTTCTGCGAGGCATGGTTCACATCAGACAGTGCTTCTTGAAACCAGTGTTTTTTAAGGGCAGGACAGCTGTCAGCAACACATCCAATATCATCACACTGATTGAAGTCAAGGTTGGCTCACTCCTGGCTCTAATTAGCTCTGGGAGAAGTCATTAAGCTAGGGCCGCACATACTTTTTCCTCCCTGCACTGTGAATGTTTACATGTTATGTGCAATTAAACCATGGCAACATCTAATGTTTGTGTAGTATTATGTTCAGCAGAATGTGTTCTTCTATTGTTGTGACTTAGATGACATTCAGAGCACATTTTATACCCAATTCATGCAAAACTGCACGTAATCCCAAGGGGTTCACATACTTTTTCTTGCAACTGTATATAAAAATATAACATTCCTGGAATTCATCTGAAAAACACAATCACTTTTTCAATCCCAACCCTTTTTAGTAATACAGGGTAAAAATATCTATAACAAACCTGTAATGCAAAAAAGAAAATTGTATTTGGATCTCTTAATAGCTGGTCACATGACCATATGCCAAGGTGCTTGGTCATGTGATCTTAGCTCAAGAAGCTTGGGGACTGACCTTCAAGCAGAAGGACTGATGCTTTCCTGTATTCAGTTGTCTTAAATTTGGGTTCCATAGTGATTGACAACATAGCCATAACTCTTGGCTGATGATCTAAGCTAAAGGAAAGGAACAGTTGAATCACCACTGATCCTCTCCTTTAGCTCAGATCATCAGCCAAGGGTTATGGCTATGTTATCAGTCACTATGGCAGCCCAGGTTTAAGACTACTAAATACAGAGGAGCACCCAGTCCCTATGAAATTGGAACAACAACAGTATTTTGAATGCCTTCATGTTGCCCCCCGTTGCAAAGAATCTAAGAATTTCCTCAGTTTAAAAAAATTAGATCGGGGGTCTTCAAACTTTCTAGACAAAGGGCCAGTTTTACTGTCCTTCAGACTTTAGGGGGGCTGGACTGTGACCTTTGAGATAAGAAAAGGTCTCGATGTCAGTGGAGCAAAAACAATGCCCCATCTTTGGTGTCAGTGAGAGGAATTGTGCCACATCATTGGTGTCAGTGAGAGGAATTGTGCCCATCAGCGGTGTCATTGGATCCCATTGTTGGTGTCATTGGGAGATATTGTGACCCATTGTTGGTGTCATTAGGAGGAATTATGCCCCATCATTGGTGTCAGTGGGCCCTATTGTTGGTGTCATTGGGAGAAATTGTGCCCCGTTGTTGGTATTATTGGGGGGATTTGTGCCCCATCATTGGTGTCAGTGGGGGGAATTATGCCCCATTGTTGGTATCAGTGGATGAAAGAGTGCCCCAAGGGCCAGATAAAAGCAAGCAAAGGGCCACATCTGGGACCACTGCTCTAGATTAAAATAAAAAGTTAATTTTTAATAACATTAAATTACAAAATGGCTTGTATAGCAACTGCATTACATTTTAGCAAAAACTAAGTTTTCCTTTTGTTTCCTAGTTTTTATGTGCTCCGGTCATAAGCAAAATTAAGAACTTGCTGGGACAAATGGCTTTGATGTTTTGAGACATAACTGCAGGCCCTTAACATTTTCAACAAAAAAAAAAGAAAAGAAAATGACTATACATTAAGGAGAAGGTCTTTAATATTTTAAATGTTCATGAATAACTTGTACTTGTTGGGTTTTTGCAGAGTAGTAGCAGTACCTGTGGCTTCGGCTTCTTAGCAAATGAGACACTAGTCTATGTGAGCTGTTTATAATTTTCTGTGAAAAGGCCACATTGCCATGGACACATTATATTATATATTGTGTTCTCACCAACATGGTAGGCAGCGCTCTGTTTGGATAACTGCACATATCCCTGCATTCAGACAGATTGATCTACCACCTAGGGGGCCTGCATAGTGAAGTAAAGCTGCACAAGTGAACGTAAGCCAATCCCAGTTTCTGGCAGATGCAACTTCTTCCTCACCTAGGAGAGGAATGAGGAAGTAGGAGTGTGTACCAGCAAAAAAAAATACTTCCCCCTCCAAAAAAAAAATGTTTTTTTTCTTATTACAGGCTGGAAGGAGGAAGATTAATGCGGGGAACTTTTTTGAGCTGAAGGTCCTCTTTAGAAGAGTGGGTGATGTGTGGCATACACTTCTAATGTTGGCCCTGAACTGTGAGGATCGTAGAAGCAACCCCCCAAATAATCCATTTTTTTAAAGAAAACACTCCCAAGATATTTGCTAAGGGGTATGGGGAGTAATTTGCAGATCTCATTTGTTGCCACAAGTTTTTGGAAAATAAAGCAAGCAAAAATTTATTTTCTCTTTTCTATTTTTCTGTTTTCAAACCCTTGTGACAAAAAATATCTGCAAAACACTCACCATGCCTCTTATCAAATTCTTTGGGGTGTCTGCTTTCTAAAAAGGGTCCATTTGGGGGGGGGGGTGTTTGTACTATCCTGACATTTTAGGGCCTCTGAAACTTTAATGGGTGGGGGGAAGTGACATGAGGAAATATGCTTTTGAAAAGACTGGAGGTGGTCATTGGGTTTTGGGGTCCTGTACCTGGCTAGCTTGTCAAAAAGTCTCTCACATGTGGTATCTCCATACTCGGGAAAAGTAGCAGAATATGTTTTGGGGTGTTATTCAACATATACCCAAGGCATGTGTGAGCAATATAGCATTTAACCAGTTCCCAGACAGCCAATAGCAAAATTACAGTCGAGCGGGACTTTATGACATCCTCCTGGATCCCTGCCTCACACATACCTGTGGGCTGCGATGTGATAAGACCTGTCATCAGCTGTGTCCGATGGATGACCAATCTGTGTACTGGTCCATTGCCGGTACCATGTGAATGCTGTGACCAATTGCAGCAAGCCATGATAATTGTAAACAATGGATGGCTTCCTTTCATGCCATCCATTGTAAGCAATTGTGTTACTAGCTGTGATTGGTCCAGTCTTGATCACTTTGGCCAATCACAGCTAACCACTACAAAAAACACTGAATTAATTTTATTCAGTTAAATGCCTGAATATAGAAATTAACTATAAGTAATGGCACTGGCTGGGTGACAGGGGTGATCAAAGAGTTAATAGGGGCAATCAAAGGGTTAAATGTGTTAATCTAGTGTGTGTGTGTGTGTGTGTGTGTGTGTGTGTGTGTACAATGTAGTTCTTTTACTTAGTGTGGTGTTTTCTCTTCTCTCCCTGGACCAACAAGGAGAGCAGCGAGGGGTGTGGGCATGCGCACTTACACCTGGAAATAGAAAGCGACATAAGGGTACGTTGCTTTGCCTAGAGCTGCTGCTTGCCTGCACATTGTGGGCAGGTGGTAGGCAAGTAGCTAAAAAAAAAATATATTTTTTTTTATTTTTTTACTAAAATTAAATAGACATTGAGACTAAGGTCCAGCCTAACAGTAACACCATAATGGACTTATTTTGCTGTATTACCATCAATAGCAAACTTTCAGTCTGGTGGGTCTGAGTGACCAAGACTGTTGGATCAGCCACAGTAGGGTTCCTAAATAATAATAAAAAAAAGAAAAATGTTTCAGTTAAGCTTTGGTTTCAGGCTGGAGGAAAAACCTGAATGAACATGGATGCCAAAAAACTGACTTCCATTCTGCTCTGATTTCTGTTTCAGCATGGGATCTGTTTGCAAATCCCTTGCTGACTGGAACAGAAACTGGCTGTGTGCAAGGGCCTTTACCTCAGGAGATTCTGAATCACATTGATATCCAGTCTTAAAATGCTTTGGCTCCTAATATACCAATTGAAGTGTGAAATTCCAGTAGTGACAACTAGAGCACCAAATATGTTTGTTCTTGAGTTGACGACTACTACTACTAAACTTCATCACACAGACTGATGACTCACTATTGCCCATGGAGAAAAATGAATGGACTGTGAGTTGTTCTGAGAAGTATATCCTCCCCCTTGATAATGCATACATTTAATTCACAACCTTTTTTTTTTGTAAAATTATTTCAGCACGGCATGTTCTGTTTTGCCCTGTATCATGCAGGTACATGTTCTATTTTGTAGTCCTCCTCTGTCTAAGAGCTTAAATGCCTATTTTGATCTTCTTACCCTACCTGCAAACAGTCTTGTTCATCTTTTGGGAAAACATGATTTTGGAATTTAAAGTGATGTCTCTAGCCTCAGGTGATGCGCAGGGATAAAACAAATCCTTCTATATAAGTTGTAGTTGTTTATCTGCAGTCTTCTCTTCTCTACATTCATTCAAAAACCATAATTTCTAAAGCTTGCCTGAGCTTTCACAAAACAGGGGTCAGGGAGCTGAAATTACACACAGCAGAGCTCAGTGAGGAAAGCTCTTAGAGCTGATTGGAGGGAAGGGATGCACCCCCTTCACACAGCACTCAGGTAGAGAACTGTGGCTGTCAATCACAGGCTCTGTGCTGGAGGTCCCTCTCCTGTCACCTTTTTTCCTCTTGGTGTCAAGAAAACCTACCAGATGTAATTCATGCTGCTAGCAGAGGAGAAAATCAGCAGACAGAAATGACACTTATGATCTTAACTGAGACAAGTACACACTATAGTGGGATATGCTTTGTTCATATTTCATGTCTGAGGTTTACAACCAGTTTAAAGCGGGGTTCCACCCAAAAGGAGAAGTTCCACTTTAATGCTTTGCCCCCCACTCCCTTTAAGGATTGGCATCATTGGGGAGCTGGGGGGAGTGGGTACCCAAAATTGACAGGTGCCCGCTCCCACTTCCGCTGCAATCGCCTAGGCGATCAGAAGCGGAAGTTGTCCTCCTTCCCTGCCCACAGTCTTCTGGGACACGTGACAGGTCCCAAAAGACTACGGGGCCATTCACAAACTGCAGCGCTTCTCGTGCATGCACAGTGGGCACCCAGCTATGAAGCCACAAGCTGTCAGTCGGGTGCCCACACTGAAGATGTCAGCGCCAGGGAGAGAAGATGGCTGGTGAAACCAGCAGTGGTGAGGACACCGCTAGACTAAGGGGCAGGCAAGTGTCTGTATTTTAAAAGTCAGAAGTTACAGTTTTTGTAGCTGCTTTTTTTTTTTTTTTTTCAGCTGGAACTCCGCTTTAAAGTAGCTAGAGTGACAAGTCAGAGATGCGATAGAGAGTGGTTTCCCTGCAACTTATTTTATCAAAGTGGCTGTTATTACTTTTATTGTTTCCAAGATATCAAGAGTCCTAAAGATGCAAAATTTCAGGCTATGGCTTGTTTCTTTAGTCATTGATGTCACACTCGCCTCTCCTGAAATCCAGCCCTGGATCTCCCTTCCAGAGTGCAAGTTCTGCCACCTCCAGGGTTAATTTGTGACAAATCAGAAGACAGGTACATAGTATATCTGTATCAGTTGTGTCCATGAGCTCCCATGTGTCTCCAAGTGAGTGCCTTGTGTCATCTAGTGACTCTTAGCATGTCCTGTGCACCCCTGGATCTCCATGTGTGCCCTGTGAAAGCTGAGTTTCCACAGCCTTCAATAAGCTCCTTTATCAACTGGACAATCTTTTCAGTGGATAAACTCTGCTGTCCATGACAGTTTGCTCAAACCAGGAATTGGTCTGATGCACCCTAATCAGCCACTGATCCTAATGAGCTTCTCTCTCAGAGACTCAATGACCAGGAAGCCAGTGAAGTCCAAAGTCTCTGACATTTCTGTTCATTTTCAGATTGTTTAGCTCAACTATAGGCCTCTCCCATTCCAATGGCAGATCCTCCAGCCCCATCACAACCCTCTCTAGCGCAGTCTGATATGATTGTGACCTCAACTCATCACCACCTCCTCCATGCTTCTCTGGAGTTCCCAAGAGTTTCCTAGGATTCATAAATCAGTATAATATGTCTTTGAACAGAAAATTCTTTAGGGGTTCAAAAAGATCTGGGCAAGTTCCAGCACTTGACTCCACAAATTCACCTTGCTGGGGTGCTCTAGTGCCAGGCATCTGCCCCATGTTCCTAGTGTCACACTCTTCCCTCTGCAGCAGCCAGCATTTCTCCCCATTGGCTGTCTGTATCAACAGGGCACATCAGAGTTGAAGGAAGCTGGGATCTGATGTATATCATGCACAAAAGGAGAAGCCAGAATGAAGGACATCCCCCTGTGTTGAGCTGTACTGATATGAAGTCTGTTTCTGGGTTTTATGGAGGAAAAATTGCACAGAGGGGGGTTAACAAGGATTTGTGCTGGGGTGGATTTATGCTTGGAGGAGTGATGGGGGGTTGGTAAGGGGATTTGTGCTGGGGGGCAGATTTGGGAGGGGGTACCAATTGTGCTAGAAGGGGGTTGTAAGGGGTGAAGATTTGTGCTAGAAGGGGGAAGATTTGTGCTGGTAGAGGTATTTGTGCTAGAAGGAGGGTTTGGCGGAGGAGTTGTGCTGGGAGGAGGGATTTTGGGGGGACACAGATTTGTGCTTGTAGGGAAAGAGGATTCAGGAGTAAGGTACATATTTTCCTGGTATATTATGGCAGAGGGAACTCAGGGAGTGCTAATGGCAACCTACATACTGCCACTGTGTACTGGTACATCCTTCCAGAACAATCCTCTGCATTGTGTAAAAAGGCTGTTTGATCCTGTCTTCTCTGTTCCTCCCCTATTGTTGAAATGACCACCTGATACAGACTGAATCCGTAGTCCACATGTTCAGTTTGGTGTGTATTGCTAGAGAGGTTTTTTTTTTCCTTTTCCATGTCTTCTACCTCTCCATAGGGAGGGGGCTTGTATATAGCATAACCCCACTGGCTGGCCATTCTATGTCATCTGACCACAGTTCAGAAGCCAGGAAGATTATTGTTGGTAACTGTTGTTGTAGACAAGGCCACCTGAGTTTGTTGTTTTCTTGAATCGCAAATGTTTTGTGTTTTGAACTCATGGTGAACCTGGACCTGAATAAATATAAAGAAAAATGTACTTTGTGTCCATAAAAAAATTGAGGTTGTGGGGTCAGCACAGTAAAGGTGGATGACATATTGCTAAAATTTGTCCTAGCATTGTATCTACTATATTTTATTAGGTTTATCAAAATGGATATGTATACTGTAGCTCAAGCTTGTTGCTCCATATAGCATAGTCCTCACTTCATTAGTGCATAACGTAGTATAATATGACCTTTTATGTTATTGTGTGAATTTGTGTATGTGGTTGGCTGCTCACTCAGAAGGCTGTATGGAAATGTCCTGATCCTTGACCTCCTTTAATGACATATTTACTGAGCAACCAAGTGAGATAATCACTCTACAGTAGAATGCATGGGTGATAATAGAGGACATATGGGTAATGGGAGCTAGAGAAGAGGTCTATTAAAGCACAGAAAATCAATATGGGAAACAGATAATATGTGAATGTGTGATAATATGTTTAAGCACAATGAAGCAGCTTTAAGTAATATGAAAAATGTGAGTAAGAAGAAAATAATCATAATGGTAAAATGACAGCAGAAGTCCCTAAAGTGAAAAAAGTAAATTAGAAAAATGTTATAAATATAATTCAAAGGGAAATTTGTCTGTTGTGATTTTATTTTTTCAATCAGGGGGAAGTATAAAAACCTATTGTATCTTTGCTTTTGGTGGATTTGCATAAGTTTAGGAATGCATAAAATATATGACTTTGGCAAAATAAATGCTGGGCCAATTGGCTCTGAACCTTTTAGGGTTGCATAAATGTACAGTATATAATTAATAATGTAAAGCTTTTACTGTGCTTTTGCCATAAAAATATATCTATAGTGCAGCACTTCTAAACTTGTTTACTAACGTTTAACCACTTCAAGTCCGGACACTTTCACCCTCATCCAGTCCAGGCCAATTTTCAGCTTTGAGCACTATCACATTTTGAGTGACAATTACTCAGTCATGCAACACTGTATAAAATTTTTATAATTTTTTGAGACAGATAAAGCTTTCTTTTGGTGGTATTTGATTTCATTTTTTGCTCTCTCTCTCTCTCTGTGTATGTATGTGTGTGTGTATATGTATGTATATATATATATATATATATATATATATATATATATATATATGAAAAAGAGCCAAACGTTGAAAAAAAAATTTTTTTTTGCTTAGTTTCTGTTATAAAATTTTGCAAATAAAAAAAGTCTTCATACATTTTGGCCAGAATGTATTTTGCTACATTTTTGGGGTAACAATAACCCAAAACAGTGTATATTATTTAGTCTGTGAAAGCTATAGAGTCTGCAAACTATATATGCTGTATATTTGAAAATTGATCAGTTGAGACCCTAAAATGCCAGATGCTGGTATGATGTATGGCAGTGATCAGGACGCTGGTATGGGTGTATCGTCCTCTAGGCTAGCTAGATTTGTTGTTTCTTAGATAGAGGCTGAGTAACAGCGGTTCTACAGATCAGGGCTTCTGGAGCCCTCCCACCTTTCCAGAAACTGGAGAACTTTCTGGATGAGGTGTGGAGGAGGCCCAGATCTGCATGTTTGAGGGGCCTTGGCCAATCCCCTAGCAGGAGGCTGGGAATGGTGAGTAAGGCAACCCTCAAATATGACAGAGGGAGGGAAGCCTACCTACAGGCTGGTTGCTGGACAGGAGGAGCTCCACTGCTCAAAGTCTCCTAGGGAGAACATCTTGAGCAGCAGGCAAGGAGCCAGCCCAGTGAAAGGCCTGAAAGCAGCTACCACGCTGACAGGACAAGACAATGTGAGTACTCCTACACCCCCTGGGCCAGATAAGGGGAGAGGGTATGTCAGGTGCAATACCCAACTAGTTCTCATCCGAGACTGCTTAACTGCAAGCTTCTGGGACCTCTTGCTCAGGATTCCCTCAGAACAGCTGGTTGGAGAGGAGGATTCATCCAGGGTCTGAGGAGATACACCAAAAAAGGGACTACAGGACTCTCTAAAGGGACAGTGCTATATTTTTGCTAGTCCACATTTGTTGTACATAGTTGCTCATAAGTTTGTCCTACAGTTCCTTTGCGTCCATATACCACTAGACCCCATCCAAGTTGTTAACCCATAAATAAAAGCAACTAAAAAACCAGCTCAAGGATTGTTTACTGACCCTGAGGGTACAAGTGTAGAAATGCAAGTTGCCTGGCTGTGCAGAGCATAGGAGGACCCACACCAAATCCAGTGACCCTTATGAGGGTAGTGCTACTTGGGGTATAGTGGTAATCAGGACATTAGCATGAGGTTTTGTGGTGATCAGGATGCTGGTATGGTGGTGATCAGGACATGGGTATGGTGTATGGTGGAGTTTTTGTGCACACTTAGACAGGTGACGGGGCTGGCTGCACTGATTATTGTCCCTGCATTCTATTCTTTTATTTTTCATATTATATTTTCTATTTTATTCTGTTCTATAATGCAGGAAGGTAGGAATCATCATCTTATGTCACTTTTATATGTTACTGTATTTATTGCAATGTTTTCATTTTGAATTCAAATTCATTTTTTTAAATTAAAATTTAATTTTTAAATTCAAGTTCAGATAATTTGTTTTGTTATAATTTACTTTGGACTAGTTGAAATTTGTTACTATTGTGATTTGGAAATTCATATATATCTGAATCTTCGAATAATGAAACATTTGTCAGAATTTTGATTTGTAACAAAATGAATTGCACTACTGAGCAATCAGCGGTATTTAATCTCTGTTTTCTGTCTTAGAGGTGGCAGAGGACAGATACAGCATCAGACCAATGCTGCATCCACCTAGGTGAGCATGTATACTTGTTTTTTTTTCAAAACCCATACATCTTTTAAGTGTCATGTAATGACATTTCTTTACTGTCCTTTTTCAGCTACAAAGTTCTGAGAACCCTGCTGTGAGTGCAAGGGGTGTAGTTAGTTGACCACGTCCTATCCCTGCACATTATTTGAATTGACTTCTACTGTGGTAAAAACTTCAAATAAAATAATATGCAGGGACAAAAAGTAGTCAGATAACAGTACCCCTTGTGATCTGAGCATGGTTTTCAGATACTAATTCCAAAATGACAACATCCAAGTTACGCTTACCTGTTGAGGGTCCTTCTGAAGAGGATTTTTCATGCAACGTTTATTGTGAGGCTTCTGTGTAGTATGATAGGTTTTGGTATTAATAAATGTTCTTTGGATATTACGGGGCCTGGGTTCAAATTCTGCATCATTGCACAAGCAATTTTACTGCTAGCATACAGTGTGTAAATTAAGTATTGAACACGTCACCATTTTTCTCAGTAGATATATTTCTAAGGGTTGTTCACACTGGACTTTATTTCTAACTCTTGCCAAACGCCCCTATAGCCTTTGACAGGCGTTAGACAGGCGTTTCGGAAGCGTTTTTAACATTCCTCAAACGTTCCCCAAACACCCCATGTATGGTTTTGAGGCAGCTGATAGGCATTTGCCAAGCGTTAAAACCGCACCACAAATGCCTAATATGCTCCACAACCGCCTCACAACCGCACCGCAAATGCCTGCCAGGTGTTTGCGGAGCGGCACCATAGACTTGAATGGGAGGCTTCAGCTCCTCCTGACTTGACACGAGTGATCCGTTTTGGCCAACGCGACTCTAGCACTTCAGTGTGAACAGCATTGTGTGCTGTCATGTGCAGAATATTCATAGGCATTTGAGAAGTGTTAAAACCACTTCCCATATGTCTTTCTGACACTTGCTGACAAAGCTAGTGTGAACTGAGCCTAAAGGTGCTATTGACATGAAATTTTTTAGTTCACAAATTAAGATATGTGTAATAAAATGGAATGACACAGGGAAAAAGTATTGAACACGCTAACTGAAATGTATTTAATACTTCATACAAAATCCTTTGTTGGTAATGAGAGCTTCAAGACACCCCCTGTGTAGAGAAACTAGTCACATGCATTGCTCAGGTGTGCTTTTGGCCTACTCTTGAAGGTTCCGTGGGCCTCTTCTATGAACGCTGATCTTTAGTTCTTTCCATAGATTTTCGATTAGATTCAAGTCAGGTGATTAGCTGGGCCATTCTAGCAGCTTTATTTTCTTTTGTTTCTTTGAAACCAATTGAGAGTTTCCATGGCTTTGTGTTCGGGATCATTGCCTTGCTGAATTGTCCACCCTCGTTACATCTTTATTATCCTGGTAAATGGCAGCAGTATTTTATCAAGAATGTCCTGGTACTGTACATTTTTCCATTCATCCTTCCTTCAATGGCATGAAGTTTGACAGTACCGTATGCTGAAAAACAGCCTCACACAATGATGTTCCCACCTCCAAACTTCACTGTTGGTATGGTGCCATTTGACCTCCAAACATGGTGTGTATTATGGCACCCAAAGAGTTCAATTATTTTGGTCTCATTTGACCAGACTATATTCTCCTAGAATTTCACAGGCTTGTCTAAATGTGGTGAAGCAACTTTAAATGCTTTTCTTTGGCAATGGAGTTTTGCGTGTGAGCAAGCATACAGGCCATGGATGTTCAGTGCATTACTTATTGTTTTCTTTGAAACAATTGTACCTGCTAATTTCAGGTCTTTCTGAAGCTCTCCACAAGTGGCCCTTAGCTCTTGGACAACTCTTCTGATCATTTTTTTTTCACTTTTTTGTTAGAAACCTTGCTAGGAGCACCTGGTCGTGGCTGCATGGTGAAAGGATGTTCTTTCCACTGATTATGGCCCCAACAGTGCTCACTGGAATATTCTGAAGTTTAGAAAACTTTCTGTAACTAATGCCATAAGTATGTTTTGCAACAATAAGGTTGCAAAGGTCTTGAGAGAGTGCTTTGCTTTTACCCATCATGAGTGTGACGCCTTGGTAAGGAGACACCTTTTTATAGGCCATCCGATGAGATTGAACCAGCTGATATTAATTTGCACTGACAAGGGGCAAGATTGCTTTCTAATTACTGATAGATTTCAGCTGGTGTCTTGGCTTTCCAAGACTTTTTGTACCTCCTTCATGTGTTCTTATTATATGAACTTATTTGTTTTGGTTTCTTTGTATGTATGGATTTCATGGATTGTTACTGATATGTGGTGAACATTTCATGTCAATAGCATCTATAGAAATATATTTACCTAGAAAAATGGTGACATGTGCAATACGTATTTTACCCGCTGTAATTCTGTGGGGGGTTTTGTCCCCCTCTTTGCATTCTACAGTGTCTTTGGAATGTTTATCTCAAATTCCAAAAGAGAAAAAAAAAAGACAAACACAAAATAGAGACTAGAAAAATACACAGTGATTTTTCTTGAGACAGATACTGGTTAATTCCAATTTGTCTCTGAGATTATAAAATTAAACAATGTATTCAACTATATTATTTATGCTTAACTGTGAGTTTTGATGATCTCTTATAAGTATTGCAGTTTTGTAGAATATTTTGGCCATATTGTATACATTTTATTTCTTCGTTATTATTACCATTTTGTTAGGAATACAGCTGCATAATGAAGCATGCTGATTAACAATAAGTTCTGACAGTATTCGAACATGACAAAAAAAGCCAGATGTGATCAAAAGTCTGTTCTGCCCTCTAAAAGTGACTGCAGAATCAGCTTTTATTAATAAATAGACACTCAAATGTGCACAATGCTTTACTAATAATGTTTTGTGAATCGTATCAGTCTTGAATTATGGGGTATGATTAGCAAACAGTGCAACTTTTTGTTTCATTTTATTAGTTTCACTGTTTGTTAATAAAGTATTGGTGTCTATGTTAGATATTATTATTATTTTTGAGTCCACTATTTACTGGAATCGGATATTGTACAGCATGCAATTGGGTATATACCCTCTGATTTTTATATTCATATTTTTGTATTTGTATATTCACTTGTATATACAGTGGGGATCGAAAGTTTGGGCACCCCAGCTAAAAATTTGTATTAATGTGCATAAAGAAGCCAAGGAAAGATGGAAAAATCGCCAAAAGGCATCAAATTACAGATTAGACATTCTTATAATATGTCAACAAAAGTTAGATTTTATTTCCATCATTTACACTTTCAAAATAACAGAAAACAAAAAAATGGCATCTGCAAAAGTTTGGGCACCCTGCAGAATTTATAGCATGCACTGCCCCCTTTGCCAAGCTGAGACCTGTCAGTGTCATGGATTGTTCTCAATCATCGTCTGGGAAGACCAGGTAATGTCAAGCTCAAAGGTTTTAAATGCCCAGACTCATCTGACCTTGCCCCAACAATCAGCACCATGGGTTCTTCTAAGCAGTTGTCTAGAAAACTGAAACTGAAAATAGTTGATGCTCACAAAGCTGGAGAAGGCTATAAGAAGATAGCAAAGCGTTTTCAGATGTCAATATCCTCTGTTCGGAATGTAATTAAGAAATGGCAGTCATCAGGAACAGTGGAAGTTAAAGCAAGATCTGGAAGACCAAGAAAAATATCAGACAGAACAGCTCGCAGGATTGTGAGAAAAACAATTCAAAACCCACGTTTGACTGCACGATCCCTCCAGAAAGATCTGGCAGACACTGGAGTTGTGGTACACTATTCCACTATAAAGAGATACTTGTACAAATATGGTCTTCATGGAAGAGTCATCAGAAGAAAACCTCTTCTACGTCCTCACCACAAAAATCATCGTTTGAACTTTGCAAATGAACATATAGACAAGCCTGATGCATTTTGGAAACAAGTTCTGTGGACCGATGAGGTTAAAATTGAACTTTTTGGCTGGAATGAGCAAAGGTACGTTTGGAGAAGAAGGGGCACAGAATTTAATGAAAAGAACCTCTGTCCAACTGTTAAGCATGGGGTTGGATCAATCATGCTTTGGGGTTGTGTTGCAGCCAGTGGCACAGGGAACATCTCACGAGTAGAAGGAAAAATGGATTCAATAAAATTTCAGCAAATTTTGGATGGTAACTTGATGCCATCTGTGAAAAAGCAGAAGTTAAAGAGAGGATGGCTTCTACAAATGGATAATGATCCTAAACACACCTCGAAATCCACGGGGGATTACATCAAGAGGCGTAAACTGAAGGTTTTGCCATGGCCTTCACAGTCTCCTGACCTCAACATAATTGAAAATCTATGGATAGACCTTAAAAGAGCAGTGCGTGACAGACAGCCCAGAAATCTCAAAGAACTGGAAGACTTTTGTAAGGAAGAATGGGCAAAGATACCTCAAACAAGAATTGAAAGACTCTTGGCTGGCTACAAAAAGCGTTTACAAGCTGTGATACTTGCCAAAGGGGGCAGTACAAGATATTAACTCTGCAGGGTGCCCAAACTTTTGCAGACGCCATTTTTTTGTTTTCGGTTATTTTGAAAGTGTAAATGATGGAAATAAAATCTAACTTTTGTTGACATATTATAAGAATGTCTAATCTGTAATTTGATGCCTTTTGGAGATTTTTCCATCTTTCCTTGGCTTCTTTATGCACATTAATACAAATTTTTAGCTGGGGTGCCCAAACTTTCGATCCCCACTGTATATTAACGTTTACTTTTAGAATTATTACTTGGTATATTGTTTTGTAGCTCTTATGAATGGGAAGTAAGTTTTGGCCCTCAAAATCTGCTGTATTTATTCTGCTGTGAATCAATTTCATCATTAATGTTGCCTTGGACTCTTGGATGTTTGTTTGACATTCTCACTGAAGTATGTACTCACCAGCCACTTTATTAGGTACACCTTGCTAGTACCAGGTTGGACACCATTTTGCCTTCAGAACTGCCTTAATTCTTCAGGGCATAGATTCAAGAAGGTGTTGGAAACATTCCTCAAAGATTTTGGTCCATATTGATATGATAGCATCATGCAGTTGCTGCAGATCGGTGAGCTGCATGTCCTTGATGTGAATCTCCCATTCCACCACATCCCAAAGGTGCTCTATTGGATTGAGATCTGGTGACTGTGGAGGCCATTGGAGTACAGTGAACTCATTGTCATGTTCAAGAAACCAGTTTGAGATTATTTGAGCTTTGGGACATTGTGCATTATCCTGCTGGAAGTAGCCATCAGAGAATGGGTACACTGTAGTCATAAAGGGATGGACATGGTCAGCAACAATACTCAGGCCACAGCATTTAAATTATGCTCAATTGGTACTAAGAGACCCAAAGTGTGCCAATAAATATCCCCACACCATTACACCACCACCACCAGCCTGAACCAATGATACAAGGCAGGATGGATTCATGCTTTCATGTTGTTTACACCAAATTCTGACCCTGCCACCTGAATGTCACAGTTGAAATAGAGACTCATCAGACCAAGCAAAGTTTTTCCAATTTTCTGTTGTCCAATTTTGGAGAGCTTGTGCGAATTGTAGTCTCCGTTTCCTGTTCTTGGCTGACAGGAGTGGCACCTGGTGTGGGCTTCTGCTGCTGTAGCCCATCTTCTTCAATGTTCAAAGTGTTGTGCATTCAGAGATGGTATTCTGCATACCTTGGTTGTAAAGAGTGGTTATTTAAGTTGCCTTTCTATCACCTCAAATCAGTCTGCCCATTTTTATCTGATCTCTGACATCAACAAGGCATTTTTGTCCACACAACTGCCGCTAACTGGACATTTTCTCTTTTTTGGACCATTCTCTGTAAACCCTAGAGATGGTTGTGTGTGAAAATTCCAGTAGATCAGCAGTTTTTGAAATACTCAGACCAACCTGTCTGGCACCAAAAACCATGCCACGTACAAAGTCACTTAAATCCCCTTTCTTCCCCATTCTGATGCTTGGTTTAAACTTCAGCAGGTCCTCTTCACCACGTCTAGATGTCTAAATACATTTAATTGCTGCCATGTGATTGGCTGATTAGCAATCTGTGTTACAAAGCAATTGAACAGGTGTACCTAATAAAGTGGCTGGTGAGTGTATGTACAGGAAGTCTGACAAAATAAAAGCATAGATGATGTAATATTCAGAATGTCCTCTCAGCCATACCTTCTAAGATTATTGCTAAGAATAGTTAACTTTGGAACTCAAAGACGGCTTTTAATGATAAACACGTTTAGTTGTGAAAAAATACATTGTTGTAAATTTGGATATCCAACAAACAGCAAACATCTCTCTATGCTAATCCCCCAATAAATAGCCAGCTGTTTACAGTCAAGATTATACAGAAATAACACAACAGCTGTTGCGGCACTTCCAATTAAGTTGTAACATGGGTAGGATCTGTATAACACTGCTCCAAAGAAGAGTTTCTCAACCAGGTAACATATAAAACTGCAAATAGACCTCTATACTGCTTGGGGTTCAGAAATATTGTGAGCTTTCCTTCTTCTGGATGTGGAGGTCACATTAAGATCTCTGCATGGTGTTTTCACTGTTTTAAAGGGGCTCTGTTGCTACAACCTGCCCTGTCAACTACATACAGTTGCAAGAAAAAGTATGTGAACCCCTTGGGATTACGTGGAGTTTTGCATGAATTGGGCATAAAATGTGCTCTGAACGTCATCTAAGTCACAACAATAGAAGAACACAGTCTGCTGAACATAATACTACACAAACATTAGATGTTGCCATGGTTTAATTGCACATAACATGTAAACATTCACAGTGCAGGGAGGAAAAAGTATGTGAACCTTTGGACTTAATAACTGGTTGACCCTCCTTTGGCAGCAATAACCTCAACCAAATGTTTCCTGTAGTTGCAGATCAGACCTGCACAACGATCTGGAGTAATTTTGGACCACTCCTTTTCACAAAACTGTTTCAGTGTAGCAATATTCTTGGGATGTCTGGTGTGAATCGCTCTCTTAAGGTCATGCCACAGCATTGTAGATGTGTCAACAAAAATGTTAGCATGTGCCAGAGATTTCTGTAGGTCTTTAGCTGACACTCTGGGATTCTTCTTTACCTCATGCAGCATTCTGCGCTGTGCTCTTGCAGTCATTTTTACAGGACGACCATGCCTAGGGAGAGTAGCAACAGTGCTAAACTTTCTCCATTTGTAGACAGTCTGTCTTACCGTGGACACATGAACATCAAGGCTTTTGGAGATACTTTTGTAACCCTTTCCAGCTTCCTGCAAGTCAACAATTCTTGATCGTAGGTCTTCTGAGAGCTCTTTTCTTCGAGGCATGGTTCACATCAGACAGTGCTTCTTGAAACCAGTAAACCCAAAACAGATGTGTGTTTTTTAAGGGCAGGACAGCTGTCAGCAACACATCCAATATCATCACACTGATTGGAGTCAAGGTTGGCTCACTCCTGGCTCTAATTAGCTCTGGGAGAAGTCATTAAGCTAGGGCCTCGCATACTTTTTCCTCCCTGCACTGTGAATGTTTACATGTTATGTGCAATTAAACCATGGCAACATCTAATGTTTGTGTAGTATTATGTTCAGCAGACTGTGTTCTTCTATTGTTGTGACTTAGATGACGTTCAGAGCACATTTTATGCCCAATTCATGCAAAACTCCATGTAATCCCAAGGGGTTCACATACTTTTTCTTGCAACTGTACATGCTGGAAATCTGTACTAGATGCCTAAGCAGAGACACTGCTATTCTGACAGAAAACTGGCTTTCCATGAAAATTTCACAAAATCTACAGTGAAAGACTCTACATAGCAAGCCTACAGTCAGTCTTCTGAGACTTGCAGTGGGATTGTTTTATTGAGATTATTTTAGAATATTTCAGTCTTTTGAAAAATTATCAGCATTTTCCAACCCAACCTATTGCTATAACTCTACTTTGATTCTGCTTAATCAAACACAGTTGAATAAGATACTAGTAAAATCATCAGAAATTGCTAGATATGAGTAATCTATCAAAATTAATATTACATTTAAATTAAATTACTTGGTCAATAAAGGTATGGCCAGCATAAGGCCCGATACCAAACAGATGGTTCTGTTGCTAGTGACACTTCACCATTATTACATTATTATTATTATTACATTGAGTTTATATAGCGCCAAAGGGTTTGCTCAGCGCTGTACAATAGAGGGGGGGACAATACATGAAACATTACAGCAGCTACGAACAGCACACGAGGGGTAAGAGGGCCCTACTCTTTCGAGCTTACAATCTGGGAGGGAGGGGGTAGTGGTACAGGAGGAAGTGGCTGTGGGGGATGGAGTGGTAGGAGGAATGAAGGAGAACGTTCAGTTAGGTGAGGGTGGGGTAGGCTTCCCTGAAGAGGTGGGTTTTCAGGGAGCGCCTGAAGGTGAGGAGGGAAGGTGACAGTCTGATGGATTGGGGTAGTGAGTTCCAGAGGATGGGGGAGGACCTGGAGAAGTCTTGCAGACGTGCGTGTGAGGAGGAGACCAGGGAGCAAGATAGAAGGAGGTCCTGTGAAGAGCGAAGGGTACGGGTAGGGTGGTACTTGGGAATCAGGTCGGTGAGGTAGTTAGGGGCAGTGTTGTGAATGGCTTTGTAGGTCAGAGTGAGTAGTTTGAATTTGATGCGTTGGGCGATAGGGAGCCAGTGGAGGGAGAGGCAGAGGGGGGTGGCAGAGGTGGAGCGGCTGGTGAGGTGGATGAGTCTGGCAGCTGAGTTCAGGATGGTCTGAAGCGGGGAGAGTTTGCACTGGGGTAGGCCGGTGAGGAGGGAGTTGCAGTAGTCAAGGCGTGAGATAATCAGGGAGTGCACAAGTAGTTTAGCGGTGTCTGGGGTAAGGAAGGTGCGTATTTTGGCGATATTGCGGAGGTGGAGCCTGCATGTGTTTGTCAGTGATTTGACATGAGGTTGGAAGGAGAGGTTAGAGTCCAGAATGACCCCAAGGACTTTGGCTTGCGGGGCGGGATTGATGGTGGTGATGTTAGTAGTGATGGATAGGATGGGGGGGGGGCGCGGGCAGGAGGGAAGACGAGAAGCTCGGTTTTGGAGAGGTTGAGTTTGAGGAAATGGAGCAACATCCAGTCAGAGATGTCGTTTAGGAGGTGAGTGATGCGGGCGGAGAAAGTGGAGGTGAGGTGAGGGGTGGAGAGGTAAATTTGAGTGTCATCAGCATAGAGATGGTAGTTGAAGCCGTGGGAGTGTATGAGTTTGCCAAGGGAGGAGGTGTAGATGGAGAAGAGAAGGGGTCCAAGGACAGAGCCCTGGGGGACCCCAACAGAGAGGGGGAGGGAAGGGGAGGTGGCACCATTGTAGGAAACGCTGAAGGAGCGTCGGGATAGGTAAGAGGAGAACCAGGAGAGAGCGGTGTCTCTGACGCCAAGGGAGAATAGTTTATTAAGGAGGAGGGGGTGGTCAACTGTGTCGAAGGCCGCGGAGAGGTCCAGGAGGAGGAGGACAGAGTAGTCGCCTTTGGCTTTGGCGGTAAGTAGGTCGTTGGTGATTTTGAGGAGGGCGGTTTCGGTGGAGTGTAGGGGACGGAAGCCGGACTGTAGTGGATCAAGGAGGTTGTTGTCAGTTAGGTGGGCGCTTAGGCGGTTGTAGACTAAGCGCTCCAGGAGTTTGGAAGTGAGTGGCAGCAGGGAGATGGGTCTGAGGTTGTTTGGGTCAGAGGGGTCCAGGGAGGGCTTTTTGAGTATGGGGGTGATGTGCGCATGCTTTAGGGGGGAGGGGAATACGCCGGTAGAGAGGGAGAGATTGAAGATGTGGGTGAGGGAGCAGATGAGGGAAGAGGGGGGTGACTGGAGGAGTCGAGAGGGGATAGGGTCTAGGGGGCAGGTAGTGAGGCGGGCTTCAGAGAAGACCCTGGTGACTTCCTCAGTGGTAGCGGGGCTGAAGGAGTGCAGAGCTGGTGGGGTTACGGTAAGCGGGGTCTTGGGTGTGGAGGGGGGCAGTGCGGTTGCGAGGTCAGAGGAGGGAAGAGATGAGGGGGAGATAGGGGGGGGGAGGCTAGGTGGGGAGGTAGATTGCGAGTTGACTATGTCCTGACGGATAGCATCAATTTTATTGTGGAAATGAGTGGCAATCTCGTGGGCGGTGAGTGAGGTACTGAGTGGAGGAGGGGGGGGAGAGAGCAGGGAGTTGAAGGTGGAGAAGAGTCGGCGAGGGCAGGAGGAGAGGGTGTTAATCAGGTTTACGAAGTAAGCCTGCTTGGCGGCGTGGAGGGAGGAGGTGTAAGTGAGGAAGGCAGATTTGTAGAGGGAGAATGAACGGGGGGACCTGGTTTTGCGCCATAGTCTCTCCAGCGCACGACTGCGACGTTTCAGCAGAATCGCACGACCATCAGCAGAATCACTCAAATTCAATTTCCATTATCACTAGTGGAGGTCGCTGAGACACAATTGCTAGCAAGGGAGCAGATGTAGAGAAACACATGTGTTTTAGTGGTTGTGTTGACAGAATGTCCTCTCTGACACATCTATGACCAACAATGTAAGGGTCAAACGTGGATATGGATTTATGTTGAATTTACGGCTCATAAATATCAAATATTCAGAGCATATGATAGAAATTTCCTTACAACAGAGGTCCAGTGTTCTGTCTTGTAATTCACAAGGGTGATCTAGAAAGACACAGCACAATATCTTGGTAATACGTGCAGCGCACACATAAGTACTAGCTGTGATAGCTCTGTGGGTACAGCTACCACCTGACCCTAGTGACACCTTCGAAATTCTGTGACCCAGGGAAACAGACAGTAGGAAATTATTTGTAACGTGATAGGATGAAAAGATAGCTGAAGATATGGCAATTCTATGATGTCGTACTGCCGTTCTTGAAATCTGACAGACAGACGCTGTAGCTCAAGGAATTTCTTCAGTGTGGCACTTCCAATGCAGCAGTCAGAGCTCCTCAGTCCTCTTAGGTAGACAGTAAAAACAGATTCTCCAAGCTGTCTTCTAAGCACCGAGCAAACAAGAATGTGACTGAGGCCCCGTTCACATCTAGCAATTTGGTATTAAGAGAGGAATCGCTGTAATTCTGCCTGCAATTCCAAATGGCACTGCAATCCAAGCAAAATGTACCACACCTTTTTGTATACCATTCCGTTTTAAAGGCACCTAAAACGCAGTGTGGCTTTGCTGCGATTGTTGCATGATTTATGGCAGCAAACTGCATCACATGCATCATCCTGCTCCTTACGGCACACAAACCCGTGTGATGAGTTTTGCTAGGATTGCAGTGCATTTTGGAATCGCAGGCAGAATAGCAGAGATTCCACCCACAATCACAAATTGCTAGATATGAACATGGCCTAAAGGTTCCAGTAGAATGTCTCTCTAAGTTACCATTATCCATAAACGTCTCTCATTGAACTACTTCCTAGCCTGAGTTGCAGAAAATTCCTTCCTTTAATGTCACATTAAGACATGTCTCGCTCTTCTGTAGCCTTCCCGTAGAGGTTGATTGCAGTGGCCATTATGTGGTAGTCTGAAATCCATTTCTGATAAGCTGTTAGGAACAGATTGTCTTCTAGTGGCAGAAAACAGTCTGTTTGATATAGTAAACACTTGCTGCCACATAACCGGTGACAATGTCAGCTCTGTAAAGTGAATCAGTTCTGCTGCACACCTACACAACAGGTAGCACAGCAAATGTCTCTGTCTCAGATGACTGCATGTGTATTTTATTAATTACAATCCTGGGGCTAAAATTAAATCTAAAACTTTTTTTTTAAATAGTCTGGTTTGGAGGTTATCCTTTTGTTTATTTAGATTGATTTAATGGAGTAGGAGCATGGCAACCCCTTCCTGCCCAGTTCTGAGTTCCTTTTTTTTCCCAACATGGGATTAATAAACATATGTGATTTTACATATGAGCTACATTGCTTGGGTGTTTATTACCTACTTTGGTAGTTTGCATCTTGCAACTACAAATTTTTCCTTTTTAATAGGGTCTGTATGCCCGGTGGATGGAAAGGATTGGCTGATCATGCGACCACTCAGACTGCCTGTCACATTGGCCACATGATTGGGAGCTGGTCCTGCCATCTCCCGATCACTGGTATGGACTGAAAGCTGTTTTTGACTGCTAAGGTCACTGTGCTGGGAGCATGCAGTGAGCACGCTCTCAACACAGAAGTCTCTGCCACCCATTCCTGAATGTACAGCCACTCTTGTAACAGCCGCTCTTGACAGTAGCTGCTGTCAATCAAGCAGGGCAGGGCTAGATGAAGGTTTGCCATTCTGTGACATCACAGGCTGACAATGGAACTAAAGGCTAGCTGTACTTCAGTTTGGCATGCTGTATGTCTCATGGAGGAAGCAGGAACACAAGCAGACCATGCTAGCATGGGTCTGTTTACACACATAGAAACAAACAGGAAAGTCCTCTTATACAACAAGAATGGCAGGATCAGCAGATATTTATTGAGCCTTCTACTCCCTTTTTAAACAAAATCTACATACATGTTAATTTTGAGGGTCAGGGGAATGTATTCCCTAAATGTAATAGTTAAGGCTACATATACTTTAAATCATTTTTGTTGTGGTGAACAGCTATAAAAGCATTTTGTTTTGAGTGAAAAAAGCAGTGTGTGGTTTTGTTATGAGAGCAAGCAATCGGGGACGCTGTAGAATAAATTTTCGAAGGATATAAAAATGCCATTAAAGAGGAGCAGTGACAAATTGATGTCGGCACTTGTCCTCAAGAGAATCTAGACTGGTTTGTGTTGTGGAAACAAGCCAGATTTTCTATACAGATCTGACATGCTGTATGTGAGAAAGTTTTTTCGTCTAATCTCGTGAGAAAGGTTAAAAACTTGGCCATTGACAGCATTTCTTAAAGTGGAGCATATTTATGTGCTATATAATATCTATTTCTTTTTCCAGAATTACACAAATATTTTGTTCAATAACTTCTCCTCTGCTAACAGAGATGCAATTTCCTTTCCAACACTCTCTTACCTTGACCATAACAAAAACCTCATATACAGACCCACTGTACATTCATTTTATTAGGAACTACAGATGTGAAATGAGGTATAGCAGCATCACCATCCTCTATCAAAACGACTACCTTGATGATCAGTCCAGCAAAATGTTATAATAAATATTCAATATAATATTTTTCATAGTTACAGATGTAGCTAACCGTAAAGCATTATTGTTTACAAAGGGATGTAAAAGGATGGTCCTTCCATGTATTGACACAACATGGTTTGAAACTTGGAAAATTGAAAAAAATGTGAGGAAATCTGGTTGAAGAGGTCTCATTTCTATATGTTTAAAAGCATACAATAGTTTCCTTTTTTTAGGTCTTGTTTACACTTGAGACTAAAGGATCAACAGTGTGTTTTTACCACCCTCGACCACTTTTCCTATAAGCTGAAAATTTGAATAAAATCACGATGGACCATAGAAAAAAACAGTGCATGTGCTACTTTACAAAACTCAGAGCAACCAGATAATTCTGTACTTTGCAACCTGTGTTTGGGGTGTTATTAGCATTGCACTCACCCCAGACGATGCTGCAAATCTCAAGTGTAGTGCATTTTGAAGGCAATACAAGAAATGCACATGGAACATTGGTTTCCCACACTGCGTTCTGATGTAAACTGGCCCTAAATGGGGAGGCCCTAGAACCCCCTGCAATGCACACAGTTGCTGCACATTGGTATGGAGTTTAGGGGTTAAAACAGGCAGTGAAGAGGTGATATAATGCCTCCTCAACGTTTTTCAAATGGCCTCTAAACAGCAGTCCAATGGGGGTCACTCTTCCAAGGGCAATGCAAGTGTAAACGAGGCCTTAGGTTTTTCGCTTTTATTTTTACCTGGTGATTTGGCCACTAATACACTTCCTGTCTTAAGATGTCTTCACTCTGGATGACGGAGCAACAGAGACGTCGTCAGCTAGTTTGGGGTGATGGTAGTGTTGTGCTAGAAGGTTTTGATGGACTTGACTAACAAATTAAAGCCAAACTCCAACTAACACTTTTTAAGCCCTTCCTGCTCAGCCCCAGTGTCTGATCATGTGACCAATGTTATTGGTAGTCACAAAGGTCACATGTTTAGGAGCTGGACCTGCAAGACCCATTGATTCCCCATCATTACTAGAGGATGAAAGCTGTCTTTGACAGTTTGGTCTCTGTTTTGGAAGTGCACTCTTAGCACAGAAACCTTGGCTGCACGTTGACCAATGATTGAAGCTGATTTATGGGGAAGAGGACTTTTGTTTATTACACTGGGATGTTTTTTGATGCATGGGTGATTTTTTTATGAGGATTTTTTGTGAAATATATTGGGATGTTTTTGCTGCATGGGTGGATTTTTAGTGGAACACAATTAAGATGGTTATTGCATGTTTCTGAATATTCATATATATGCACATGCTGTTTTTGTTTTTAGGGAGCGCAGCACAATAATTTTGTGTAAAATAGTATATTTTATTTTGCTACACATTTTGAAGGTGAAAGTCACTATATTGGCTCACGAGTCTTTTTAAAAAAAAATTTTTTTTGCATGCTTTGTTTTGTTGGGAAATCACTTCCGAAAACACCCCCTAGCATTTCTAGTTGCTGCCATCTTGAGTAAGGGCAGTTGATTCATGTAGCATTTACTTCCTGGAATTCATCTGCCCTTAGCTCAGACATACAGGATGTGCTTAGATGAGAAAGCCTTTCCAGCCCATAAAGATTTCTGGGATGTATTACATAATTTTGGCCCAGGTCAGAAACCAGGAGGCAGCTGACGACATTGAAAGACAAAGTTTACTAATGCTAGCAGCATTAAAAATAATTAATGTTGATTGAGAGAGATTATCCTGCTTTAAATGATTTGACTTAATCCTAGGACTGTTACATATACTGGAAAGCTTGGTTTTGTGAAAGGAAGTTGAAAAATAACAGGCTTACTGGTTGGTGAAAATTAAAAAGAACACTTATGCAGCCATCACATCTATGAATTGGTAAACTGCAACAAAGTCCATTTTTGTGATTGAGTTTAACACTACTTTAAGCAGAGCAATATTATGGGGCCTGGGCTAGGTAAGGATGAAATCAGGAAGAAGGGTCAGCCGCACACCGGAGGATAGATGAATATAGTGTATATTTATTAATCCACAGGACACACAAAACACCACGGCATGAATACAGGACCTGTTAACGCGTTTCACACGATATCATGCTTGGTCATGATTAAGCACGAGATCGTGTGAAACACGATAACAGCTCCTGTATTCATGTCCTGGTGTTCTGTGTGGCCTATGGATCAATAAATACACACTATATTCATCTATCCTCCAGTGTGTGGCTGACCCTTCTTCCTATTGCATCGTGTGTGGTGGTGAGCCAGAGCCTGCACCTGTCGTGGATTGATTTGCATTGTTTGCCTGAGCGGTATACCTCTGTTCTAAGGATGAAATCAACTATTATCTGAGTTTATGGTATAATAGATTATTTTAATGTGCTTGCGTCTTCCATTTTTCCTTTTTTTTTATGTTTTAAAAAACAAACTTAAGTATCTCACGGCTACCAATTAGATTTAATTTCTATAAAGTCAGAGCAGTATGAAATTGATTTGGACTGGTTGCTCTGGATACTGCGCTTCGCTCCTGTGTTGATTTATTAATGAGCACAGTAATGTTAAAATTTGTACAGATTGTTCTATTTCTAAAATGAATTATTTTGAGGAATATGTTTTCAGCCTAGAGCTTGAAACAGTTGATTACTAAACGTTTCTTCATTGTTGATGTGTTGGAATTACAGTTCAACAAACATTTACGGGTGAAGAAACATTCCCACGTGCATCTGCACAGGCCTTGCTGTCTGTTTATGCTGGCAGACTTTTCTCAACCCACAGATCTGTCACATTCGCCATTCATATCAAGCAGGGACAACATCATGCTGCGTTTCCTGTGACTGTTCTGATGTACTGGATGGGTTTTGGTGTCAGACTACTTTTTTTTATCCTAACAGAATCAAAAGCTAAATGCATAGAACAAAGCACCTCAGACAGATTTCTTTTTTTAATACTAATTACTATCTACCTGGCTGCTGTGAGTAACACAAACCTCATTTCTCCTTTCCAATAGTTTTCATAAATGATTGGAGAACTCCTGACCTAGTGCAGCATTGTACATTGTTCCAAACGGTAAGCAGTCTTATTTATTTTAGTTCTGGATGTTTTCTACTGTTAGAGACTAACAAGATCCGTTAACCCCTTGGCGCCGATGCCTACCAGCCCTTTAAGGGTTTCAGAAGCCGGGAGGTGGGGCGATCACCATTAAGCCTGGGTTCACACTGATGCGGTCCGGAATTCACAGCGTTTTGTGTGCAAATTCCGCACCGCATCAGAATCAGACTCCGTTCATGGGAACCGCTGCGGGTGTGTATGTTAAGTTAACAACACCCCGAAATCGGTCTGCACAGTGCATTGTGCAGAATTGGATCGCATAGGTGTGAATACCTATGCAATCCGATTCTAGTGCAGACACAAAAAAGGGTCCTGCACTGTTTTGGTGCGGACACAGTGCGATTTGAGCCATACATAATGTATGGCTCAAATCAAACCGCACACAATTCACATTTGATTTGCACAGGAATGCGGTGCTGTTCCTTTGCGAATCTCATGCGATGTACTGCACCGCATGAGTGTGAACCTAGCCTCAGTCTTGGCTTAAGGGCCAATTCACACCACAGAAACACAGTACAGATGTGTTCTGGGTGTGTTTCTGCATGTGTGTTTTTGATGCATTTTTTATGCAATTTAATGTTTTGTGGATCATTTTCCCCCTCTTTTTCTTCAATTTAAAGAGGGACATGTGAATTCCAGTGCGTTTTTGATGCAAGTTACCACAGTAGCCCCCTACTGACCCCGGGCCCTCGGGCAGTGCCCGAGTTTCCAAATAGTCAGTCCGCCCCTGGTTGGGAGAGTTTTGTGCATAGCATAGTAACAGGATTTGTTTTGTTTAGATTGTCATACAGAAGCCATTACATGAACCTTTAAACAGAACTATGCATTATCTGTTACCATATACAATTGATACACAGCAGCTCCTTTTTTAATTCTAAACAATGAAACATTTGAATAGCACATACAAAAACCCTTATTTTATCTTTAAGCACTTCAGGAGGTTATGATAAAAAAATAATTTATGAAGTAACTGTCTTTACCATGGAGCTGTGAATTACAATGTACTATAAAAATGTGGGTAGGGTACCTTTCCTTTAAGTGAACCTGCGGCTCCCCATCTCTAAGTCTGACTGTTTTGCTGATATTGCACTGCCTTTCAGCAGAAAGCGGGCTGTTTGGCAGAGGCCTTCAGTTGCTATGGTAATATAAACCAAGCAGCAGTGCCCACATTATAGTGGTTTCAATACCTCCCACTCTAATGAGCATTCTTCTTTGGAGATGTGCATGCCCTCCTGCCAGTGCTGAGGCTTGGCCACATTGAAGACTAAAGGTTTACTGTGAGAAGACTCTATGGAGTGTTGTTTGTAATCTTGGATGCTTGCAGAAAGCGGCCTTTGTCTTGACTTACATAAACTAGTAAATGTAAAGCTTTACAGGAGAGTGTTACAGTTCTGCACTTACATCGATAATCCGATTTTTCTTTATCGTATATATTTTTTATTACATAGCAGTAGTGCATTAGAGGTATCCAGTGCTACCAATTCACTGGAGATATTTAGGAGTCATTCATTATGAAGCCCTATCTACCAGCCTCTTAACAATGAGAGAAATGTCCCTAGTCCGAATTAAAATGGACCTCTACCCATCCCTCCCTAGTAAACTTGACAATATTAATGAAACCTCTATAGGAAAACCAATTAAGTTACTTAGAGTCTCTTGCCTTTTTCTTCTTGTTTTTCTCAGTCTCACAAGTCCATCCAACCCTGGATGGAAAAAACCCCAAGATGGACTCCCAGGGTTAAAAAAGTTATTGGTGGCTTGCTGCTTCTTCCTCATTCTCTGTGTCACCTCACTGGTGACATCTGCACCACCTCTCGAGATAGGGGGTTGTTATAAATACCTTTCTCCTGAGATCTTGCAGCATGTTGTGAAATCTTGCAAGATCTTGCAGTTTACAAATGAGATCTCCCTGGAAAGAACTGTTGAGGTAGCCTTTCTACGGGGCAGCTGTAAGACAATGGCCTAATCAGAAGTGCTTCTGAATATCAGGATGCAGGATAAAATAACATAGAAGTACACAAATACATTTTTCACTTTACATATGAATTCAGGATGTTTATAGCTTCGTATACAGAGCTGCATGGGCTTCTAAGGTTGCGGGGGCGGGGGTCTGCTTTAAGTTGCACAGACAGTGTATTATCAGTTTCTGTATAAGGTGGTTTTGTGTACACAGGCTTTTGTTTGAGTCAAAACTGCTTTTCTCCTGTATAATCTCATATACATCACTGAGAATGAAAAGGCAACTTGAAGCAGCTTAGATAAAGATCAGATGTAGGTCAAGCAATTGTGAAAGAGCACATCCAAAAATTGCCTCAAAATGATCAAACACAAGCTGACTGCACCGAAAAAGAATGCTGCATTTGTCCATCTACTTAAAGCAGAGTTCCACTCACTCTGTAAAAAAATAAAAGTCAGCAGCTACAAAAACTTTTAAAAAACAGCCACTCACCTGTCCAACAATCCTGTGTTGCCCCCGCTGCTGCCCGTTTCACCGGCCGTCCTGTATTCCGGGCACCTGCATCTTCAGTGTGGGCACCCAGCTGTGACACCTTGCGGCTTCACAGCTGGGTGCCCACTGTGCATGTGCGAGTAGTGCTGCGCTTCCTGAATGGCCCCGTCATCTTCTGGGATCTGTCACGTGTCCCACAAGACTTCGGGGAGGGAGGGTAGGAGGACAACTTCTTTTTCCGATAGCCTAGGCGATCGCAGCAGAAGTGGGAGCTGGAACCTGTCAAATTCGGGTACCCGTTCCCCAACCACTCCCCAAAGGTGTCAATCCTTAATGGGGAGTGGGGAACCAATCTTTAAAGAGGACCTTCCCCTTTTGGGTGGAACTCCGCTTTTAAAGTGTATCTAAGGCTCCTTTCACGCGGGCGGACTCGGCCAAGGGATCCATCTGCTCAGCGGGGGTTCTGTCCGCTGATCCCCACTGAGCAGATGGATGACAGGTCCATGTCTACTCCGTTTTATGCAGCGTAAACATGGACACAGCCCTCATTCCTCTAGGGCGGTCAGATGTAAATGGATCGCCTATCCATTTACATTCAACTATCATCCGATCCACTAGATGAATGGGGTACGGATCTCCATCCGTCTGTTTTTAGTGGATCGGAGGCAGGGGGGGTGTAAATGGACATATGTCCATTAACTTCAGCCACTCCATAGAGAGCAATAGATGGTCCAATCGGGTCTGCCTGAAAAACGGTCTTGCAGACCCGATCAGTCTGCCTATGTGAAAGGGGCCTAAACTGTATTTTTAGATTTGGATAGAGTAGTGTGTAAAACACCTGTCAGGTTTTTATTGCTGCCAGTGCCCCAGGGTAAGGAGATTTACTCTCTCTGTTTGTTCTTGAGAACAAGACTGGAAATGAGTGAAAATCAAACACTGAGTGCAGAAATAGGACATCTTCCAGTAGGGACATTTGTCAGAGTGACCGCTATCTAAGCTGGCATTGTCTCACATATATCCTCTTCCTGTTCTGTATACAGACTTGGGTCTTAGTCTAGGTTCACACCTATGCAGTTTGCGTTTGATCTGGCAAGGGATTCTTGCCACCTGTTCTTATTCTTTACCATACATTTCATTACAAACATTTAACGCTCACTGTACTTACTATAGCTCATTGTATCTCCTTTTTTTTACTATGTGTGTTATAACCAATGCCCCATAAGTTTAAAGTTTAATTCACTCCTTTCCCACCTCTATAAAAACAGTTAGATAAACACTTGCGTGTCTATGCTTAAGTGCTTAGGCCTTTTCAGGCCAGTTCACACTATAGAAACGCAGTCCAGATGTATTCTGGATGCATTTTTTCATGTGCGTTTTTGATGCATTTTTGGCGAGTTCTGATGTGTTTTTGATGTGTTTTTGACACGTTCCAGTGTGTTTTTATGCATTCCAGTTCATTTTTTCCCCTCTATTTTTCTTCAATTTAAATAGGGACATTTCTGTGTGTTTTTTGGTGTGTTTTGGTATATTTCAGTGTGTTCCGTTGCATTGTTTTATGCATTTTACCGCGTTCCAGTACAGTTCTGTGCAGAAAAAATGCAGCCTGTTCTACTTTTTTTTTCTGCAACTGGAACGCACTGGAACTGCAAGCACTGATGTGAACTATGACATTGACAACAATATAACCTACTTTCTGTGCATTTTGGATGCAGAAAAAAGCAACTGAAACGCATGTAGTGTGAACTGGCTCTTGAAACCGAACACATATTAATAACAAGTTCTGTGGTCTATTAAGGTGGTAATTAACTTCACTTAGTGCTTTATCTGAAAAAAATTGGTCTCAGAACCTGTGTAATTTAATATGTGTTCGGTTTTAAAGGGATGAGGTGGCAACCCTATTTTACACCCCGGTCACACTGATCCGACTTTGAAATTTGTGCGATTTCCAGTGACATTTCACGATTTCAAAGTCAGTTGGTATTCCGACTTGAGGTGCAACTTGCAAGACATCTGCAGCTTGCAAGACACAGAAGTCTATGCAAGTCACACCTAAATTAGTGCATGCACTACTTTAGAAATTGGTGCAGCCTCGACCAAGTTAGAATCGCAACGATATTGCCACTGTAATTGTGGACAATAGGGTGTGACTTGCCATTGCTAGTCACATGGCAAGACGCACCCTGTGTGACCGGGGTCTTAGGCCAGTCATACATGGGTCGATTTTCGAACCAATAATTGGCCGATTTTCGCTCTGTTAGTGGGGCAATGGCACTGGCCAATTTTCATGGTTCCTACCCATTTTGTTTAACAGGCATGCTGGAAAATTTATGAAAAACAACCAATTTTTTAAAATCATTGGTCGCACCATCGGATTACAGAACGAACAATGTTTTACATTTTTGACCGAAAAATCGTTCGGAATTTGACCCATGTATGGCCTGCTTTATTGTCAAACCTTAATTGAACAATTTTGAAGTTAGAAGCTAATTGGGTACTATGCATAGCTGCACCAGACCATGTGTGCACCAGTTTTAGTAAATCTCCCCATGATGTCATTGCAGCTTTGTAACACTAAACAAGAAATTCGTTTCAGAACAGCTGTACTGTAGTTAAATCCTAGCACTGATATTACTTTCCATCTTTAGGAATTTTCTTCTCCGTTTTGTTTTATTGCCAAACATGGAAAATCTTTGTTTGTGGAAAGAGGGAATAAGAAGAAAGCAAGGTTGCCTGATGCCTCGAGCTGTGGCAGCATATGAATGGCATATTAAGCAACATTATAACATGTAATGATATCAATTGATATATAAGATGGGTATGAAGTATGAGGTATTATGAAATAGTACTGTGGAAGAAGACTAGGCTACTGCTATTGGTTTTTAAAAAGCACAAGGTCCAGAGTTATTATACTTATCCTGTCTTTGCTACTATTGTGACTTTTGCCTGGAACAAGCATGTTGTCAACGAAGTTCTAGGGGGTCATGAACAGAATTTAAAAAATTATGTATTTACAGTTTTTTGTTTTGGCTGCTGCTACATCAGAGAAAATGCCATTAGATGTGAGCACTGATTGAATGTCGGCCAGATGCTGGTTTTCCAGCATGCACGTTCGACAGAAGCCAGTCATGAGATCAACTTCTGTCCAACAAGGCAGCCGTACACACAAGCCAAAAGTCCACAGGCCAATATTCAGTCCATGTATATCTAGCTTTAGACCCCAGGTAGACAGGAATCCCAGGTAGTAGCATCATGTCAGAATTTCCTATGCTTCATTTTAAAACAATTGGCCTTGCTTATTGTTTTTTATTTATCCCTGGATACAGTTGCAGGAAAGAAAATCAAGAATACCCTTATGGAAGGTATGAAGAAATACACAAAAGTAGGTAGGTATGCCATTTCCTTGTAAATGCTTATCTGATCTATGTTGGGTATGAAGCACTCATGCACAAAAGTTCGCACCTTGTCTTCTCATAGCGTTACAATTGATCTACATGAGCAAGTTGTATATAATTCACCTGCAGGTCACAAAATTGTGTCATAAAGTCCACGTGCTAAAACTCTACCCTTCATGGATAAATCATCTGTTTGTCAATGTCATAGAAAGGGTTTTTAACTAAGGATAACTCTGGCTTAGGCTTCCCTTCAAAGTCCCTCATTCTGCACTCTACCTGCACTTGGAAATATGCTTAGACAAGTGTGAATAACAACAACTGTGAAAATAGAGGTGGGGAAGCACTCCATGGAGGTAGTCAGCTTTGTGTTTGGTGGTTGTGGAACATTTGAAATAATCCATGCAGTATTGATCCCATCCAGCTAATATAAAGAAGTGACACCTTTCCAGAGCAGCTTCCAAAGTTGGGCGTACTATTGTACCACATCACCGTTTATAAAGAAAAAAGTGGATGTCTTACCCAGAGGAGTTTTCAAATTGGGCCATGTCAGGATAAAAACAGGACTTTGTTTAAATGTAGGCAGTGTCCTACATGTCCTATATCCCTAAAATGTCACTTCCTACAAATTTAATTCACTAAAAAAACCCATAAAAGAGTCCTGTTCTGTGTGTTCATTGACACACAAAGCGCAGCTCATCCCCGCCCCTGCTCCTTACTCACTGGCTATGATTGACAGCGGCAGGATCCAATGGCACCCGCTGTTGTCTCTGAGCCAATGAGGAGGGAGAGAGTTGCTGCTCTTATGAACATCGCTGGATCAAAATCACGCTCAGGTAAGTATATGGGCTGGGGGGAACAGTTGCTTGCAGGTTTTTTGCCTTAATGCTGAGAATGCATTCAGGTAAAAAAAACCTTCTGCCTTTGGAACCACTTTAGGAACATACATATTACCAGAGCGGCTATCTGTCTGTTTGCAGTACATATCTAGCAAAAAAAAAAATGTGTTTTGCTTGCCAATTATCCTCTTAAAGGTCACAGATGTGAGAAGGCGATAACACCTCCAATCAGGAAACAGAATGTTCTAGCCAGTGAACGGTGAATGTCTTTTCCATTTGAAGTTAAGTGATAAATCATAGCCTTGCATTCATACTAAAGTTGGAGAGATGAAAATGTTACTGTTGAGTTGCAAAGTTTGAAATGTTTATGTGAAATAAAGACTAGCTGCTCAATCAGAAACATAGTTACTTTATAATAAAATGGAAGGACAAGTGTAATATTCAACTAATGATCTTCATTTTGTTGTTTATTTGACCCACCGTCTAACCGAAAACAAGCCATTATAAATATATAGAAATGTTGTTCCCTCCTTCCCTTTTATATTTCTGTGAGGAATGCAATACTGGTATTTACACACACACTCCCATATATACACAGAAGTCGCCAACTAGCGACTGAAATAGCGCAATGGCTAAAGACCTCCAAACTTCGTGTGACCTTCAAATTAGCACAACAGTGAGTAGAGAGCTTTATGGAATGGGTTTCCATGGTCGAGCAGCTGCATCAAAGCCTTACTTTACCAAGTGCAATGCAAAGTGTCAGATGCAGTGGTGTAAGGCACACCGCCACTGGATTCTAGAGCAGTGGTGACATGTTCTTTGGAGGGATGAATCACACTTCTCTGTCTGGCAATCCGATGGACATATCTGGGTTTGGCAGTTGCCAGGAAAATTGTACTTGGATGACTGCGTTGTGCCAAGTGTAAAGTTTGGTGGAGGGGGGATTATGGTGTGGGGTTGTTTTCCAGGGGTTGGGCTTGACCCTTTAGTTCCAGGGAAGGGAACACTTAAGGCATCAGCATTCCAAGACATTTTGGACAATTTCATGCTCTCTGCTTTGTGGAAACAGTTTGGGGATGGCCCCTTCCTGTTCCAACATGACTGCGCACCAGTGCACAAAGCAAGGTCTATAAAGACATGGACAGGGGTGGACTGACCATTTGTAAACTCGGGTACTGCCCGGGGTCAGTAGGGGGCCCCATGAGATGCCCCTGGTACCTTTTTCATAGGCTTTTTTGAGTTTGGGCAAGGATACAGGGGCCCCATGATCCCCTATTGCCCGGGGGCCCCATGAGTTGTCAGTCCGCCCCTGGACATGGATAATCAGTTTGGGGGTGGAGGAACTTGACTGACCTGCACAGGCCTAAAGCAGAGACTGTGAGCCATTTCTTCTCGTCTGACATCAGTGCCTGACCTCACAAATGCACTTCTGGAAGAATGGTCAAGAATTCCCATAGACACACTCATAAACCTTGTGGACAGCCTACCCAGAAGAGTTGAAGTTGTTATAGCTGCAAAGGGTGGGCCAACTCAATATCGAACCCTGCAGACTAAGACTGGGACTCCATTGAAGTTCATGTACGTGTAAAGGCAAGCATCCCAATACTTTTGGCAATATAGTGTATCTATAATAAGGTGTGTGAAAATCTTGTGTAGCCCTCTTTTGGTGGTGGAGATGGTGTATCTGTATATCATGTTTCATTTCTTGTTTTGTTAGCCAAGGTTCTATCACCTTACATGTCAGAGATTCCATATTGTCAGTGTTATAGAGATGACAAGCCATTTGACCCCTAAAGCTGGCCATAGATGTGTAGTACTACTCCCGCAGGAGCCAAAGCAATACCGTCCAGGTGTTCGACAGTTACTTTTCCATGTAGCCAGGCACATGGGCTCCTTCACACATTTCTTCAATAATCAGTTTGGGGTGTTTTTTTTTTTTTTTGCTGCTTTTATTTTTGAAGTACTGGTATAGGGATGAGGGAGATGAATGGGATTAGATTAGGAACTATGTACACTAAGGATTTTGTCTTATTTGCAGAACAAGCTATATCTGAGTCTGCGTTTGAATCAAACTTCAGCTTTAAGCAGTAGCAATAAGTGGTAACTTCTTTAGCGCTCCAGAGCAGTATCCCTTTTTAAGTAGTAGAGGGCAAATGGACAAAGCTCTTTGGAACACCAGACGGTATTCCCTTTGATAATCCTGCAGCTGACTTCCCAGCATCAGATGGGGGTTAACAATAAACAGTCTCTAAGATCTTTAAGGATGTCTGTATTCACAAGGCCCAAGAGCAACTGGACTCCTTCCTCTGTGATATCAGACTAGATCTTCAGGAGACAGTCCCTCAGTCAGCATAGCAGAACCTGGGTTTCAGAAATTCAGGCCCTCAGGTAGCCCACCTGAGGCCTACTTCAGCAGTTGCCTGGGAGGGCAGTGTGCCCTCTCCCAGGCTTGGGCAATCATACCCAGCATGCCTTCGAGCCCTCTCTCTGGGAAAGGCTGAAGCTGTATCAATATTCATGCTGCTATCCTGTTATCCAGAAACTTCTGAAGTCTCCTGGATACAGAGGACGTTAGGCAGACTAGCAGCACTGAGCAGACAGAGCAGATCTTACTAAATGAGCTAGCTATAACTGTGCTAACTATACTGTTACCTAGCAATAAGTACAGCCACTCTGTCTATGGAGTGACAACCAAATTTTCAAAAACATAACTAATCCTATCTATTTAATCCTAGCACCTCCCTAGTGGGGTGCTACTGATGGGTCGAAATTTAGCTGGTTTAGCAGGGACTGGCCAAATTTGGGTCCATCTGTAACTTTTTATTTAAGAACTGAACTGCTCTTGAACTGGCTTGTTGGAAAACTTTGCATAGATCAGCACTGCAGCCCATCAGCTGCAGCACTCATCATTGTATTCCAACAGTGGGGGAGTCCCATTGTCACAATACAATAGCACAGCGAGCAGGATTCCCTCATCCGCCTCAATTGTGTAGATGTGTATCTATGGCCACAGGTCAGGTGCAATGCTTTGGCCAATCATAGCACAAACATGGCTCACAGCTAAGTCCATGCCCCACACTATATAAGGCTGCTCACACAGCAGTCTTGTGTACTGTGTTGCCAGAGTTTAGTGGAGTAGTTTGTGGTGCGTTAGGAGCAGGGGCGGACTGACCATTTGGAAACTCGGGCACTGCCCGAGGGCCCGGGGTCAGTAGGGGGCCCTATGAGATGCCCCTGGTACCTTTTTCATAGGCTTTTTTGAGTTTGGGCAACAACACAGGGGCCCCATGATCCCCTATTGCCCGGGGGCCCCATGAGTTGTCAGTCCGCCCTTGGTTAGGAATGTAGTTTAGTGTGTGGCGGTGTTGTGAAGAGCAGTGTAGTGGTGTCAATGAACTGTCAGTGTGTCTTACAGCACTTCTGTATCACCGCTGTTCCCATTTTTTCTTTGTTAAATATTTTTCTATTTTATTTATTTTTTATTTTTGCAGCATCAAGTTCTGTTGCTGCATCATTAGTGTCCCCCCTTCTGTGTCGCAGGTGTTCCTCCTTGTGTGTCAGCAGTGGTTTCCTTTTTTTTTTTTTTTTCCGACTTAATTTTTCAAAAAATGTTTATTGTATTTATTTTCTTTTTTTTGCCGCAGTAGTAACTGTATAAATATTTAGAACATCATTACTGTTCCCCCTTCTGCATAGCGGGTGTTCCTCTAGTTCCCTTTTGGTTTTCTGAATTTTTTTTTTCCAGCAGCTACAAAAAATTCTCCATAATTGCTGTTTCTCCTTCTGAGTCGCAGGTGTTCTTACTTCTGCGTCACCAGTGTTTGTGTTTTTTTGGCTTGATAATTTTTTTACATTTATTTTATTTTCATTTTTTTGCTGTACCCCCTATTTTCATTATTAAAAAAAACAATAAAACAGTTTATAGTGCATCAAGCACAAAAATATTGCACCCAAGAATCAAATTCCATCCCACACTGTAAAATAAAAAAGTAAAAAAAATGCACATCATGTCCAAAAGACCAACAAGAAGAGGCAGACACTCACATGCAGCTAAAAGAGGGCAACTAGAAAATGTATATTATATAGGGCGCACTTGTTAGAGCCCAACCTCTGTAGCTGTAGGTAAAGGTGTCAGATGGATATTAGGGATGGATGGATGGGAGCAATAACACTGAGGCAGCTCTTCTTAGAGTGGAAGGTAAGGCTCTAATGCAGTAAACATGAAAAAGAGAGGAAGGCGCCTCTAAGTGCAGTATTGACAATTTATTAATGAACAATAGCTGAATTGCACTTACAAGATAAACAGTTAAAAAGACTCATCGTGTGGTATGTTAAGATCCAGGTGAGACATCTAGCCGTCCAGAAGCAGCTCAGTCCGTGTACACAGACACATCCTAGTTCATACTTCTTGATCCTACGGACAGAGCTGCTGCTGGACAGCTGGATGTCTCACCTGGATCTTAACACACCACACGATGAGTCTTTTTAATTATTTATCTTGTAAGCGCAATTCATCTGTTGTTCATGAATAAATTGTCCATACTGCGCTTAGAGGCACCTTCCTCTCTTTTTCATAAAAGAGGGCAAGCAGCTTCTGTGTCCACAGTGAAAAGTGACGGTTGTGGACATGGTGCATCTTCTGCAGACAGGGCGCGTTTTTACCTTTTGTTTCTGGCTGGCCATGTTATTGAGCCACAAGATGCAGAAGAGGTGGTGGAGTGGGTAACTAAGCCATTCTCCTCATCCTTTGTCACCCAAGCTCATACTAGTTCACCTTACACCGCAGCTGCCAAAGCGGCCTATTCTACAGGCTCGTTGTCCACAGTTACTCCTTCCATAGCCCCATCATTATGCATGGAGGTGTCACCTGAATTATTCGAACAAAGTGTCAGTCACATGCTGCTGGAGGATGCGCAGCAATTTCAGTGCTCCGATGTTGGTTCCCAGGTTGAGGAAGGGAGTGACATGAGCCTAGAGAGAGGAGGTGCCAATGATGGACAAGCAATTGGCCGTCATGTTCCCACAGCATACGGCCAAGTTGGCTCCAGTGACTAGGAGGGAGGGGATGATGAGGACACTGTATTTGGGTGCCTGAGAGAACAGAGGAGGAAAATGAGGAGGAGGCATGTCACGGTTCACCCCTCGCTCACCCCCTCTCTTCCCCCCTCTCTAGATTCCTTCACCCCCTCTTCCCTATTGCATGTCCCTGCGCCCGCACATAGCCCACATAAATTGGTGTGCTGGACGTCAGGGAGTTGCTTCTTGCGGTGAGTCCTCACACCTCTCCTCGGCCGGGCATCGAGGAGTCTGCAGCCCCACTGTGCCTGCATGTGGATTCTCTCGGTGGGCACAGCGGTGCCCCGAGGTTTCCGCGCTCTTCACCGGACTGCCCTGTGAGTAACAGAGTAACTGTGAGGGGTTACAGTGTTCAGGCACCACCAGCACCCAAGGCCCAATTTATCTGCACCTGTTTGACAGGTGCATGTAACTTCAATTTTATTTCTAATTTCTAACAGCAGGGCTCATTCCTGCACCCAGCAAGAGTATCTGTGAGGGATTACAGTGTTCAGGCTCCACCTACACCTAAGGCCCAATTTGTCTGCACTTGTTTGACAGTTGCATGTACGTTAAATTTTTTTACAATTTCTTTTCTAATTTTTACAACACACTGTGTTACAGATGCATATAATTAGAATTTTTAGAGCAGGGTCCAATCCTGCACTCTTCAAGAATATCTCTAAAGGGTTACGGTGTGAAGGCACTACCAACTGTTCGCCCGCCAAACACCCCATAATGCACTGCGCTCTCACAGTGCACAGTCCCACCCCACACTATATAAGGCTGCTTACATTGCAGCCTTATGCAGTGTGTTGCTGGACACTGCCAAAGACAGAGGGGAGAATACTGTCCCCGAAAAAAAAAAAAATTAAAAAAAGAAACAGTGTGGGTCCCCCCCAATCCTTACCAGGCCCTTTAAGTTTGTTAGGAAGGTTAGGAGGGACACCACAGTATAAATTTAAAAAAAAAAAAAAACAGAGGCAAAAAATGGTTGCATCATTGTAATCTAGCATTGTCACAAGAATGCCGACTCACCAAACTTAAAAAAAAAAAAAAAGACACTGCCACCTGACCCGTCGGCACCCGCCGAGCACTGCTAGCTCCTCCCAATTGTTTAAGTCTGACCAGCAACTGTCAGACCTGTCATCAACAATTGGGTGGAGCTAGCAGTGATGTAACCACCGCTAGCTCCTCCCAATTGTTTACATCTGAATGGCAAATGTCAGATCATGGCGAGTGCCCGGCAGGTGTGGACTAGTTAGCGTCCGTCAGGTTTTTTTCATTTCGGCGAGTCGGCATTGTTGTGACAGCACTGGATTACAATGATGGAACCATTTTTTGGCTTTTTTTTAAATGAAGGACTTGTCAAAAACTGCTGTTTTTGTTCAATAAAGGAAATATTTAAAAAGTCTGATGTCTTTATTTTATCTAAATTTAGCCCTTTAGTGAATGGTTTACCACCAGGCCAGGGTTGTGGGGAAGAGGCCCTAGTCCCCATGCCAAGGGCATGTGGCCTGGTAAGCCGCAGCCTTTGCTGCCTTGCTAGGCCTGTGCTTAGATCAAGGGTCTGGTAGGAATTTAAGGGGGACCCCATGTCCCCCCCCCCCAAATGTTTTGGGGTGGGGTTCCCCTTTAAAGTCCTACTAGGCCTAAAGGGCCTGGTAGGAATTTTAGGACGAACCCCACGCACTTTTCCCCCCATTTTTGGGAGGTGGATTTCTCCTTAAAATTTCCACGCCTAAAAGACCTGGCATGGCTTTTAGGGGGAACCCCACGCACGTAACCTCTTCCCAACCACGCTATAGCCAAAAGACAGCTACAGCGCAGTTGTCTAGTTCTGGGAACCTCTTCCCAACCACGCTATAGCAAAAAGATGGCTACAGCGCGGTTGTCTAGTTCTGGGGGGTGTCCATGGATGTCCTCCCAGAACACGTCCCCAGCGGCGTGCACCCGGCACCGCCAGTGATCGCTTTGTCCTACAGACACAGCTGATCACTTGATGTGGTAAAAGGGCAATCACAGCAGCCTTTTACCACATGATCAGCTGTGTCCAATGACACAGCAGATCACCAGGTAAATACAGTTGCCGGTTATCGGCTGCACTTTCCTCATGCTGTCACAGCATAAGGAAAGTACTGCCGATAAAAGGCAACTGTCAGAGAAGAGATTGGCACTGATCATCAGTGCCACCCACTGTGTATGTGTATTATTTATTTATTTATTTTTACCACAAAAAAAAAAAAATCTGTCCTACTACAACAGGTTATATACATTGTACAGATGTGCAACTTTGAAGGTAGTTTGAGAGGACCCCCAGGCATGATATTTAAAGGAATTTTTCTTTTTTTTTTTTTTTTAATTTTAAGCAATGAAAAATGACTGCCCCTTTAAAAACAGTACTTTTTTGAATTTTTTTTTCATGAATTCATGTCCCTTAGGGCAGTACCCAAGTCCCCATACCAACTTTTGGCCAATAACATGCATATAAGCCTTCAAAATGGGCACTTTTGAATTTACAAGTTTAAATCCCATAGACTTGCATTGAGTTTGAAGTTCACGGTCAAACATTCATTAGGTTTGAATATTCAACCGTGCACCAAACACAGGGGTGTTCGGCCCATCACTAATGGCCAGCTTAACTGCTGTTACCAGTTAGACCATCAGACATGAGATGTCTAGTTTATTACTATTGTGCTGGGAAACTACCATAGGTCCACAAACATCTCCAGACTACTCCAGTCTCATGGATGTATCATTTAGGACAGTTCATCCCAAAAACAAGGCCAGCATTACTTGATGGCTGCCAGGGGCCTCCTGGGATCCATGGGCCCCAAGCTGCCATCTTTACCTCAATAGTAGTTTTTTACCATAAAGCTACCCCCTTTTCTTGATTCTTCTTTTGGATCTAACCACCCGTGTAAATAATGGCACAGACCAAGTAGGCTTGGGAAAGACATAAAACAATTAGCAAAGGATTTTATGCATTGGCGCTACCTTCCTTTTATGTGCTACCAAGGGTACTGAATCACATGTACTTGATAGTAAATACAGCCTTGCCAGTATTATCATTCAGCTGCAGAATGAATGTCTTCCATGAAAACAGAACTTCAAAGGAGATTTAACATTTCAAAAAAAGACCTTCAACTTCTAATGGTGACTTCACATTTGAATTAACCACACCAATAGCTTTAATCTCCATCTTATTTCCCCTTTCATCTACAGCTGTGCTATTCTTTACATTTTGTATGTGTCGAAGGTAACTATATTAATATTGGACTTTGGGGTAGAAATGTAGATTTAGCTTCTAATATAAAATACTCTTCAAAAATCCTCGTATTGAATTATGGAAGCTGCTGTTTCTGACTATCTTACAAGTTGCCTGGATGTCTGTGCCACTTATCTGGCTCAAGCTTGCACACTCATAATCTCATACTCGTACCTGTTCAGTGGTTTGGAAGGTTTTAAAACTATTGGAAGAGCATGACAGTCAGGCAGAGCTATTTTACCTGCTGATAATTTGTACTTGTCCTGAAATTTTAACAGCTCAAAGACAGAGAGCCAAGTAGGTGACTTCACTTTTGTCTGTTGCAGTTTGCTAAATGGCTCCTCCCTGGCCAAAGCTTGTGATTGAACCGTGAAAAAAGCAGCAACTGTTGTCCTGACACCATGTTTCTTGTTAGAACATATGAGTGCAGTACAACCAATTGGTCCAGCTACTGCACTTCCCACTCTCAATCTGAATGTTGTACAGAGGATGACAACTGCTGAATTAAGTCAGATTATGATAGTTCTCCTAGATTGTAAGCTCCAAGGCAGGGCCCTCCTATCCCTCTTGTATTGAACTGTATTGTTGCTGTATTGTCTCCCTTTATATTGTAAAGTGCTGAGCAAACTGTATAATAATAGTTATACTAGTTGCATTTAAATTCCAATTCTGGGCAAATAAACAATTGTCCCTTGCAGTAGGGCTGGGCCAGCATTGTAATGGTCAATTGCTTCTTTATGTCTAATGGAACAATAAAAGGAGATTTACTTGCCCACATCTCCACTCCTTCCGGCAAGTAGACTGGTTCCCTCAGCATCTGCACCCACACTACACTGATCTAGAGTCTTAACATCATTAAGACCAGAGCAGAATCCATAGCCCTGCACTGGACATGAGGATGCTGAGGGACAGTCCAACATTGGACTGTGGAGGCTCAGGTAAAAAAAAACGGTTTCATCTATCTCCTAGACAAAACAAGCCATTAACCCTTGCACTGTGGCCGCAGCCCGACAGCAAGGGATCATTCTTTATTTGCCTGCAGTTGGGATTTAAAATACTTTTCAGATTTTTAAATAAATACATAACTACATATAAACATCTGCCTAGAGTTCAACTTTAAAGAGTAGGAAAAACTAATGTACCCTCCCTCTCTACAAGCCCATGCTTACCTTGTTCTTGGCACTGTGGCCTGCCTCATTTTTTACATCTTGTGGCCGCCCCTTCTTACCAGTGTCTGCACATTTTCAGAGGATAGATTTCTGTTACAGAAACCACCATGACTTGGGCTCTTGGAGGGGCTTGGGGGCCAACCTCCTTCCCAGCGACTATGTACCCAAGACTAAGGAGACCCCCTGCTTGGGGTTACAAGGAGCTCTTTCCTCAAGAGGGTTATATCACTTCCCTGGGTACCTGGCTGACTGTGAATTATACCAGCTACCCCTTTCATGCATTTAGGGATGGAGGGACTGTTTCTGGAACCCCTTGGCATTCTCTGCATAGTGGAACTATGTGCTGGGGGTGAATTCCAGCCTATGTGGGGTTAAGAAACTTTTTCTGGTAAAGGTTTGCTGACATCAACTATTGTTTTCTGTAATTAGGTTTAGGTGATAAGCTCTCACTCTGTTTAATCACCTCCAGAGTCCAGACTGATAGGTATTGGGAAGTAATCCATTGTTTTCTTGTGTTGTTTGTTTATGTAATGTAATTTTCTCCTAGGACATGTAATGTAAAGCAGGCCATAAATGAAAAACTGGTCGGCCCCGTTGCCGATGCTGCCATCCATGTCCACGAAAAACGTCCGTTTTTTGCAGATTTTCCAGCATGATGGATAAAAATAAATGAGATCCGCAAAAAATGGCCGACGGGCTGGCCCCAATAACGGCGTGATTATCGGCTGATTTTTGGCGTGGATGAAAATTCGGCCAATAAACGACCCGTCTATGACCTGCATTAGCCAAACCTGTCTACGGGAAAGTTTTTTTGTGCATAAATGCTGTGCTGTTTGGTAATAAAATCATTCCTTGTTTCACTCCAACATTGGTTCTGTCTGATGATTGGGGTTAAGTTGCTATATTCTGGTTCCAGAGTGGAGGGAGCTGTAGTTTGGTGGAATTACCCAGTCGGAGTGTCTGGCAGTCTGTCACAACTTCTATGGGGGTTTTCCCAGACACAGGAGACACTTGGGAGGCAACCCCATAGAATGCTATGAGTCTCTACTGCACCAGTGTTGACGTCAGGAAGAGTAGACCAGCCACAGGATGTAAATATTGTGCTGGGCAGTGATTGTAAAAAGTATTGTAAGTTATAGAGTAGGTACATATGGAGCTCAATTTACACACCAAAAATGGAGATGAAGTGTGTACTATTATTTTGTAATGCAGTGCACTACAACAAACGTCTGTGCAGAGTGCATTGGGATGCTATTAAAAATGAATGGCACTGCATCCTACCAACACACATTACTGTGTGTTGTGTTACCACAGTGCAGTGGTGTAAACTACCCCTAAATGTAGACACAGACATGGAATGATCAATGCCTAATCCACTAAATACAGCTATAGTGGCCAATAATACAGCCAAGTAGAAATCAAATCTTGTCATAAGCATACAAGGAAAAAATTATTTCAGGTTCCCTTTCCTTCTATGTCCCCTGTTTTCCCCTTTCCCAACACCTCTACTGCCTGTAAAAACATGCAAATCCTAATCATTAGCGAAATAAGAGTAAATAACTGTACAGCTGTTATGCTACCACTTACTGCTCACTTTTTAGACCTACCAAAATTTCCTGTATTGTTCCTCTACTGCTGATGATACCGTATTGCACTACGCTTTTATTCTTTTGGGTATTTTTACATGTTCTGTGAAATTCCACTTTCTAAATATCTGTTCAGTAATATGCAGGTCCTTTTAATGTGCAGTATTATATTAGATCTCAATTTCAGTCTTTGAAGTTAGCAGAAGATTTAGCAGTTAAGCTAGGTAAGCATCCACATCTCTTGCAAAATTAAATTTCTTCAATAAAAAAGTTAAAAAAAAACAAGAACAGAGAAAAATGAAAAAACCAAGAAAGGAAAACAAAGCAAGTAAGAAATGGAGAAATTCAAATGGCACGCCATGGGGGAGATTTACAAAAACTGGTGCAGCTGTACATGGTAGCCAATCAGCTTCTAACTTCAGCTTGTTCATTTAAGCTTTGTAATAAAATGTGATTATACAGTTCAGCCCTCCATGTTTAGCTCATTATTTATCACATGTATGCTGCCATGTTGGCGTCAGGAAAACGGAAAATTGTATTAAATACTTACCGTAATTTTACCTTTCCTGACACCAATCCATGGCAGCATACGAACCCTCAATTGTTTGATCTTATTCTTTGTATGGAGGATGGGTGAGGTTGCCAAAAATGAAAGTTAAAGAAAATCACAAATGTTGTCACCAAAACAGGAATAGTGAGGTATTCTTCCAATGGTGACACTAGCTCTGGTGACCCTTGTGACAATTTAGTAATTCCTTCACTTTAGAGAGATTTCCTCTCACTTCCTGTTTTGGCTTTGGGAAAAGAAATGAAGGCAGATCTCCCCAAAGGGACACAGATGGGGAAAAAAGCTGACTAGGGTTATAACTTTCCATTACTCTATCCAAAATGAAGCAACATGTTTTGGCTTTAGCTCTACTTTAACTTATTTATGCTAGAAGTCTGTATTTAATATTTGATATTCATTTTTTCAAATTATGGTAGTAAAAGTGTTTATTGGTAATATATAGTAAACAATGATCAGAAAATATGCTAGAGTTATTGTCTACAGACCTGAATAAATGGTGCCTGAAAAGCAGCGCAAGTACTTTTCTGAGCAGCAGGCATTTTGCTACAGGCAACAGAATGCTCAAGTGTGAACAGGGGCCATTAGAAATAATGGGATTTTTCTTGTTTAGCGTTTCTGAGCGTCAAGCTGAAAAACATTCAAGTGTGTATGGCGTCTTATTGCCATACACTTTTTAAAAATATATTTTTTTCTGCCTGTAATTTTACCTTCCTAAAAACATGGTTTGTCACTTTCTTGATTTCCATGATAAACTTGGATAAGTTCATTATTTTCATTCCCCTTTTGGTTTGAGTGACTTAATACAGATGTGAAAATATACTTTGTTGTGTCCATATTCTAAATACAAGTTTAACCATTTGTCATGATGCTTGGAATAAACTTCCAGCAGAGGTAGTGAGCCAGTCAACAGTACATGGCTTCAAACATGCTGGGGACAAACATAGATCTATACTCAGACAAAACCGTAAATGAAATAAAAAAAAAAACAAAATAAAAAAAACAGGCAAATTCGATGAACCACTCGGTCTTTTTCTGCCATCACTTTTCTTTGTTTCTAGGTCTGTTTAATGTGCTGCCTGCCATTACTGGGGTTGACTTGCTAAAGGCAAATAGACAGGTGCTCCAGAGCTTAGTAAATGAGATAAAGCTTCCCTTTGCCAAGAATACCCAATCACATGCAAGGAAAATAAAAAAAACAGCATTTTTGCTTGCACGTGATTGGATAATGAAAGTCAGCAGAGCTTCTGCTCATTTACTAAGGTCTGGAGCAACTGCACTTGCAGAGTGCAATTGCACTTTGCAAAGTGCACATTCTAATTGCCATTAGTAAATCATTGTCTATAAGAAGTTATTGTATAATTTAATGTCATACATGTTATGGGTTATCACAATGTTTGTCTCAATATATCTGAAAAAAGAACTCGCACATTGTGGCAAGGCAAGCTGTTTTAGCACAGATGCTGCACTCGAAGTCTGAACAGAGAAGCTGCACTGACAGTCTGAACACAGGCTCTGCATGCAGGATAACTGAAACCTAAAGCAGACTATAGACAAGTCTAGAAGTAAACATTCTGTCAACTGAAAAATGAAAATGGCGTTCATTTCGTCATACAATTGTGCCATCAAGTGTTCTGTTTTAAAAAAAAAAAAAATCCAGCATGTTGGATCAGGAACTTTTGGTTGTGGTACAAAAATCGTGTCGCAGCTGACACACCAATGATGCGAAAACTGAATGATCTGACAATCAACACAAATTTTTGTTAATTTTGAGTTGTCTGTGGCCTGCTTGAGTGGTGTGTTTTCAGACTCCTGATACCCTGTGTGCACATCACACACAGGGCAGACGCTGCATGAGAAGTGTGTGTGTGTAATTTCTATTTATTATTTTACTTAACAAATACAAGCTAACTAGAAATACCTAATTGTTCAGCATGTCTGATATTTTTTTCTTCATATACAGCATTTTTTCCCACTCCATAACTATGATCAGCTTTCCCTGTGGCCTTGTACCCAGAAGTGATGACTGCACTGTCAATTGACTGACTACTGTATGAGGGCAATGTGAAAATGCTAACCACTAATGCACAATGTCTTCTTGACAGTCAATACTGTACATTCTAAAAGACTTTAAAAGGCAAATGTTAAATGCAGCTGTCAAAATGTCTCATATCAATTTAAAATGGGGTTGTAAAGCTGTTATACACCAGGCTCAGAATCGGTAATAAACAGTGACATTTCTCAGATAATGGCAAACTTTAATTTTGGTTATTACGTAGTTGTAAAATAGAATGGATTGCGATGAGAAAAAGTGAGATGTAAAAATACTCCTCAGGACCGGCAGGTAAGGATTAACATGTCAATAATAGTGATTTTGTTTTTTATGTAATTTCTAACTTGTTGGATTTTTTTTTAATGCAACTCTTAGCTTACTACCCCTACATTTTTCAGAGTAAATTTTAATTATGCATTGAGTAATTAAATTGTCTTGCCTGGTAATTAGAGTATCTCACATGTGTAGTGTAATGCCAGCAGGGCAATTGTTTTGGGTGCACTGGGAGCTTGCTACACAGCACCTTACCTGCCTCCTCTATGGATCCTCCAGATGCTGCTTTGCCCAGAGCATGGGATTGACCATCCTCCTTACAGGTCATTCTGTGTTATACACTTCCCTCCAAAGCACAGATCCCCTGTGGCTCCTCTACAGCTGCTGGCTTCTCCTCTTCTCCCCTCCTGCTGGCTTTGGGTGGAGCGGGGAATACCACAGGGGGTTTTAACTGTCCAAATAGATCAACCCACTGCTCTGAAAATTCTTGTATTGCCATCCCTCCCTCACTGAGCCCCTGCACCCCCCTGCAGCGCTGCTGGCCAGCTTCCTCTCCTTCCCCTCCCACCAGCTGCCGATGTTGCTGGGGCATGGGATCAATGTCAGAATGGGGGAGGGGGCTGGTAAACATGTGATTTTTACCAGTCCATTACCGAATGAACACAGTGAGTGTTTGGTACCCTTATTGCTCCTGTGTTCATTCATCATGGAAGCATAGTAAGCTGTGTTTATTACACTTCTGTTTGTGAATGAGCAGCTTTGTACAGGGTGCTTTAATTTCAATCACCTCCAGTGCAGCTAATACTGCAGAGAAAGGGATTGGGGATCTCTATCCTTAGTCCCTTTCTCTGTCTCAAAAAAAAAATACACCAGGGTTCTGTTTAGACCCCTGATGTTTCACCAAAGCCCCACTCCAAAAAAGTAACAAAAATATTAAAAGCCACTGCTCTCAATATGACATCTATGTGGGTGCGTGTCCCTGAACTCACATTGTCTGCGTTTAGGGCTGTACACCCACATACAGATGTCAGATCGGGAGCAGAGGCAGTATCTGTGCATCTGCTTTGTCCAATATTGATATCAAGATAACTGCCTGCACAAGCATGCAAAGAACACCAGTGCATTCCTGTGTTGGCAGACTTTGTTCTCTATGGATGTATACTTTAGTATGCCACAAGGATTTATTAGGAATTTAGCAGGAATTTTCTTATGTTGTGTGCTAATAATGATTTTAGTGTGTTTTTTGTGAAAATAGGGATTTGACAAACAATTGGGCAACTATTGCGGGACCTAAAAATGGATCCCTGTTCTGTTTCAGTTGTAAACGCCCACCTTGAAGAATCCGTAATGACACTACTCCTTATAATGCTGTCATGCACCAGACAAAAATTCGGAATTAATTACTCCAAATAGCCACATGTAAAAGGAAGGGAATCGCTCATGGTGCAGTAAATAAATGGACCTCCATTGCCCCAATGACTATGTCCGCTTGGACGAACCACATCGGTTGGAGATACAGTTGTGGCGTCATCTCTCCCACCAGGGCACCAGTATGTTTTGGTTCTGTGTCAGATGTGAGTATATGTCTATTTTAAAATAAAACCTACTTTGAATTACTGCATTCTGAGCGATCCCCTTCCTTCCTGTGTGCATATGACTCCAGGGCTGTATGTTCACTTTATTGACCTTCCGAAGCAAAAGGGGAGTAGGGAAGGGGCTTCCTGCACTCCTCCAGACCTGGGGCCTTCTTAAGCCTCATGCACATAGGGCATTCGATTTTCTCCTCTGAAAATCCTTTACTCCTGGCAGGAAAAAGCAGCTTAAAAGCATATGCAAACTCATCTATTCAGAGTTAATGCATTCTATTGGCCAGAATATTATACAGTATATTTATTCTGGCTATTAAAATGCATTAATGCATCCGCTTTTCACGCACATACTACAAGAGCTTCCCGGACATCCTAGCCCCTCTGCTAAGGGTAGCCTTCATTGACCTTAGAGACTGGTGATCCTTAAACCCTTTCAGCTTCAATTTCCATGATTCCAAAATTTTTACTGGTCCTGGTGCCTACTCCTACCATGGCTGAGATTCAAAGGCAGGTAATGCGCTTCATATGACATCATGGTCAGCCTCGCATCTCAAGACAAATTCTATTTCATACAAGACCTTGCAGAGGCCTAGTGGTCCCAAACTTCCACAGATACTTTCAAATAGCAGAGATCTCACAACTTACAAAATATCATGCTAGCAATGAAACTCCTCTGTGGGTAAATAGGGAGGCAGAGGATTGCGCCCCTGCTTTCTATATACAACTTGCAATGGTTACACCCAGAAGACAGCATCCATTGCTAACCTGGTCTCTCAACATTTGCTGCATGTTTGGGATGACCTTACGTATTCTGGGGTTTACTGTCTCTGCATACCATTGCTGTCCTTTCTGCACTATTCTGCATTCCCTCTGGTCTTTGCTTCACCACAGGCTTTCAAGCATTGGATTTCCACTCTAGTGACTGCCAATGGCATAAAATCTTTTACAGACCCACAGGCCTCCCATCAACTCCCTTCATCTGAACTATTTAGATATTTGAAAGTTAAGCAATATATTTCCTCCACAATAAAAACATGTTGCAACAGACTTGGATTTACCTTGTTTGAATCAAAATTTTTAAAAGATCCACACTCTTCAGTCATAATTTCACTTTTATATATTGCTAATATCCAAATTTTCTCCTTATTCGCTCTCCTATATGTTCTCCTGGGAGAGGGACCTGGGTATGTAATTAGACTCGCAAGACTGGATTCAAATATGGAATACCACCAAGTCTGGCTCCAGGAATTTATTAGTGGTTGAGACCAATTACAAAGTTTACTTCCGCTGGAACTTAGTGCCATCCAGGCTAGCCCATGCCTTTTCAACCAATTTCCTGACCTGCTTTTGTGGCTGTCCAGACACAGGGTCATATTTCCATATATGATCAACCTGTGCAGTGGTTCAACGTTTTGGACTAATGTCTACAATATCTTGCATAAATTATTGCAGAAACCAATCCCTATGCTTCTGCAAGAAGCTCTTCTTAACCTATGCCCAGCAGAGATCACCCGGCAGCAACACTACCTGATGAACCATATCTTGACGGCTGCGAAGCAGATGATAGCAAAGGCTTGGTTATTTGATACGTTATTGATATCCAAAGTTCACTTTCACTTGCAATGGGTCCTAGTCAACAAAAAAACCTTACAGCTTACTTGCAAGGAACGATGTCAAAATTTCACAAAGTATAAGACCCCTGGGTCTCTTATTTTCTCCAAAAGGACTTCAACTGTCACCTTCTGGTCTTCCTAAATTTTGAAGCGGCCTTGGCCAGAGTCGCTAGGATGGACTGAGGTCACCCCTCTCCTTTTTTTTTTTTTTTTTCTCTCCTTCCTTTCTTTTTTACCTTTTATTACACATAGTGTTCATTAGCCTTACTCTCTCCGGGATCAGGTTCCTACTTCGGACCCTTGAAATAGTACCTCTAACATGGTCTGATACCATTTAAAATTATTTTCTTTTGCTCATTACATAGATTTTTAAAAGGCTGATGAGCCTTCTTCAGTATTCTATAATTTGTTATAGCATGCTTCAGTGAATGGAGCTGTGTATCTAAAAATCTTGCTTATACCTGAAGCGACTTGCTGTATCTATACCTGTTTGATTAACATCTAGTTTTTATGTGTGTCTGAATGCCTCTAGGCTAACAAAGAGATACTTTTGCAGGTTGAAAAAGTCAAATGCCTGTAAAAGAGGTGTTCTTTGCGCCCTGTGTGCATGAGGCCTTAACTGGGGGAGCGTGGAGAGAGGGATACTACATTCCTGAATAGGGGTCCCCTCTGATAACCCCCTGCACTTCTCCTGGATAGTGGTCTCCTTCTACTGGAGGGGGTTTCCTGTATTCCTGTACTTTCCTATATTCCTGGATGGGAGGGAGGTGTCTCCTTTGATCATACCTCTGCACTCCTCCTGAATGGGGGTCTCCTTCTACTGGAGATGAGGAGGAAGGGTTCCTATATTTCTGGATAGACTTCCCCCTGTGCTTGTTTGTATTCTTCATGGGATTGGGAGTCCCCTCTGATCAAACCCATGAATTTCTTGCTAGTGGTGGACCTCTGAAAATTTTCAGTGTAAACCTGGAAGTGTGTATGTGTGGAGAAAGGGTGACTCTTTGTCCACATGTAAAAGGTTCTCCCCAGGGCCAGAACAAGGCAGAAGAGGCATGTTCCTTTGACACAATGTTATGTAGTAGGAGAGAGGGTGCACTGGGAGCTTGTGGCAGCTGCATTGGCCGGCTGCCTCACTGACAGGAATGGCAGGACCATTCACACAGTGCAGTGAGAAGCTGCAATGAGTCCCAGCTGGCTTCTTACACTAAATATGCCAGAGCTGGGGACCAGAAGACTGACAAAGGACAGTGCTGGATCTCTGGACAGGTATGCGCCAATTTATTAAAAGTCAGCAGCTACAGTATTTGTAGCTCCTGACTCTTATTTTTATTAATCTGAATGAAGAGCCACTTTAAGAAGCAAATTCATGAATGTCCAGTCCATTACATTTAGCAAAGGTGATTTCAGATGTCCTGTTTTATTACTGTTTACTGAAAATTGTATTCTAGTTAAAGTAACTAGCATAATTAACACATACAGTACATAACATACATTATATGTGCATTCCCTCGAGTAATTTCAGGTAATTACAAACTGCATTCCATTTTAATAGAAACTTAGTTCAAAGTCAATTTCACAGTCAAATATGGATAGAAATAGATTATCCAACTCTATACACCAGAAGGTATTTTTCATAGAAGCTATTTTAACAAGCTGATTAAAGATACTCTACGTACAAGGTGATTTGACCTTCCAAAAATCTAGCATGGATTCTAGAAATGCACATGTGAATAATCTACATTGCACTCTTCATTTATCTCTATATATGAATAGAATATTAATAATATAGAATATTTAGAGAGATTGTGCTGTGTTTTTGTAAATAAACTAATGTGAAAAAGTAAGTACACCTCATAGAAATTCGTTAACTTTTTCAATATATTCGAGCTACCAAACTTTGAAAATCTGTTCAAACAGTGTCTGCAGATAAAGGTGATATATACTGATATCTTTTTAGATATACTATCTGCCACCCCTCTCTGCCAATCCCTCCACTGGCTCCCAGTTGCCTAACAGATAAAATCCAAAATACTAACAATGACATATAAAGCCGTCCACAACAATGCCCCAAATTACATAACCAATCTTGTCTCTAAATATCACCCAAACCGTACTCTCCGCTCCTCGCAAGACCTCCTGCTCTCTAGCTCCCTTATCTCCTCCTCCCATGCTCGTCTCCAGGACTTCTCCAGGGTGCCCCCCATCCTCTGGAACTCCATACCCCAATCTATCAGATTAACGCCTACTCTACTTACTTTTAGGCGATCACTGAAAATCTATCTCTTCAGGGAAGCCTATCCCACCCTCTGCTAATACTGGAATCCTCTACTCTTCCAACAACTCCATCCCCCACAGTTATTACCTATTGTACCATTAACCCCTCCCTCCTAGACTGTAAGCTCCAAGGAGCAGGGCCCTCAAATCCCTCTTGTATTGAACTGTATTGTTACTGTATTGTCTCCCACTATAATGTAAAGCGCTGAGCAAACCGTTGGCGCTATATAAATCCTGTATAATAATATACTTGACCACATGACTTACGAACTTGCAGATTTGTTACATGGAAAAAGTAAGAAAACTTCACCACTTCAAATCCATGAATTTAGAATCGGGTGTTCCAGATTAGGTGCCAGTTATTAGAACTTCTTTATAGATTATGCAGCAGAACATGTCTTAAGGCTAGGTTCACACCTATGCAGTTTGCGTTTGATCCATTTCTGCAGTGCGTTTTGCATTGCATTATTCATTTTTGCACATGCATTTTTGATGCTTTTTTTATACATTTTGCTATTTTCTTCTTATTGCTAGGTAGATCTAAAACGCAGCAAAAATGCAGCAAAAACTCACTACATGCTTTTCTGCAGCGCTTCCACTGAAGTCTATAGACGTTTTTCTGTTCAGAAAAGTCCCTGACCCTTTCCAAAAAATGCACCAGAAGAAAATTTGGAGATGTGAACATGTCCCATAGGAAAATCATGTTAAATGTACTGTAGTGCATTTCTGCAAAACGCTGTGGAAACCGCTTAGGTGTGAACCTAGGGTAAACCTCAGATATTCAGGATCTGGGTTCTATTTGCAATAGATGTGTGTGGTGTCACCATGCCACGATCAAGAGAGCTCTTTAGACCTCGTTCACAACTTATGTGCATAAAAACTAATGGAAAAACTGCATCAATTTCATTTGCACTTTATATCAGTTTTCATGCATTTTTTTAATGCACAAATAGACATCACACTCTGTCATCACTTTCTCTTGTGCCCTGCTCACAGCACAATGTTGATGTCTCGTCAGTTTTTTTCTACGTAGAAAACTGCATACACGTTACAGATTCCTGTGCAGAAATGATCTGCATGTGATACTAGTGTTGTGTTGTGAACAGGGCACATAGAGAACAAATATTTTCTTTGTGCCCTTGCAGAACGCATGCAGAAAAACTCACATCTCTGCACGCTGATGTGAATGCGGGCTTAAGGCGATGTAAACTCGTGTTGGGAGGAATGCTAATGTGTCCCTTATTCTCAAGTCCAAAAGTTGGGAGGTGTGTGTGTATGTGTGTGTATATATATATATATATACATATATACAGTTGCAAGAAAAAGTATGTGAACCCCTTGGGATTACGTGGAGTTTTGCATGAATTGGGCATAAAATGTGCTCTGAACGTCATCTAAGTCACAACAATAGAAGAACACAGTCTGCTGAACATAATACTACACAAACATTAGATGTTGCCATGGTTTAATTGCACATAACATGTAAACATTCACAGTGCAGGGAGGAAAAAGTATGTGAACCTTTGGACTTAATAACTGGTTGACCCTCCTTTGGCAGCAATAACCTCAACCAAACGTTTCCTGTAGTTGCAGATCAGACCTGCACAGCGATCTGGAGTAATTTTGGACCACTCCTCTTCACAAAACTGTTTCAGTGTAGCAATATTCTTGGGATGTCTGGTGTGAATCGCTCTCTTAAGGTCATGCCACAGCATTTCAATCGGGTTGAGGTCAGGACTCTGACTGGGCCACTCCAGAAGGCGTATTCTGTGCTGTTGCAGCCATTGTTTTGTTGAATTACTTGTATGCTTTGGGTCATTGTCCTGTTGCATCACCCATCCTCTACGGAGCCTCAGTTGGCGGACAGATGGTCGTACGTTTTCCTGCAAAATGTCTTGATAAACTCTGGAATTCATTTTCCCATGAATGACAACAATCCGTCCAGGCCCTGAGGCAGTAAAGCAGCCCCAAACCATGATGCTCCCTCCGCCATGTTTTACAGTGGGGATGAGGTTTTGATGTTTGTGTGCTGTGCCTTTTTTTCTCCACACATAGTGTTGTCTGTTCTTCCCAAACAACTCAATCTTGGTTTCATCTGTCCACAGTATATTTTACCAGTAGTGCTGTGGAACATCCAGGTGCTCTTTTGCAAACTTCAAACGTGCTGCAATATTCTTTTTGGACAGCAATGGCTTCCTCCGTGGTGTCCTCCCATGTACTCCATTCTTGTTTAATGTTTTCCTTATTGTAGATGTGTCAACAAAAATGTTAGCATGTGCCAGAGATTTCTGTAGGTTTTTAGCTGACACTCTGGGATTCTTCTTTACCTCATGCAGCATTCTGCGCTGTGCTCTTGTAGTCATTTTTACAGGACGACCTCGCCTAGGGAGAGTAGCAACAGTGCTAAACTTTCTCCATTTGTACACAGTCTGTCTTACCGTGGACACATGAACATCAAGGCTTTTGGAGATACTTTTGTAACCCTTTCCAGCTTCATGCAAGTCAACAATTCTTGATCGTAGGTCTTCTGAGAGCTCTTTTCTGTGGGGCATGGTTCACATCAGACAATGCTTCTTGAAACCAGTAAACCCAAAACAGGTGTGTGTTTTTTAAGGGCAGGACAGCTGTCAGCAACACATCCAATATCATCACACTGATTGGAGTCAAGGTTGGCTCACTCCTGGCTCCAATTAGCTCTGGGAGAATTCATTAAGCTAGGGCCTCGCATACTTTTTCCTCCCTGCACTGTGAATGTTTACATGTTATGTGCAATTAAACCATGGCAACATCTAATGTTTGTGTAGTATTATGTTCAGCAGACTGTGTTCTTCTATTGTTGTGACTTAGATGACGTTCAGAGCACATTTTATGCCCAATTCATGCAAAACTCCACGTAATCCCAAGGGGTTCACATACTTTTTCTTGCAACTGTATATATATATGTACACACACACACTATATTGCCAAAAGTTTCCTCTGACTGGCTGCGGCAAAGTTTGATGTCATCAGTCTTCGTCTCCGCCTCAGCCAGTCAGCGTAAGCTTTGCATTTAATCAAATAATGCAAAACTTCCTCTGAATGGCTGAGCCAGACTTGATTTTGTTCTGGGAGTGAGGCAGGAAGTTTTCACCCTGCTGTTGTACAACATCGCTGTATATTGTATCTAGCTGAGGATACATACAGTACTCCCAGCCACTGCACCTGTTAGTGGACTAGGTTAGTCTAAACAAACTATTTTATGTTAAATGAAACCTGGAGGTCAGCTTTAATGTGATTTGTAAACCCATAAATTATTTTTTAATAACAAATATGTCACATTTACTTGATCTGTACAATAGTTTTGCACAAAGCAGCCCTGATCCTCCTTTTTTTGGGTCCCTCACCAGTGCTCCTGGCTCCTCCTTATGTTGACTCACTCCCGAGCTAGCTCTGTGTCACTTCCCCACTACCTTTCACAGTTTGGGATGCCCTAAAATGCTAGGATAGTACAAACACCCCCCCCCAAATGACCCCTTTTTGGAAAGTGGACACCCAAGGAATTTGATAAGAGACATGGTGAGTATTTTGCAGATATCATTGTTTGTCTCAAGGTTTTAAATAAAAAAAAGAAACCACACATTCTCATTTTCTTTTTTCATTTTCCTCTTATCAAATATCTTGGAGTGTCTAGTTTCCAAAAAAGGGTCATTTGGAGGGGTGCTTCTACTATCCTGGCATTTCAGGGCCTCCAAAACTGTGATAGGTAGTCAGGAAGTGTACTGAGGAAACCATGCTTTGAAGGTGCTTATTGGATTTTGGAGTCCTGTTAGTAACTAGACTGCCAAAAAGTATCTCACATGTGGTGTCACCATAATTGGGAGAAGTAGCAGAATGTGTTTTAGGGTGTAGTCCCACATATAACCATGGCATGTGTGAGAAATATCTTATTAAAGTGCTAACCTTGTGTTTAAAAAAAGAAAAAAGTAATTTTCCAATAGCTTGTGACAAAAAAAATCTTCCATGAACTCAACATGCCTCTTAGCAAATACCTTGGGGTGTCTACTTTCCAAAAAGGGGTCATTTGGAGGGTGTTTGAACTGTCCTGGCATTTTATGTCCAACATTAGAAGCTTATGCCACACATCACCCACTCTTCTAACCACTTGAAGACCAAGCATTTTCTGATACTTTTTGCTTACGTACAAAATGTTTTTTTGCTAGAAAATTACTTTGAACCTCTAAACATTATATATTTGTCTAAAGCATAGGTCCTTGAGACTAAAACAAGGGGTGTTGCAATTTTTTTTATGTCAAACAGCATTTGCACAGTGATTTTTCAAATGCAAATTTTTGGGAAAAATACACCTTTAGAATTTTAATGCACAAAAACACAATATATTGCCCAGTTGTTTGGTAAAATATGATGTTACATTGTGCAATTTTTTACATACTGACAGGGGACCAACTCTTGCATTCGCATTAGCACATGAGGGACGGGTGCTTTTTTATTATTATTATTATTTATTTATTTATTTAGCCTTTTTTTATTTTTACACTGTCCCTTTCATTTTTTTTTCATTTTTTTTAATCCCTTTTATTGTTATCACAGGGAGTGTAAATATCCCCTGTGATAACAATAGGCAGTGACACATACTCTTCTCTGATAAATCTGGGGTCTGTTAGACTCTAGATCTCTCCCCTGGAAGCAGGCATCATCCTGATATAACCACTCCAGCGACATACCAATTTGTTGTTGGTCCTTGTTGGTCATATATGTAATGTTCATTTTTTTCATGAGATTGCTATCACTGAAATGCATGAAGCGGATTATCGTCTCATATCAAAACCTGACCATGGCAGCAGAAAACATGGGCATGCAATGAATCAGGTCTGTGGACCAATATGACCACAATTCATTCTTTTTTTGTAATGCCCATGTTGAAGGTTAGCCCCAAAAAAGTTAAATTTAAAAACAGTCTTGGGTTTCCATGCGAATTGTCTGGGAAAAGCTGAATTGGGTTGCCAGCGATGTACTGCTGTGCGTATAAATTGTCTTGTCCCACAATCAATTGATACAAATCTTTAGTGAAAAACAGCTCAAGAAATTCAAGGAGAATTGTTAAATTTGCTGTTTCCACCTGAATTTCAGATTGGGCAGAGAATGGGGGAAGTACCGGTGCTTCAGAATCTGTGGGCTGCCAATCAGGATTTGCAAGCACATCTGGAAGGACACTACGGGCTCTATGGGCCTGTGTTCAAATTCTTGGTGGCTGCAGGATGCTACTAGTGCTAGCCACCGCACCAGCTTGTACTGCACATATGAGACTCACTATGTCACCAAGTGATACTGCAGTGCTGGTGTGTAAAATGCCAGGATGTACTAGGCCACTGGTGCCTGCTAGTTTACCAAAAGGTAGTGTGGTACTAGTACTGCTGCACCCTGCTGCATATTAGACATGCGTTCCTAGCACTTTTGCTACATGGGGTCCGGTATGCCTGATCTTAGCAGGGACCTCTTCTCCATCATCTGAGCTACCTGTCAAGGTGCTTCTGCTCTCTACAGGTTCGTATTCTGAGGCGGATTCTGTCGGAGAGGCTTCCCCTTTGTTCTTATTTCACATGCTCAGAATCCTGTAGGCCTCTTCACTAGTGTACCTTTTCTTTGGACATTTTGGCCACTAAATGTATAGGTACCTAGTGCAACTCATGGGAAAAAGAGCTCTTGGCTGTCAGGGATTACTTGAAATAAAATTTGCCTGATTCTGCTAATGCTGTGGTTTTGTGTGTAGTGTATCACAGGTGACAGTGATAGGACATTACACTGACACTGCACTTCTTAGAGGGGCTAAATGCTGGTGCTGGCTGCAAACGAGGATAATCCTGCTAACACTGCCTTTTTGGGGACACCATACTAAGGAGGCACTAGCATAGTTCTGTTCGTAATCAATATATTGATTGGTACAAACACTATACTTGTAATGGTGGTGGTCAGCAACCTATAGTATGAGTGCGATAGTGTGTGGGCAATCTAATGCTAGCTGACCCTGGCTGGGAAGCGTGCTAACTGACCCTGACACTATCTGATGTTGCTAGCGGCAGTGGGCAGGTGACCGGCAAGTAGTTAGAAAAAAGAAAACATACAAAAACCTAAAAAAAAATTTAAAATAATTTTTTATTCAATATTTCAATTTTTTTTTTTTAACTTTCTTCAGGGCAGTTCAATGCTACCATACCATGCCACAGCTAATCACATGATCACTGGGTACCGATTACCAGGATCTGCATTCCACTGTGTCCAGTGGACACTGCAGATGCCGGGGGGATGCCCCCCGCCCCGTGCCCCCCTAAGTTGGTATAGGCATATTGACGTACTGCTACATCACTCTGCCTGTACATGCCGCCTACCCATAGTAGAAGTACAGTCAGTAAGTGGTTGAATACATAAAAATATTTTGGTATGCAAATTAGTCAAAGAGCTTTTGCTAAATCAACTAATCCATGTTGTCACTGATAAAGTTGGTCTGGGAATCCTTTTGGCCTGGGCATCTAGGTATTAATGATATCTGGTCAAGGAAAGGTTAACTCAAACTTTTCTGAGCTTAAAATTGTTTCAGGACAGTAACTTATGCAGGCCATAGATGGGGAGAAAATGGCCGATTTTTCGTCCGAAAATAAAACCGGCCGATTATCTTATCGTTAGTGGACGATTTTGTCGGCCGTTTTTCGTGTATTTTGGACTTTCAGATTATCGGTGATGTTGGAAAATTTTCGAAAAACGCCCGACTTTATCCTCATTGATGGTCAAAAACGAACGATCGTTTTCCGAAAAAGGATCACAAAGGTCACAAAATGACATCATTTCCCGTTATAGGTTACTCATTAATCGGCCGATTTTCGTAATAATTGGTGGTCAGGTAAGTTTTTTAGACCGACCGATAGTTCGTTAATCGGCCGAAAATCTGCCGTTTTTCTCCCCATCTATGGCCTGCATTAGAAAGTGCTAAAGTTAGGTGGGTACGCATAACAGAAAGACAAGAAGCATTGTCAGAAGGAGGCCAGTAATGGAAGTCTCAGTGCTGACTGTGTGCTTTGCTGTCTACCAGGGCTGAGTGCTGGGGAAATTTGCATTGTGCATTTGCTGTAGATTAGCCATTCCATTTGAACTGTTTCTTTTAATAAATTGTTTGATTTTGTTTACCATTTAAACCTTGCCACTGGAATGGCAGATACACAGTAACTATGAAATAACTGTGCATCAAAATTACAGATTTACTATTGATTAAATTTCTTCCATCATTATCTAAAGCAAGATTTATTGAACTCTATGCTTGTCAGGATTACAACATGAGATAAAAATTTGTTTTTGGCAGCATTTAACTCCAGACATTTTTATTCGTAATACAATTCTCGATGTCCAGCATCTCCTTTAGAAAAGAAACCTGTAAGCAAAAATTAGCATAAAATGAAATAGAGTGGTATTTATAAGCAGAAACAGCAACTGCCAATTTATAAACTGTCATGGATATCATATTACTTCCACACAAGATACTTTTGTTGATCTGTCTGAGAATAGATGACTGATATTACTCAGTCACCATATACAGAAGATGCAAACCAAGCAGCTTTATATAAAGCAAAATACAGTTTTCTTCCAATGAATCAGCAGAATTATCTAACCTTTTAAAGAGCATGTTTCATCTTTGTACTAAAGAATTGCTAATACTAAAATAAACACTTTGTCTAAAAGTGATATCCTAAATGCCTAACAGGCACCCTCAGGTGTATGCACTTACCTTTTTCAAATGTATTAAGCTCCCCTGCAGCCTCTAAACCTTGAGAATCTGATTTGCTTTGATTTGCTAGACTTTGTGGAAATCTTGGCTTTGTCTGAGAAACTGGCATACCTCTTCTGCTTTTTGCAGTGTTATATTGGTCATTAAATTTACCTAAAGCCCACCTCCAGGATGAATGTAACCCCCCTCCCATCCACCTCTGTCTAATTGCTGAGTTAAGCAAAAAAAAAAAAAAACCTCTTTAGATCTCTTTTTTCATTTAGCTTAAGGTGGAACTAAAGTCCCGCAATCAAGAACTACTAGCATGCAGGCTCTTTGCTGCAGAAGAGACATGCCATATCTTTTCTGCAATAAAGGAAACCTACCTGCCCACTCGAAATAATCTTTGAAATGTACACTGAGCTGTGAAAGTTCAGCTCAGTTTACATTTCAGCACAGTACATGTGTACTGGAATGGTTGCAGAGGTGACATCATTCTGAGCCTGTCAATGAACATGGCCAAGGACTGGCACCCAGCAGAAGATGCTGACGCTGGCAAGGAGATATATGTTTAGCATTACTTTAGGCTGTAGTCATGTGATCATTTCACTTTGAGGCCTTCTTTCTGTTCACTTCTTGGATGGGTCCTTCTTCTGGGTGTCCACGTTACTGCCTGTGTGATGTTGACATTTGTTATTTGCTGGGCAGTAGAGGAGTCCACTTAGGATCCAGAAGAGACCTGATGTTGTGGACTGCTGCAGATGTCAGTAGAGCGGAAATGAGACTGGTGTGAGCAGGTTAGAGCAGGTCAAGTAGTATCAGAGAGTATGATAACACAGGAGGGTTGGGCAGAAGCATGGTTTAGATCAGGGATGTCAAACTAGTGGCCCTCTAGCTGTTACAAAACTACAAGTCCCATCATGCCTCTACCTTTGGGAATCATGCTTGTAACTGTTAATCTTGCAACGCTTCATAGGACTTGTAGTTTGGTAACAGCTGGAGGGCCATCAGTTTGCCACCTGTGGTTTAGATGAACCAGGTCAAAAATGTGTAGGTCAAAGTCCGAATGGTACATAGACAGCAATGAGGAGAGCAGGGTCAAAGCAAGCTGGGTCATACATGATAATAGAGCAGATACAGCCTGGGACATTAGGTAGTTGCCACTATCAGGAGCACTGGTGGTGTGCACAACAGGTGCTCTAAACATGGGCAGCAAAAAGTGAGCCAATCCCCTTTGTTTTCAGGTAAGGCCTGTCTCAGGTGAGTTTTGCTCAGTCTTAAAAAGACAACCCAAATCCTGGTCCTGACAGGAACAAGGATAGTGAAGGAGACCAGCTGTAGAGGATCAATGTACAGTGCTGGACTAGAGGTCCTCACAGGTGAAGATGATGTTAGTGAGGGACCTAGATAGGGGTACTCAGGTGAGTATAACGAACTTCACCAGGTGAGGAAAAACAATCAGGTAACAGGATAGGGTGGAGTGGGGGTGTAGGAGTTAGGAAAGAGAAATGTATTGATTTTGCTCTTCCCATGCAAGGCAAAGCAACAGGTTTATCTCTCTCCTTCTTCTGACTGCTTATTTTCACCTTCCACCAGTTTCCACTTACCTCTGTTATTCACAGATGTGAAATGGAGAGGCACGGTGTAAACACCAGGTCAGTGTGGCCGACGTTTACCCAGGACTATGTACTCTAGCCCTGCCCTCACATGATAATAATAATTTTCTGTTTGGTTGCCTACTACTTCAACATCGGAGGAAGCAGAGACAGTCCCCATACTCCTAATCTTACCTAAAAGTAGTACATGGCTGCAGCCGAACCGAAACTCTGGATTCTAATTAGTACTATTTCAGTCTTCCCGTCACAAGTCCTGTGAGTGCCTCATATTGATATAAAGAATTTTGGTTATAATCACATGCAATGTTTTGAATAAAAAATTCCCAAGTTTATATCCTTGGGTAAATGAATCTCTAACTAGTTCTTTAATGGGTGGTAAATTAGCATAGCTTGTAACAGTGTGTTTCAAGGGCCCTGTTTTCACATCTCTCTGATTTTCTAAATGGAAATGTACATTAACACTGCCTTGTGTTCCCGTACTGCTTAAACTGAAGTAAGCTCTCTCCAGGGAGTGTAGAGATTACTCTGTATCTCTGTCATTTCTCCCAGCAGTTTAGATGACTGTATTCATGCAGTGATATGCATTTTTAATATCCACCACTACAGTCCCTACATAGCACATCTAATAAACCTGTCAAAACAACCATATTGCAACTAGCTTTATTTTTAATTAAAGAAACAATTTTGTACTCCTATTATAAAGTAACCAGTAATGTTTGATTTCAAATGATCATTTTTCTCAGTGATGCATGTTACATAACACATTTCCACAAATACAGTTGTATAATGATATAATTTATGCATAACCATCTGCCTTAAAGTGGATTTCTACTCACCTATCAAAATATAAGAGTCAGCAACTATAAAAACTGTAGCTGCTGACTTTTAAAAAACAGCCACTTACCTGTCCCTCGGTCCTGTGATGTGTCCCCCGCAGCCCATTTTACTGGCCGTCCTGTATTCCAGGAGGCCGGCATCTTCAGTGTGGGCACCCAGCTGTGATAGCTTGTGGCTTCCCACTGCGCATGCGGAAGTAGCGCTGCACTTCATGAATGGTCCTGTAGTCTTCTGGGACCTGTCACGTGTCCCAAAAGACTACAGGAATGGAGGGAGAGAGGACACCTCCCGAAAATGGGAGAGGGTACCTGTCAAATTCGGATACCCGCTCCCCCCACCCCCCAAAGGTGACAATCCTTAATGGGGAGCGGGGGAGCAGTCCTTTAAGCGTAACTTCCCCTTTTGGGTGGAGCTCTGCTTTAAACTCTATATTGTACCTATGTGGCTAGCACATTGTTTGTCTCCTTTTGTTCTCCCAGCAGGTTTGACATTCTTAAGGCCCCTTTCACATGGATGGTCCAGTCGGGTCCGCTTGTCCATTTTTCAGGCAGACCCAACCGCACCCTCCATTGATCTGTATGGGTAGTTGAGTGTAATGGACTTGCGTTTGTTTACACCCAGCTACCTCCGATCCGATCCAGCACAAACAAACGGAAGGAGGATCCTTTCCCCTTTATCTGGCCAGAATCAGAGGGCAGTGGAGTGTAGACGAATAGCTGGTCCGTTTACATAAGAGGAGAGCGAGCTGTGTCCATGTCTGCTCTACATAAATGGAGAGGACAATAACCTGTCATCTGGCAGCTCTGCTCAGCTAAGCAGGGGATCAGTGGACAGATTTCCTGCTGAGCAGGACCGAATCCAGCCTGTGTGAAAGGGGCCTTTACATGTGTTGGGCCTAGGGTAGTCATGTTATGCTGCAAAATTCACACTGTCACCTGTCATGTGGCAAAATTATTTCATTCCGCAACGACTGCTTTTTGCCACTATGAACCTTCAGCAATGAATTTCAAACCATCTCAAAATGGCCACCACTGTATCGCTATTGAATTGCTACAGAAATAAGATATACGTGCAAGCTTGGAGTGTAGATGTGTCAGAAGAAATCCCTTACTGTACAGTTGTTCAGGACACCAATGCTTATAGATGAGCTCATCCACTCACAAGTATGGGACTCTCATTGCCTGTAGAACCCTCCTGGTTAGTGTAAGCTGTTAGGAAAATTCAATACAGCTCCTCTGTTTTCAGTGGAGCAAAATTCAATACAGCTCCTCTGTTTTCAGTGGAGCAGTGGTTAATTGTTCTGGCTTGCTCAGTGTCTCACAGGCTGTTGCTCTAATTGCTTTTCCTTATATTATAGAGGATTCTAGAATTATAGAGGAAGGAAGCATGAGAGAAGCAGCCTGGATATTTATGAAGAGTGAGACAATCCTTGAAGAGGTGTACCCAGTGGGTAGCTGGAGAGCCCATAAATAGTATGAGACCTGAGGCAGGGGTGAGGAGTTCCTGAGTCTAGTCCCGCTTAAGGAGACCCCTGGAGCAAAATTTCTGGAGGTGCCATTCAGAAGATATCGAGGTCCCTGTTGGACTGGGAAGCTCAGAAGCCTATATTGTGGTGGTTTATGTAAGGATATATATTATTTATAAAGGGCGTGTCCCTTTCCCTTAGATGAAATATTACAGTGCCTCCAGCCGTTAAAATACGGCAAATATTTAGTAAACCAATAATTTGGACACCTTGATAATTTGATCACCACTTATTATTATACCTTGAATTCTTTTAGCCAATATGATTTCGTACCATACACACAAAATTTGCCTTATAATAGATAAATATAAAAATTTATTTATGTACAAAAATTATATATATATTAACACAAAACGCAAAAGACTGGTGATAAATGAACATTGGTACACACAATCAAAAATATATCCTACCAATGTAAGACACAATAATAAGGTTTCTAACTAATTACATCAATATCACAATTTTTAAATGATATGATTATTTATTAAATTTATTAATAATTAATAATTTCGAATATCTCAAAGGTTATATTCTCACAAGCCGTGGCCATAGGATTGCAAGAAGCAAGCCCTTGATATATGATACTCTGGTTATTAATATTCAATAAATTATGAAATATGAAAAAAATTATAATATGGCAATAAACAATTTTTAACAGTAAAACAGGATCTCTCTACATATATCTAACTACCCAATATTGTTGTGATACACTAAGATAATTTTATGATTCCACACAACAGAGAAAATAGATAATACAAAATCAAATAAACATCTCACCACACCCGGAATTCAGACTAGGCAACTCTCCCGTGGATTTAGCTGGCAGTGGAACGCCTTTAGACTGATATTATAGGGCAAGTGATAGATATTCAGTAGGGGAGAATGTAGGAAGTTATAAGGTTAGAGGTTTAGAAATTTAGTAAAGTTTTAGGAAGTTTGAAAGTATGAAAGAGTAGTTATTCAGCAGAGATCTTCTTCAGATGTCAGGGTCTTCTTGTGATGAGGTCTCTTCTTGAGCTTTTTCTTGATGAGCTTTCTTGTTAAAGGTACAAAGGCTTTTATATCCACTAATCCATTGTTCTAAGATACCTTCCCACCAGGCTTCCTGATTGGCTAGTTGAGAAATGTGTGTACATAAGCTATTTCTCACCTGCCCGCCAGGTGGCGGTCATGTATCATAGAACAATTTGAGTATTTGAGATGACTCATACCTTGGGTGGAATCTTAAGGTAATTTCAGGAATCAAATATACGTCTTTTTCCAGATATAAGTGATCATACCTATGATATTCTAAATAGGGACCATGGAATATAGGTGTATATTCAGTTATTCCTTCTTGAAATACCATCCTGTTTGTTTCCTGATAAGACATGTAACTAATGCTAGTTTATAATACATCTTACTTCCCATCATCTCAATACTCAAGTTAGTGATATATAGTTCCCATTTCTGAATATTTAGTGGTGTGTAAAATCCATAACATCTCATTTATAATATGTTTTTGTAATATATTTTTGCAATTATATACAGTCAACTTTTAGACTTTATATACAGTCAACTTTTAGACTTAAATGTCCTAAATTTCACCCCTTTGTTTTAGAATCAACATTTTCTCTGTGTAGAAAAAAAACTTTCTGTTTGCCTGGCCCTTGTGTTGGACTCATGGTAAACAACTGTTAATGCTTTCACCCTTGGTGAACAATAGTATATTTCAGAGGTCTGTTGGTTCATCACACTCTGCACGTTTTGGTTAAGCTTTCAACCAGTTGAGTTCCCGTCTCATTATTGTTAAAATGTTTGAAAGTCGAAGTCCTATCTGGCTATTGTTTGACTTTCTGTATCTGCATTCTTCTCAACCTCAATATACAAATAGTCCTTGTTGACAGTTCAAACAGTCTTATTGTCTTGGAAAAGTCTTGCTTCCCCCATTCTCCATTTCTTAGCTAGAATCCTTGAGGGTTCAACCAAGACAAAATTAACTCTTAGCATCCGGCTATACTGAGCTGTTTGCCATATAATATTATGTCTTGATAAAGTCATATTTTTGAGACATAATTCAAAAGGTCCACAACAAATCCCCCTTTTTTTGGGGGTACAGGCACGTGTAGAGGGGTGTCTGTATCGAAAAACACGAGTGGGACTTTTGGTTAGAGTGGTCGTTCGTCTTCTCCGGTGAAGTGAATGAAATACAAAAAAAAAAATATAAAATAGCAGCGGTGATGCTGGTTGGTCCTCAACTTGACTCGGCGTCTTTAGATGGACACTCCTGATGACGATCCTGGTCTTGTGATGAGGCCGGCCTGGCCTGGCACATCCACCTTGGGGTCCATGGGTCCTCCGCACGACAGGTCTCTTAGACGGTCTCCTAGGCGGGTCTTTTCCTCTGGACTGGCCCTTGGTGGCCTGGGACATCAGGTTATCGTCTCCGGATCGATCTCTGGCATCTGGTCTTTCCCACAGGACATTATAGCTTCCTTCTAGGGTCTGGTCATTGACACCTCCGATCGCCGGTCTGATCATAGTCTGGGCCTTCCTTTCTAAATTATTAAAATGAACAGTTTAAGTATCGGATATACATACAATTATATTACTGGATCCTGTAAGGCAAAAGATGAGTAATATGTTCAAAGGAAATTTAATAATGATCTCAATATCTCCAGATAGGAACTGGTGGGTTAGTCTTCCAACAACTGCAATTGAGACTTTGGATGGCAAGCACGTAATTGGTTGATGTGCACCCATCTATCACTGATTTCACCATACCGGGTAACCTGCAATTTATATGCGACCGGAGAGATTTTATCAATGATAGAGAACGGACCTTTCCAAGATGGAAGGAATTTCCGTTCCTTCATCTGGTCTCTTGCAAAGTTGTATAGATAGACCTTGTCACCAATCTCATATTCCTTCTTGGAGGTTTTGAGATCATAGTATGTCTTAGCACTAGTTGCAGCTCTTTCCAAATTTCGCTGGGCAAAGGCAAAAGCATATTGCAGATGTTTACGTAAATCCTCTATGTACTGGTGTGTGGTGGTAGCATTGATCAAATTTTGATCTGTAGTGCGATACAATAAGTGCTGGTGCAGTACCATCCGTCTACCTGTCATCAGTTCAAAAGATGACGTTTTTGTAACTGTATTCGGAGTAGCCCTCAACGCCATCAGGACCAGCGGGAGTTTGACATCCCAATCTTTGCCTGTTTCCTTAACAAATTTCTTAAGGACATTAACGATGGTCTGATTGTATCGTTCTACACCACCACTAGAGGCTGGCCGATAGGCGATATGCAATTTCCTCTTAACCCCCAAAATTTTCCACAATTTGGCCATCACTTCGCTAGTGAAGTGTGATCCTCTATCAGACTCTATCCTCTGTGGTAAACCAAAACGTGAAAATACATGATTTATTAGCAATGCAGCACATGTCTCGGAGCTATTATTTGGTGCTGGTATACATTCGACATACTTGGTGAATAAACATGTAACTGTTAACATATACCGATTTCCTCGTGAAGATTTTGTTACGGGCCCAATAAAATCCATTTGAAGGTCTGACCAAGGCATACATATCCCCCTCTTCTGGAGAGGTGCTCTGTGAGTTGGCTTGGTAGGTTGAAATTGGGGACATATTAGGCAACCTTGGCAGTACTCCTTCACATCACGTAACATATGAGGCCAGTAGGCATAATCCCGCAGGATCTCATACGTGATCTTCTCTCCACGATGACCGGAAGTGGGAGCATCATGGGCATGCTGTAGCATCAAACCTCTAAATTTAAGTGGGACGACCCATTGTTGTACGCCACCCTTTGAGGTTCGTATCAACAATCCCTGGTATAAAGAGAATTGGGATTTGGATTTCATTAAGATACGTAAATCCTCCTTCCCACTACATACTTCCTTATTTATGGGATTTTGGTTGGGATCTTCTATATGACTATAAAAAAAGCCAATTATTGGGTCTTCTTTTTGGGCAGTAATTAAATCCTCACTAGGAGAATCGTGACTCCACTGTAATGCATTCGGATCACCAGCTGTTCTGGCCTGTTGCCTGGTGACAGCTTCAACCTGTACGGTACCTAAAAATTGGTCAATGTCTAACAGTTCACCGGTGATTGCCCCTTCCTTGGCTAGAGAATCGGCCAGATCGTTCCCTTCTTTCTCGGCACCTAGAACCTTGGAGTGGCCTTTGGTCTTCTTGAAGTGCAGGGTGAGATCATTGGACCTTACCAGTTCATCGATGTGACAAAAGAGCTTACCATGTTTCACGGGTTTGTGATTACTCTTGTTCATGTTGTTTCGCTTCCACCTAGGGAAATACTCCACAAAACTATTCCTGACATAATTGGAATCGGTTATGATGGCACACTCTCTGATGTTGAACTCTATAGCCATCTCAACTGCTCTAAGGATTGCAGTAAGTTCAGCAACCTGACTGCTTTTTGGTCCAAGTTTGTATCCCACAGAAATTGGGGTGACACCTTGGGTCCAAACGATTCCAATACCTGCCACTAGTTGGAGCTGTTCCCCATCCTTGTGATGAAAAGCACAACCATCCACATATACACACGGCAGCTGTTTACAGTATTCTTCATCGTAAACCTTGTAGGGAGAGAACAGTTGTTCTTCCAGAAAGTCAGTGTCCGGGCCCTCCATAGCAGGCGTAGTTGCGGAACAATCATGGAGCTCGGCTAGGCCCTGGGCTACTGGACTTTCCTTGTTCTGTTTGTACCGAATTTCAAGAGGCCACCCTTGCAAAGACAAAGTCCAAGCAGTGATGCGGCTATTAGACACATTTCCTCCCTTGATACGTTCACTCTTTAAATACTGTAAAGGCTGGTGTGCCGTTTCAACAATGATTCTTTCTCCCTGAATGTATCTGCGGAAATTCTGTAATGCCCACACGGTGGACAATAGAGCTTTTTCACAGTCACTGAACTTTACTTCAACCGGGGACAAAGTTTTACTGGCATAGGCAATCACCTTACTGACATCATCACGTTTCTGGTAAAGAACAGAACTCATACTTACCTGCGTAAACCCTGTCTCTAGATAGAAATTTTTACCCCCTTCGGGATATCCGAGACACGGGGCTTGTGTGAGACGTTCCTTTAATTCCTTCATGGCGTCCTCCTGTTTCTTACCCCACGACCATTCGACATCCTTCTTCAGTAGGTGAAGCAGTGGCTTGCTTATCTCGGCGTAATTATCAATAAACTTACGCGAGTAGTTTACCATACCTAGGAATGATCTCAATTCTTTAAGGTTAGTAGGGACTTTACAGTTCAGAACCGCCTCAACTTTCTTCTTTTGCGGGTTCAAACCTTCAGCAGTAACTTCATGGCCTAGGAAGTTTACCTTCGTGCGACACCACTGGGCTTTTTGTAAGGACAGTTTAACTCCTGCTGCTTTTAATTGGCCCAGGACATGCCGAAGTTCTGTAATGTGTTTGGCCATATCAGTACTTTTGATCAGGATATCGTCCACATATGCCAACGTCCCCCTTTCGAAGGCGTCTGGCATGGCCTTGTGCATGAACACAGCAAATTCATGTCCGGAATTTATGAATCCGAAAGGCATTCTCACCCAACAATATTGTCGATTCCCAAAACTGAAAGCCAGTTTGTATTGGTCTTCCTCACTCACCTTTATGGTCCAATACCCCTGTGCACAATCCAAGGCTGTGAAAACTTGGGATCCTTGGAGCTGGGCGAGACATTGGTCTATGTATGGGACAGGCCATCCTGACATGTACACACGTTTGTTTAGCTGACGGAGGTCAGCGCACAGACGCCATTGTCCATTGGGTTTTAAGATACCCAGGATCGGGTGGTTGTAGGAGCTGTGGATGGGCCGAATTATACCCCTTTCATGTAACTTCCTGATAATCTCAGCTAGAGATTCATAGGAAGCTAATGGTAACCTATACTGTCTTACAAATACTGGTGGGGCATCTGGATCTGTTTGGATCCTAGCGATGTGTAGGTCAGTAGTCCCACAATCGTAAGAATCCTTGGCAAAGATTTCTTGGAATTCAAGGAGAAGCTCTCGGAGCAATTGTCGGTCGAGATCATTGGAACACGCATCGGCGAGGGCCACCATATCTTCCACTAACTCCTTGAATCCAGGAAAGCTTTCCGGCTGACCTATCTCATATGCCTCTTCAAGTTTTGTGGTGAGGTCATTGGGTATGTGATGTGTGTGTGTGTTCTCCTGCCATCCAGGTTCTTTGGGGTACTCTTGTTCTTTGATTGGGTGATCAAAGACAATTGATGTCTCTTCGATTCGACAGGTGCCATCTTTAGAATCGAATGGATAAATGGACTCTATGGTGAAAATACCCTCTGGTAATGAATGGAATGTTTGTTCAATTAATTGTTCCTCCGACAAATATTCATCGGGGATGAGTCCAATCACCTGGTTAGTGACCCCAAAGGTGTAATATTCAGTCTCTACCGCTAGACCAATAAGGGTCTCTTTGGGTAAGACGATGTCCTGATTGGACAGATTATGTACGTAAATGTACATCGGGGATTGATGTGTGTTGACTAGGGGCGTGTGTGTAATGTTCAGTCCCTCCCCCTGCATTTTATGGGAGAGGCATACTAATGCATCTGACCCCTTCAGTCTATGTCCCTTTTTGACTTGGATGGGGAGTATGAAATTATTTATGCCCTTAGGAATTGTAATCTTTTGGGCTACCTGGACTTCAACAGCGTAAGGCATCTGTTGCTGGGATTTTAAAGCTAAGTCCAGATTTTGGTATTTTTCGGGGTCCCCCTTTAGTCGACTCCATAAACAGTCATTAATTAGGTCGACTTGCATTGCAAAGCGATGTAATATATCGTTGCCAAAATAAATTTTAGTTTGGGGATTATCCAAGACTAGGAACACATGGGTGGCTGTTTTGTTTCCTACAGTGACGTTTAAGAGACACCTAGCCATTGAATTGTAATCATCAGAGTCATCAATGGAGTCTGAAATCCAATGACGCTGAGGTGTGGAGAAACGGATCATTTCCATTTCGGTCAGGTGTTTTATCAGCCCATGGCTTACAAAGCTGTGTTCCTGTCTCAAATCTAGTTTGGCATATTTTGACCTATTAAGACCATTTATCCGGATGGGGATAAACAAGTCGCTGTTAACCCTTTCAATACCTGTCAAGAATTGGGTATGATCTCCCCCTTTTCTTGGCTTATCCTCCTGATGAAAAGATATCGTAAGGATGTCATCTTGGAGGGAAATATCTTTGATTTTATCTTGGGGAATTCTAAAAATGTGTTCCTCATCTCTTCTGATAGGGTTATGGTCATCAGGTTTGATAACCGTTACATCAGGAAGTTGGCTGTTCCTGAAATGGATTTCTAATGATCCAGGCCTTTCTTCCACCAGGTGGCAGTGTTGTCGGGAATGGGGAGTTTTAAGTTTCCCATATTTAATTGGGGTATTTACCTGTGACCACAGTACTTGGTTCACACAGTCAACTATGGTGTTCAGCCTTTTTAGGAAGTCCATCCCAATTATCATGTGGTGCCGGGAGATGCTGGCAATGATGATGGGGTGTCTCAGTTCCTTATTACCCAGTTTCAGTTTAAGCCAGGCGGTACCCATGACCTGTAAAGGGTCTCCACCTACACCAATCAATGAGCTGTCAAAGCTTTTAAGTCTCGGCTTGGTGGGCATGACATTCGCCACTTTATCAAAATGTTCCTGTGACATGATGGTTGCTTGGGATCCAGTGTCTATTAAACCGACAATCGAAAGATCACTGGCATCCTGCACCTGTACTGTGGCATAATATCTCCCATCAGATTCAGTCAGCTCACACATGAAATTGGTGTGGTTGAAGATCTGTGGGCCCTTCAATGACATTTGACTAGCTCTTGTGTCACCGCATGTGGTGGACACATTACCCTTATCCTTCCTGGTGGGATTCTTGGACTGTCTCAAGACAGAAGCACAACTAGAAGTTGGTGCTCCATCTGGCTTGTCAATCCCGACGACTTCCGATGCCGCGACTATATTAGGGGCAATAGATGGACACTGAAAAACAGGAGAATCGTTAATACCCAACAACTGGTCCCCCTTTGCCTGAGAACTAGATTCTCTATTAGTAGGCGTGTCAGGGACGGTACACACATCTCCTGTCATTTGACTCAGTGTTCTCCCCTGTTGGTTTAAGGCTTGGTTGCCTGTTAATTCTGTGACCCTTGGTTGGTCACAGGAGCTGCTCCTAAAAAAGGATTGGATGGAAATTGAGTGACAAGCCTGTCCATTTGTTCAGCCATTTTGCTGACCTGTGCCTCTATTTGTCCAATACGCTCAGAGGAGTCATTCTGTTGATTCTCCCTTTTCCTATACTTGCGCTTGTATTTTGGACGAGACTGGTAATGAGACTCAGAGTCAGAACTACTGCTCTGGTCCCGACGCCATTGTTCTCTCTGAGGTTTTGGGGTCTCCCTGTTATTAAAGGGAGCCTGGGGTACTGTATCCCCCCTTTGAGCTTGAGGGTGTTCTTGGCGTGGAGGAAATCTTTGGAAGTCTGAGTTTTTATTAAAATTGGGATTCTTATTGTAATTATGGTTCCTGTTGAAATTGGGGTTCCCATAAAAATTCCCATGTTGGTTTTGGCGAGGATAATAGAACCTCCGAGGATACCATTGACTCCTTTGATTCTCATCACTGTACTGACCCTTACCATACTTTTTATTCTTCTCACTTCCACTACCGTAGTTTCCTGGCTTTTGTCTATCCTTTCTCACCCACTGGTTTTGGGGTGCAAAGTTATGGACCTCCTTCACTTGCTGGGTTTGAGGTACAAATCTAGGGGAACCATTGGTTTTACCCCCACGGACTACTTCCGCATATGATTTTTTCTCTGCCTGCAAATTTGGATTTGGAGGGGAAACGGTAGTGGCTGCTACTATCTTGGGGCTATTTTTAGGTTCTCTTTTTATCCCGCCCTCACTGGACTGTTGGATCAAGAATAAATAGTAGCTCTCTCTCACCAACCAATCAAGAGAGCGTCCTTTTCTGTAATCCTTTGCAAGTCCCAATTTTATGTAAGCAGGTAATGCTTCATAGAATAGTGTCTTGAATTCTGGCTGGTTAGGATTGGGATCCTTTTCAGCCAGGAAATAGGCATTTCTGAGGACAGCCAGAAATTCTGCAGGGCTTTGGTGAGGACCACACTTTAAATTGTAGGCCGCAGCCTTGGCAGATGTTACAGTTTTATAAGGCCCAAATTCCATGTGGCACTTATGTTTAACCTCTCTCCAGGACTGATTGGCATAGGCCCTCAAGGTCTCAAAGAATTGCCGGTATTTCTCTTCAAACACCCATGGCAGCAATTCTATTTTGGTGTGGTCATCTCTAATGCCCAGAATCTCTAACGTCTGTTCATATGTTTTCATGTGTTCGGTGATCTCAAGGGACCCTTTCTTAGAAAACATAGGAACAGTGTCCTTCAGGAACTTAATGACCTTTGGGGTGTCATATCTCCTGAATGACCCCTGGGATTTCCCTTCCTGCCTATATGAAACCTCATATTTTTCTTCAGAGCGCTCTGGAGTGTATCTTGAAAGCTTAGGAGGTGACCTATATTCTGACCCTGACTCACTATCAGATACTTCGCTGTGATGCGGGTATCTCCGCTCATCAGCCTCTGGCTTGACTGGGTTGGTCCGTCTTTGGACCCCAGAATTTATTTGGGCCGTCAACCTTATAATCTGCTCCTCCAGAGTTTTCTGCTCAGATTTTATCAAGGTAAGTTCTGACTGGTCATGCTTATCCCCTGGGTGAACTTTAATTTTGACAGGAGATAACCTCTCTGATCTGAAGTACTCCACCTCATCTTTTAAGTCCTGATACTTCTCTTGAAGTTGTTTTAATTCCTGAAAGTTTCTCTCATATAGGTCCTGAGCACTTCGAAAGTCTCCGACCAATTTATCATAATATTTCTCGGATTCGTCTAAACGAATACCGGCATGACCAAGCTTCCCTTTCAAAGACTCAATGTCCTGATTTTTGCTTTCTAACAAGAGGCGGGCCTCTGACAACTCTTCCCTTAGAGTCATGGTTCGCTGGGCAGCTCCAGCGGTCATGAACCATAACATGGGCCAAGCTTCTAGGAGAAGTCTGTCACGGCTTCTATCACTTTCTGCTCCAGCAAATGCTATTAAAAACCCAACAACCTGGCCCTTTTGGTTGAACAGGTCCTCAAAGGTGCTCATAGCCTGCTTTTTCTCTTCATCCACAAATTCATTATTGCTATCCCCCAGACCTAATCTCTTGCGGAGATAATCTATTACTCCACACTCAACATAATTCTGCCAAGCACCGACAGCTTTCCGAGCTGGCTTCATAGCTTCCTGCTCAATGCCTTGAGCCGCCATATTTTCCTCGTTATGCTTGGAAGAGGTGGATCCGTGATTACTGGATGCCATTTTGATACAAAATATATGTTTGACAACGTGTACAAATATACAATCACCAGTGCGTTTTGTGTTATGGTACGATTTCTATGGATCTCAGCAGTGCCTCCAAATTTATCCTGTGGTGGTTTATGTAAGGATATATATTATTTATAAAGGGCGTGTCCCTTTCCCTTAGATGAAATATTACAGTGCCTCCAGCCGTTAAAATACGGCAAATATTTAGTAAACCAATAATTTGGACACCTTGATAATTTGATCACCACTTATTATTATACCTTGAATTCTTTTAGCCAATATGATTTCGTACCATACACACAAAATTTGCCTTATAATAGATAAATATAAAAATGTATTTATGTACAAAAATTATATATATATTAACACAAAACGCAAAAGACTGGTGATAAATGAACATTGGTACACACAATCAAAAATATATCCTACCAATGTAAGACACAATAATAAGGTTTCTAACTAATTACATCAATATCACAATTTTTAAATGATATGATTATTTATTAAATTTATTAATAATTAATAATTTCGAATATCTCAAAGGTTATATTCTCACAAGCCGTGGCCATAGGATTGCAAGAAGCAAGCCCTTGATATATGATACTCTGGTTATTAATATTCAATAAATTATGAAATATGAAAAAAATTATAATATGGCAATAAACAATTTTTAACAGTAAAACAGGATCTCTCTACATATATCTAACTACCCAATATTGTTGTGATACACTAAGATAATTTTATGATTCCACACAACAGAGAAAATAGATAATACAAAATCAAATAAACATCTCACCACACCCGGAATTCAGACTAGGCAACTCTCCCGTGGATTTAGCTGGCAGTGGAACGCCTTTAGACTGATATTATAGGGCAAGTGATAGATATTCAGTAGGGGAGAATGTAGGAAGTTATAAGGTTAGAGGTTTAGAAATTTAGTAAAGTTTTAGGAAGTTTGAAAGTATGAAAGAGTAGTTATTCAGCAGAGATCTTCTTCAGATGTCAGGGTCTTCTTGTGATGAGGTCTCTTCTTGAGCTTTTTCTTGATGAGCTTTCTTGTTAAAGGTACAAAGGCTTTTATATCCACTAATCCATTGTTCTAAGATACCTTCCCACCAGGCTTCCTGATTGGCTAGTTGAGAAATGTGTGTACATAAGCTATTTCTCACCTGCCCGCCAGGTGGCGGTCATGTATCATAGAACAATTTGAGTATTTGAGATGACTCATACCTTGGGTGGAATCTTAAGGTAATTTCAGGAATCAAATATACGTCTTTTTCCAGATATAAGTGATCATACCTATGATATTCTAAATAGGGACCATGGAATATAGGTGTATATTCAGTTATTCCTTCTTGAAATACCATCCTGTTTGTTTCCTGATAAGACATGTAACTAATGCTAGTTTATAATACATCTTACTTCCCATCATCTCAATACTCAAGTTAGTGATATATAGTTCCCATTTCTGAATATTTAGTGGTGTGTAAAATCCATAACATCTCATTTATAATATGTTTTTGTAATATATTTTTGCAATTATATACAGTCAACTTTTAGACTTTATATACAGTCAACTTTTAGACTTAAATGTCCTAAATTTCACCCCTTTGTTTTAGAATCAACATTTTCTCTGTGTAGAAAAAAAACTTTCTGTTTGCCTGGCCCTTGTGTTGGACTCATGGTAAACAACTGTTAATGCTTTCACCCTTGGTGAACAATAGTATATTTCAGAGGTCTGTTGGTTCATCACACTCTGCACGTTTTGGTTAAGCTTTCAACCAGTTGAGTTCCCGTCTCATTATTGTTAAAATGTTTGAAAGTCGAAGTCCTATCTGGCTATTTGTTTGACTTTCTGTATCTGCATTCTTCTCAACCTCAATATACAAATAGTCCTTGTTGACAGTTCAAACAGTCTTATTGTCTTGGAAAAGTCTTGCTTCCCCCATTCTCCATTTCTTAGCTAGAATCCTTGAGGGTTCAACCAAGACAAAATTAACTCTTAGCATCCGGCTATACTGAGCTGTTTGCCATATAATATTATGTCTTGATAAAGTCATATTTTTGAGACATAATTCAAAAGGTCCACAACAATATACTAAATCTGTAAAGTAAATCACCTGAGTGTTGGGCCTTGGTCACTGTGTGCAGCTCTTTCTGGAAAGAAGACATAGTACACCATTATTTGCAGAAAGTCATATGGGACTCTTTGTACAGCTTAGAGAGAGAGAGAGAAAAGAGTCCTCAAAGCGTTCAGTTCTCCAATTTGGGGTATCCCATGCTCCCTTCACCCCATTCAAGTTCAACATTTCAATAAAGCATCAAAAAGGCACTCCTAGACTATTCTATTCAAGCCAGTGAAAGTGAAGAAAAAGCTGTGTGCCTGGCTGTGTGTGTGCACTAATCTGGAGGTAAACAAGCAGTTTCCCCAGCATGGGGTGCACTACATGCTATTAGCTTATCTAGGTAAGATGACATGAATTATTATATTACATGTGTTGCTGTTCTAATGCCAAAACTGTGATTCAATTTGTAATTATTGATTTTGTTGCTCTGTTTGCAAGAATGGAACGTATTTCAGGAAACTCCTTGGGACTTCACTGGTACCAACTTTCCATATATGTATTGAAACCACTGATTATTTTTACTGTTAAATTGTATTTACTGTATTTATGCAAATAAAATGCCAAAATGCTTAAAAGAAGATTATTCCAGTGACTAGCCCCCAATTAAGGAAGGGGGGATGAGAAGACAAAATAAAGGGTAACTAGCCCCAACACCTTTACGATTCCCCAAATCAACTTCATCCACTCCACTTAAAATTGAGAGCTTGCATTACTGTATTAGTAATGAATATGACATATTACAAATACTCACGTGTCATCATCATTGTATATACAGTATGATTGGTGATGGCTAAAGCCTGCTGTCAGCTGATGTCACTCAGTCAGTCCAGGCTCTGGAAATATCCCAACTTTACTGTTGGAATACACCCAGATCCCTGTCTAGCAGCAGGCTTAGCCTCTCAGCATGCGAGCCTTAGCCACAACCGCTCCCTCCCCCTCCATAGCCAGACACTCTAGTAAGCACTGGAGGAGTGGAAAAGAGAGTAGTGACAGACAGTCACCGCTCTTTCCTGACTGAAGACTGAGAACTGAGCAATCAGGGCTCTTTTATTGCTTAGTTCTAAGACTTAGAAGCAGCATGAGACAAATGCAGCATCGGGCCAATGCTGCATTCATCTAGGTGAGTATAATTTTTTCACAGAACCCCATATGTGAAAGTGTTTCCTTAAAAACATATGCTTTGACCTTGTGCAACTCATGGAGAACTGGATGCAAGTCTATAAAATGCACTGAGAATTCCAACTCCCACCACCAACCATATACCCACAAAAATGATGGCACATGAGTATCTCGAGCTCTCATGTTTTTAGGTTGTGTGGTTGAAATCAATTTGGGGAGTTGTAGAGGTGTTGGGGACTAGTATCCCTTTAGTTTGTCTTCTCGTTTTCCTCCTTACTTTGGGGGATAGCCATTAGAACAATGTACAGTCTTTTAAGGATTTCAGCAATTTGTAATTGTATAAATATGATTACAGTGAAAATAAATGGTAATTTCATTACATATAAGAGAAATTGGTACATACGTTTTGGGATTGAGATACATATGAATTGTGTGGATTCACACACACGAGCACACTATTGATGTAGTAATATATGTTTTTAGAGTGCAGCCTCTGCTCAATAACGTTCATCTTATATGCTATTGCCATGTGTCATTTTATGGTGTCACAAAATTCAGATAGGATCTGTACCCAGATACACTATATTGCCAAAAGTATTGTAACACCCCTCCAAATCATTGGATTCGGGTGTTCCAATCACCTCCATGGCCACAGATGTATAAAATCAAGCACCTAGGCTTGCAGACTGCTTCTAAAAACATTTGTGAAAGAATGGGTCGCTCTCAGGAGCTCAGTAAATTCAAGTGCTGTACCGTGATAGGTTGCCACCTGTGCAATAAGTCCATCAGTGAAATTTCCTTGCTACTAAATCTTCCACGGTCATCTGTTAGTGGTATTATAATACATCGGAAGCAACTTGGAACAACAGAAACTCGGTCACGAAGTGGTAGGCCACGTAAAATGACAGAGCGGGGTCAGCGCATGCTGAAGCACACAGTGCACAAAAGTCGCCAACTGTCTGCAGAGTCAATACCTAAAGACCTCCAAACTTAATGTGGCCTTCAGATTAGCACAACAGTGCATAGAGAGCTTCATGAAATGGATTTCCATGGCCGAGCAGCTGCATCCAAGCCTTACATCACCAAGTGCAATGCAAAGCGTCAGATGCAGTGGTGTAAAGCCTGCTGCCACTGGACTCTAGAACAGTGGAGACATGTTCTCTGAAGTGACAAATCATGCTTCTCTGTCTGGCAATCCGTTGGACGTGTCTGGGTTTGGCAGTTGCCAGGAGAACGGTACGTCCCTGACTGCATTGTGCCAAGTGTAACGTTTGGAGGGGAGATTATGGTGTGGGGATGTTTTTCAGGGGTTGTTCTTGGCCCCTTAGTTCCAGTGAAGGGAACTCTTAAGACATCAGCATACCAAGACATTTTGGACAATTTCATGCTCCCAACTTTGTGGGAACAGTTTAGGGATGGCCCCTTCCTGTTCCAACATGACTGCACACCAGTGCACAAAGCACGGTCCATAAAGACATGGATGAGTGAGTTTGTGGGGGAAGAACTTGACTGGCCTGCACAGGGTCCTGACCTAAACCCAACAGAAAACACTTTTGGGAAGAATTAGAGCAGAGACTGGGAGCCAGGCCTTCTCGTCTGACATCAGTGCCTGACCTCACAAATGCACTTTCAGGAAGAATGGTCAAACATTCCCTTAGACAATCTCCTAAACCTTGTGGACAGCCTTCCCAGAAGAGTTGAAGCTGTTATAGCTGCAAAGGGAGGGATAACTCAATAATGAATCCTATGAACTAAGACTGGTATGCCAATAAAGTTCATGTGCGTGTAAAGGCAGGCGTCCCAATACGTTTGGCAATATAGTGTACTTCTTACAGCTAACACCTATAAGCGTGCTACCTTAGTAAAATGGCTGCAGCAATTTTTTTCCATCTTCAGACATAATTTGGAGCCTAAACTTTTATCTATAGCACTAGGCTGCTTCAAAAAGCCCAGTAGGGCCATGGCACACAAAAATTCTTTATCTGGCTGTAATTTTAAGTAATATCAGATAAAGGAGCAGTAAACACTGCAATATTAACTCAGAATATGTGCTTAGTGAAAATAACATATATATATATTCCCTTAACACACATATTTGTGGTATATTACACAATAATATATTACAGGTGTGTGTGTCTATATTAAACACACAAGAGCCAATGCCTAAAACTGGACAAAAGAAAATAAAAACAAAAATGGAGTTGTTGCCTGGAGCTAATTAGGCTTCACTTCTCATTTCATGGAAGGGTTAAAAAATACTTTTACTTTTGCAATGGGCAACAACTCCATACGAGTTTTCATTTAACTATTTTAGTTTATATAATTCATCCCATGTCTGTATCTCAAGATCTTTGCTAAGTAATAATTAATCCTTTTGATAATGGGGTGAAATGTTTAAATGTGGAGTTCCACTTTAAGTGTATTCTTTATGTTGTGAAGACTTATCCTAGTATTTAAGATTTATGCATGTTATGATTGCTAGGTGCTGTAAGTGTGGCTGGCTGGTTGGAGGTAGTAAGTCTCTCGGTAACAAAGAAGAGAAGGAGAGAGAAAGAGATCTATTAGGTGATACAGCTGATGGAGATGTAATAAGAACGTAAGGGAAAGCTTTAGCCAGGAAAGCTGAAAGACTACAAAGCAGTGAGGCTTGGAAATGAGAATTAATGAAGGAGAAAGAGGAACACTGAGTGGGCGAGCTAAAGATTGGTGCTGAAGAGGGCCAGAGCGTAAGAAAGAAGGGAAGCACAGAAGTAAGACACTGGGAAATATAGCCCCAGTAAATAAAGTGATAGTAAATGCATTTGTTTTTCCATTAAAGTATATGTGAACTCTTAGCTTGTATAAACACCCCTTCAGTTTAAAATAGAAATGAAAAGCAATAAACGTGTATATAAATAAAACAAATTATACTTTTTTTTCTTCTTTTTTTAATAAGTATTTTGCTAATTTCTATTCTCAGCTGCATAAGGGGCTTAGCGAACAGAGTGGAGAAACAGCAGTGTATTGATCTTCCCAGTGAATGGCTGTGCAGGGAGGAATGTCAGCACAAATCTAACCTTTGGAGGACAAGCAGGTTGTTCTCCCAGCACAGCCAGAAAACTGATCATACTGAGATGGATGTGCTCTCATACCTAGTGCGATCTGTTTAAAATAGGAAAGCAAAGGGACTGGTAGGATCACCAAATATTTCACACCAAGGAAGCAAAACGGAGAACATATTTTTTCTTTTAAATAAGTACATGATATCAGGAATATGAAATGTTGGGGTTACATATTCTTTAACCACTTGCCAACTGGGCACGTTCACCCCCTTCCTGCCCAGGCCAATTTTCAGCTTTCAGTGCTGTCGCACTTTGAATGACAATTGTACGGTCATGCAACACTGTACCGAAACAACATTTTTATCATTTTTTTAAGACATATAGAATTTTCTTTTGGTGGTATTTAATCACCACTGGGTTTTTTATCTTTTGCCAAAAAAAAAAGTTTTTCTTAGTTTCTGTTATAAAATTGTGTAACTTTTTCTCCTTCACTGATGTGCATTGATGAGGCTGCACTGATAGATGACACTGGTAGGCGGTACTGACCGATATCACTGATGGGCACTGATAGACAGCAATGATGGGCATTAATAGACTGCACTGATGAGAAAGCACTCATGGGCATTGACAGGCATCACTGTTGGGCACTTAAAGGCAGCATTGTTGGGCACTGAAGGGCAGCACTGATGGGCACAGATGGGGCTGCACTGATAATCAGGGCACTGATTATCAGTGTAGATGTCCCTTGTGTGGATTGCCTCTCCTCACGCGCTGTCAGTGTGAGGAGATGGCTGCCGATAACTGGCATTTCCTATTCACATGTGATCAGCTGTGATTGGACACAGCTGATCACATAATAAAGAGCCTATGTCATTGGCTCTTTACTGTGGTCGGTGATCCGCTGAGACCTAGGTACACAGCACACCACCAATCGCCGGGGCACGCATGCACAGCTAGAGTGGGATGATGTCTTATGACGTCCTCGCAGAACAAGAGCGCTCCCGTCCGTTGCATAGTTAGTCTGGCTGAAAATAGACAAAAGTTCATCCAGTTCAACCAAAAAAAAGTTATAATCCTATACCCAGAACTGATCCAGAGGAAGGCAAAAACCCCCCAGCAAAACATGATCCAATTTGCTCCTGCAGGGGAAAAAATTCCTTCCTGACCCCCCTTAGAGGAAATCGGATATTCCCTGGATCAACTTTACCTATAAATGTTAGTATCCAGTTATATTGTGTGTATCTACTGTAGGAAAGAATCCTGGCCTTTTTTAAAGAAATCCACTGAGCTGGCCAGAACCAACTCTTGAGGGAGTCTATTCCACATTTTCACAGCTTTCCATATTTGGAGATTAAATCGCTTTTCCTCCAGATGTAAAGAGTGCCCCTTTGTCCTCTATGATGACCTCAGTGTGTATAATCACTATATGAACCACTGATGTATTTATACATGTTTATCATATCCCCCCTTAATCTCCTCTTCTCAAGAGAGCATAAATTCAGTTCCTCTAATCTTTCCTCATAGCTGAGCTCCTCCATGCCTCTTATCAGTTTGGTTGCCCTTCTCTGTATTTTCTCCAGTTCCCCAATGTTCTTTTTGTGAATTGGTACCCAAAACTGAACTGCATATTCCAGATGAGGTCCTACTAATGATTTGTACAGGGGTACTCTCTCTGGAGTCTATACCTCTTTTAATACAAGAGAGTATTTTGCTCACTTTAGGAACTGCAGCTTTGCATTGTATGCTATTATTAAGCTTGTGAACTACCAGAACCCCAGATCCTTCTCCACCATTGATTCCCCCAGTTGTACCCCCCTAGTATGTATGATGCATGCATATTCTTAGTTCCCAAGTGCATAACCTTACCTTTATCAACATTAAACCTCATTTGCCACATAGTTGCCCAGTTAAACTGTGCATTGAGGTCAGCTTGTAAATTGGAGACATCCTGTAAGGACATTATTCCACTGCACAGCTTGGTGTCATCTGCAAAGACTGAATTGGATTTTTAATCCCAGACCCTATATCGCTTATAAATATACTAAAAAGTAAAGGTCCCAACACTGAACCTTGGGGTACACCACTGACAACCCTACACCATTCAGAGTATGAATCATTGACCACCACTCTCTGAATACGATCTTTTAGCCAGTTTTCCATCCATTTACATACCAATTTTTCCAAGCCTGTAGACTTTACCTGACACATTAGCTGTGTGTGGGGAACTGTGTCAAATGCTTTTGCAAAATCCAAGTATACGACGTCCACCGCCACCCCTCTATCCAGGGTTTTGCTCACTTCCTTATAAAAATAAATCAGATTTGTTTGACAACTTCTTTCATGAATCCATGCCTGTTGCTTAAAATATTTTATTCCAGCAAGAACTCATCTATTTGGTCTTTTATTAAACTCTCCAGTATCTTCCCAACTATAGAAGTTAACTAACAGGTCTATAATTACTTGGTAAAGATTTTGATCCCTTTTTAAATATAGTCACCACGTCGGTCTTATGCCAATCCAGTGGTACTAAGCCACGTGTCCTATCGTAGAGAGCATGTGCGGTGACACACTTCCGGTTTTGACGCCATCTTGGTACACCTGAGTCCCCTAGTACACCCATAGCACATGGGAAACTGCTGTACTAATAGGATTTTAATGTGAGTGTCCATTTATTTGGCGTTTTTTCATTAATAAAGCGGTATTACACTATGGAGGTCTTTCTCTTTACCCCTGTCATGCATGCCTGAGCCTATTGTGTGAAAGGGATATTTGATGTGCTGAGTTATAATCGGAGCCCGATTGGAGTCAGTGGAGTCGGTGGAGCCATAGTGTGGGAAGCCGTCTGGTTTGAGGATTACCTAAGATGTTGTGGCCCTTAAGGGTCGATGTTAGGAGGTGAGGAGGCACTTTAGCCACTGTAGGATAAGTCACAGAGTGTCACTGAGAGCACTTATAGTGTACACTGAAGATTGAAGCACTTTTTGTTGGACTAGGTCACTATCGATGTTTACACTGAATGATTTTATTCAATTGTCGTTTATTTTTTCTATTTGTGTTGTTGCACCTATCACTTGATATATTAATAATGGATATCTAATTTTTGGTATATATTTCACTCTACCTGGTGTGTATACATATTGTTTAGCAGACCAAGCATTTTTTACACAGTGTGTTGCTGTTTTTAAGCACGGGTCACTTTGTATTATTTCAAGGATTGGAGTCTCACATTATTATTATTTATGTATATATATCTATTTTGGGTATATATTTCATTTAACCTGGTGTGTTTATATTTTTATTGGCAGACCAGGCACTTGTTTTTGCAGTGTGTTGCTGTTTTAGGCACATCACTCTATATTATTTAAAAGATTGGAGTCTCACGTTTTAATTATTGCTTATTAATGTATATTTATTCACCTATATTTGTGTGTATATACACTGATTTGTTGCATTTGCATAGCGCTTCACCATTTTTTGTTATAATTTACACATCCTGAGGTATAGGGAATAGGTGATAGCAGCTGGCTATTTATTAGGTAATTTCATAGTTGAGCGCAGGAGGATATTTCAATTTTAGTCATTTAAGAGTCCCTAAAAATGATAAATAATGTCTGAAATGACAGAGCTCAATTCTTTAAGGATCCGTGGGTGTATGCCATCTGGTCCAGGTGATTTATGCACCTTTATTCTGTCTAAATATTTCTGGATCATATCAGTTGTGAGCAAATCTGGATCATATGGGGCTGTGCCAATACCATGCCCGTTATGGACAAGAGCTCCCCCATGCTCCTTTGTATACACAGAGCTGAAGAGGGTATTTAATAAATTTGCCTTCTCTTTGTCCCCAGTCACCCACTCTAGATTATTTTGTAATGGGCCTATATGCTCGGACCTGAGCGTTTTACTGTTAATATATTTGAAGAATTTTTGGGTTTGTCCTGCTATCTTTTGTAATCTGTTCGTTTTCAATTTTTGCAGCCTTAATTGTCTTTTTACATATTCTGTTATACTCTTTGTAATGTTTAAATGATGATAGCATTCCTTCATTTTTATATTTAATAAAAGCTCTTTCCTTATTAGTTATATCTTTTTTTTAACTTTGGCCATAAGCCACATCTGTTTGATTTTTAGCCTTTTAAACTTGTTGCCCCATGGGAATATATTTTGCAGAGTGTTCACATACAGTCTTTTTGAAGAACTTCCATTTCTGTATTGTGTTCATCGATGACAATATACCCTCCCAGTGCAAGTCTTGGAGAGAGGCTCTCAATCTTGGAAAAATAGCTCTCTTAAAGTTGAGCGTTTTTATTTTTCCCATGTGTGCTTGCTGTTTACAGCTAACAATAAATGAAATCATGTTATGGTCACTTCTACCCAGATGTTATTTTATATGGACATTAGTAATACGCTCTGCATAGTTTGCGATCGCCAAGTCCAGCAGAGCATAATTCCTAGTTGGGGCCTCTTTGAACTGTACCAGAAAATTGTCCTTTAGTAGGTTTATAAATTTTTGCCCTTTAACTGTTCCTGCAGTGCCATTATTCCAGTCAATTTCTGGGTAGTTACAATCCTCCATTATTATCACTGTCCCAGCCCTTGCAGCCCTTTTGATCTGTGCAAGGAGCTGAGTCTCTGCCTCCTCATTAACACTGGGTGGCCTATAACAAACTCCAATGATTACCTTTGTAGTATTTACCACCATGTGTAGGTCCACCCATAATGCTTCAGCCTCATCACACTCTCCATCAACTAGTTCCTCTTTCACACTTGCTCTGAGATCACTTCTCACATAGAGACAGACACTACCACCTTTCCTTTTTACCGTCTCTCCGAAAGAGAACATAGTCAGGAAAATGACTGACCCAGTCATGTGAAGAAGGAGGCCAAGATTCAGCAATAGCAATTAAATCATAGTTCTGTTCATACACCAAAGCTTCCAACGCACCTATTTTGCTTGGCAGACTTCTGGCATTGGTGAACAAACACTTTAATCCATTGACACCTTTTGCACACGTATTTTGCATATTTTGTTTATTTTCATACAAATGGTACCAATTCTAATGGTTGTTTGTAACATGGGCACCTTCTTATTACCTGCCATAGCCCCTCCCCCCCATCTTTTCCCATTCCACCCACCAATAAGGACTGACCCCTGACTAATCTGTCTGCCCCAATATAATCTAATTCTCCCTCCCCCCTCCATCCTAGTTTAAATACTCCTCCAGCCGTCCCATAAACCTCTCCCCCAGCACAGAAGACCCCCTTCCATTTAGGTGCAAACCATCTCTAGCATATAGGTTGCACCCCAATGAAAAGTCAGCCCAGTGCTCTAGAAACCCAACTTCTTCCCTCTTACACCAGGTCTTTAGCCATGCATTTAGTTCTCTAATCTCCCCCTGTCCTGTGATGCCCATGGCACAGGTAATGTTTTAAAGAATATCACCTTTGAAGGTCCTTCCCTTCAACTTGCAGCCTAGTTCTTCAAATTGATTCTTAAGGATCCTCCACCTTCCATGTATTCTGTCATTGGTTCCAACATGGACCAAGACAGCTGTGTCATGCCCAGCACCTCCCAGTAATTTATCAACCCTGTCCACCACATGCCGATCCCTGGCACCAGGGAGACAGCAAACCATTTGGCTGAGGCGATCCTGGTGAAAAGTTATTCTATCAGTCTTTCTGATTATAGAATCCCCTATTACCACCAACATTCTAGGCCTTCCTGCACTACCCTCACCACCCCTCCCAGATGGTCTGCCCTCCTGGTTGTTACGGATAGCAGTGACATCCAGGCCTGCCACCACTGAACTTTCCACCCCCACATCTTCCCCCAACTTGGCAAATCTGTTTGGGTGCTCAAACCTAGGGCTGGCCTTCCTTTTCTGTGAGCCCCTACCACTCCCTTTCATTACAGTAACCCATCTCCCTACCTGATAATCTTGACTGGCCCCTACACATCAATCTCATTAGCTACCTGCTCAGAGAGAAGACAACCCTTTTAAGGTTGTGAGTTCTGCATAGTGTTGCAACTTGCTCCTCCAGATCTCTAACGCGGTCTTTCAGATGGGCAACCCGCTCACATCTGTCGCAGTGGTATCCATCCTGGAGCAGTTGCACCATTGTTGCATACATGTGGCACACTGTGCACTGCACAAAACCTTTAACCCTGCTAGCAATCATTATCCCAGTTATAATAATATTACTAATAGGAAATATCAGATGTCACTTACAGGTTAGTAGACTCCTGTTATCTCCTATTTTCCACTCCGGTTTTTTAACTCCACCTAATTAATGTCTACTTTTGTCAAAGGTCCAACAAGCAAAATACAGGCAAGCTCAGAGTGAGCTCTACAGAAACTTATATAGGACCTGGAGCACCTGTGACCAATTAACCCCTCCCCTTAATCAGTAGACAGAGGAAAGGAAAGGCGGGATAAATGCTATTTAGAAAGTGACAGAAAAAGTGATTTAACTGCATTCTGAACCCCATATAAGGTAATGACGGGAGGGCGGCGGTCCTCTCGTTCTTGTTCTGGGACACAGTGGATCACCGATCAGCGGAAAGAGCCCATGACGTTGGGTCTGTCATGTGATCAACTGTGTCCAATCACAGCTGATTGCATGTAAATAAGGAAATGCCGGTTATCAGCATTCCTCTTCTCACAATGTCACGCTGACTGCTCATGAAGAGAGATCTGGTAATTGGCATTCCTCAGAGGGGACATGTACACTGATGATCAGTGTAGCCCCATCAGTGCCACCTGTCATTGTCCATCAATGCCACCTGTCAGTGTCCATCAATGCCACCTGCCAATGCCACATATCAGTGCCTACCTGTGCACATCAATGCCACATATCAGTGCCCATCTGAGCTGCTATTCAGTGCCAACTATCAGTGCCACCAATCAGTGCTGCCTATCAATGCCATATATGAGTGCTGCCTTTCAGTGCCCATCAGTGATGTCTGTCAATGCCCATCAGTGCCACCTACCAGTGCCGCCTATCAGTGCCCATCACTGCAGCCTTCTTAGCACACATCAGTGAAGAAGAAAAATTACTTATTTACATTTTATAACAAACTAAGAAAAAACTTTTTTTCCCAAAATTTTCAGTTATTTTTGGTTTGTTTAGCAAAAAAAAAAACCCAGAGGTCATCTACTACCACCAAAAGAAAGCTCTATCCATCTAAAAACAATGATAAAAATTTCATATGAGTACAGTGTTGCATGACCGCACAATTCATTCAAAGTGCAACAGCGCTGACAGTTGAAAATTAGCCTGGGCAGGAAGGGTGTGAAAGTGCTCTGTAGGCAAGTGGTTAAAAAAGTAGAATCTGCTAGCAAGACCCCAAAGAAGAAAATTAAACTACAAGCACCAGCAGACAAAAGCAAAGCTGTTTTTCACTCTCCACTCAAATATCCCTCTCTTTTTAGCTTTCAGCCAGCAAAATGTGGCAGACACAAATGTGTGCTCTGCAGAAAGTTATATAGGACCTGGAGCACCTGTGACCAATTAACCCCTAGGAAAGGAATGGAGAAAAGAAAGGAAAGGCTTACCTGCTCTGTGCAATGGTATTGCACACACTGTGTGCACAATTGTTAGTCAAGTGAGTATTTTGACCAAATCCTCATTTTTATGCATATTGTCCAACTCCAAGCTGTATAAACTGGAAGGCTTATTGGATTTAAGCATATGAGGTGATGTGTATTTGTGTAATGAGGGAGGGTGTGGCCTAAGGAGATCAATACCCTATATCAAGGTGTGCATAATTATTAGGCAGCTTCTTTTCCTCAGGCAAAATGGGCCAACAAAAAGAGATTTAACTGACTTTGAAAAATCAAAAGTTGTAAAAAGTTGCAAAAAAGAGATTTAACTGACTTTGAAAAGTCAAAAGTTGTAAAAAAGTCTTTCAAAAATTGCTAAGATATTGGGGCGTGATCACAGAACCATCAAATGTCTTGTTGCAAATAGTCAACAGGGTTGCAAGAAACATGTTGAGAAAAAAAGACGCAAATGAATTGCCAATGATTTGAGAAAAATCAAACTTAAAGCTATCAGGAACCCATTATCCTCAAGTGCTGTCATATTCCAGAACTACAACCTACCTGGAGTGCCCAGAAGTACAAGATGTTCAGTGATCAGAGACATGGCCAAGGTAATGAAGGCTGAAACCCGACCACCACTGAACAAGACACTTAAGTTGAAACATTAAGACTGAGCTAAGAAATATATGAAAACAGATTTTTCAAAGGTTTTATAAACTGATGAGATGAGAGTGACTCTTGACAGACCAGATGGATAGGCTGGTGGCTGTATCAGGAACAGGCACAGAGCTCCACTTTGACTCAGACGCCAGAAAAGTGGATTTGGGATTCTGGTATGGGCTGGTATTATTACAATAATAGTACCAGCCCATACCAGAACCCCTCCTCCACCTTGATGGAGTCTGAGTAGAAGTGGAACTCTGTGCCCATTACTGATCCAGCCACAGGCCCATCCATCTGGTCCATCAAGAGTCACTCTCATACAGCTTGGAGTTTGACAATATGCATAAAAATTAGGATTTGGTCAAAATACTCAACCCCTTACCTATTCTTCTGAAGTTCTGTGCCGGCAATGTCCGCTCCTCCTTTCTGTGGCTGCTCCCTCAATAAGCTGTGTGCTGAGGGGCCACCCATGTGGGTGTGCCCCGATCTGGGCTATGTTCTTCCACAGACACACACAGTGCCAGTAAGCCTCACCCCTCTCACTCCTCACAGGAGCTTTTTGGCTGTTTTTATTTATATTTTCCTTTTTGAATGAGTAACAAGTGATTTTTTTTCTCATTGGGACTGTACACATTGTTAAAATAAAGTTTACAGTCTTAAGAAAAGGTATGGGATGGGGGTTCCCCAAAAATTCATAAAGAACCCTTATCTAGGCATGCAGCTCAGGTGGGCAGGAAAGTGGTGCAGAGATGTTGATGGGAACAAGGGCCTCATCCCTACATCCTGACCAAAAAAAAGGCAAGTGGGGGTCTGTGGGGGGGGGGGGGGCTATCATTGGCATCTGGAAGCCCAATTAGAATAAGGGGGACCACTAGATGTACGCCCCCCAGATTGAGTAAAGGATACCCCGAGTTACTCATCCGCAAAAAAAAAATTAAACAGAGATGAAGAACACCCACACTCTGAAAAAGTCTTATTAGAAAAAAAGCATAAATAAACAATATTGCTCAGGTATGTGTAGACCCCTATGGCAATATGAGGAATGAATGCTCTACCTGGTCATATAGCTCTGACTGGGATATCCTGTTTTTGCAGCCCTCCAAATATATAAGAAACCAGTTGTTGATTTGATTTCACTCAAAAATCACTTTTGAGAAAACCAACCCTTTAAATACTGTACATGCTACCACCCCAGATAAATGACCAGTGAAAAGTCACCTGTTTTTACTTCATGGTAACGTCTCTTAACTCTGTAACAAAAAGCTGCATGGGGAGGTTTGGACACTCAAAGTAATTATTAAAAATTGTTTGTACTTGCAATTTATTATTGGATTGATATATCAATTTGGACACAGTCACTGCAGAAACATATTACTTTGTTGAATTAGTGAATTGCTACAGGTCCAAACCTTCTTACCTCTGCATGAATGCATTAACTGTGCATAAGGGCCCCTTCACACCTGCAGGTTCCATTGCATTGGATTACTTGCTAAGAAGCACCCTGATGACACCACACATAGGGGTGACACTTTCATTTTATGGAGACTTCATGGATCTAAATAGACTGTGACTGTTAATTTCTGATACAGTGACTGTATTACTTTGAGAAAGGAACCCTGACATATTTTTTTTACAATATAGCAGGTCACATCACTGCTCTGCAACGTCACCAATCACTTGACTGGCAAAGATTTGCAAAGCAAAAATGGGCAACATTGCTTTTGTTGTTTGCAAAACAAGTTATAGATGGCCTTGCATATGAAAGGGTTCTCAGACAGGTACTTTTTGGCCTGTAGCAACCAACCAGAATCCATCAGATTGTAGCACTGGTTTAAACAGTAAAAGAAAATATGATTACCTTCTACAGACACTTCTTTTTATACATTGTCGCACAAGGCACAATGTTCTTCTGGTAGTTTTTCAGCAATAGCAGAAAAAGATTTTCTGGAGATTTTCAGCAATAGCAAACACTGTTGCTATTTGCAGCATTACCAAGTTGACTGACTTTCATACAAATTCTTTCTTTTATTCTAAACAAGTGCACTATTATATAACAAGAAGCTAAACAGCCAAATGCTTGCATCTTTAAGTTCCCACTAGAGACTTCTCAACAAAATCCTGCTGTTGCGCTTCACATCTTTAAAGGTTTCTTGTATGTTAGATAGCTTGTTCTTCTGGTTTGTTTTTCAGGTCTTTCCCATATGTTTCCAACCGCTTTGCCCTGCATAGCTTAACATACCAACAGTAATCTCTACTGGTTCCTGATGTTATACTAATAAAAAAACAAAATCACACCAGTTTCTTTTATTTTGTCTTGTGTTCTGTGATTTTTTTATTTTATTGTCATTGATTTGAAAGTTTAAGTTTTTAGTGAAATATGTGATAATTCACTGGTACTATACTAAGTGGAAGTAAAAGTATGGTATGAGTCATCCTTAGGCAAGAGTTAACATCAGGACAGGCCTGGAGGTTCTGTGAATCAGGGCCTCTGGAGCCCTCCTACCCTTCCAGAAACTGGAGAACTTTCTGGCACAAGAGAGGAGGAGGGGAGGTGGCCCAGATCTGCATATTTGAGAAACCTTGGCCAATCCCATAGCAGGAGGCTGGGCATGGTGACCAGGGCAAACTTCAAGTATCACAGAATCTGGGGAGATGGACTGGGAGGAAGGCTGGAGTGTGGAGCTTGAGAGGGGGCCCCAGGAAGAGAAGCCTACCTACAGGCAGGATGCTGAATGGGAGGATCTCTACTGCCTCAACGTTACAGCATAAGGCCTGAAAGAAGCCACCAACCCACCATGCTAGAAGGCAAGGACAATGTAAGTATTCCTAACTGCAAGCTCTTCGGCCCCCTTGCTCAGAGATACCCTCAGTACCGTTGGTTGGAGAGGAAGATTCATCCGGGGTCTGAAGAGGTACACCAAAAAGGACTGTAGTATTCCCTAACAGAGACTGTTGCTTTTTTTTTTTCTCTTGCTAGTTCACATTGTTGTACAAAGGTTACAGGTTTGTCCTCTAGTTTCACAGTTCCTTGGGCATCCCATATATCCCTAGACCTTATCCAAGTTGTTAACCCTTTAATAAAAACAACTAAAAATTAGCTCAATGACTGTTTACTGACTCTAAAGGTACAAGTGTGGAAAATGCATGTTGTCTGACTGTGCAGAGCATAGTAGGACCCAAAATAAATCCAGTGGCCCTTACAAGGTTAGTGCTACATTGGGTTTGATAAAGGAAATGTGTTATGCATAGATAAGTTACAACAACTGGTCACCGGGCATCACCCCTCACCATCTCTTCTCACCCCCTCTAAATAATTACTGGCAAAAAAAAGCTAAATACATTCTTTACCAACCTAAATCTGCAGTCACTTGATGTTCCAGTCCTGAGTCTTCTCTTTTCTTCTGTTTGCAGGAGATGGTGCTTTCTTTGGGTGTCCATGTCACTGTTTTCATGATGTAGATACTTCCTTTTGACTGTCCAGTGCCAAGATCCAGAAGAGAGTCTGCAGGCATTGATATCAGAGGGGGCCATAGACACATCTTCATCATTGAATTACTGTTCCCTTGTACCCAGCAATCATGCCAGTGATAGCCCCCGACAGCAGACTGAGGTAAGTAAAATATGCTTAACAAAGTAAAAGTAAAAAAAAACAATGTGCTGAATGGGTAAGAAAGGGTGGGAGGGGTGACAAACTTTGTCCAGAGATGGACTTTAACAATAATGTACAACAAGCAACCTCCTCCTGATTACTTCCCCAGAGTAGTACAATGTTACCATGGCAAAAGAAAAAAGTCATTATTTTACATTATTGTAAATTATTATTTTTTTGTTACATACTGTTAACAGTCAATGTCCCTGATCACCACCACACCAATTATATGATTGCTCTGTACTGTGCTGGTGACAGTATGTAAAAAAAAAATGGTGAAAGGAAAAAAAACATTTTTTAAATGTAATTTTTTTGTCATAATTTTTTGGAAAATGAAGACAACTCGAAAAAACTTGCCTTGTATCTTACTAAATACCTTGGACTGTCTGCTTTCCAAAAAGGGGTTGTTTTTGGGCCTCAAAAAATTAAATTGGCCATCAGTACATCAGGGTTTATCAATTTTCAGATATATATACCATAGTTTGTGGACTCTATAACTTTCCTACAGACTAAATAACATACACCCACCAGCCACTTTATAAGGTACACCTGTTCAATTGCTAATCAGCCAATCTCATGGCAGTAACTCAGTGCATTTATGCATGTAGACATGGTGAAGATGACTTGCTGAAGTTCAAACCAATCATCAGAATGGGAAAGAAAGGGGATTTAAGTGATTTTGAACGTAACATGGTTGTTGGCGCCAGACAAGTTGGTCTGAGTATTTAAAAAACTGCCAATCTACTGGGATTCTCATGCACAACCATCTCTAGGATTTACAGAGAATGATCCAAAAGAGAGAAAATATCCAGTGAGTGGCAGTTGTGTGGACAAAATGTCTTGTTGATGTCAAAGGTCAGAGAAGAATGGGCAGACTAGTTCCTGCAACATTCAGATGGTAAAGTCAGAATTTGGTGTAACCAAAATGAAAGCATGGATCCATCCTGTCTTGTGTCAACGGTTCAGGCTGGTGGTGGTGGTGTAATGGTGTGGGCAGGGGCGGACTGACAACTAATGGGGCCCCCGGGCAATAGGGGATCATGGGGCCCCTGTGTCCTTGCCCAAACTCAAAAAAGCCTATGAAAAAGGTACCAGGGGCATCTCATGGGGCCCCCTACTGACCCCGGGCCCTCGATTACTTATGTTAAAAATTTTATAAAAGAAACAAACATTTTTTTTTTTGTAATTGCTGAGTTTTTCATTTATTTAGCAAAAAAATAAATAAACCATGTGGTGATTAAATACCTCCAAAAGAATTCTCTATTTGTGTGAACACAATTTAGTCTGGGTACAGTGTTGCATGACTGTGCATTTGTCATTCAAAGTGGGACAGCACTGAAAGTTGAAAATTGGCCTGGGCAGGAAGGGGGTGAGAGTGCTCATTACTGAAGTGGTTAACCATTTCAATACTGGGCACTTTTACCCCTTCCTGCCCAGGCCATTTTTCAGGTTTCAGCGCTCTCACAATTTGAATGACAATTGCACGGTCATACAACAATGTACCCTAACTAAAATTTTATCATTTTCTTCACACAACTAGAGCTTTCTTTTGGTGGTATTTAATCACCGCTGGGATTTTTGTTTTTTGCTAAATTAACAAAAAAAGACCGAAATTTAAAAAAAAACAAAAACATTTTTCTTTGTTTCTGTTGTAAAAGTTTGCAAATAAATAATTGTTCTTCATAAATTTAGGCTGAGATGTATTCTACTACATGTCTTTGGTGAAAATAACCCAAATTAGGATGTATTTTTTAGTTTGTAGGAAAGTAATAGAGTTCACAAACTATGGTATAGATCTGAAAATTGATCAATCCTGAAGTACTGACGGCCAATCTAATTTCTTGAGGTCCAAGAATGTCAGAAAAGTACAGATATCCTCCAAATGACCCCTTTTTGCAAAGCAGACAGTGCGACGTACTTCATAAGAGGCATGGCGAGTTTTTTGAAGTTGTGATTTTTGTCATAATTTTTCGGAAAATTAAAAAATTTAAAAAATTATTTTCACTATTTCTTTTTACATACTGTCTCCAGTGTTGTACAGCGTCATCATATAACTGGCTTGGCTGTGATCAGGGACACTGACAGTATGAAAAAAAATATATATAATTTTTATTTATTTTTTTTAATTTTTTATTAAATTTCTTTTCTTTTTTTTAAGATTTTTTTTCATATTTCACTATGACCAAAGTAGTACAATGTTACCATAGTAACATTGTACTACTTTGGGGAAGTGATCAGTATTTATTTTTTTTTTTTACACAATTTGCTTATAGCAAAGAATTACTTTGCTATAAGCAAGCATTTACCTGAATGACATCGATTCATTCAGGGTTTTTTTTTTTTTTTTGTGCTTAGCTGTGATTTGGCCACGGCCAATCACATGACACAGCTGGGCTGTGATTGGCCAAGCTTGTGCATGTGATCGCTATGACCATTCACAGCTAGGCACACTAGTATACAATGGATGGCATGAATGAAACCATCCATTGTATACAACTGTCATGTGACCTGCTGTGATTGGTCACAGCAGGACACATAGTACTGGCAATGGGGCCGGTTCTCAGATCTGTCATCGACCGTGTCCGAGGTACACGGCCGGTGACAGATCACGCCGCTGCGTGGCTCTGCAGGCACGCAAACTGCGCATGCCTGGGAGGACGCCATATGGCGTCCACCCGGAACGCTGAGGGATTTTGCCAGCTGCCAAATGGCCATTGGCCAGGCGGCAAATGGTTAAATTTAACATCAGCATGCTAATCTGATTATCTTCATCTTGGGGGAAAATAAGGGTTTTTTTGGGTTGCTTTGTCTGCAGTGCTTAATTTTTTATCAAGCAGTAAAAGGCCTGAAGTGACTGGTGGAAGTAGAATGCATAACTGATCTATAAGTTATCAGACAGTTTAATCTTAAAAAATAAAGCTAAAGACCTCAACTTTGTACAAACTAGCCAGTAGCAAATCAATTTCATAGAATAGTCAGTGAGCTTCTTTTTTTTTTCGTAAAACCACACTGCATTTCAGGTGTTCTTCAGGACCTGACATTTTTCGTCAATGATTCCTTGGTGGTATATAGGTTGAGAAAAGGTGATCCAGATAAAGCTGTTTATTCAGAATTGAAAATCATGGTCTATACCTTATAGTTAAAATAGGATTCATTTGACATCGTCACCTTGACTTTGTCAGCAACTGTTTTTTTGTTTTTCTTTGTGATGTCAGGTTCTTTGTACCTATCTTTCCATTACATTAATTGGTATACAGAGAGGCCAATTCAGTGTTTTGTGTTGCATGCTAACCAGAGCACATTATTGACATTGGAGTTTGTCTTTGGAAGAATCTTGAAAACATACAGAACGTAATAACAAAATACATGAAAGCAAAATGAAAATTTAGAAACATAATGAAAAGTATATGTATGTGTATGTTTTTTTCACAAGGCAGTAAAAAGCAGGATCAGCTTTATTCAAGACTTTAAAGCTCAACTCTGAGGTAAGTGGCTGGTACATCACAAATGTCCACTTTTTTCCCCAAATATTGTGGGATTGATTTTACTAAAACTAGAGAGTGCAAAATTTGGTGCATTTATGCGTGGTAGTCAGTCAAAATCAGGCAAGCCCGGGACCCTTTGATAACGTGCACTGCACGAAACGCGTCAGAGGGCTGCATTATCTGGACGTCTGACCACCGCTGGTGGTCATCCTTTACAGTATCTGGTCAGTGTTCCATTTTACTCCTTTGTATTTATTTTCATGCTGCATCTTTAATAAACCTAGCTCATACGGTATTACACTATGTGGTGTCCCTTATTGGGCTCTCTTCTATGAGAGTCCCCACTTGCAGAATCTGCCTTTAAAGGGGACCCCGGATGGTGATATGCCTGAGATGCGCTTATGAAACTTGAAGCACATACCCAAGGGGCGATTTGGAAGGTGTAGGATTCAATCCCTATCTTGGCAACGGATGATCGCTTTCTGATATTACAGGATAAAACCTACATGCGTTTTTTTGACGCACTTCTGGTGAGTGCGTAATTCTTACCTCAGATTCACCGTGTGCTGCACAGAATCTTATCCCACGCACCTACTAGGATCGTTTGGATCCCCACTTCTGATTAATTTTGAGACTATTATTCATCTCATCTAACTTCACCGCAGTGTGATTTGATATTGGCACTTTTGTGTTTTTATATATTTATATGTTATTATAGCGCTGCACCTTATATATGGTCTCTATATATATATGTCTATGTACTTTATTTGAAGGTTTTCTCTTGGTTACCTTTTGGTGTTCTAGCCGCTTTCAGATTTCCGGATAGCGCTCGCTTTTTATTTATTTTGTAGTCAGTCAATTAGCTTATGACTTCAGCTTGTTCATCTAAGCTTTGACAAAAAAAAAAAACTGGAAGCAGACAGGTTTCTGTGCAGAGCTGCACCAGATTTTGCAATCTAAAATTTTAGTAAATCAACCTCTTTGTATCCCATCTGTAGGTGCCTGCTGCACTATAACTCTTAGGTACATATTTCCTCAAGAGAATTTTAAGTGCCAAACGTCCTGCACTGACACTTTACAGGTCAGACCAAGGTTTCTCAACCAGGGTTCCATCAGAGGTTGTTGGGAATCCTTTAGCAATTAGAAATTTCCGCCTCTCAGGTTTCCACTGACACTCTTAATCTTTTTAGCTATTTGTAAGCAAATAATTCTTCCCAATGACCGCAAGTATAAGGAGCATTCTTCCCAGTGACTATCACACAAATGTATCATGAGTTGTAGAAATAATAATTTTTATCAGGGGTTCCCTGAGACCAGAAAGGTACTTCAAGTGTTCCTCTGTGTTGGAAAGGTTGAGGAAGGTTGGGTCAGACTCTTGTATTGTGCAGAACAGTGGGTCACTTATACCCAATTTCATCCATTAAAAAACTGTCTTGTATTTTTCTCACAGAGGCCGCTAAAGTTGCAGCAAGCATCGGTAGTAGTCAGAAGACAAAGGACCAGACAGCAGCTATTACATTGCACAAAATTAGTGAAGAAAAGCTTAGATTTGGACAGTATAACAAAATGAAAATCACATTTGATAATCCCTAAGCACCCACAAGAAAAAATTGGATATGAATGAATGGTTGATGATGTTCACCATGAATCCCTGATTTGCATGGCAAGCTGTTAGGTTTCGACAAAGTGCTCTATTGGGCCACAGGTAATCATATGGACAGTCATACCATCATTCTGTAATTTACCTGCAAAAAAATATTGTACCACTTTTCTCATAAGGAAAGCAATCTGGTTTTCACTGTTAACATGATACAAACTCTAAAAGATGTTGAAAGTTAAGATCTACAAAATAAACACAAGCTGCAGCCAGTAACCAAGGTTAGAGACGCCCAAGTTACAAGTCAGTAATTATAGGCACTGAAGAAATATGCAACATTCAAGCAGTGCCCAGCTTGCAGAGCAGTATGCTTTTACTCGGAAATGCAGGTCATTTTGCAAACTGTTGTAGAGTTAGTATTACTTCACTGGTGAAAACCACTATAGGAAAGCCTAAAAGATAGACTCTGAGGTTGATTTACTTAAAGAGGAGTTCTGGCCTCCCAAAAAACAATTAACATTTTTAAATTAGGGCACTTACCTGTCCAGGCATCCAGCGGTGTCCTCACCCAGGCCGATTCTTCAATCGGCTATTGGGTGCTAGCCCCGCCATCTTGACTAAGGGAAACTGGCAGTGAAGCCTTGCGGCTTCAAAGCAAGTTCACTAATGCGCATGGGCAAAGCATGCTGCGCTTTGTGAATGGGCTGCAGTCCTCTTGGACTTGTGAAGTGTTCCAGAAGTCTGCGGGGAAAGGAGGGGGGCTGAACTTCCAGGGAGGCAGAGCCGGATGTGGGACCGGGTACCTGTAAAAAAGGTACACACTCCCCCTCCCCCCCACAAAAGGTGCCAAATGTGGAAACGGAGGCAGACAAGTGGAGCTTCCCCTTTTGGGTAGAACTCCGCTTTAAGGAATAGAAATTGTTCACCTAGAAAAGTGTATGCAAAGTGAATGTTCACTTGGTAATTGCCGTGAAGCTGTGTTCACTCTAAATAACCAACCACGTGCAATAGAAAAAAAATGATTTTACCATGTACAATATTGAATGATTGATATGAACACAGCTTCACATTATTCCGTAAGCAAATACAACATTCACTTTGCAAAGTGAACATATGCTTTTTGCAGTGAACAGTCTCTACTTTTTTATTAAATCATCCTCAATGCTTATTGATGTTTTGAAGCAAACTCAAAACTGCATATAGAACTAGACAGATGATGTATAGCATACATATGTAACAATTGCAAAGATCATATTTAAATTCAAGCTTAGTTACACCAGAGTAAATTCAAACTACTGTATTACCACAGATTTTTATATATACAATATAAGTATATACAATAATTCCTATGATGGCAACATATCAGAGAGCCAACCTACTGTTATTTCACTTTTGCTATTTTATAAAGAAAAATAGCTTGTGTAGAGGACTGCTATAGTGGGTAAACAAACTAAGTCTTTTGATGTGAAAACAATTGATCTATGTCAAGATTAAAGAAGCATTGGATTGTCACAAATCCTCAAAGAAAAAATAAAAAAAGACTTGATTCTATCAGAAGTAACCGAACTGGATGAGAAAGGATTTTGACCTCTGCATCTTCCAGTTGCCAATGATCTACTCCCTAGATTTAGAGATTAGAAATATTTAAGCACACTATAAAGTTACTATACCCAGAGACCTCAAACAATGGGGAAAACTGCAAGGTGTGTTGAAAAGTTTGAGCTAATACTATGTGTAAGCATGCATATTTGTGTGTGTATGTGTGTGTATGTATACATATATATTTAGGAAAACATGCGTTTGTTAATTGCAGACTTTTTCACAGTCTCAGGATGTCCTTCCAGCTTAAACCTGGCACACTATACACAGCATATTTTATTTGTCCAGCAGAATACATACATTTGTGTCCTAGCAGGGAATTCAGCTAGTAAACTCTAGCTCTGGATAGCAACATAGAAAGCAAGATAGTTCTTTAGCTTGCAAAAGTTTTCAAAACATCATACAGAACAGGGGTTGTTCCACCATTAGCACTTTTCCATCTATGGAATGCGCCGGTTCCAGAGAAATATGTTACGTAAACTTAATTGCTTCTGAGAAGTGTGCTGGAAAGTACATGAAAAACCACAGATTGTTTGAATACTGTCAAAGCTTACAAACCGTTTCTGAAGCCACAAGATCAGTAAATCATAAACTACAAATCTGGTGCCAAAACTCTCCCAATTTTCCATTCAGTAGAAAAATATAGCAAAGCATGGATGGAAACCATCAGCAGTCATTGGCTATATTACCCTCAATGTTCATTCAATTTATATAAATGTAAGTTTGAATTCATTGGATATATCCTGGGCAGTGGTCCAAAAACTTCCCAATTCCTGAATCCACCTCCATTGCTCAACAGTCAACTGGTCTACCAGTAGGAACTACAGAAAATGCTATGAAAATAGCTGTTAATTTATAGTACTTTGCTTTGACTTGAGTTTCACAGGTACACGCTATTGCTCATTTCAATCTCAAAAATACAGTTCCAGTCCTTCTCTGTCCTGACTAATCAGAAATCATATCTCCAAATTTCCTAAACCCTAGTACACATGATCAGAAAATCATACAAAAAATACCACTTTCCAAGCGATGGTAAAATAATCTGATCATTGCTGCACAGCTTTCATCCGAAATTATTCAAAGGGACAAGCACGAACATTTTTCTCATACCAGATTGTACGATTTTCATTTAATCAGTACATTTTCATCCCAAAAATACAATGCAATACAAAACAATACATTACTTCCAAATTTTTATTCTGTTGTACGAGAATTTTTGTAACTATAGTAACCTCTTCACTTTTGATAAGAGACAAGCATGCAAAAAAAAAATGTTCATCGTGTGTACAGGGTTTCAAGCCCTTAGAAGCCAGTGAAGTGAACCTATTAATTGTTTTAGGTGCAGAGCAGTATATCGAAAAGTGATCTTATGAAAGCAGATTAGCCATTGTCTGTGAAAAGAGGAACAAGTTTAGATAATAAAGCAGACAGTCTTTTTTGCAACATACAATCCAGTCTCTCACTATGAGAAAGATCCATTTGTCCCTTATACAGTCTCATTCATTACAGGCCATGAATAGTAGAATGTAAAGGTCTTCTTTATTTTATTTCAAAATATCATACTTCATTTTCTGATTAGTGAAAAAGATATTTCCCCCATGATGCAAAATTGACATCTTATCCTAGTTGGTGAAATCCTAAGAGACACAAGGACAACCCACCCACCAGTCAGCAGGGTCAATTCATTCACTCAAGAGATAAAAACTGCATGAATTTTTGAGTTAAAATAACTAATGTGGTATTTATCTCAAAAGTAGTCAATTCACTAAAAAATATGCATCATTTACAGATTGTTATATTGTATAATTGTTTAGCGATATTTAGCACTTAAATTTTGAATTATTTTTGGCATTTTTTTGCAATTTATTTTTGCAGGCTAACACTGCATCAGAAGGCACACAGCAATAATGTTTGAAAACTTTTACACCAGGTAATGAATAATGAATGTGAGTTTTTTAGTAAATTGATGATTTATCTCATGTTTTTTGTGGTATTTCTCTCACTATTTTAACAAAATTTACCTCTAATTCGATATTTTATTTGGATGAATCAACTCTTTTATTATCTCATGCGATATTTCTGAAAAATGAGTCACGTGATCTTCATATCGGATGCAGTAACCTTTAGTAAATTGACCCCATTTTATTTTAAAGTCCTTCTGAATGAAAGGTTGACTGACTGGCAGGACTGGGACCGCATCTATTCCTACACACATGGATCTTCATTGACTGGATGATGTCTTCTTTATATTTTTCCCTTTAGTGAGATTAAAGTGATACTTTGTTGTTTTTCTTTTAAATAACAAACTTTAAACAAACCACTTTTAAGGGTGGGAACTCTTATTCTCACTAAAATACTTGAAAATCAATATAAAAGTAAATAGAAATGTTTTGAAAACAGAATGGCCAGGGATTCATTTTTAGAAAAAAATATTTACAATAGCAGTCTTGTGTGACTCATTATTGTAAACCCGTTAATTGACCCAAAACCTGGAGCAATCCAGTCTCTTTCTCTCTCTGTATATATGTATGTGTGTATATATATATATATATATATATAAACACACACCTGTCATGCAACACTGTACATTTTATTGCAGTTTTTTTGAGACTGAGATTTCATTTGGTAATATTTGCTAACCACTGTTTTTTTTTTTTTTTTATTAATTTTTACTATTTAAGTGAAAATAACAAAACATTTTAAAAGAAAATTGCCCTCAAAATTGTTTGTTTAGAGCAGTGCATACAGTGCAGCAGTCAGAGTGTAGGAGTCATGGTTTTGTAATGCACAGAACAGCTGAACAGCTTGTAGATTTCAGTGGTCAGAAGTTAGTGCTCCATTATGCTGGTAGTTAGTGGTGAATGTCCCTTTAAATCTTAGTGGTCTATCACATACCTGGTGTTAGAGGCCAATGGAGAGAGGGCTTCCCTTGCAGCTAAGTTCCAGACTCCACTGGACATGGGACAGGAGTCAGGCCCAAAGTAGCACGGGTCGCCTGTAGGAGTGCTTGTCAGAGGTACACCCAGGAGCACAGCTGATGCACTGGAATGGTGTGTGCAGACAGGTGGCACCCGTGAGAGGTATGCAGGCCTTCAGGGTAGCAGAGGACCACAGAGTAGTCAGTTCAAAGCCAAGGTCAAATGTCGGGTGGAGATTGGAGCAAACGTAGTCAGTAGGATAGCCAGGGACATACACAGGAGAGCAAGTGAGAATATATATTAGCCAAGCTGGGGTCAGATCAGGAGAGCAGGTGTGAATATCTATTAGCCAAGCTGGGTCAAATCAGGAGAGCAGGTGCAAATATCCATTAGCCAAGCCAGGGTCAGATCAGGAGTCATGCAGAGAAGACAGATCCAGGAACAAGCCAAATCGGTAACAGCAGATCACAGTAGCAAAGGAACACAGACAAAGGTACTGGGGAGCCAGAGATCAACCAGCAATTTGAGGGAGTGATGGGCTTCCTTATAAAGGCCATCTGGCACCAAACAGGGCTAATGCGTGCATTACTATGCGCCAGAGCGCATGCGTGTTCTGGCTCGTGTCTGTGCGCCAATGTGCATAGATTTTCGCCAGAGTGCATTTCTGCAGCCATGCAAGGTACTGGCAGGAATGCCAGGTCTCCGAGTACCTCTGCTGTGGACAGAGCCCTGACATGGTCAGTGGTGTGTACCACCTTTAAAGTTTTTGATCAGTGGGGAGTGCCATATAACATTGGTCACTGTGGTCAGTCAATTTTGCTAAATAGGTCAGTGAAGTATATCATGTCAAGCTAATTTTGTGCAGCCATCACTGGTTGTATTTGTATGTTTTTTTGTTTTATATTTATAGAAGATAGGTGTATCTGTGGAACATAGTTTGGAGTTTACAAGTGCATTTACTTTACCTTGATATTACAGCTGTGAAACCTTTATTATAAATTTACAGTATATTCACCTCTTAGTCTATACACAATCCATAATTTGTATTCACTTTTCAAATAGCTCCTTCATGAGCTATTGTATATGGGATTTTAGTGGTTAGGGTAATATGTCTTTTTCATAACACTTTGCTAAATAAATGATATGTCTTTTTAAACAAGCTGTGTGGCTGATTGTTTTTTGAGGGATTGTGGTGGTTTAACTTCTAGCACTACAGCAAAAAGAAACTTTAGAAATAAATAATACAAAGTAGTCACCATAGGTTTATATTATACATTTGATTTGGGCAATTTTGCCTTTGTCAGATAATTTGGCTGACTGAAAAAAAATATTTGTTGATGGCTAGATAATTAATATATGTGTGACTTTCAGGGAAGACTGAAAATCTTAGTTTATAAATCTGTAACTCATGCCAATACTGACCAATTACAATTTTAGGTGTGAATGCAGGAAAAGTCCTAGAAAGAAGTCAGACATAATATGGTAACAGTATTATCTTTCAACAAGATAAATCAATATCATCTTCCCACTTGAGAATGAATAGAAGGTAGCATATATCATGATTGAACAAATAAATTAAATACACCCACATTGCAATACATGCATACTGTATCAGGACAGCCTTCCTCCCCTTCCATGAGTGCGGATTCATGAAAAAGAGTAATTAATTGCAGCAGTAATAAAACCCCCAAACAAAATAAGTTATTTTGCAGCTCATCGATCCTTCCTGGCTTTGGATGGCTCCACTCTGGATGGAGGCGCAATGGAGACACTTATTTACAGCAGCATTTTCAGTCTGGGATTAGCATAGCGTTAGATTTAGTAATGTTAGAGTGGTGTTAGATCTAGATGAATCCGACCAACAAATTAGCAGAACTCCAGCTAAAACTATTTAAGCAGTTACAACAACAGGTTTTCTTGTCTTTTGAGATAAAGGTTTTACATTCATGAATAAATGCAGACACATTTTAAGCACAACTGTCAGTTTTAAATGATTTGCCTCAACCCTCTAACTGCCACTTTTTGCTGGACAGCTTGGTCTGTTAAAAGAAGTTGAAAAATAACAGATTTATAGGCCAGATTAATAAGTGCAAATAAAGTAACAAATACCATAACAAGAAAATCAATTCAACCACTACATACAGTATAAGAATTGCTAAGCCACAATATATTTTTTTGTTTTTGGGTTTAAAACCTGTTTAACCGCTTCCACGCCATCCTATAGCAGAAGTACTGCTACAGGGTGGCACGACTGAGCAAAATCATGTGTATATATACGTGATTTTACAGTACCGGGTAGGGGAGTGTGCGCTCCCTACCTGCACCGCCATTGACGGCCTCAGCTGTGAATCACCGGGTCCCAGACTGTGATTCCCCGCCAGCACCTGGTAATCTCTGAGTATTACCAACAGGAGAGAGACCTGTATATAAACAATACAGATCTCTCCCTTGTCAGCTCCTGCACACTGCTTTGTATGGCTCTGCATAGCATGGTAAGGATTTTCAAAATTGTATTAACTGTTTAGTGTTTTGTGTTAGGGGATGTACTGATGTGTGTTTTTTATTGCCTATCCTGGAGTTCTTCTTTAAGTTATTGCCACTCCCATAGCTGAAGCCTAAGAACTGCTCTTGTCCTTAAGGTGTATACAAGTGCCAGAGCCAAAACAATAAGTTTAAACTTCACTTCTACTAAGAGGGACTGATGGAAATGATTCTATGTACACTCTGAATATATATATATTAATAAACTTCAGGTTTCAATCAGCTTTGGGGGCCACTGGCTTTACAAAGATAGGCCTTGAAACTCTGAAGACATTGAAGCTACCTTCCTAGTGATAGTAGCCTCAAATCTGCTTGGTGTCACTGATGGTATCTTCAGAGCTCCTTGAAGCCACTTTTGAGCATTTGAGTTCAGGAAAGGGAAACTACCGATCAACAATAAAGAGGCATATGCAAAAGTTTTTTTTTTATCCTGAAAGTGTAAGAGTTGTTCAGCAAAATCCAAGTATAAATGAAAAAAGAACATACAGTATATATAATTAACTATGTAAGCTGAAGATAGAAGCTCAAGCACTAAACGCGTACTTACATGTGTTTGTACTTACATGTGTTCAGACACGTTTACACACATCAAGCATTTTTTCTGGCAACAATCTGCTGCTCCTGAATGCACTAGCAATGGTTATTTTCCTGCCACTAAACACTGCTTAATGCCTATGTGCGCATGGACACATAGGATAACATGCAGGGGAGTTTAGAGGCAGGAAAAAAAAACAAGACACCCCTAGGAGCAGCAGTAAAAATTATCAGTGTGCACGAGGCCTAAAATGTAATCAAACAGTATACCATTACTCAGAGGCCAAAAAACAATCAGCAAATATGTAAAGCCTTCTTGAAAGTAATCATAATATTTTATGAGTAAAAAAGCTTAACTCTGGGATACCCTAAAGAAACCTTTCTATAGAACTACCAGATCCAGACATTGATAGTATTGAGAAAAATGTTCATTTGCTATTGTGTCTTGTTATTCTTCAGTATTCTGCCATAAAATAACTTCCTATCTCTAATCATGGAAGGTTATGTTTTCCAGACTTCAATGTAGGGTTATGGGTGTAACAATTAGTACCATTCTCAACAATAGTGTGATAAAGACTGTCTGACAGCAGCTTAAGCCCCATATACATGTGTAGAATATCGGACGAATGATCGTCCATTTTTTTTCTGCATGCTAATCTCATATCAAAAGTGAAGAAGTTACTAAAGTTACAAAAATTCTTTAACCACTTCCCGACCGGCCGTTGCATATAAACGGCCGGACGGTGGCAGTGCAGGGTCGGGTGGCCGTCTATAAACGGCCTCCCCGCACCCCGCTTGTGCGCGCTCCCTGGGAGCGCGCAGCACCGCGATCCGGTGCCCGCTGTGTCCTCCGGACACAGTGAAACACCGATCGTCGGTCGGGACCTCTGTACGCCAATCAGTGATCACATGCAAAGTAGTAAGCAAGATGTCACTTGTGACATCATTGCTTACTATGTGTGAAATCTGTGAATGATCACAGAGGTCACATGGTACAAGCCTATTCACAACAGGCTTGTACCATGTGACAAGCTGTGACCAATCACAGCTCACTCAGTACTTCTCAATGAGTGCAAGAATGCACACAGAGAGAAAGAGAAATGATTGCTTTTACATCCTATATGGGTGTAAAAGCAATGTGTAAAAAAAAAAAAAAAAAAAAAAAAAAAAATCCTCATCACCCCCCACAAGTAGTACAGTGTCACCATGGTGACACTGTACTGCTAGGGTGACAGTATGTAAAAAAATAAAATAAAATAAAAAATAATATAAAAAAATAAAATAAAAAAATAAAAAAAAATGTTTAAAAATTATAATTTTTGGTTATAAACTAATTTTGATTTTTTTTTTACTAAAAAGATAACGGAATAAATTTTGGCAAAGATTTATGATGAAATATTATTTAATGGCAAAATTTTATTAAAAAAACACATTTTCATTTACATAGCAAAAAAAATAAAAATCCCAGCAGTGAATAAATACCACCAAAATAAAGCTTTATCTGTCTCAAAAAAATGGTAAAAAATTCATTTGGGTACAGTGTTGCATGACCGCGCAATTGTCATTAAAAGCGTGATAGCGCTGAAAGCTGAAAATTGCCCTGGTCAGGAAGGGGGTAAAAGTGTCCGGTCTGGAAGTGGTTAACAATGGAATAAAAATTCTGAAGAATGTAATGTATTTGTATTGTAGTTTCAGATGACTACTGAACTGGTAAACTAGTATTGTACAATAAATATTTTCATGCTTGTCCCTTCTATTTTTTTTTCAGACGATTGCTGTGTACTAACGATCAGTTTATTGTGCGATCGCTTTAAAGGCTGCATTTTTGGTATGATATTGTGATCGTATATACGGGCTTTAGGACCTTAGAACATAACCTCTTTTGTTTTGAGATTTATCAGCTATCAAAAATATTGCCAATATAACATTTTTCTGAAAGCCTTAAGATTAAAATCATACTTAGTCCTAACTGATCCTATTTGACCATTCCTGTATGAATATTATATAACCTAGATGAATATGATATAACCATATCCCATCCATTGAATCTTTAAAATTATTTATAATAAATATTATACCAGCACGGAAAGTATTGAGTTGCAAAACACAGTATAAAAATATCACACGTACCCTATTTATCTGTTGAGAACACAATGAACTGCGTATACATTAAAGCTGTCAGTTATGCAGCACATCGATAATGGGATCTAGTGCTAAAGGCACTTGCCTATCTACAAATCAAATAACACATATTTCAAAAGTCAAAGGAGACATGGAGATAATTTGCCTCCAATGGTAGCAACAACTTACATTAATGGTACTTGAGAAAGAAATTACTGTAGCTAGGAATAAAGGGACAAGTAAGAATTGAAAATAAGATCAATAGGAATTTGGTTTTATGAAAACATTAACTTTAAGAGCTAAGTGCACAGTTCATTTTCTACTACAAAGAGCTTTAACCACTTGCTGGCAGGCACCTCATTAGTCTACGACTACACAAGAGATTTTTAGGAGCTCAACTGTGCAACTGCTAGAGCTATATGCAACATATAATAGCTAAACAGGTGTAACAAAATGGTGTTCCAATCATCTGGAACTGATTGCTACATGATACTATTGCATGCTACTTAGGGCTGGTTCACACTATGCCCTGATATGAATTGTACAGGAATGCACTGTGCATTCCTGTGCAATTCAAATGCGGGTCTAAGCAGTGCGATTTCATGCACATTAATTCGAATGGGATGAAATCGCAGAGCACTAAAAGTAGTGTATGCATCACTTTTTTTAAAGGCACAGCAACCACATTGCATGGTACTTTGTACCATGTGGTTTGGTGGGCCGGTACGCAGCAGATCACAAGGTCATTGCGATTGGAATGCAGTTCGGGAAGCCGCACAATAACGCATCTCTCTCTCACCACATTTCAGTGTGAACGAGCACTTAAGACAGGACAAATTAATTATCCCTAGATGAGCATGGCTACCATACCAAGAGAGTGCACTTCTATTATTTTGTATGTTATTCCCCAGGATTACACTATGATGTGGCTCTTATTTGTTTCAACAACAAAAAAGTTACTGATCTTTACATTTTGCAGAAACTACAAGCTACAAATTAGGGTGGTTGCATCCAGGGGCGGACTGACAACTCATGGGGCCCCCGGGCAATAGGGGATCATGGGGCCCCTGTGTCCTTGCCCAAACTCAAAAAAGCCTATGAAAAAGGTACCAGGGGCATCTCATGGGGCCCCCTACTGACCTTGGGCCCTCGGGCAGTGCCCGAGTTTCCAAATGGTCAGTCCACCCTGAAAGGAATTGGCTCCCATTCCTCTCGAGCTACTGACCCCCATCAGTCCCTGGCCTTGATCAGTGTCTGTCCTCAGGCCTGGAGCCCCCTTTGAGACACAGGAAATGCACACAGACACAAGGTGGTATCTCAGAAGGAACTGAATTTATTCTTCCGTGTTTAAACTTATATATGAAACTTAAAACAATACATAGAAATATAAGAACCAATCAATTGACAGGTATGTATTATCCAATCAGAATATTACATACGTCAGTAATGCCCAATCATTTGGCATTTATGTTAATTATTATTATGTGCGTCAAGCGTTAGCATAGAAAGTAGACAATTTCCCTATTTCACACTGGCTAAAGTTATTAATACTCTTGCAACAGGATATAGCTCACCGCAGACTTTCAGTCTTGTGCTAGCTAAAGAAAAAAGGAAGTTACATCTGAAGGAAAAAGAGGAACCTTATACTCTTATCGAAAGTAAAGAACAGTCTTTAAACACAAATTCAACTTTAAGTACTGACTAAGTTTTAAGATGGATACTGATTCTAAGATGGAGGAGCTTTGGCTCAGAGAGACAAAATGGTGGTATAGTAATGCTGAAAGGCTAATTCCTTCAAACCCCCTCTTAGGTCACGCACGTGACCTTACACCTTTTTTACAGGTTGGTACCTGGGGCCCTTAGTAGGTCCTTTATCAAGATACTGATTCCACATGGTTCTAGTAATGGTGGCGTCAATAAGTTTCTGCATTAAACCTCGGATGCAGGGGATACAACAGCAACCACACAGAGTTAATACTGCAGCAGCCATTACTATAGAAATCAGCATAGTTTTCATCAGAGTTCCCCATTTACCAAACCAATTTTCAAATAAACCAACTAGTGGATTTTCTACTCCTGAGTTTTCAGCCAATTCTTCAGACAACATTTGGAGGCCTTGAAGGGCTCTAGTAATGCTTCCATCAGGAGCGGTGTTATTGGGGATAAAAGTACAGCAGTAGGAACCAAACATTTTACATACCCCTCCTTTCTCAGCTAATAACATATCAAGAGCAATGCGGTTTTGCCAAGCAGTAAGGGATGTTGCATCAAGTTGGGCAGAGACCCCCTTTAGAGCATCTCTAGTATAGTTAACAAACCTTTGTTGATTATAATAAATGTAATTAATCCAATCCACATTTTTGTTAGGCTGTACCCATATAGCAATAGAGGCAAACCCTGCAGCAATCTGGTCCTGAGCTTTAAATTCATCAGGGACTCCTCTTGGTACACCTATAGCATCTATGTAAACTCTATTGTCAAAGGAACCACGAGGTGCCTTTCTTTTATACCTTCTAGATCTGGATTTTTCCAAGATGGGCAAGCTTCTTATCCCATCTTCTACTCTGATCATAAAGAAAGGCATGAGAAGATGGGTCAGAGCGCAGCTTCCCTTCCATCTGCTGGGGAGTCTGGCTCTGAGTCTCATATCTCCACACAGCCACCACACATCTGACAGTTGCTGCCGGTGGTCCTGAAACCATTCCTTCCGGTAGCCTTCTGCGGAGGTGCGGATGGTCTTAATACAGTAATTAGGTGGGAATGTACCTAAATCTTTACCTTTAGCATCATCATGTTCAAAGCAGGTAAAATTTCCTGGTACCGGTTTAGAGGCCAAAGGTAAATTTCGTAATCCGGTAACAGGGAACTTCTTAACAAAATCAGAACATTCCTTCTCAGTGATGTTATCTTTATACATTCTAATTAGGCAGGACATATTAGTTTCTTCTTCTAACAAAGGAACTGTGGCAAGTAGGGGGCGGGGATTGGCACATGAAACACAGTCTCCCTGTCCCTTACTCTTAGTGGTCCATCTCACCCATTCAATCCATTCATTTTTGTCAGAGTAACCAGTTTCAATGCTTAATCTGTCTTCTGATTGCATCACCACTCCTGTCACCTCATTATCCAGTTGATTCCTAACTTTGGGGAATGAATTGTCTATGGTATTGACATGGACTCTTGGGGAGGGTTTTACCTGTAATATGAGGTTGGCCCAGGGGTCTGTTCCTGACACAGTTATTCCCAACCTATATTCCCCACTATCTCTGACCTGTGGGTTCCTTATTGTGAAAATGATATTCCCTTGGCCTTTTGCTATAGAGATTCTTTGATAGGTGCCTATGTCCTCTAGGGGAATTCTAGCTGATTGGGTCTCCCATTTATGAGGGTCTGTTGTCCACCATATATTCTCCCAGTAACCACAGGGCTTATTTCTCCCACACATGTACACATTATAAGGTCCAATATCATAAGTAACTTTAGTCGGGTCAAACACCTGGTTTTTAGTCAGAGTAAACACTATGGTCTGATTTACATCCTCAGTAGTCAAGACTGGTGTTTCCTGTACCCCCCATCCCTTATCTTGTACAAAGGACATTCTTCTCATCCTTCTCTTAGTGCGGGTTAGACTTCGTTTCTTTCTGACACTAGAATGTTGTGTACTATGGTTTTGTGTGTGCACTGGTTCTGCATTATCTGGGTCACTAGCTTGGATGGAGGTATTACATATACTCTTAATCACTCCATAATCATCTGTGTGATAAATGCAGTTAGTTATTGTCCATACTGGGAGGAACACAGTCAGGGCTGCAAGTATGAGGAAGCAAAATGTCTGCCCAGAGTTCTGTGAGAGCATCAGAAAGGTCATCTTCTTCAAAGACTTTTACACCGGCTTCACTTCCTTTTTCTTCTTCTGTATCTGTGTCTTTGCCTTTGTCTTGCTTCTTAGGGGCTTGGTTCACCCTTTTTACATGGCTGGCATGGATCCAGGTCTTGGAATCCTCAGTCAGGACAGCGGTCCTGGTGACAGCGATCACAGAGGTGGGGGGTCCAAAGGGATACTCTTGCTTCCGATTCCTATGGAGGGCTTGTATCACCACACGGTCCCCGACTTGGAAAGAGTGAGTTGGTTCCTGTGAAGAAAAAGGAAAGGTGCGAGCAACATTTCTTTCAACCTTGTCCAAAGTTTCAATAAGTTTTCTCACATATTCCTCCTGAATCAATTCCAAATCCCCTCTTTCTACCATGAGTGGCTGTCTGGCCCAGGGAGTGGGAAAGGGCCTACCCATTAGAACCTCAAAGGGGGAGTAACCTGTCTTTTTAGAAGGAGTCATCCTTACCTCTGCCAAGACTGCAGGCAGTACTTTCTTCCAGTTTGCATAGGTACCTCCAGTAGCTTTCCTAATTTTATCCTTGATGGTCCTATTCATCCTTTCCACTATACCTGAGCTCTGAGGGTGGTAAGGAATGTGAAACTTCCACTCAATTTTGAGTGTTTTCACCAAATCCTGACATACCTTGGCCACAAATGCTGGACCGTTGTCAGAATTAATCTGGAGTGGACATCCCCACCTGGGAATAATTTCCTGTGTGAGGATCCGCACTACAGTTTGGGCATCTTCTTTTGTGGTTACAAAGCTTTCTACCCAGCGGCTAAACATGTCCACAATTACCAAAAGATATTCTTGTCTTTTTCCTACCTTTGGCATGTGTGTAAAGTCTACTTGTAGGTGGGTAAAAGGTGTTGATGGGTATGTCAGGTGTTCATGTCTTGCCTTGTGAGGATTGTTTGGGTTATTCCTTATGCATGTAATGCATCTAGACACATATGATTTTACCAAAGGGGGAAGGCCAGGAATGAAAAAATATTTATCCAGCAGTTCACATGTAACCTGCCATCCACTGTGACCTACTCCATGATACTGTGAGATGAACAGAGGTGCACTGGCCTTTGGAATGCATGGTCTCCCCTCTGTGACACAAAGTCCAGTTTGTGGATTTTTGGTCACACCAGCTGCATTCCACTGCTCAATATCTTCTGAGGTAGCATATGTCTGTAAATCCTGCAATGTTTGATCCAACAGTGGCATTTCAGGGGTGAGCATTGGCATCTGGATCATGGCAGGCTGGGTAAGGGCCGCCTCTTTTGCTACTTTGTCAGCTAAAGCATTTCCCTTTGCAATATCAGTTTGTTCATTTGTGTGTGCCCTACAGTGTAGGACAGCAAGGGATCTTGGCAGTTGTATGGCTTTGAGTAAAGCCTTCACCAGAGATGAATGTGAGATGGATTTTCCATCTGCTGCAATGAATCCTCTCTTTTCCCAAATTATTCCAAAATCGTGGCACACGCCAAACGCATATCTGGAATCTGTGTAAATATTTACATCCTGACCCTCAAAAAGCTGACATGCTCTTGTAAGGGCTATCAGTTCAGCGGCCTGAGCTGACTGATATGGGAAGGGTTTTGCTTCAAGTACTTTATCTGGCAACTGCACCACCGCATATCCTGCATGGCAAACAGTGTCAGTGGGTCTCGAGCAAGAGCCATCTACAAAAACATTCTGTGCCTCTGGAAGAGTCACAGAAGACATATCCTGTCTTGGGGAGGTGTCCTGATGAATCAATTCCAGGCAATCATGCTGTGGAACAACTTCATCCTGCTCTCCCTTTAAGCCTAATAAGGCATTCAAAATTGGAGCTGGACCTGAAGTAGGAGAGGTATATTTTATTCTCAACTTAGGGTTTGACAACAGTATAACCTCATATCCACTAAGTCTCTGGGCTGACATGTGTTGGGTATGTATATTCTTGAGTAGAATAGACACATTGTGGGTGGTATGTAAGGTGGTCTCATGTCCCAGAGTGAGTGACGTAGCCATTTGGACCACCATAGCGCTTGATGCTAGTGCCCTGAGACACGCAGGCATGCCTTGGACCTGTACTGGAACCATTTTTGAGAAAAAAGCAACAGGGCGGAGTTTTCCTCCATGCTCCTGGGCCAGGACCCCTGCCATAGTTTTACAATTTTCCCTAGCATACAGATGAAACATTTGATCATATGCGGGCAGACCAAGACCAGGGGCTATTACCATAGCATTTTTCAGATACACAAAAGCATTGCACATATCATCTGACCATTTCACAAGATCTGACATTTCTGAACCTGTGGCTTGTCTCAAAATGTTGTCATAGTAGGAACAGTCAGGTATCCATTGGCGGCAGTAACCAATCATACCAAGAAAGGTGAGCATGTCTTTCTTGGTCAATGGGCGGGGCAGACCCATAAGAGCCGCAGCTCTTTTGTGGCTGACTTTCCTTTCACCTTTTGTGAGAACAAAACCAAGGTATTCAACAGTTTTCTGACACCATTGTAGCTTTTTCTTAGACACTTTATGACCACATTCACATAACCAGTTCATGAGATCTACACTATCCCCTTGGCTGGCTGCCCGATTAACACTACAGAGAAGCAAATCATCTGCGTATTGAACCAAAACTGAACCATGGCGAGGAGTCCATGGCTTTAAGGTAGCCTGGAGGACAACAGAGTAGACCACAGGCGAATCTACATACCCTTGCGGTAATTTACACCAAGCAAGGGTCTTTCTCCTGTAATGAAACGCAAAAATTGGGCGTGTCTCCTTGGCAACAGGGATTGAAAAAAATGCATTTGTCAGATCAATCACTGTGAAAAACTCCGCATCAGCTGGGATGGAGGAAATGAGTGTTGGTACATCAGGCACTATTGGAGCAATGGGAATCACAAGATCATTAATGGCCCTCAGGTCCTGCACAAATCTGTAAGAGCCGTCCGGCTTCTTAACTGGATTTATTGGGCTGTATGGTGAAATCACCTCTTCAAGGACTCCTTCCTTGAGAAAGTGTTCCACCATGGGCGCTATTCCTTCCTCCTTTTCTTTTGACAAAGGGTATTGTTTGTGAAACACAGGTTGAGCCCATGGCTTCAGTGTGGCCTTATATGGAGTGCAGGAAATGGATCCCACATCCAAGGCACTTTTTGCCCAAACTTTGTCATTAATTGTTCCAGCAGGAAATGAGGGGTCTTCTTTAGTAATCATTGTCATGGCAGGGATGATTGGCATTTTGGCAGAGTGAGCCACAATACCACCTCTCTTTGTGGATTTCAAGTTGATGTTCAACTCTCCCAGGAGGTCTCTCCCTAACAAATTAACTGGACAATTGCGTATGATTCTGAATGAGTGATCTAGCAGAGTGGATCCCTGTATGGGGTCAAAAATTGGAAGAGGCGGTGTTTTAGAAGTCTTGGTCAGTATACCATTTATTCCCATGGAAGGTTCAGCATTCATTACCTCTCCCTTATAATAATCCTTACTCAGACTCGAACGAGTTGCCCCTGAGTCCAACAAAAATGGGATTAATTTGCCCTGTATATGTAAGGATACAAGGGGTTGCTCCTTATAAGAATGAGAGACAAGCGGGAATGCTGGGATACCACCTTCTGGGCACCTTCATTTATTTTGTGATTGTGTCTGCCAAGAGATAGGAAACCTCACATTCTGTTGTGGGAGGTCCCTTTGTGGTTGGCCTGGGGAGGGGCTATGCTGGGCGTGGTCCTGAGTTTCATATGGACATTGATTTCTCCAATGATCCTCAGCCCCACAGTTGAAACAACCCGTGTCCCGTCCCCTATTATTCCTCCCTCTTCCCCTAAACCGGCCTCTGCCTCGGTTATTGAAACCACCCCTTCTCTTGTACGGCGGGTTTGTGTGGGGAAAGGGATCTTCCTGAAAATGAGTGGCCACCGCCTTGGGTATCTCTAGACATCCGGTAGCATCTTTCTCAGTCAATTTCAATTGAAATTGTTCTCTGGTACAAGTGGGCCATTCAGAAATCATCTGTTTTACAGTTAACATGACACTGGGTTTTAGATTGGACAGGAAAGTCTGAATCAGTAGACTATGCATGGTGTCTTGCAATGTCAGTCCTGCCTCTTGTGTCCATGTCTCATTAAATCTTTTCCAAAAATCTAACACAGTTTCTCCTGACTTTTGCTTGCAGGCTACTGCGGTAGGGAGGGAGGATCTAGATTGGAAAGCTTGTTCCATTTCTTCTGAGACCTCTCTCCACATATTGTTCCTACCATCTTCTGTGTTTAATTTATAATTTGTGGCAGTAATGTCGCCTGCTTCTAAGATGGATATGGTCCCAACATTACCCCAATTCCAAGGGGAAGTTTGTCCCAATATTCCATCGAGGATAAGGCGTATATCCTCTTGTGTGTAATTTCTACCTTTACATGCTTTCTTCAAATAGCTCACAGTAGCCGTTGAAGAAACAGTGGGTCTTGGACAATGTTTGACAATCCTATTTATGTCTTCTATCTCAATGGGTTTCTTTAATAGATTGTCTCCTATTGTCATGAAGGGCATCTGTTGTGTATTGGAATCAATACCATATTGGGTATTATGGCGTGTGTGTAATGGACTTAGCATGTCCACTATACCTAGACTATTAGCTGCTCTGAACAGCAGAGAGCCTGAACTAGCGGATTCATCAACAAGTGAGTCATCTGCTTCAGTAGTTGAAGAAACAGCTATTCCCCCCGTCGCTCCCTGTGTGGTAGGACTTTGAACCACACCCTGGGAGTGCACGGGAGTTTGAACTGTACTAGGCTGTGTGGTAGAAATGTGAACAGCACTAGGTATTTGAGGGGTCTGTGGAAGTGTTGGTGCTGGAGGTGCAGTGGGGTGCTGGACTGCATAATGTCTGGCTAAAAAATCAATATCTTCTTCAGTAAGAGATGGATAAAGTTTTGTGGGCTATGGGACAGGTGGGACATATGGGGGAGGGAATGGCATGAGAGGGTGTGTGGGTCTGTCTATTTCTGACTCTAATGCATGTATTTTAGTGGCATCTACATTTCTAGCTTTGGCTTTATTTTGTTTCCCAGTTTGTCTATGAAACCAGAGAGGGGCAAATTCTAACCAATTTTGTCCTCCTCTGGCCATATATTTCTGATCCCACGCAGGATCTCCCTCATACCATGGAAAAGCCTGTTTATCCCCCAGACAGAGACCCCTATCCATATGAAAAGTATCATTACTCCCATCACGGGGGAACGGGTCAACACTTCCCATGAATTCACTCCAGTCTGCTAATTTATCCACCCAGGGGTTAACTAGATAGTAATCTGTCCCACAGATACGGGCTACATAATCTTTACATATCTCACCAACATTTGGGGGAGGGAGTTTATCCTTACTTTGACCACTTCCCATTTTTTTTACACTTACAAAGGTCTGTGTTACAAATCTGTCCTATAGGCTGTCCCAAAAGACAGGGGTCAACTTCCAAATGACAATTTACTTTATAAAAATGTCTGGACTTAAGATATTTATTGGGTCTTTCTCTAGTGGTTGACCAAAAGTGGAGATTATAACCTGGATATACAATACTTCTAATAATATCCTGACTCTGACTAACTCCCACTTTTCTAACAATAAGCCTACGACACAATTTGAACAAGACATTTACATAGGCACCCAACTCCGTGTCACCATGCTACCACCTTCTCCAGGTCATCAACCAATAAGGTTTAGCTGGAGGGGTGGTGCGTCTTACAACGGAAGTTGACAATACCTTCAGTAACCGCTGGCCCATACACTTACCACCTGGGCACTTGTGTCACACAAACAAATTATCTTATACTTCTATGCGATAGGAAGAAAAGCAAAGAGTTGCAGGACAGAACTGATCAACCCCGGACTTTTCCTGGTTTCTTCTCAGAGAAACTCTTTTCAGTCTCTTCTCATAAGAGACTTTGCAGTTCCCAAAACTGCCTCTAGTCTTTTTCCAAAAAGACCTTGTGCTCCCCACAGCACTTTGCGCCTGGCCACTGGCGTCTTATGACGCGAGGTCCAGTGCTACCATAGGGCATGAGATTTTTATCAGAGCCTTACCGGCAAGAGACTATTTGGCAGAATGACAAAAAATCTTACTTACCGAAAAGGATGATTATCTCATCCCGGACGAGCCCCCAATTGAAAGGAATTGGCTCCCGTTCCTCTCGAGCTACTGACCCCCGTCAGTCCCTGGCCTTGATCAGTGTCTGTCCTCAGGCCTGGAGCCCCCTTTGAGACACAGGAAATGCACACAGACACAAGGTGGTATCTCAGAAGGAACTGAATTTATTCTTCCGTGTTTAAACTTATATATGAAACTTAAAACAATACATAGAAATATAAGAACCAATCAATTGACAGGTATGTATTAACCAATCAGAATATTACATACGTCAGTAATGCCCAATCATTTGGCATTTATGTTAATTATTATTATGTGCGTCAAGCGTTAGCATAGAAAGTAGACAATTTCCCTATTTCACACTGGCTAAAGTTATTAATACTCTTGCAACAGGATATAGCTCACCGCAGACTTTCAGTCTTGTGCTAGCTAAAGAAAAAAAGGAAGTTACATCTGAAGGAAAAAGAGGAACCTTATACTCTTATCGAAAGTAAAGAACAGTCTTTAAACACAAATTCAACTTTAAGTACTGACTAAGTTTTAAGATGGATACTGATTCTAAGATGGAGGAGCTTTGGCTCAGAGAGACAAAATGGCGGTATAGTAATGCTGAAAGGCTAATTCCTTCACACCCCTGGTTGCATCCCCCATCTATATCTCCAGATGTAAATTTATTGCCTTCCCTTAATAACCCACTCCAAATGTGTGTATGTTCTGTGTTATCCTTCAGTTTTATACAGTATTATAAACCATTACGGTCACCATGGATATAAACCAAATACCCCAATGTTCAATATCGGCTGCAGTCTGACGGACGCATCCTTTGATAAAGTCTTGATGACGAAACGTGTCAGTGACGTCAGACATTACCGGAAGTATCACGGTGGCCATCTTGGATGAGGTCTGGACTGCCATAAGAAGATACTGAGCTATTAGGCTGTTTTTAAAGCTGCATATACCCTGCCATTGATGTAAGTGCTTTTAATAAAGATTCACAACACTTTTAAGAAGGTTTTGGATGATGATATTGTACTTTTTTTCTGGACATTCTCATTGCGGATTCAGAGTACTGGTAGCAAGAGCCTGGAGCTTGTATTTGGCCTCTCAAGCGTGCATTACCTGTCTATCTGGTAAGGTATATGGCTTGACAGGTGCTTTGTTATTCAGACCACGGAGGAAATTGACCACTTATTCAAGTTTGGCATGGCACGGGTTCACAATATAGGAAGGATAGCTGACCTTGTAGTGGCAGCAGAATCCTGGAGCACTTTATTTGTTGGTTTACTTAGCCTGCACCACCTGTTGATTTGGTAAGGTGTATAGATTGACAGGTGGCACACTTGATTGATTTCACTGTATATCCACAATTTGCAGTGTGGCGTGGCACATATTCACAGTGTTTAGAGAAGTGTGGAACATAAAGCAATTGTTCACGAATTTGGGAAAGGGGAGGAATCTTATCACTGGATATATAGGTGATCACAGTGGTATTGATTGTGATACACACACCAAAATCATTTGTATCTAAGGATAATGCACTATGTTTAGTTTAGTTGCTTTGAGGTACTATGAATAGAAGAGGACGTATTGGTGTGATGAACACAAAGAATTGATGGAGCACGAAGTACTGGTGGACTATATGAAGATTTATTAGGGTGCATGGATTTATATTGAAAAAGCAACATTATATTAAACATTGTGCTATTTGGTTTATATTCAGGGGAACCGGAAACTGTTTATATTTACTGTCTACTTCCAGGGTGGAAGGATATACTGTACGGTCAAAGAGACTATATTTTTTGTAGGTGGGTGTGGTTTAATACATACACAGTATTATGGCTTCCCTTTAATTTTACATTTGCTTTGGAGTACATGACCTGGATGTTGCACCTTTTGTAAAACGGTAGCCAAGGTACATTTCTATCCTGACAGGTTACCTTTATAGAAAAGCAGATTGTGCTGCCCTTCTAGTTTTAAATTGATACCTGACGCCCTCCTCCCATTCCCTTCTAGGTGGGTTCAGAGCACAACTTGTTCTCCATGATTGCACCCACCTGTCTCACCCCAGCTCATAGAAAATAATCTGGACAGACAGTCCACCTCAGCCATATGCTTGAGCTGTGTTAATTTTAAAAGTGAGCCTGAACCAGGCTAAAACATTTATAGTGTAAAGCTTGTGCTAATGTGCATCTAGTGGTTCCATCATTTGGGCATGAGCTCTCAGTGCCTACTGAGGTGTCCGTTTATGAACCAGCGGTAATAGATCGCTGCTCAGTTCTCCGGCATTCTCGGAGAACACAGTTCTCCGGCATTCTCGGAGAACACAGTTCTCCTTTGAATGCAGTTTATGAAGCAGTTCTCCGAACGAAGGGAGAACGGTCTCCAAACGCTGGAAAACGGTCTACAAACTCTGGAAAACGGCTGATTTTACTATAAAATCGCGAGATTACAGTAAAAGATCAGTTTACTAAGCAGAGGTAAATTATCTCTGCTTAGTTTGCTTTCCCTCTGATTCTCCAGCTCTGGGCTGGAGAATCTGGAGGGAGAACACAGATCTCCAGTGAAGGGCTGACATGATCTCCTGAGTGTCATAAACTGTGAATGACCAGAGAATAGCTGAGATCCGTTGAATCGCAGCTATTCTCTGTGTCATAAACGGACACCTAAGTCAAGTTTAAACCACACCCTTCTAACATTTTTGCCTAATGCCTTTTCAATGAGGTTAGCAATTAGTAGCAAAACATTTACTTTAAATTTTTGCAAATTCCTTCCACTACTTAATGCAGATTGGCAGTACAGTTTATAAAAGACCAAAAGGAACCAAGTGGATCAAGTTTGAGTGTTTGTGCTAAAACACTGTAGTTTCATCAGCATTCAATAAAGTTAACTTTTAAAATTCACAGTTAAGACAAATATGTGGACATTTCCTAAATGTTTTACATTATCAATCTCAAAAGATATTTATTTTTTAATTTTAGGAGGTTTTTAAAATGTGCAGCTTATTTAAGCCCAGGAGGAAAGGAATGATGCAAATCTCCGGTTGCATTAACTATGAGGATGTAAAGTATTCTGATTTAAATAACTTCAAAGAGCAGAGCTGGATTTCTAATCAATTTGTGTAAACCTCAGGTGAAGCTTATGTGTCAACCATTATGGCCTTTACTTTGAGTCTCCAGTAGAATGATTTCACAGATGAAGCATTTTACAAGTGTCTTGTGTAATGCCAAAGGTGATAGTAAAGGTGGCCACACACCCATTAATATGATCTTTCAATTGACTGTACTACAATGATTAAATGGTTCTAAAGGCTGAAGGTTTTTTTACCTTGATGCATTCTATGCATTCGAGTGTTACTAAACCCAAGACCCTGCATTCACTATATCTGGTCTCCCACAGTACGCAGAACATGGAAATGCAATTATTTTAGTAAATATAACCTGCTAAATACCTTTTCTCATCAGCAGTTAGAACAGTCTTGTAACTTCTATCAGTGTTCAGCAGAGCACTGGTAAAAGCTTGTAGGAGTTCTCTTTCTGCTCAAGGAGGATGCAGAACCCCTGACCTCTGTCTGGACAGTGTTAATTGGCCATGTGCTGATCACATGCACAATTCCCCCCCAAAAAACCCTCTGTAGCAATACACACAAAACTGGGCAAGTGCAGAGTGTCTCCACATGATATATCTTATCAGGAGATAACAGAGGGCACTGGAAGAAGAAGAGGATCAGAGAAGACAGGATCAAACAGCATTTTTACAATGCAGAGGATTAACCCCTTAGGTTCCACAATGAGTATAACAAGCATGCTTTACTGCACATACAGACTGATTTTACTGCTGTGGGTTTAGTAACACTTTAAGGTAAAAAACCTTCTGACTGCAGCTTCCTCTCAGCCCCCCTTTAGGCTCCATTCACACCAATGCATTTTAGTGCTATTTGCAGAAATGCACTGCAGTCCATTTAACATGGTTTCCTAAGGAACATGTTCACATCAATGCTTTTTTTAAACTGCTGTGTTTTTGGAAAGGGTCAGTGACTTTTTTAAAAGCAAAAAGCAGCGTTTATGCTACAATGGAGTTCAATTGAGAAGCTTCTGAAATGCATGGTAGTGCATTTTTGCCACGTTTTGCATTTTTATTCTGCCCAGCAACAACAAAAAAATTCCACTTTAACAAAAATTAAAAAGAGCTGAGCAAAATGTGGAAAAATGTGTCAAAAATGCATGTAGAAAAACACCAAACTGCAAAAAGCACTGGAGAAAGAACCAAACGCAAAATGCATCACCTTAGAACTGATTCACACATGTGGTGCGGATTGAAGCTCAGGTTTCACAGATAATACAATAGTTGTTCAGCAGTTCGTACAAGGTTTACATCAGGTTCAGGACAGGATTAGCTCAGGATTGTATCCTGTTCACACTTATGCTGTTTAGAAATGGTTCCCATAGAAGTCAATTGCCTGTAATCCACACCTGAACCTGAAGGCACTACTCAGAAATCATACAGGACTCTTTATCAAATTGTACTGAATCCGCACCACCAGTGCACTGGACATATGTGAACAGGCACCGTAGGAAGCAATGTTTTTTCACGTCATGCGGATTGAAGGCAGTTCAAACTGCATCCAATCTGCATATACACTATATTGCCAAAATTATTGGGCCAGCCCTCCAAATCATCGGAGTTTGGTGTTCCAATCACCCTCATGGCCACAGGTGTATAAAATCAAGCACCTAGGCATGCAGACTGCTTCTACAAACATTTGTGAAAGAATGGGTCGCTCTCAGGAGCTCAGTGAATTCAAGTGTGGTACCGTCATAGACTGTCACCTGTGCAATATGTTCATCAGTGAAATTTCCTTTCTGCTAAATATTCCACAGCCACTGTTAGTGGTATTATAACAAACTGGAAGCAACTGGGAACAGCAACTCAGCCACGAAGTGGTAGGTCACGTAAAATGACAGATAGGGGTGAGCGCATTCTGAAGCACACAGTGCGCAGAAGTTGCCAACTGTCTGCTGAGTCAATAGCTAAAGACCTCCAAAATCTTGTGGCCTCAGATTGGCACAACAACAGTGTGTAGAGAGCTTCATGGAATGGGTTTCCATGGCCGAGCAGCTGCATCCAAGCCTTACATTACCAAGTGCAATGCAAAGCATTGGATGCAGTGGTGTAAAGCACGCCGCCACTGGATTCTAGAGCAGTAGTGATGTGTTCTTTAGAGGGATGAATCACACTTCTTCCCAGTGACATCATTAATCTTTTTAGCTTTCTATTAGGGGGTAATTCTTTCCACTGACCATCACACTAAATGTATCATGAGTTGTAGATATAGTAATTTTTAGCAGGGGGTTCCTGAGACTGGAAAGTTATTTCAAGGGTTCCTCTGTTTTGAAAAGATTGAAAAAGGCTGCTTGAAAATGTAACTAAAGGGAAAACTTTATTTTTAATTTTGAATAGAATAATGGAGGGAATAATGGAGGGTTATAACTGGACAGTTTTTTTTTTGCCATATTTGTCACCATTGGAAGATGTGCCCTCTATCCATAGAAATATGTGCAGTGCTAATCAATGAATAAAGGTACAAAATGTCCCAAATGACTTGAAAACAATATTAACAGTCACTACATAAATATAAATAGGTCTAGGATATTGTAATTAAATGTCCCGTATTGAATGGGCAGCATATAATATGTAACCAAACTTATTGACAGTCTATGTAGTGTTCCCCTTTAAATCAATGGTGGTGTTCCAAGCAATATAGAGAGATTGTGCACTCACCAGATGCACAATGTAAATGTGCATTAAGAAAAATCCACAGAAGCCTCCTTTAAGGGTATGATCTGGGATGGGGGAAAAAATGTTCCCTCAGGATGGTTAATCTGGTCAGGAACACACGGAGATAATCATCCCTCTAAGTAGATGGTGTCAGGAACACACATGGTAGTATGGAGATCCAGCTGGCCAGAGGTCCCTTTAAGGGATGAGTGGGTGCAGGTGCCTGGATACAGGATCTCCCTTCTCTGGAATCTTTAGGTGGCTAGATCAGGCAGGTTCTATGAATAAATGACGCAACAGCTGGAGGATCTGCTCATTCCAACACCCCATTTACTTTGGTTGTTCATCAAGCTCCAAACGTGTCAAATTCAGGCCAAACCTGAAGCTCCTCCTATGTACGGATGTTATTCCGCTGCACACTTGGTGTTATCTGCAAAGAAAACATCATCAGCAATAGAAACACATCAATGCCCACAATGTCCTTAAGCGACCTGGTCAGCTAATCAAGTTCTAGACACAAGAAGACTCCAAATGGCTCACATGTTTTGAGAAGAGATCCCCTCTTCCTCAGAGCCAATCCTTACAATGTGGCCTCATTTTTCAGGATTCACAGCACACACTTGTTGCTGACACATCACATCACCAAATAATTTGGTGTTCTAACTGTTTAAGAGTTTTCACATTAAGTTCAAAGAGTAGAAGATTACTTTAAATCTCATCACCAGTCACCACTACCAGAAGAGGCATTATGGGGACAAGGTAAGTTTTCTGGGTTTTAAAATTGTTTTAATTTTGAATTGATAACATTTTTCAAAATTAATCTTCCACATATCACAAGCTGCACAACACATCCTTGATGAAAAAATGTGCTTTCTTGTAATGTAACAAACATTTACTCTACGTATGAGCAACATAAGACCCAACCCTAGTGTTGCCTTGTCTGATTATTAGCTGCTCCTTCGATATTGCTAGTTGGGGTTGGCACTCCAGAATGATGCACTAGGCAAACTAGACAGCCGCCTTGGGCACACTGCCACCTAGGGGAGCCTGGGCGCAGCACTCTCTCTGTATCGCCTATGGACCATTTGTATGAATTCTTAATTTCTCTGCAGAGCCCACCTCTCCTTATACACAGGGCATGATGAGGGAATGATGGTATCTTTACAATTGTCTCACAGCCTGTCCACACACCTGACCATTTAGTACATATATACACACATGACGGTATTCCATGTAGCAGTGAAGTGTCGGCTCCCCCTACAATGGGAAGTGATTACATTAGCCCAGGACCCCAGGGGATCAGCATTCTCTGATCAGAGGATTGGTACGTACATCTCCAGTACAAACACTGGCACACACGATGCTCCGACTATAAGGGAGCCAGCTAGTGATCGAATGGGGCATGTCCGGTGCTGGCTCCGCTGCCTTCTACACAGTTACACAGCTGGAGCCAATCAATAGGCAGGGTTAGTAGGATGATCAGGGCCCGATGTGTATGAGAGGGAAGCCGTGTAGTGCTGTGAGGCCACCTATCCTCACTGAGAGCTGTAGCCTGGACTCGGCACCCCAACAGGAGCCATCAGAGGTGAGTTGAGCCTAGGAGGATGGCGGGTCATAGAGGTGACAGGAGGAGTAGGGGGACAGACAATGGTTGGGGTGAAGATGCTGATTGATCATGTGGGACGTCACCATGTCATGAATGAGCCTTCAGCTGAGAGGAGGGGTGAAAGAGGGGGCGAAAGAAAGGACAGAGGAAGATGCTGGGTGTTTGGGACCAGTGTAGCAGCTGAGTTGTCACTTCTTCCAGTGTTCCTCTCAGACTCCCTTACTGCTAGCCAGCTGGGGGCTGCTGCTTACTGTGGAGTTTTGCAATTCTGTCTTTTTTTTTTTTTTTTTTACTCTGTCTGATTGGTTAATACAGTCAATTTATATTTAGTTAATATATATATTTTGTCTTTAATATTGGTGCTGGTGGCACTTTATGGAACTTATTTTTTGCAAATTAAAAATTTAGCAGTTTCATGTTTTGTTGATTTAATATTTTCTGTTTTAAATTTTTTTTTGGGGGAGGGGGGCGCAAGTATCTGGTCTTGCCTAGGGCACAAAATAGTCTAGCACCTGCCCTTGGACTACTGCATAACAATAATGAAGTAAATCAGTAGTTCTAGCAGCCATTGGAATAAGGACCAACAGTTCCTGGCCAGTAATTGGTCATTTTTGAGGGAAACAGTCATAAAATCAAACAGTAGAAGATGTTTATGGCACTGTAAAGAAGAAATTATATATCTATCTATCACACCACCCTGCCATACTCTGTGGTTCCTTTTGCTGGTCCATATATCGTGGCAGGTCACAATAGTGATCTAGAGGCTAAAAGAAAGGACCGTAACACTTGGTGGGGGCCTAGGAATCTCCCGAAAGTGTCAGGTGACAAGAATTCTCTGGGCACCATAGCTCTTGAAGAGACTGGAGTTTGTCAGTGTAGGCAGCAGGACAGAAAATTATATCTCTTCTTTTTTTAGGGGAACTCACGTTTCTACTTTTTCAAAAGTGTCAGTCTAAGCACCCTGACACTTTTGTAGCTGTGACCCCTGCAGCACAAATAATATTAAAGAAACTGCTGGAAAATTTTTTTGTGTATGGAGGGTACTGTATATAATTTCACCAGGACCTCTGAATGTTAACATTGGAGCTGAAAGAAATGGTGTAGGTGTAAAAATGTTGTCTGAGTTTTGTTTTTTCCTATTGATACAAATATGTGGTAGATGCCATCAAATTATATATCCAAATATGTACAGTGAGGAACAGAAGTATTTGAACACCCTGCGATTTTGCAAGTTCTCCCACTTAGAAATCATGGAGGGATCTGAAATTCACATTGTAGGTGCATTCCCACTCTGAGAGACAGAATTTAAAAAAAAAAAAATTCAGGAAATCACATTGTATGGTTTTTAAAGAATTTATTTGTCTTGCACTGCTGAACATAAGTATTTGAACACCTAAGAAACAGCAAGAATTCTGGCTCTCAAAGACCTGTTACTGTGCCTTTAAAAAGTCTACCTCTACTCCACTCATTAATCTAACTTAGTAGCACCTGTCTGAGCTCTTTAAAGACACCTGTCCACCCCACAGTCAGTCAGACGCCAACTACTACCATGCGCAAGATCAAAGAGCTGTCAAAAGACACCAGAGACAAAATTGTGGACCTCCACAAGGCTGGAAAGGGCTACAGGGCAATTGCCAAGCAGCTTGGTGAAAATAGATCAACTGTTGGAGCAATTGTTAGAAAATGGAAGAGGCTAAAAACGACTGTCAGTCTCCCTCGGACTGGGGCTCCATGCAAGATCTCACCTCGTGGGGTATCACTGATGATAAGAAAGGTGAGGAATCAGCCCAGAACTACAAGGGAGGAGCTGGTCAATGACATGAAGAGAGCTGGGACCACAGTTTCAAAGGTCACTGTCGGTAGAACACTACGCCGTCATGGTTTCAAATCATGCATTGCACAGAAGGTTCTCCTGCTCAAGTCATCATATGTCCAGGCCCGTCTGAAGTTTGCCAATGACCATCTGGATGATCCAGAGGAGGCATGGGAGAAAGTCATGTGGTCAGATGAGACCAAAGTAAAACTTTTTGGTCTAAACTTCATTCCTCGTGTTTGGAGGAAAAAGAAGGATGAGTTGCATCCCAAGAACACCATCCCTACTGTGAAGCATGGGGGTGGTAACATTATGCTTTGGGGTTGCTTTTCTGCGAAGGGGACAGGACGACTGCACTGTATTAAGGAGAAGATGAATGGGGCCATTTATTGTGAGATTTTGAGCAACAACCTCCTTCCCTCAGTCAGAGCATTGAAGATGGGTCGTAGCTGGGTCTTCCAACATGACGACTCGAAGCACACAGCCAGGATAACCAAGGAGTGGTTCCTTAAGAAGCATATCAAGGTTCTGGAGTAGCCTAGCCAGTCTCCAGACCTAAATCTAATAGAACATGGAGGCAGCTGAAACTCTGTGTTGCTCAGCGACAGCCCCGAAACCTGACAGATCTAGAGGAGATCTGTGTGGAGGAGTGGGCCAAAATCCCTGTTGCAGTGTGTGCAAACCTGGTCAAGAACTACAGGAAATGTTTGACCTCTGTAATTGCAAACAATTCTGTACCAAATATTAACACTGATTTTCTCAGGTGTTCAAATACTTATGTTCAGCAGTGCAAGACTAATAAAATCTTTAAAAATCATACAATGTGATTTCCTGAATTTTTTTTTTAAATTCTGTCTCTCAGAGTGGGAATGCACCTACAATGTGAATTTCAGACCCCTCCATGATTTCTAAGTGGGAGAACTTGCAAAATTGCCGGGTGTTTAAATACTTCTGTTCCTCACTGTATATGGTACAACTTACCTATAGTCCCCCAGATAGTCAATATTTGCCTTAAGCGAAACATGACCAGGCTAGCCTAGTTCTACTATGCATGTGTGATAGCAAGACTGGGATGCCTAAGCCTTAACGGGTGATTTGGTCTAAATAGGTACAAACATTCAAAATGCTGCATTCACTGAATGACTAACTGTTTAGCTCAGTGATAAATGTTAGTTTTATACTTGAAAAGCTGTTTAAAGTGATTGTAAAGGTTTTTTTTTGGTTTTTTTTTTTTATTAAAATAAGTAAGACTTACCTGCTTTGTGCAATTGTTTTGCACAGAGCGGTACCTTACCTCCTCTTCTCAAGCCCAGTCTTCCCCAAGTGCCCCCTTGGTAAGCCATGTGCTAAGGAAGAATCCATGCAGGAGTGCTCCTGAACAGAGCTGTGTGCATCCATAACACACAAAGCATGGGTGAGCCAAGAGCGCCCCCACAGGATTTTAGTTTTCTTTGAGACCAGGAAGAGAGAGCAACGCTGCTACAGATGACACAACCGCAGATGGTGGGGGAGTCAGGTAAGTGTATAGAGGGGAGCCAACAACTAGTGGGATGTTTTTAATGCAGAGAATGCATCTAGACTTTGGAACCACTCTAAATTCTAGCAGACTTAGAAGTTCCCCTTACCTCTTGTTTTTGTAATTTTGTAGATGAATTGTATTTACTGCGATGTGCCCATAAAAGTTATGATAATAGAAAGTTTGTGCAGTTATCTGAAACATATTTACATAGCAGTAATTCCCATTTAAGAGAAATGTGCAGAGAAAGATAATATATCTTGCAGGATGTGAATACAGTTAATTCATTCTTAACAAGTAATGCCATTATAATGCTAGCAAACTGCTGAGTTCAACTGAAGGGCATGGCATATGAAAAAAGAATATTTGTCATTATGTAGAAACCAGTAAAATGAATGGTACTGCTGCTTCTTTGAAGTGAGAGAAGTATCATGCAGATTGCAAAGTCATTATTTTCCTATCCTCTGGTCACACAATGGTATTATTAGATGATTTAGAGCGAGATTTTTCTTATTTTATGCAGAACTGTGAAACACAAAATAATGGAAAACCAAAGCAACAAAGCAGTCATCAAAACAATCCCAAAACTAAAAGAAAAAAACTGTCAATGTTTCATAATTAAGTATACAATTTTTTATTTTTATTAAAATTTTTTAAAGGATACAGTTTTTCTATCCTCTCCAAAGCATTTTAAATTAGTTTTATTGAGAACATTAGAGCAACAATGTTGCTTATCATTTGCCCCAAGTGCTTACTCAAGTGTCTATCACAACCATTCCACAGCCTAACTTTAAAGTGATATTAAAGTCAATTTTTTTGCTAAATGAGATGCCAATAGCAGAATTTACATGCTCTTGCTGTTTTGATATTTTTTCTCATCTGAGCTTCCTCCTCATTCTGACGTCTGGCTGTGCTGCCCATTTCCAGGTATGTGGACAGGTGACACCCACATACCTGAAGTCAGGCAGCGTGGCTAGGGTGCAGTATGAGGAGGAAGCTCAGTGGAGAAAAATTATAAAAACAGCAGCTAGAGCATGTAAGTACTGCCATTAGCAGTTTAAAAAAAAATATATACTGTATCTGAGCAGCATAAACTGAAAACACTATTTAATTCATTTTTAATATCCAAAGCAAACTCACATGTCTCTATGCTTTATTTTGTTGACAAATCACTTTGAAAAACACCCCCTAGCCCTTAGCCCTATACGCAGCACAGCAAGCCCCAACATGGGTCACTTTGGAAGCGCTCTCTTGCTTTCCTGTTTCTCCTCACTGACTTTTATGGCTTTGCCCAAGATCTAAGCCCACAACCATCAGCCCCCTAATGGATCCCTCATTACGGATTTGGGATTCCACCAAATTTTCCAGTGGTCTAATCTCTCCTCATCTACCACTTCTCCCCCTTCTGAGCAACCCTCTGTTTTCTTGAGGCTTTGAGTCCCCTAACGCCTTTCATTGGTGGGTTTCCCACACATTTCATTGTGTCCACTCATTCCCCACTGGTTGGTCTATCTACACTTGGACAGAAATAAGGGACAAATACCAAGCCCCTCACACTGAACTCTTCTGATTCCTACAAATCAAACATTGGTTGACTTTGGTGTTTTCTGATAAAGATCCGACGGCCCAACTGTCCTTGCTCGAACATATTTATCATAGGATGCCTTTTTCCCCTCAAACTTATATCTCTTTATTCCCAATTAAACAACCTCCAAAATCCTAACAATCACACTTACGTTTCCAGGTGGGAAAGGGACATTCAAAGCACCAAAAATAGGGGTTGCTGGTCACAAATATGGACAACCTTGACTTTCTGCTTCATCAATATTCTTACTATCGAATCAGCCTTTAAAACTGTCACAAGGTGGTACCTGGTCCTGTCCCATCTGGGGCACCTTCACCCATCTGCCCCCTGCACCTGTTTCCAAGGATGCTCTACCCCAGGAGACATCCTACATATTTGGCGGACATGCCCTATGCTCTCCCGGTTCTGGACAAAGGTCCTTAAACTCCTATATTCATCACTAGCCTACCCCTTCCCAAGGCACCCATGGCATGTCCTTCTATATTTGAAACCCCTGGGTCTCACCAAATACCAATTTAAGCTGGCTAGCTATGTACTAGCATAAACCATAGCAAAAGCTTGGAGACAGCAGTTTATACCCTTTATACCCCAGAAGTTCGCCACCGCCTAGATTTGTTTCTTATTAACGAAAAGCTTTCCAGCATTCTTTTGAATACTCACAAGAACGTTTTTTAAAATATAGACTCCTTGGATCCAACATGCCCATCCTTCTATATCAACAGATAGTTTTACATTGCTATAATTGCAAGAGCCGAGTTCGGGTGCTCTTGACGTCCTTTTTTTTTGACTCCTCCTTGCTCTCTTTTCTTTTCTTTTTTTTTTTTTTTGACTCTCCAACAGGGATAAATTGTGATTTGTTCTGATGTATTTCTTGGTTTGATCATAGAATCAGATAGATTCCAGGCTATAGGTGAATGGATTTTCTTTGGTTTTTCACACTGATCCATTGTTACAACACGGTCAATGTACTTTTTGACATGCCATCTACTGTGTTACTTGTTACGGATTTGTTATTTTATGCACAACCATTTTTGACTTAGCTGTTCTTGATGGTATATTTCTACCTGCACACACAACAGCAGTTGCAATTGTATCTGCTAAAAACAAACTTTTTCAATAAAAATCTGTTGAAAGGAAAAACACCCCCTAGCATTTCTCGCCATGGCTATCTTCAGGCAAATAATACACGTGGCTTACCTGACTAAAAAAGATTATACATATACCATTTATTTTCTGGAATCCATCTGCCCTTAGCCCATGAAGACTTCTGGAAACCAGGAAGCAACTGCATAAATGTATATAAAAAAGTTGAAACTATTTATTTATGCAGTGTGGCTTACTTCTCTGGGGGCACTCAGTGAAGGGATGGATCCCAAAGCACCACAGTGGAACCGAGAAGAGGAGGATCAGGGCTGCTGTGTTCAAAACTATTACACAGAGCAGGTAAGTATGACATGTTTGTTATATTATTTAAAAAAAACAAGCTTCACCATCATTCAAATAGCAAGTGCTCAGTATTAGTGGGTGTTAACCCAAGATTAGGGTACCCATTTCCTAATTATCTATTCAAAAGATTTAAAGAACAACAGTAGGATTTTCTAGGTACCAACAAAGACAGACATTTATAGGTTAAAACTTTCATATTTTTAATACAGAAAGAGAGAATATTAACTGTTTCCCATCCGCCCTATAGCAGAAGTACTGCTACAGGGTGGCCTCGGCTGTTAATCACCGGGCCCCGGACGGTGGTTGCTCGCCAGTGCCCGTTGATTGCCGAACATCTCCGATTGGGGGGGGGGGGGACTGTTTGTAAACAGAGCCATACAAAGCAGTGTGCTTACAATGAAACAAACACACAGCCCAGTATGCAAAACAGCACACAGTTAACCCTTTGATCGCCCCACATGTTAATCCCTTCCTGCCCAGTGCCATTAGTACAGTATCAGTGCTTTTTATTAGCACTAATCACTGGATTATTGTCACTGGGGATATCAGTGATAACAAGTCAGTTCCCCCTAGTGTCAGAATGGCCACCGAAGTCCCGCTATAAGTCGTTTGGTCACCGCCATTACTAGTGAAAAAAAATCACTATATATATATATATATATATATATATATATATATATATATATATACCACCATTTGTAAACGCTATAACGTTCACGTAAACCAATTAATTTACATGTATTGAGATTTTTTTTTAGCAAAGACATGTAGAAGAATACATTTTGTCCTAAATTTATGATGAAATTTGATTAACATTTTTTTATTGGACATGTTTAATAGCAAAAAGTCAAAAATTTTGTTTTTTTTCTCAAAATTATCAGTCTTTTTTTTTATAGTACAAAAATTAAAAATGCACAGGCAATCAAATACCACAAAAGGAAAGCTCTATTAGTGAGAAAAAAAGGACATAAATTTCATTTGAGTGCAATGTTGCATGACCGCATAATTGTCAGTTAAATTAACATAGTGCCTTAACGCAAAAAATGGCCTGGTCAGGAAGGGGGGGAAATCCTGTGGAGGGCAAGTGGTTAAAACAACATTGCTTGTTCAAAAATCCCTCTGAATAAGCTGTACTACAATCACACCAATGGTGCTATCTCAGTCCCACAAGCTGTTATTCCAAAGTAAAGGTGAATCTGTAGTTAGCCAAACTCGACAGGTTTTGCAGTTTCCTGCTGCTTCAGGAGTATATTGAGGGAATATAGTTCTATAACAAAACAAAAAATATACAAAATAATACAGCATAATATCAAAAATGGTAATACAGCTTATCATAACATAATATGGGGTACATTGTAAATGATGACAGTCTTGGCACTTACTACAGGACACCGGATGGATCTATAGAGCCAGACCACAGTGAGGCGCTAAAGATACCCTGGGGGGAACGTGGGAGCAAGTCTAAAATCCATAACTGCCTATATGCATATAATAAAGATTGTTTTAGAATAAACACCATACCATGGCTCCATCCATTTTCAGCTAGGAATAAGAGAAAGTATAAAACATACCAGGCCTGTAGTAACGCGACACTTCCAAAATGGGGCTGATGGGATTTATGATGAACAGCACATGGTGCACACCCTCAGATCACCAGATGTATAACAATGCAATCTGAGCAATATTGTTGTTGAGTCAAAAAGATCAAAAAGTGAAAGCACAAGGATGTGTCTGCAAAAGATAAAATATACACCGATAGATAGATAGATAGATAGATAGACAGACACACAAATGCACACACCCATGGCTATGTTGAATAAAACATGCTTAACGTTTATCCCAAAAACAGGCCAAACATCCATATAGTTACTTTCAAAAAGCAACCCCAACATAGTAAGCAACTATATAATAATCACTACAGATACATAAGACAGGAGAGATATCCAGCATGGTTCAAGTATATACCCGAGATGAGTATCAGCACATCAGGACCTATCGCCACTGAGGGCTTCAAATGAAAGAATGGTCTTTTATACTTTCTATAGATCCTTCCAGTATCCTAGGGTAAGTGCCAAGACAGTCGTCATTCACAATGCACCCCATATTGTGTTATGAAAAGCTGTATTATGATTTTTGATATTATGCTGTATTATTTTGTATATTTTTTTGTTTTGTTATAGAACTATATTCCCTTAATATGCTCCTGAAGAAGCAGGAAACCAGGAAACGTCGAGATTGGCTGACTTCAGGCTCACCTTTACTTTGGAATAACAGTTTATGGGACTGAGATAGCACCATTGGTGTGATTTGTAGCACAGCCTATTCAGAGGGATTTTTAAACAAGCAATGTTGTTTTAATATTATATATTTCTGTAATAAAAATATGAGGTTTTCACCTATAAATGTCTGTGTCTTCGTCAGTACCAAGAAAATCCTACTGCCCCTGTTCTTTAGATCTTTTGAAGCTTTACAATCACTCTAATTTTGACTGAGATGATTTAGTTCTGATTTAAATCCAATAGGGGTCCCTGTACACATAACACTTGTTCCTATTAAAGTATGAGCAGCAGACGTTAAAGCGATTGTAAAGGTAATTTTTTATTTATTATTAGTTAAAAACATAACAAACATGTTTATACTTACCTGCTCTGTGCAATGGAACTGCACAGAGCAGCCGCGAACCTCCTCTTCTCAGGTCCCCTCCTCTCTGTCCAGTGCCCCCACAGGAAGCCGCTTCCCCCACTCCCACAACTCCCTCATCACTGCCTTTGATTGAATGTACTGAGGTGCCCCAGCAAAGCCAGCGAGACACAGAACTGAGGGGAGAGAAGAGCTGCAGATGTGCTCAGTGCTGGATCAAATGAGGGCTCAGGTAAGTAAAAGAGGGGGTTGAGTGGGGATGCTGATGTCCAAACATTTTATACATTAAGGCAAGGAATGCATTAAGGTAAAAAATGTTGCGGCTTTAGAACCACTTTTAATAAAATACTTTCTTCTTCTGTCATTGCTAAGTGTAGCTCCACTCGCAAAGCCTAAAAATAATGTGGTATATAATAAACTGAGCACCACTATATTGCATACAAGCAAACAGAAAGCACACATTCACCACCGCTGACCAGTGTAAAGGATAAGTATGCCTTTCTTAAAAAAAAAAATTAAATGCACATCTTTTGCAGGTAAAAAAATGTACATTTACTTTTTTTTTTTTTGTTTGTTTTTTTGCAGGAGACTGGAAAGCATTGCATCCACAATCAGCAGATTGCAGGTGTAATGCAGACCTCTGGCAGGCTGTCAGTATATCTGTCTGCTTGTACCCCATATAGGCAGGCAATTACACATAGGCAGGAAGACTCAATTAAATACCTAGAGCGCTCACTAGCGCCCTGGTAGTTCATTGAGAACTACAAGCCGTCAGCTGCAAAGACTGTCAGCACTTGTAGTTCATTAATTTGCAGATCTCTGTGACGCGAATGACATGGTTGTGTAGGCGGAGCTCCACATGGCCGTGTTCTTTTCAAATTGTGACAGAGGGTGCAGGGAAAAGATTCCCGGGCTCACTGTCACAATAAGGGAAATGATCGGCTAAAGGCTGAAGGAGTGGGAACATGTTATATGTTCCCAAAGGTGAACTTATTCTTTAAGGGGTGAACCATCTTCATTGGAGCACCAAGCCTTGGTGGTCTGTAATGTAATATCCAGCAGAGCATACAAATTTCCCCAGAGTAGGTACACTGTACCCTTAGTCCCTATGTTCCACTGTACTTTGTATACTCTGAGTACTGCACTGCATACACTGAAGAGTATATTGCATATTCCCTGGAATGGGGCACATCATATGCCAAGCTTTACTTTACTCTATTGTAGGTCACCACATGCTGTATGCTGTATGCTGTACTGTGCATTGCATAGTCCAATACGTGCGTTATATGCCATACTATTGCTTTTGCATATCATATACACTACAGGCTTATAATTTTACAGTTGTTTAGATTTTTTCTTTATTCAACTCTGTTCAAGGAATAGGCACATTTTGCTTGTCGGTAATTAAAGCAGAATACTGTTTTAAATGCAGAGATGTTGAAATCTGTAAAATCTTATTGATGTGTATTGTTCACTATTGTTGCAACTCCTTACCTGAAACCATTGTTTTTGTATTCTCCTTTTTATTATATTCTGCTAATTGAAAACACTTAGCACACATATCAACCGCTTCTATAGAAATTACTGCTACAGGGCATCAGGGGTGCACAAAATCACGTATATATACATGATTTTGCAGTTCCAGGTAGGGGGGCACGCATGTGCCCTACCCGGGCTGCCATTTGCGGCCTCGGGTGTCAATCACTGGGTCCCGGCCAATGATTCCCTGCCGGCACCTGGCGATCTCTGAGGATTTCCAACGGGGGAGAGACCTGTATGTAAACAATACAAATCACTCCCCTGTCAGCTCCTGCACACTGCTTTGTATAAGAGAGCCATACAAAGCAGTGTGCTTACAATGAAACACACACAGCACATAGTAAAACAGCACACAGTTAACCCTTTGATTGCCCCACATGTTAACCCCTTCCTGCCCAGTGCCATTAGTACAGTGTCGGTGCTTTTTATTAGCACTGATCACTGTAGTGGTGTCAATGGGGATGTCAGTGACAGCAAGTCATTTTCCCCAGTGTCAGAATTCCCGCCGCGGTCCCACTATAAGTTGCTGATCGCTGCCATTACTAGTAAAAAAAATAAAATATTCCAGGATATATACCGCAATTTGTGAACACTATAACTTTCATCTAAATCAGTTAATTTACACAAATTGGGATGTTTTTTAGCAAAGACATGTAGCAGAAGACATTCTGGCCTAAATTTAGGACAAAATTTGATTTTCTACATTTTTTGACTGGACATGTTTATTAGCAAAATGTCAAAAATAAAGTTTTGGGTTTTTTTCTTAATTGTCAGTTTTTGTTTATAGCGCAAAAAAGAAACAACACACAGGTGAACAAATACCACCAAAAGAAAGCTCCATTTGTGGGGGAAAAAAGGATGTAAATTTCATTTGGATGCAGCGTTGCATGACCGCGCAATTATCAGTTAAAGCAACTCTGTATCACAAAAAATGGCCTGGTCAGGAAGGGGGGGGGGGGTAAATCCTCAGGAGCGCAAGTGGTTAAGACACTGTCCAAGTGAAGATTCAGTTATTTGTGGGATGGACAAAAGGATGCTATGAATTTGTCAATAATTATCTGCAATTTGTATGTAAAAAAGTCCTTTACTCCAGGATTTCATTAAGATGTCCTAGTATTTTATAATTTATTAATAGTACTGGGAAAAAGTGAGTCACTGTTATGCTGCATTTTGCCAGTGAATTACTCATGGTCTCAAGCTCACCCAAAGAACAAATATGAATCCAGGATTCCAAAAATGTTGGCAGTGCATGCCCATATTCACTTTGCAAAATCACTTTTTACTTCAAAGCATATACACTCACCCTGTAAAAAATTTCTTAATTACAGCTGTCAAATGTACTGTTGCCAACGGATGAATTTGAAGGAAATACTTTTTCCAAAAGTCTTAGTTTAATGTTTCATCAAAACAAAAAAGGAAGCATCAGTAATTTTTTTACTTGCCTTCCAAGGCAGCATATGGCAGTTAGATTGTGATTATGATATGCAAAAAACATTTATATGCCTACGAGGTAATGTGCAGCCAGTGAATAAAGATATACCAGGTACAAAATAACCCAGATATTGCATAATCTGTTTATGCTTCAATAATGAATATAAAGACATCAGCAGGATCAACTTCTGAAAACAATGTCTGCTATCTTTGTGGCGGGTCTCCCTGCAATCCAACCTTAAGAACCAAGTATTTCCAACCACCAACAACTCCCTCACCCCCATCATCTTCTCCTTAAACCACTGTGATTTGACAAATCCATCCAGAGCTTATTCTTACCAGTGGTACCACATGGTTTCCGGGGTCTATAGTAAGTATTAAAAAAAATCAAAATGAGTGGTACAGCATGTTTTTATTTTAGGTTTACATTACATTAATTTATCAGAGGAAGCTCAGCTGGGTAGAAGAATCAGAGAAACTCCCCCTCCCCCAGACCTGGTAGTCTCCCCATCATTGATTCCTTCCCTAGATCATGAATATTCAGGGATTTTTTTTTCAGCTGGAACTTAATTCCACCACCTCTGGCTCAGGTTCTTTGCTCCCTGCTCACCAATATCACTTGTAAACACTTTAGTCCAGCTTCTGTGTTTACATGTTACAGCTTGTCTCTGAACAGCTCCCACTGAGTGCAGGACGGGAACAAGGAAAATGCTGGTGTCTGGGATGCAGTGCAGATGCTGATGGTCTCCACACAAGTGAGAGAGGCAGAAGCACCTACAATGTGTAGGGAGGTAGTAGAGCCGGCTGGGTGCTTCAGCTTAATATGGCAACAAAAGTAAGACGTGGAAGATCTTTTAAGGGGGGGAGAGATGGGGGTAGTGGAAAAGGGCGTAAACATGAGCTGTAGATGGTGATCCAGATAATCAGTGGTGGAAGAAGGCTGAACTCTTTCTGTGTGAAGCACAATAAACTACCATGTTGTTGCTGGTCATTTTATTCCTCAGTGTCCCTGGGGCAGTGCACTTTTATTCTTATTGTAACAAACCAGCTGCCTTGTGGCTAAGCCCTCTTCCCTCTGCAAACTGCTCCCATAACAGCTGATTATTTTTTGTTAAGTGTCTCTCAGATGATACACATTTGAAAATTTTGTACAACACCCAGAGGCGTCCCTAGGGTTGTCACCCAGTGCGGGAACACTTGGTGACACCCCCTCCGACGATCCCCTCAGAATGGATCAGATCTGCGGATTGAGCATAATGGATTGGAGTCCGATCCATTATGCTCAATCTGCAGATCCGATCCATCCTGCGAGGATCGTCGGCTTTCTTTACAACTTACCTTTTCTTGGAGCGGGTCCGGTGTCACCCCATATAGGTTGCATGCAGAATGGTTCAGATCTGAGGATTGAGCATAATGGATCAGAGTCCGATCCATTATGCTCCCCAATCCACAGATCCGATCCATCCTGCGAGGATCGTCGGCATGCAACCTATAAGGGGTGACACCGGACCTGCTCCAAAATAAGGTAAGTTGTAAAGAAAGCCGACAATCCCCGCAGGATGGATCCAATCCAGCGGGGATCGTCGGCTTGCTTTATAACATACCTTTTCGTGAAGTGGGTCCGGTGTCACCCTGTGCAGGCCGCACCTGCCTCAGGACGCCACTGACAACACCCGTCTTGCTGTGTTTACACATTTTATCCTATTCTTCCCAATCATGTTTACACACATATTGCTCTGGCCATTTTTTGTTTTACCAAAACATGCCATAGTATGTGATGAGAAGCTGTGAAAAAGGTATCTTGGTCAAAGGTAGCCCAATATGTACTTTAGGTAGTAGCCTGCCTTTCTGCATGTGTCAGAGGGCCATCAGCACAGCAGGGGATTTTGTGAATGAGAAGCTGCTTTTTAATACGAGAACTCAGACCTGAATCACAGGAGGGGTACCAAACAAACACTGCTGACCCTACTGATAAAATCAGTACATTGATTCTTTATACATTGATCTAGAAAAAAACAAAACATTTTTTGAGTATATGGGAATACAGTAGGGGGTTGCAGTGCAACCTGGGGTGAGGGTGTGGGGTGTTTCGGTTGCACATTCATAATTGAAGAGCTAGCTATCAGTAAGTTGTTGCAGACAGATATTTGTCCTTAAAAGGATTTTTGGTTGTACAATCCATGCACAAGCAGGACACATAATAAAATGCATAACACTGCAATGCAAAGAACTCAAGAGTTTGTTAAACTAGATGTAAGCCTTCAATCTTATAACCGCTTTAACAGGATAATATCATTTGAAAGTCTATTTTCATTTGAATTACTCGCTTTCATGAAGATAACAGCTGGTGATACTGATATAAAGGCTGTTTAGTCACTTTGTATTATAAGTTAACAATGTTCTGCCGCTGTTTCCCACAATCTTCTGCCTGTAAACTGCCCTGTTGAATGCTCGATTTTCCTTAAAGAGAATTATAAACTACTATGTTGATGCATGTTGCCCAAGCAAATTTCACTGTTGTTACCCTTTAAAAAAGGGCCTAAGAAAAAAAATTGGACCCAGCAACAATTAGGAAAATCCAGTGAAAAAGACACGTAGCCTGTTACAACTGTAGTGCATGTGAACAGCAACAGTCAAGAAACAATGTAAATAAAACTGCAGGACACCATAATCTTTAAAGGAGAAGTACAGACAAAGCTCATTTGGCTGTATTTCTCCTGTGAATCACAGGAATGCAGTTCCGAGCTAAAGTCCGCTGTCAGTTGATGCCATTCAGCTTGTCCAGGCTGTGGAAAAGTCCCGACCATATGGTTGGGATCCACCCAGTAGCCTGGACAGGCACCTTGCTCAGCCTCTCAGTAAGCCACTTAGAGCCTGAGCCAGCCGCTCCCACTCCCTTAACAGCCCAGCATTCCAATGAACACTAAGGGGGCAGAACAGAAAGCCAGAGACTGACAGTCCCAACTCTCTGCTCAGAGCGGCAGGAAGAACTAATCAATCAATGGTGTTTGATCTCTCAGTCTCAAAATCGTTGGGGGACAGATGCAGCATTGGATCGATGCTGCATCCACCTAGATAAGTATAATTTTTAAAAAATTCCCATACTTCTCTTTTAGGATGTGACAAAGAATGAAACAAAAGTAAAAACCCTTTTCCCTCCCCAACCCCAAATTCTCTGATACACAGAATTTTTTTTACCTACAGGATTCAGTAACTGTTTATATACTGTATACTTTAATAGACCTGACAGTGCCTACAAGCTACATTATTCTCTCCATATGTAGTTTTCCAGCAGGCCTGCCTGTGAACCCCCTATCACATATAAAACAAATTGTTAATAAGGCTGTTGTAACTTCTCCTTTTTTTTTTACTGTGGGGACTGGCTTATCCAAAATCCCCCTTACTGGCTTTTCTTAGCCAGATGAAGGGGACTTTAGATATACTTAATATTGTACTGAATCCCACAGTTTCAGTCTATGGAGCATAAGAGGGCTTATTGTCAGGGGGCGCAGTTTGTGGTGGAGCCAGAGCAGCGCCTGCAGGGAAATCAGAGCGCAAATAGGTAGTTCTAGGAGCACCCACAATGGGATGTCAAAGATGGCATGTAACATGGACAGTTGAGAAATCTGAGTTGCCAGATAATATTTGGCCATGTTAGAGGCTCCCAGGCCACCATGTAATCTATGGATATATAGCGTGGACCTAGAGACTCTAAGATGTTTATGGGCCCAGATGAATTGAAGGATTCTGTCCTGTAAAAGAAAGGAGGAGGGGACATGAATAGGCAAGGTCTGGAAGAAATAGAGGACTTTGAGCAGGATTGTCATCTTGACTGCATGCATCCTGCCTATCCAAGAGAGGAAAGGAAATTTCCAAGAGTGAAGAAGAGTCAGGGAGCATAGCAAAGGGTAATAATTGGTTGAGAACAATGTGGAGTAAGAAGAGGTGGGTTTAATCCCCAAGTAATCTATGGAATGCAGTGCCCAACCATAGGGAAATTGTGTTGCTGGTGTGTGGCCAGATCATCAGGGAGGGTGATGTTCAATACCATAGTTTTGGAAAGGTTAATACAGAGTCCCAAAATGGCTGAGAAATGATCCAACATCACCTATATGTTGGGAAAAGTGATAAAGGGGTTGGAGAGTGCCACAAGGGCATTATCTGCATAAAGGTTTGTCTTATAGTGGTTGCCCACATAAGGAACACCCGAAATTTTGGGGTTGTCCCAGACAGCCATGGCCAGTAGCTCCCCTGCCAGGATAAAAAAGTGCCAGTGATAAGGGACAGTCCTGCCTCACGCCCCGAAATATTAGGAAAGGCAGGGGAAAATAAATCCATTGTATTTAACAAGCTGTGGGGGACAAGTACAGGGCTTTAATCCAAGCCAAAACAATGCCTTCGCCACCCCAGCGCATTAACACAAAATCTAAACATTCCCAAAAAAGCAAATCAAACGCCTTGTAGATGTCGAGAGACAATAAAAAGCCTGGTATCTTGCGTTGGTGCAAAATGTGGATTAAATCTACATCTGACCTAACTTCAAAGGCTAGGTAGTGCATTATGGATACAAGGGATTTGGTCTGGCAAATTTCTGAATTTAACAAACTCTCTGACATAGAAATAAGATTGTATTGTGGTCTGTCCAGAACTGAAAGCTTTATGCAAAGAGAGCTTTGCCTCAATTAATTTTATGGCAATAGTACAGTCTACAGATGGCTTTAGAATTTTATTTACTATTCAAAATATTATATATAGTTGGTCCCACCTGAAGGAAAGAAAACTGTAACATGCTTAAAACATTTGTTTGCTCCACAGATAAATATAAAAACAATGTTGTAATACTTTAAGAGTACATAGATTTCATGTATTGTTGGGTTATTGGAAATCATGGGCAGATGTTAAGTAAAGCATTGATTTCCTTAGTGATCAGCTGCTGTGTTCTGAGAGAACATGGGAAATCCATTTCAAGCAAAGGTTGCTGCAAGGACAGTTTCAGAAAATGTCTTTATGATTTATATAATTGGCAATGGCAACTGAATACTTCATTTGTTTTCAGCTACAAACAGTTAAAGAAAATAGGTGATGCAGACTTTATGAATGCAATGAGATTAACCCTCTAGACCGTGACTTATATCATCTTTAGATCATTAAAAACATCATAATTGTAATATCTTTTTATTGCATTTATAAGATATTTGAGTTGCATAGAAAAGAGCTAAAAGTGCATATTAAATTAAGGTGTTGCTTAACTGTTTTTGCACATACAGGTGATACTCAAAAAATTAGAATATCGTGCAAAAGTTCATTTATTTCAGTAATGCAACTTAAAAGGTGAAACTAATTTATGAGATAGACTCATTACATGCAAAGCAAGATAGTTCAAGCCGTGATTTGTCATAATTGTGATGATTATGGCTTACAGCTCATGAAAACCCCAAATCCACAATCTCAGAAAATTAGAATATTGTGAAAAGGTGCAATATTCTAGGCTCAAAGTGTCCCACTCTAATCAGCTAATTAAGCCATAACACCTGCAAAGGGTTCCTGAGCCTTTAAATGGTCTCTCAGTCTGGTTCAGTAGGAATCACAATCAGGGGAAGGACTGCTGACCTGACAGTTGTGCAGAAAACCATCATTGACACCCTCCATAAGGAGGGAAAGCCTCAAAAGGTAATTGCAAAAGAAGTTGGATGTTACCAAAGTGCTGTATCAAAGCACATTAATAGAAAGTTATGTGGAAGGGAAAAGTGTGGAAGAAAAAGGTGCACAAGCAGCAGAGATGACCGCAGCCTGGAGAGGATTGTCAGGAAAAGGCCATTCAAAAGTGTTGGGGACTTTCACAAGGAGTGGACTGAGGCTGGAGTCAGTGCATCAAGAGCCACCACACACAGACGGGTCCTGGACATGGGCTTCAAATGTCGCATTCCTCTTGTCAAGCCACTCCTGAACAACAAACAACGTCAGAAGCGTCTTACCTGGGCTAAAGAAAAACAGACCTGGTCTGTTGCTCAGTGGTCCAAAGTCCTCTTTTCTGATGAGAGCAACTTTTGCATCTCATTTGGAAGCCAATGACCCAGAGTATGGAGGAAGAATGGAGAGGCACACACTGCAAGATGCTTGAAGTCCAATGTGAAGTTTCCACAGTCTGTGTTGACTTGGGGAGCCATGTCATCTGCTGGTGTTAGTCCACTGTGCTTCATTAAGTCCAAGGTCAACGCAGCCGTCTACCAGGATATTTTGGAGCACTTCATGCTTCCTTCCGCAGACGAGCTTTATGGGGATGCTGACTTCATTTTCCAGCAGGACTTGGCACCTGCCCACACTGCCAAAAGCACCAAAACCTGGTTCAATGACCGTGGGATTACTGTGCTTGATTGGCCAGCAAACTCGCCTGACCTGAACCCCATAGAGAATCTATGGGGCATTGCCAAGAGAAAGATGAGAGATATGAGACTGAACAATGCAGAAGAGCTGAAGGCCGCTATTGAAGCATCCTGGTCTTCCATAACACCTCAGCAGTGCCACAGGCTGATAGCTTCCATGCCACGCCGCATTGAGGCAGTAATTGCTGCAAAAGGGGCCCAAAACAAGTACTGAGTACATATGCATGCTTATACTTTCAGAGGTCCGATATTGTTCTATGTACAATCCTTGTTTTATTGATTGCATGTAATATTCTAATTTTCTGAGATTGTGGATTTGGGGTTTTCATGAGCTGTAAGCCATAATCATCACAATTATGACAAATCACGGCTTGAACTATCTTGCTTTGCATGTAATGAGTTTATCTCATATATTAGTTTCACCTTTTAAGTTGCTTTACTGAAATAAATGAACTTTTGCACGATATTCTAATTTTTCGAGTTTCACCTGTATGTGCTTGTCATTTATTGGTTGCAGTAGACCAACTACTACAGCGGAATTCTGCAGATAAAGAAATGCACATGCACAGAAAAAAACATTTGGACTCCTAATTTACATAATAGTAGAGGAAGTCATAGGGTGCAAATTCATACTACAAATAGCTGCAGTTACACTTCTGCATAAATCATGAGATGGGTAATATTGAACTGAATTGGAAGAATTTCTTGGCCATCTACCTTTATACCCCAAACAAGTCAATAATTACTTACAGGCGAATCTGTTAATCCAGTCTCCTGTCATGAGAGAATACTAGTGTAACACCCTGCTATAAATGTCTAATGCAGGATGTTGAAGCCAAAACCAGATGGCAGTGCTCTGCAGAATGGTAGCAGCTACATGTTGAAGAATAGCCATGTGGAACTTAAATGCTGAATTGCAGGACTTTACTAAAGAGCAGTGCACTGGGAAACTACATCTACCAGAGGAGTTTGCATGTGGGCAGAGCATATAAATATCAAAGCCCGGAGTGAGTGGAGAGATCAAGAAAGAAGTGTACTGACAGCTGGAGTGCTGAACCAGGCCACAGAGAGGGGGAGGGAGAGCAGAAAGAGCCTGCTGATCATCATTTTTGCCACACTGTCCAATGAGCCAATATATTAGCAGGAAATTGGATGCTGGAACAGGACCGAAGAGTCTGGGGGTCCACCATCTGCAGAGAAAGATGGACCGCTACAATCTGCTGAATGTGAATGATCAGATGAGACAGTCCCATACACCCACTGACTACATGAGCACTGACAGTTTCATCACATCAGCTATCTACTTGCACATAGTTGTAGACATTACATATAGTTGCCCCAGTTTGCGGCCTAGTTTTTCCAGCCGCCATCGTTGGGATGTATCTGCATTACAGTCTCATCATCCAAGCTGATCACAGGACACACAGCTGCATGCCAGATTACAGCAGTGCCAACTGAAACAGCAATTTACCCTTCCCAGCAGAACAGGATGTCCGATACTGTTGCTGTTGCCCTTGACACCCAGATAGAGTTGTTCTTGCTACATTGACAGTTATGCCAATGGTTATGCCTAACTATTTAAATCTGCCTTTATTTAGTGCCCTAAAGGGGACCTTGCACTAATTCACTACCATCAAAAGGAGAAGTACTAAATATTTCTCTTCTCTCATTATCCTTTGTGTTATCATCCTGCGGAACTATCATCTACACCCTAGTTCAACTTCATACCAACTGGGCACCAACAAGCGCGCAGAAGACTCCATAGTATTCTTAAAGGGATATTGGTCAATTATAAACTAGAGATCTCTATACTTCAAATCTAATACTTGCCATCAGATTCTGAGGAGCCACAGTGAGTTTACCTGTTTCATGATAACTGTTCTCACTCACTGGGGATTCAACAGTCCCCTCACATTGGAGGCAATGGATTATTTCTGAAAGCAGACCTGCTAATATTCGAAACTGACAAGAGTGATTTTATTTGCTGTGTATGCCAATGTTATTTTGTTCTTTCTGATCAAGCTACATTTAAAATCAATATAGACGCAATATTGGTTTACACTAACCTTTTGTGTCAGTCCATTTTACAGTGGTCACTTATTCTGGCAACCAGGGTATGGTGGTGTCAGCAGAGGTTGGGCTTTCAAAAAGAGGTCCAGATTGACAGGAAAAAAACCAAAATTACTATGCAAAGCTTAAGAGGGTAGTGATACACTAGAAGCTGCTACTTCTGACATCCATTTAAATTTTCAAAATGCTATTGGGTTCACTACAATGCAGCATGGGAAAGCCCAGCAGTCATGTCGCTCTCAAATTATTAAGCAAGTTGTTGTAAGATATTACTGGAAATGCTGTTAGCTGTTACTTACTTAAGTGTTATCATAGTATATGGATGATTCATAAATTTTAACTTATGTTTTAGGCCTTGAACCCTTAGAACTATATACTGTATGGTTATCATAGACCTCTCTGTACTACTCTCTTGGATCAAAGCTGTAGCTTAGGTACACGAAGATCAGCAGGACAAATACAGTATGAAAGCAGTGTTTATACAACCCAGTGAAGCGATAATGCATATTTAATCATTTTTACAAACTATCATACAAAAAAAAGGCTAAGGGTCAAAAGTTGTAATATGCTTGCTATTTTGTTGATACAGGAATATTTGTGGCCATGCATTCCCCAGGAGTTCACATCAACTCACAAATCTTCCCATGCCCCTGTTTATAGAAAACATCAAACTTTTCATGTGATCATCAGCAATCCTTCATTTTGCATGTGCTAGTCTTGTAAAGTTCTTCTGTAATACAGCACAAATAGATAAGGAAAAACGAAAAATCACCAATATTGGGACACGAACAGCCATAAAAAGTTGTTAGATGTTCATAACTCTCCACACTCTCTTCAAAGCTCAAAAGGACCTGACCATGAATCTAATTTGAATTATCAGCCAACTGCTTGTTGGTGTTTTTGTTTTGCAACAACCAAATACAAAAATCTCAAACATATAACTTTGCAGCTAAAAATATATATAATCTGAGCAGCATTGAACTAAGTAACGAGCAAAGCATTCATGACCTTTTCTTAGATGCTTCCCTAGCACAGAGCAGATTGGGGACACAACAATAAATTTTACTGCTGTGAATAGTTTCCAAAACAGAATAAAAAAAAAAACACAGTGGTTCCTTGTTTTCCCTGGTCGTGCCTAAATTTTAAAGTTTACTCTGTTTTTCTGAGTGTAGATTTACTAAATTACAATGAACAAGACAGGCCAGCTAACACACACAGAATACTCATAGATTATATTCCCATTTCATTGTATAATGTATATAGAGTACAGCAATACACTGTTTAATTGAAATAATTGTAATAATGTAAATACAACACTCTTCTAAAAGATAATTTGAAATACGCAGGTACACAACTGTCAGAGCTCAATAGTTCCCAAAGACAGCCTCAAGTTTTACAGATCTGTCCATAGAGGTTTTTGGTCCTGAAAATGCTCCTGATTTTAAAGAGTGTTGAAAGAAAAATTACTCACAATTCTATGATTACTTCATCTAAATCTTACTGGGGGCTATATGTATGCATGGATGAATGACAGAAATAAAAGAGAGGTACTGTTTGTCCAAAGTGACCAGTCAGGTGTCACCTTTTATTCTCACCACCCCGTACTACAGTGTATATTCACCATTTCTTTGCTAATACTGTAAAAGGAATAAAGAAAAATATTCTGCCCAGGTTAATGATATACACTTACTTATGCAAAGTTGTTTTACCAAACTTCATTCCTGATTCTTACCTGCATTTGATTTGTAGATACCAACTTTTTTGTTGATCAAGGATACAGAAATTTTACATACTGTACATATAACACCCTAACCCATAAAAACATTAAAAACACAATATCTCAGATATTATCCACACAGAGGAATGTAACGGTTGTGGAATTTTAGTCAGACCACACTCTTACAGTGAACAAAATAAGTGTTTATTTACATCATACACGTGCATTGGCCAGTCCAGGGGAGGACTGACCAACAGTTGCTATTTAACAATGGTTATTTATACTGTGTAGGAGGCACACATGTGGTTGGCAAGCATTGTTAGCAGCTTGTCATAGGGATGCACTGAAATTTCGGTGGCCGAAACGTTTCGTCCCAAAACACCCCTTTTTGAATCTTGCTTAACCCACTGCTTTGAACATCTCTCCCTCCAAAGACAGTCTCAATATTATTTTCCATACTGCTAGACCACTAGACTACCTAGGCATTAAACTACAACAATTCCCTATTTGCTGCCATTATGCTCATCACTCATGCATTCATGCAAATTTCCCTCTCCTTTCTGGATAGGTCACATTAACTAAACCCACCCTCCCCAGCATAGGTGGATCCCATGTTATTTTCATTTTTCATGAAAACCATTAAAAAAACTGAACAGAAATCGGCATATGAGTTTCAACTCATAGCTTGGAGTATCTGGGTCTTAACCTAGACACAGCCCAATCTAGAGTTTTTATTCCCCAAGACAAATTTCAGACTTTCTGCTTCAAGACTCGGACTCTTCAGTCCAGGAGTCACCTGACTCCTTGCTTCTACATGGGTACTGAGGCTGATGATAGCCATATTCAAGGTATTATAATTTGCTCGGTTCCACTCCAGAACACAAGAACTCAAAATTCTTTCATTGGCGACAAATCAGTTTAATCTCTGGATAAGCTGATGCACATGACACAGAGGACCAAGTTGTCTCTGGTGTGCAGTTCTGGTGTTGGGGACATCCTTCTTTTCAATCCCTTGGAAGATAATCATAATAGTTGCCAACCTGACAGACTGGGGGAAAGCCCTAGGTGCTTTGTTGGTGCAGGGGACTTAGACATCAGAGGAATCTCATCTCCCAGTCAACATTATGGTGCTTTAGAGTATTTTGGTTGTCCCTGCATTGCTGGACATCCTGGCTGGAGTATCAACTAATCAAGATCCAGTCGGACAACCCCACAACAATAGCGTACATCAACCATGAGGGGGGAACCATAAATTCTTTCTTGGGCAGAGCTCCACATTTCCGCTTTGTCTGCTGTTTGCATCCCACGCATGGGAGATTGTCAGACTTCTTCAGCCAATAGCACTTGTATCCAGAGGAATGACCTTACACCAAAGGTGTTCCAGGACCTGTTACAGGTAGAGAATGTCAGGTGTAGACTTCCTGCCCTTCAGATGCAACAAACAAACTGGGCAGGTTTGTGTCTAGGTACAGAAATCATCTGGCAGAAGCAGTAGAAGCCCTGGTGGCTCAGTGGGATCAGAACTACCTCATCTATGCCTTTCCTCCACTGAAACTTCTTTCTCATCTGCTCAACATTATCAAAATGAAGGGCACTGTGGTGATACTCATAGCTCTAGATTGGTCCAGGTGGATGTGGTATTCTTACCTTATCAGATGCTTCATAGGCTCTTCAAAATCATCAGGATCTTCTATCCTGCGGACTAGTTTACTATCCTGCTTCAAGGTCGCTAGCTTTAACAGCATGGATGTTGAAGCCCAGGTCTTGAAGGGCAGGGGCCTCTGTATAATGTTGATCCCCACAATGTTAAAAGCTGGGATGTCCACTTTCTGCAAGGTCTACAATCACACATGGAAGACGTACTTTGTATGATGTAAGGAAAGAAGCTTTCATTCCAAAAAATCTTCAGTGGGATGATTCCTGGCATTTTGGAAAAAGCCTCAATCAGCAACTGACCCTAAGTACCATAAGGGGTGAGAGCTCATGTTCCAGATACTTTTAGACTAACCATCTTTGAATAAGACCCTAAGGGTGTTTCTCATGTAGCTCCCCATGTGGTCCCATCCGTGACTCTGTGAGATTTGGATTTGATTCCCTCCGCACTTCATGAACTGCCTTTTGAACCTATAAGGAATTTATAGGTTTTCCAGTCTTACTCAAAACATTACTGTTGTTGTCACTATATGTGTCTGAGTTAGCAGCTTTGTCCTGTAAAGTACCAGTTTTTGTCTTACAAAGGGATAACATTGTAATAATTCCTCGAGTTTCCTTTCTTCCTAAGGTGGTCTCAGTCTTTCACCTCAACCAGGACATTGTTCTTCCATCCATCTGTCTGGCTCTAGTGTATCAGAAGATGTATTTTCATTGTCTGGATGTAGTTTGTGCTGTCTGTGTCTACCTTACAGCTACTGCTTCCATTAGAATGTCTGACTCTCTCTTTGTCATCCCTGATGGTCCCCATACAGGAGAACTGACGTCTTGTTCCATCATTTCATCATAAAAGATTATGGTCTTAAGGATTGGGCTTTGCCAGCTTCCAGCATAAGGTCTTCTTGGGTGCTCTTTGAACTGCAGGCAGCCCCAAGGTCTGTTGTTGTTTTATAGGTTTGTTTGTTTTGTTGCTGTTGCAAACCACTCAGTTGGACTGTATGCCCCAGTAGTCTCTAAATCCTGTGTCCCTCAATGAAAGAAAAAAGAAAATTGGATTTTTGTACTTGCTGTAAAATCCTTTTCTTGGAATTCATTAAAGTGGCTGTAAAGGCTCAAGGTTTTTTAACTTCATGCATTCTAAGATGCACCGGTCCCACCCATTTGTGTCTTTGATCTTGCTCTTGGTATTGCTCTGCTACAAAACTGAGGCATGTTTTAGGATGTCTATTTTGGGACAATACTGTAATACATTTATACTACAATCATTGAAAAGAATGATACATTTGAGATTAGATCTTCTAACTGCCTTCTGTCTATGGGAGAATATTAGATGCAGTACCAATTTTCTTCCCCAGATAGAAGGTGTGGATAAAATAGAGATCCATGTTGCTACATTGAGTAATTGCTCTCCATAAAGGGATACTCTTTATACCAGGTAAGAAAAAAAAAATAATAGTGATTTTTCCTTAAATGTACGTATTTTTCTAGCTCTGGCTTATTGTCAATCACAATTAACGTAATCAAATAATTTGTATCAATATAACCTGATACAAACACATAGGGAATCCAGCAGCAGCAGTAGCAGAAAAGGCATACTGTAGAGAGAAACTCCCTGTTATGTTGGAGTGTGAATTTGTCACAGCAGAGGTTCTTGTGCCTGGAAAGGTGGCAGCAGAGAGACTGTGCTAAGAATTTTAATAACAGTCTGTGCAGAAAAAGAACCTACAATAGCCAGCAGACTACAGTGTGAATACAGAATAAAAGCCATCACTGCACAAACCAGAGTTTGCACCATTTGCCTTCACTGAGGTCCAGAAACTCATTACATTTAAAAGTATAAATGGCAAATGTGAACTTAATAAGCAGCATCACACTAATGAGCTATGTGGGGATCAACTGCATCTTTTAATCTCTTACTAAAATAATCATATTATAGAAAATTAAAAAAAAAACTATAAACTTAAATTTAAATAGACTTACATTGAAAAATAAAATGATGTGCACTGCATAGTACCCATTCATGTATCTGTTTTCCACAGGATCAGTGATTTCCTAAGCAATAGCTGAGGAGCCATGCACAGTCAGCAACAGCCTGGTGAGAAGACCATTGCTTATTCATTTATGCACTTTGCTATTATCATATTTCTTATGAAGAGGGAAAGATATGGCAAAGAGAGTGCTAGAGTTTACTCCCAAATTATAAAGCAATTCAAAATTGCCCAAGCTGACGCAATTAAAACGTTTTTAGGCTATGTTCCATTTTAAAATACATTTTAAATAAAAGGTTAGGGAATGACTCATCATGTACTATTTCTAGCTAGAGATAAATGATTCAAATAAAGATTCTGTCAGTTCCCATTAATCATATCCGTGACTAGCAGTGGGAGCCTATTTGAACCAGTAGGATTTGTTACAGTTGATTCAGTAGCTTTAGCAATGTTTTAAGATACCTGCCGCTTATGCATGCTTGCCTTGCACCTCTGGTTCATGGTTTTAAATCCCACCTTGGGGTTTCACTGGGTGCTGGTTTCCTCCCACATACTAAAATGCTTACACATATGTTTGCATTCTAATGTGTATCTCCATGTCAACATTTTTACAAACAAGCGCCATATAACAGGTTAGCATTATAAATATACAGAAAATAAACCATGCGATTCCCAAACAAGGTGCTGCATAAGAATCAACAATTTGTTTTACACCCATATAAATACAATGGCAAAAAAAAGTATGTGAAACCCTTGGAATTAACTGGCTTTCTGCAGCAATTTGCCATTTAATAAGATCTGTCATAAAAATAGACAAAAGTTAATCCAGTACCGCTAATGCTGTTCCCAATTTTTTCTATAGCTTTGATATAAGTTTCAGGTAGTAGTTTCTACCCCATCCTCTGGAACTCTCTACCCCAATCTATCTGTCTATTGCCTACTCTGCCCACTTTTAGGCAATCTCTGAAAACCTCTCTCTTCAGGGAAGCCTATCCTGCCTTCAGCTAATAACTGAATCTTCTATTTATTTCTCCTATCAGTTTATCCCCCACAGTTATTACCTTTTGTATCACCAGCCCCTCCCTGTTAGATTGTAAGCTCCAAGGAGCAGGGTCCTCCTAACCCTCTTGTATTGAACTGTATTGTTGCTGTATTGTCTCCCTTTATATTGTAAAGTGCTGAGCAAACTGTTATATAAATTCTGTATAATAATAATAATAGTAGAACCTATCCTTCCTCTATGAAATCTGTATAATAACAGAGGGTAGTCAGGGCTCATTCGCACCAGAATGCATCTCCTGTGCATTGAGGCATGTGGTGTTAGGCAGGCCATTCAAAATAAATGGTCTATAACACACTTCAGCACTTACTGTAACAAAAGGCTACATTGTTGCAGCGAACCACAATGCATATGTTATGCAGTGTCAATGTAAATGTGATTGCTCCTCACCAAAGACATGATAAAAATCTCTCAGCTGCAGTTATTATAATCGCTGGGGAGCTTGCAAAATTATTGTGTATAACCGTGCTCTAAATACCAAGTGTTAAAACAAACAAACAAATGTTTCTAAGCAGCAATGTTTCACAAATACCGTGCTAAAGAAATTCCAACTCAGTCCACATGCAGTGTCTATAATACTGTTGCTAAATCCAAATAAACCAAAAATCACGTACTTGTACTATCCTGGTACTTAATAAAATGTATTCAATTGTAAGGCCAGGCTTACACTAGTGCCGGCCGTGCGGCCCGAGTTTGTGCAAGTACATCAGCCTATTCATTCGAATGGGCTACTGTGCCCTCATTTCATGCACCTTTTCCAAAATGCATCCGTCTTTTGACCATGTGGTTCCTGCACTCACAATCACGCTGTGGGATGAGATCCTAAGCCGGGGCGGACTGACCATTTGGAAACTCAGGCACTGCCCGAGGTCAGTAGGGGGCCCCACAGGGGCGAACTGGCAACTCATGGGGCCCCCAGGCAACAGGGGATCATGGGGCCCTTGTGTCCTTGCCAAAACTCAAAAAAGCCTATGAAATGGGAACCAGGGGAATCTCATGGGGCCCCCTACTGACCCCGGGTTCTCGGGCAGTGCCGAGTTTCCAAATGGTCAGTCTGCCCCTGGGGCCCCATGAGATGCCCCTGGTACCTTTTTCATAGGCTTTTTTGAGTTTGGGCAAGGACACAGGGGCCCCATGATCCACTATTGCCCGGGGGCCCCATGAGCTGTCAGTCCGCCCCTGATCCCAAGAGAGATCGCAAGAGAAATGTGATGTGGCTGCAGATGGTTGCATTTGTGGGAACAGGAACAATTCCTGCACCCGCAACCAGCTCACAGCTATGGGGCTAGTGTGAACCAGGGGTCAAAGCAAACCTTTATATATTGCATCATACCGCTCCTTAGATTTAGATGTTTTTTTTTCCTTACATAAGATGTCTGCATTAGCTTTGTTCTTTCAGGATTTCTTTGCTTTGCTTTCCCCCAAGTAATACTGTAAATAACACACTTCCTATCCTAGGGTGGCTACACTCACTCCTCTGTTCCTAAGGAGGAAGTTGTGGTTGTCAACTTAGGACAGGACTACAAACCCATCTTCTTCTCTTCATCTCCAGTAGGTTGAATTAGTTTTCAGAAGATAGCTTGATAAGATTGATATTGTGATATTGGGTACTGTGTTGTTAGTCAAGATCAACCGCTATTTTCTTTACTTGTTAAAAATATTCTTAGCCTAAGGGCTCTTTCATATTTGTGGTGCCCTCTGAAGAGAGATCCACACTTGGATTGCTTTTGAGGCCATTTTACAAGTGGTGAGGAGATTCTATATCACCTCTTCACCTTCTAATTTAACTCTGCAATGTTGTACTACCATGTCGCAATCGTGTGCATTGCAGGCAGTTGCGGCACACCCCTGCTGAACTCAATGGGCAAGTTTGACAAGCAGTGCCGCTTGTCAAAACCTGCACCCAGAGCTAAAAATGCTGCAGCATGTGTACATCCCTGTCTGGCTGTATTGTGACAGTTTGGGTGGGCAGTCCTAGGGGGGTAAAACCGCATCTCGGATGCCCATTTTTTATTGCCCCCCATCTGCTCATCTAAAGTCCTAGAAATGAAAACAAAATACTGTCCTGATATCTAAGGACTGGGATACTGCAATGTATTACACTTTTGCTCTTGAGTTTTAATATTATTTAAATTTATGCTTGGCTGCCGTATAAATGATGGCTCAACTCTCCGTTACACATAGAGGGGGATTTACTATAAGTGTAACACTCAGAATCTGGTGCCGCTATGCATAGTAACCAATCAGCTTCTAACTTCAGCTTTTTCAATTATGCTTTGACAATAAAACCTGGAAGCAGATTGGTTACCAAACAGCGCTGCACCAGATTCTGTGTGCACCAGTTTTAGTAAATCTACCCCCCATAGTGCAACATATTTTGTGACCATACTATCATTGTACATTTATGAAGAGAACCATTAAAAGTGGTTGTTAGTATGTTGAAATGGAAGTGCTTTTTCTTTCCTCAAGAAGTCATTTATTTTACGATTACTGAATCCTGCCAAGCTGTCTTGAGCTAAAAGGACGGTAGAGCAAGGGCATTAGCATTATTACACTGCTAGATCAATACTGGAATAGACCAGAATAATGATTTAAAAATGCTGGTTAAATCTATCTTTGTATTAAAGGGTAAGTTCACCTTTCATAACATGTTACACCCATATTCATGGTGCAACATGTAACATGCTATGATCTGACCGGCACCCACATCCCCCAGCCCCCACCCCCGATCCCAGCTGTGACAGCTAGCGGAGGATCTTCTCCTCCCCGCTAGATGTCACAATTTAATATAAAACATGGGCGTGGATGTACAAGCAAGCAGATATGCTGACATATCTGGGGGAGGCCTGCATGGCACCAGCGATCTGCTGATCACTGGTGCAATGCTTTAGAGGCTCCACAAACAAAAAATAATAAAGGCACATTTTTTTACCTGCAAAGAAATGTGCATTCATTATTTTTTGTTAAAATGTAAACTTATCCTTTCAAGAAAAACCTTGAACTACAGTTTTTTTTTTGTATTTCTATTTTTAGGTAAAGCAAAAAAAGTAATAAGCTATTAAATAATTAAAAAGCTGAGATTTTAAGGGACACAAATATAAAAAAAAAACCCTACTAAAGTAAAATGCATGTGTGAACAGAATTATATACTGTAGGGTCAAATATACTGTATATCAGTGTTTTTTATATTTATATTAGTTATATTTTGCATTAAATAATATGTTTGTGTAAAAAGTTTGTGAAACACTTTACTGGCTAACTTTCGTGGGCAAAAAATAGCCAAAAAAACCATTTAGAATATACAATTGTGACATAAAATATATTGTAATTGAATGTTATTCTAAATTACCTTTCATTTTCAATCTGCAGTACTGTAATTTTCTGTAAAATGCAATGCAATATGGCAATCTGGAGGTGTTCTGCACACAGATAGTATGCGGAATGCCCCCCCAGATATATAATTTCCTGCTTGTGTGATTGGGTTACTGATTTTGCCAGAAGTCTGCACTATGATATGTCAGATTTTGGGTATCCTCTACACTAAAAGTTTGATTTTTGGCAAGATTCTACCAAAGGGAAATAATTTCTAAAGGCACTCAGACCCTGCCACTTTCCTCAGAACTCTGTAAATGCAGCAGCTGATTGATAATTATAAAGTCACTCCCATTCACATTCAGTTTGCACATGGACACAAACAGCTATTTCTATTTCAGAATAACAGCTATTTTATCCAAACAAATTGTGTTTGAAAAACTGCTGGGTGCTAAGTAATTTTCTAACAAAAAACACAGATTTTTACAAGTAGGAAAGAAATGTCAGCATTGGCCCGGTAGGCAAGCAGTTAAGTTAGCCAATAAAGGGAATCACCTAAATGCCAAACTTTCTGCATTAATCATTGACTAACATGATACAAAACTCTACTAAAATAATATGTTTATGAAATAGATCTACAACTGGGATCAGAACCAAGGCTAGCCAAAACTTTTTTGGGCTGCTGAAATGTAGATAGAATAAAACTACCCTTCACAATACCCCATCATTCGCTTTTTAAAAAAGTAGCTAGCTAGTAAGATTAATTGGTTGTCACTGAGCAAAAACAGCTAATAGGCTATTACGTAAACAGCTACACTTTGCAAACTGATGGTCTGTTTTGCTGAAAATAGGCTTTACTTCACCTTCTTCTCTTTTCCTCTTCCTTTATAATATTTCTAAGTAGATTGCATTTGGCAGTCATCACATTTATAGCATGAAATCAATATGCTGATGATTTTCTCAGTAGTAAGAAATTAACCCCTTAACATCATTGCCTCATAGCCCTTTAAGAGGCTTCTGATGCCGGGAGGTGGGGCTTCCTATCATGTTACCACTGTGATTGGCTGTCACACGATCAGAAAGCTCACGATTGCAAGTAGAGATCAAGAGCTTTCCGTTAGCTGCTGGTAACTGTTCCAGGAGTGCAGAGGGCTCCTGTACAGGGGCAAACTGACAACTCATGGGGCCTCCGGGCAATAGGGGATCATGGGGCCCGTGTCCTCGCCCACACTCAAAAAAAACTATGAAAAAGCCAATAAAAGGTACCAGGGGCATCTCATTGGGCCCCCTACTGACCCCGGGCCAGTGCCCGAGTGCTTGAATGGTCAGTCCACCCCTGCTCCTGTATCATTACTGTTAAAAAGTGTAATTTTATTCACCAATATTTAAAAATGGAGCTTATATAAAGCTTATATATCCTGCACGCATAATATCGACACCTTTGAAGCCCAACATCTTTTGTTTCCTATGTGTATGTGCATATTGATCATACGTTTGGCAAAAAGTCCACTGAAAATGGAGAGGCTTTGAAGAATTTTTGTGAGTTAAGTTTTTCAGGAAAAAAGGTGGAGATACTTATTTCTTCATGGTAGTCCAAATTAATTCCACAAAACATACCAATTCCCCGTGGGTGCATCCCAACTTTGTCTGCCAGATAGCCCAGAGAGGGGGGAGAGAAGAAAGAAAGGAGAGAGTGGAAACAAAGAAATCCCCCAAAGTATTATGGGGGAGAGTAACTTCCCATAATGTCTAAACCTGAATCTGGTCATATTTGCCCAACCCATCAACGACTTATGGTTCCCTGGCAATAAAGCACCTCAGTTGCCTGGTCCTTTAGGTCATAAGAGCCATGCTACTGTTACCACATATCCTCCCAGATCTCTTGCAGGATTATTCTTTGTCTAAGACTGTCAGGCTTTATAACTTCTATACCCACCTTAATGTATTCTTAGTACCTTAGTACCTTTCTATTTTCTAGGTTGAGAAGGAGCAGACTAGAGTAGTTCTTATTAACAATACACCTGTCCTTTAATAATGACTGTCAGCTGTGACGCCATAGCTATCACCTAGCAACACACTATTATCTCTATGTATGCCTATGGGATGTTGTCTCTTACCTGTGTTAGTTCTGGTCAGTGTATATACATTATATACAGATATATAGTGTGTGTATGTGTGTATATATATATATACACAGTATATATATTATATATATATTATACACAAACACATATAATATTTTGTTTCCAAGCCTGGTAAAAAAAAACAAAAAAAAACCTATGTGTTGCTGCTGCTGAGAAAACGTTACTAGTGTAGATCCAGTGAGATTACATTTACATATTACTGTGTTGGTGCAGAAAAAATATAATTGTATTACTGTGTTTGGTGTGGTGGAACAAATTGACATGTGAACGGTGTTAGTGCAGAGCAATTGTATTTTTATATTTTATTATTTATGTTGTTGGCACTGGTGCAGAAAGATTATCTTTCCATATCAGTGGGAATGGTGCAGAGTATTTATTTATGCAGTTGTGGCATTGGTGCTAATGAATTAATGACTTAGTGACTGGTGTTACTGTAGGGGAGTACATTTTACATGTGACTGGCATTGGTGCAGGGAAAATTATATCTACTGTACATGTGGCTGGTACTGGTAAGGAGAGTCATATTTGTATGTTACAAAGGCATTAGCAGTGGACCAGACCACTGATAATAAATAGTGCATACATCAGATCATTAATTCTCTGTATATGTCTGCTTCTATCTTAGCTGTAGCTATCCCAGCTCCACAAATACTGTTCCAAAGAGAGGCTCAGCAAGAATCAAACCCTGCCATATTATATAGACGCCATGATGGTTCAGAAAAAGAAGAAAAGTCTGGCAGTTTTAAAGGGATCCGAGCTAAAGTAAGGAAAGATTACACACATCTGATAGATTACTGACATTCAACAGTGTACACTCTCTGCAGCATTCATAACACATGGCCCAAACCTAAAACTTGGGTAGCCCTCTCCTCTAGTTATTCATAATCTAGTTTCTGGCTTCACTGTAGTGAGTGGAACAGTGATCTATTGGTTTCCTAAACTGGATGTTTTATTTCTCTCACCTGCTTCTAGGGGAAGCTTCCAGAATATAGGGCAGGGAGATTCAAATAGCCAGCATGAATGTTTATCATTCTTCAGCCAATCTCTGAAAGAAGGCATCCAGAAGGTGGTTAAGAGGTGATAAATGTTTGGGAGGCCTGACCGGAAGGTTCCAGTCTTCCTGGGGCTGTTGCCCCTGAAAGATAGCAACTGAGACAAGGAATTGCAGTCTTGGCCTCAGCAGGAACTGGGCTGATGGCCTAGAGAAGATTGCTAATGGACTATTTGCTGGAGTGTACTGTCCTGAAGTCTTGATTTGGAAAATGCTCTTTTATGTTCCTCGCAGAGGATCTATCTGTGGATGCGGGGTGGCTGACAGCTCCTGGGACATTGTGAATATAGACAATGCTGTGGACTTTTTGGATGTGCCAGAGTTAGAAAGGAATTAAGTGCCAGCGGATGCTATATGGACTGGGACTGCTCTTATAAAGTCCTAGATATACTGGCCATTCCATGTTACCTCTAGGAAAGGTTACTGAAGAGAAGATTCATGAGAAGTTTGTCCTCCAATTGATTGCTATTATTGTTTTGGAGAATACAGTGACCCTAAACCCCTCTCCTGTCCCGTTCAAGTTAGTCAGCAATAAATTCTAAAACGATATCCTCTAGACCGAGCCTGAATTATTAGTGTGCATGAAACTGTGTGTGTGTCTGGCAGTCTCTGTACAATTATGGAAAACTGGGTATATTCTCAGCGTATATTCTTTGGGGTTAAGTACTACACTGGGAATAGCTAGAAGGATAATGTCTCTGAAACAGGGGCGGACTGATAACTCATGGGGCCCCCGGGCAATAGGGGATCATGGGGCCCGTGTGTCCTTGCCCAAACTCAAAAAAGCCTATGAAAAAGGTACCAGGGGCATCTCATGGGGCCCCCTACTGACCCAGGGCCCTCGGGCAGTGCCCGAGTTTCCAAATGGTCAGTCCGCCCCTGCTCTGAAATTTTTTACAGACTGATATGAATTTGCTTTGATTAGTCCAGTTTTATTCTGGAAGTTTTTTGACAATAATAGCATTACCCGTAAATAAATATTCTTACTTTCATAATAAATGTGCAACATACATTATACCCAAATGTGGGCTAGTGTAATTTGAGTGATTGGTTTTCCATGTGTTCTAACACTAAAATTGCTAAGCTCATCTCCAGTCCTCTTAAACACAAATGAGCCATAGGAAAATTGTACTAAACTGTACCCATTTTTTTTCACATTCAAAATTTTAAGTTCTTCTTTGACGCAAAGCTTGCATTCTGTATGCTAGGTGTAACGTGCTATACTTTATTTTTACTGCACGATAAATACTGCCTGAAGAATTTCAGTGTAAGATGCCAGCTCACCTCTGTTACTACAGCAACTATTTAATGAAATCAACGTTTAATGTCATAATTACCCTGGCAATGAAAAGTAGTATTTTAATTCGGCAAACAAATCACCTATAGCAAAAAACAAAACAAAGAAACACACAGCGATAATATGATCATAATGAAATTAAACAGATTATAGTGGTCATTGGTTGCTTATAGATGTATATCTATATAATTGGCTCAAATGGATTCTGAAAATTTTCAGATGTTGGATTGAACAGTGCTCCTTGAGATATTTAAAGCTTGGGAATTTTTTTTTTGTTACATAACCCTGCTTTAAACTTCTCCACAACTTTTTCCCTGACCTGTCTGGTGTATTCCTTGGCCTTCATGATGCTGTTTGTTCAGTAATGTTCTCTACAAACCTCTGAGGACTTCACAGAACAGCTGTATTTATACTGAGATTAAATTACACACAGGTAGAGTCTATTTACTAATTAGGTGACTTCTGAAGGCAATTGGTTCCACTAGATTTTAGTTTTGGGTATCAGAGCAAAGGGGGCTGAATACAAATGCACGGCACACTTTTCAGACATTAATTTGTAAAAATATTTGAAAACCATTTATCATTTTCCTTCCACTTCACAAGTATGTGCCACTTTGTGTTGGTCTTTTACATAAAATCCTAATAAAATACATTTACGTTTTGGTTGTAACATGACAAAATGTGGAAAATTGTCAAGACACTGAATATATACACCTGTGGTCACTACCCCTGTTACTACCCTCTGCTCTGAACCAGCCCTGTAAAGATTTGGGCAAAAATTGGCTTTCCCTAAAAGCAGATTTTAGGCGTTGCATGCAGATGTCACTTCCGATGAGTGAGCTCTGGGGACATCAGAGGCAGCATCCTGTTCTGTGAGTGGCTCCTTCTCAGAGTTGGCAACCTATCTTCCATCAGAGCAATTCACAGGATTCCTCTCCACCACCTCCTGCACCCTGGTCCATGGTGTACCCGTTTGTCCAGCAGTAAGCCAATTTTATTGCCCACATTCACAGATTTGGGCTATACCACCTTTTCTTTCACTTACATTGGATATATGACTGTGAATAATGTTTTTAATTTCTTTCAAGTGGATAATAAAATCCTTCTTTTTTACTCTGGATTACTTTGTCATCATCTTTGCCAATTTTTAATACTTTACTGGTCACTATTAATTTGGCTGTATACCAATAGCACTCAGTATTAGCTACTATGCTAAGTTCTGAATATTGAAAAAACAAAATCCAAGAATTAAATGACTTAAAAACCTCCATAATATTAATAAAAATATTAAATAATCACTACAAGTAAGATAAAATAATGTGGAAATGTACAAAATGAGGGTTGTTAGCATCTAACTGTACATCTAACAGAGATGAACCTCCTTGTATCTTCTATAGTTTGTGGTCATTTTAGTTACTGCTGCATGGAGGTGCTTGCTTTATTATTATGTATTTCTTCCTATGAAGGATGGATTGTGATGATGGGTATCTTACTGTTTTTTTCCAGATCAACTGTTTCTACTATGTCCTTGTAACCACTGTGGGAATTGTGTACCTCTACCTTCTTATTGTAGTTCTGAACACGTCTTCTGACAGAGTAAGATTTTTTATGACAGCAATGTTCAACCTAAATAACCCCAAATGCTTTCAACAGCAAATCAATCCAAAAGCTGAAAACTGGTTACAAAATTAATTACAGGCATATTTGAAAGTCATATTAAAAAACACATCAAGCATACTGTACATAGTCTAGTACTACCGTGTTTCCCCAAAAATAAGACAGTGTCTTATATTAATTTTTGCTCCCAGGTCTTATTTTCAGGGGATGTCTTATTTTTCCATGAAGAAGAATACGGTACATATTTATTGTTAAATGAAAATAAAGGAAATTTATTACATTACATTACATTACATTGAGTTTATATAGCGCCAAAGGGTTTGCTCAGTGCTGTACAATAGAGGGGGGGACAATACATGAAACATTACAGCAGCTACGAACAGCACACGAGGGGTAAGAGGGCCCTACTCTTTCGAGCTTACAATCTGGGAGGGAGGGGGTAGTGGTACAGGAGGAAGTGGCTGAGGGGGATGGAGTGGTAGGAGGAATGAAGGAGAGCAGCAGTTAGGTGAGGGTGGGGTAGGCTTCCCTGAAGAGGTGGGTTTTCAGGGAGCGCCTGAAGGTGAGGAGGGAAGGTGACAGTCTGATGGATTGGGGTAGTGAGTTCCAGAGGATGGGGGAGGACCTGGAGAAGTCTTGCAGACGTGCGTGTGAGGAGGAGACCAGGGAGCAAGATAGAAGGAGGTCCTGTGAAGAGCGAAGGGTACGGGTAGGGTGGTACTTGGGAATCAGGTCGGTGAGGTAGTTAGGGGCAGTGTTGTGAATGGCTTTGTAGGTCAGAGTGAGTAGTTTGAATTTGATGCGTTGGGCGATAGGGAGCCAGTGGAGGGAGAGGCAGAGGGGGGTGGCAGAGGTGGAGTGGCTGGTGAGGTGGATGAGTCTGGCAGCTGAGTTCAGGATGGTCTGAAGCGGGGAGAGTTTGCACTGGGGTAGGCCGGTGAGGAGGGAGTTGCAGTAGTCGAGGCGTGAGATAATCAGGGAGTGCACAAGTAGTTTAGCGGTGTCTGGGGTAAGGAAGGTGCGTATTTTGGCGATATTGCGGAGGTGGAGCCTGCATGTGTTTGTCAGTGATTTGACATGAGGTTGGAAGGAGAGGTTAGAGTCCAGAATGACCCCAAGGACTTTGGCTTGCGGGGCGGGATTGATGGTGGTGATGTTAGTAGTGATGGATAGGATGGGGGGGGGGGCGCGGGCAGGAGGGAAGGCAGAAATTTATTACCTGTATACGGTACGGTAGTACGGTAGTTGTCAACACAAACCAGACAAACTGTGAATCCTACAGTATCAAGAATTAACTCATTTATTCAATGACAATCATGTCATCATCTTCTGGAACATCATCATAACAATCATCATAACAGGCAGTGTCACCAGAGACAGACCAGCACTCACCACCTTCGCCGCGTTCCGTCCGCTCTGATCCTCCTGTTCTTCTACACGCATCTGCGAAAGTCTCCTCCTCTCTCCCGCCCCGCGTTCACCGCACACTCCGACCTCCGCTCCGCCTCCACACAGCAGTGACGCCAGGACTCCGCGTTACGTCACTGGTTGCTAGACGCCAGTCGGGGCGGCCCTAGCAACCAGTTTACGGTAAATTAATTTTCATTCCGAGACAGAGCCTAGGGGGGCCTTATTTTTGGGGGATGCCTTATATTTCACCCAGAAGGAAACCTGTAAGTAGGTCTTATTTTCGGAGGATGTTTTATTTTCGGGGAAAAACGGTACATAAACTTACTGTTGATAATTGGAGTTCTTCTTAATGCTGATGGTAGAAAAGCTATTGCCAGCTATAAAAATGATGCACAAAAAGGCATGCTATGGCTTTCCATTTTTCATGGAATTTTTTACATTGTGATCTGTTTTATTGTAAGGAACATGTTTGGACTAAGTTCTGTATCATTTGTCTTTCTGTGTGCTCTGTGATAGGATTGTGAATTCAGTCTTTATTTTTTCCTAGCCTTTCCCATGCTGGTTAGGTTCTATCTATAGAGAAGTTCTAATGTATCTGCTGCACACCTCAGCCTTGCCCACAGTTTGTGCAGTGTGTGCTAGTAAATTTGTGGATGGCATCACCATACAGTAGGGCAAAAATAAGAATTTTCATCAGCGCAACTTGATATAGTGAATGATAGTCCTGCCTTTGATTCACATAAAGCAACAGGCATCATAAGCTTCTAATGCCTGTTGGTTTATGTAAATAAAGGACAAGACTATCAATACACCACAATGTGCTGGTGAAGATTCTTATTTACTAGACTGTATCTATTATTCTTTGTTTCGCCTGTACCTGGTTTCATTAATACATGTACCCCCTGCTGGTTTGGATTTCATCTTCTGGTCTGTCTCCTTAGCCTTGTTTCTGCCTCGCACTTCTGACATGTGACTCCAGCCCTGGTTCCTGTTCCTTTGTCTCCTGCCTTCCTCAGTCTTCTGCCCCTGCTGTACCTAAATGCCAACCATCTTGACTTTTTGCCTGTTTCAAAATACAATCTTGAATGACTATTCTGTAACCTCACCAACTGCTGTGATTGTGGCAAACGTGAGGGAGTGTTGCACAGTGAAACCCGAAACATCTTGCAGAGGTTTCTGGTAAAAAAAAAGTGCCTTTTGTTAGACACAAAACCTCAAGGGAGTGCAAGGCTCACCGTCACAAAACAACAATTTGTGACAGGTATTAAAGTGGAAATGTGGCCTTAAAACAAAACAATTGCGAGCAGGAACATTTTTCATTATGGAAGGGGTAAACTATTGGGTTGATTTACTAAAGGAAAATAGGTTGTTCACTTTGAAAGGGAATTTGCCCCAGAGCTTAGTGTATAAGGTGAAGCTCTGCTGGTATTCATCCAATCATGTGGAAGCAAAAATTCATTTTTTTCTTTTTCCTTGTGCGTCATTAGATATTTTTTGGACAGTGAAACTTTACCACATTCAGTAGGCTCTGGTGCAAATATGCTTGCCAAGTGGAACTTCCCTTTCAAAGTGAACAGCCTATATCTCTTCTGCAATGAAGGCTTCTTACCTTCCTTGTTGGAATTTTCTTTGCACTTGGCATTTGCAGCTCAGCGTACAGTTCTGGCATCTGTGCATGTGTGGGAGTTACATCAACCCATGCCAGCCAATCAAGACTGCTGAAGGCCCGTCACCTGGCAGAAGCTATTGGTGCCAGCCAGGGGCAGACTGACCATCTGGGAACTTGGGCATCACCCAAGGGCCTGGGGTCAGTAGAGGGCTTCATGAGTGGCTTGTGGCAGGGCTGAGGCCAGGGGGTGGTAAGATCAGAATTTCCAGTTGCTGGGTATTTGGATTTTTTTTTTGTCTGCTGTAGTCCTCCATGGAGCTGGCTGGCAGGCAGCTTCACTTTTTATTTAATTGTCTCTGAGCAATGTTCATGGAGGGAGGGGGAAGGAGAGAGTGAGGCAGAAGTATACTGTGGGGAGAGGGCTCGAGCCTGCTATACAGTGAAGTAGGGAGTAGCTGTGTAGTACCCAGCATCTCCATTTACACCTCCACCCAGCAGTTCACAGTATACAGCGGAGGGGGAGGGGCACCTGCTTTAGTATACAAGTGCGTTGCTCAGCCACTGTAGCAGGGACCATAGAGCTGCTGATCAGTTGTGCAGAGTTTTGTGTGTTTTGGAAGGGGAGAGGGTACAGAGATGTGTGGGGATGCAGAGGTATGCAAGAGGGGAGGGTGCCGAGGTATGCGAGTGGGTACAGAGGGGTGTTTTGGGGTTCAAGGGTTGCAGGATGTGTAGTGGAGAACACTGAGAAGATCTAGGGCTGAAAATCCTTGGCCAAGATCTGGAGGATGAATGATCAGGTGGGAGAGATACTGAGGACCCCACTGGAGGGAGGAGGGGAGACTAGGGACACCTGAACGCATGTATTGTGGGTAGTGAAATATGTAGTTCAGGCTTTGTGTGGGTGGGGACACAGGGAGCCCCATGATCTCCTATTGCCTGGGTGCCCCAGTAGAAGGTCAGTCTGCTCCTTTTAGGACCATGTACGAGTCCACTCTTTGTTGTATGTGTCTCACTTCACATTAGAAAAAATGTAAAGTGTAGGGTGTACATATACTTCTGGGTCCCCAAGGTAGCATGGGGTTTCAACACTCCCTGTATTAAGGCACAATACATAATAGATTCTGGTGCTAGTATTGATGCATGAAGGGCAAAGGATGGTAACACATGAGAGTCAAGTATGCAAACAAAGAGATATGTTAGTTGGGGGTCACAGAGGGGATTAGTGTGAGAGTTACTTGTACTGTTGGTGTGAGGGGGGCCTAAAAGTAGGGTATCGCTATCTACACTGAAATCCAACTGCACTGATCTGTCAGCACTGAAAGCTATTGTATTGCTATTTGAGGCTTGCACATTATTTTCTTTTGTGTGGGAAGTCTTCAGATAATTTCAATGTGCCCAGAAAGAGAGTAATTGGAAGCCCTTGTTTCCAAAAAAAGGGACAAATAACTGTGTATACTGTAATGATGTAATTGTTAAGGCTTGGAATCCTGTAGCTAGTGCTTTGTTAGACTCTCTGATACTACAATGCACATACATTATCTATCCTTGGATACAGCAATGGAAAGCAGAACCCGCATACTAGCTGCAGCAATTTGCAAGAATAGGGAAGATTGTGATATATCACCCATGTCCATGGAGCTCTGGTCACCACTGCACCTGCTACTACCCTTGTTTCTTCACCTCTGCAAACCTGCTTATGAGCAGATTATTTTTTTACATTGTCAGATACTTTGTAGTCATTTTATAACACACAGATGAAAATTTGACATTCTTTTGGCAGGCAGTAAATTTATAGGTGGTTCTCAAACTGATGATATATTAGCTCTATAAAAAATGATACATCCCATCCTCTTACAGTAGCTAACCTATGTAGGATGAAGTACCAGTCAGCAGATTTGTTTTTTATAGTCGCCCCTTCTCAGGCTGACTACTGATCTTCCATGAGCAGCGACCTTGCATAAATCCACGTCAAAATGTATCAGACAACAAATTTCACTGAGCAGCAAGTGACTGGCCTTTTCTTTCAGTATGCAAATGCAGTCAATGTGTATGGAAATATGATTTTTAAATCACCCTTAATATTTTGTTACCCAGTAGTAACAGCTTACAAAAGACAAGCTGTTATAATGAGGAGGTGTTTAGTAGTACAAACACAAAGCCTCAGAAAAAAAACATCTGTAATTCTGCAGACTCATCATGGAGAAAACAGTGGGCTTTCTTTATTCTGTGTAAGAGGTCCACCTAGCGGTCTTGGGGAATAAGTTCATCCTGTTCATTTCTTAAACCAGAACAATCTGGCCTAGAATTTGCTATATTTTGCTGCTACCTTCTCTTTTGTACTTGTCACTGAAATATCTAAATCACGCTTTTATCCCTGAAGTTATTCTTTGAAATAGTTTTCTATATGTATCTTCCTTGTCATTAATAAAATACAGCTTTGCCAATCCATGCAAAGAATAAATGAACATATGAGCATATATTTCAGAATAAATCATAAAACATTTTCACTATATTATAGCCAAACAATCAAAAAAGCATCTCATTACATTAATAGAAGTGCTAAAATCTGAATCATTCTAAATAATTAGACTTTGGCATATGATGTCTTGCCCATGATTAGGTGCGTTTTCCTTTTAGTTACCTGCTGTGTGTTTGTATTATATCCTCTTTCCTAAAGACTCTAGCAGTAATATTTCAAAATGAACAGTAATTAATTCAGCTGCACTACATTGCAGTACACTTCCTTTACTATAAATGCCTTAAGGTTAATGTTTTGACTTTCTGTAATATAGTTTCAAGATTTGGTTCCTGTCAACCTGTATGCATGCATGCACAGTGGTAATACAGGCAACTAGTGTGGAAGAGGGATTCAGGAAAACATGGCCTGCCAAGTAAGTGGTGCTTATGTAAGGGGAGTAGTGTGCATTGCTGCACATTACCAAAACAGAATAGCCAGTCCCATTAATTTTCAATGGCACATAAACGTACTATGCCCCCCCTTTTTTTCCTCTCACACCCCCACTTAGCTGGGGTCAGGGGCGTCCCTAGGGTTGGTGTCACCCGGTGCGGTAACACTTGGTGTCATCCCTCCAACCATCCCTGCAGGATGGATCAGATCTGGGGATTGAGCATAATGGATTGGAGTCCGATCCATTATGCTCCTAAACATTGATTTACCTTAAAGCATTCCTTTCATTAGGGTGAAAAATGTTTAGGCATCGGTATCCCCCTTCACCACTTTTACATACCTGAGTCCTCATTCAATCCAGTGCTGTGCCCGTCTACAGCTTTTCTCTCCCTTCACTTCCTGGTCTCACTGGCATTACTGGGGCAATTAGATCAGGTTGTCAATCAAAGCCAGTGATGAGGGAGCTGGAGTCCTGCTGTCTGTGTCTATAGGTGCAGACAGTGAGGCTGGGGAGAGAGCCCCTATAGAAAGTGGCACTCATGCAGCAGAGGGGAGAAGCCAGTGCTGGTGGGGGACCCGAGAAGAAGAGGTTCAGGGTCATTCTCTACAATTCTCTTGCACAGAGCAGATGAGTATAAATCTGTTTGTCATTAAAAAATCACTTTAATGTAATCAAAAATGGAGGTGTTCCCAAGGATACATTATACTATTTGACAGGCACTTCTGCAGACACTAAAATCTTGTGTGTGTGTGTGTGTGTGTGTGTGTGTGTGTGTGTGTGTATGTATATATATATATATATATATATATATATATATATATATATACACATACACACACACAGTGCTCAGCATAAATGAGTACACCCCTTTTGTAAAGTAAGATTTTAATCAATATCTCAATTAGTACAAGAACAATTTCCAAAATTTTGACAAAACTGAGTTTTATAGAACATTTGTTTAGCTCATTACATGAAAGTAAGGTTAATAATATAACTTAGATTACAAAATCTTCAGTTTTACTCAGATTAGTTGATGCAAAAATGAATACACCCCACAACAAAAACTATTACATCTAGTATTTTGTATGACCGCCATGATTTGTAAGGACAGCACCAAGTCTTCTAGGCAAGTGAATGAACAAGTTGGTGACATATTGCAACATCTATCTTTTTCAGTTCCGCAAGAACAACCTCTTTTAGATCCTGGATGCTGGATGGAGAGTAATGCTCAACTTATCTCTTCAGAATTCCCCATAGGTTTTTGATTGGGTTCAGATCAGAAGACATACTTGGCCACTGAATCACTTTTACCCTGTTCTTCTTCAGAACTGCAACAGTGGCCTTAGATGTGTGTTTTGGATCATTGTCATGTTGGAAAAGTGCACGACGACCAAGGGCATGGAGTGATGGTAGCATCTTCTCTTTCAATATAGAGCAGTACAACTGTGAATTCATGATACCATCAATAAAATGCAGCTCCCCAACACCAGCAGCATTCATGACCATTGCCACCACCATGTTTCATTGTAGGCACCATGCATGTTTGTACTGCTCACCTTTGCGACGCCACAGTTTTAAAGCCATCAGTTTCAAAAACATTTATCTTGCTCTCATCACTCCAGAGAACAGGGTATTATTCTTTTACAGCATTGCCCCTGGCAAATTCTGGGTTGGCTTTTTTGTGCATGGGCTTTAGGAGAGGCTTCCTTCGTGGACGACACCCATGCATGCCATTCCTCTGCAGTGTATGCCGTATTGTGTCACAGTAAACATTCACTGCAGTTTGGCTTACTATTTCTTTAGCTAACTGCAGTGAACTTGCATGGTGATTTTCTTCAACCCTTCTCATCAGAAGACACTCCTGTCGAGGTGTTACTTTCCATGAACGGCCTGGACATCTCTGTGAGATAGTTGCAGTTCCATCTTTGTTACTTTTTTGTATCACTTTTGCTACATTATTCTGACTGATATGTAAAGCTTTGCTGATCTTCTTGTAGTCTTCACCTTTCTTGTGTAAAGAAATTATTTTTTTTCTCAGGCCTTGTGACAATTCTCTTCCATGTGGTGCCATTGCTGACAGTATGAAATGGAAAGGGGTTTTCTTTGTTAAGTAAAGTCCTTTTATAATCAGCTGTCTGCTGGACACCTGTTTAATGAATAATTTGACTCACCTGTAGTTGAATTCTTGTAAATTAGGATTTTTTTTGTCTATAATTTAGCTTTGCTCATAAGACTTTCATTGGGGTGTATTCATTTTTGCAACATGGTCTTGAATGATTTTGTTATGAAAAATATCTTTTTGTATGTGCAAATTAACAAATCTTGTTTGCAAGCAATGGCCCACATTTTGTGGGAGTATTTTGCAGTACAGTGTCCCATAGAAAATGTTGATTCTGAAAGGAAAGTAAAGGTTTTCTGACAATTCTGTGGGGGTGTACTCACTTATTTATGCTGAGCTGTGTGTATATATATATATATATATATATATATATATATATATATATATATATATATACATACACAGTTGTGTTCAAAATAATAGCAGTGTTTTGAAAAAAGTGAATAAAGCTCAAAATCCTTCTAATATGTTTATTTCTATACACACAAATGCATTGGGAACACTACACATTCTATTCCAAATCAAAACATGAAGAAAAATATCAAATTTGTGTTGTTCCTCTAAAAAAATTGAAGAAAAGTGAAAATAGCAGTGTTTGTATTCTTCTTTACAAACTCAAACATTCACTGTATAAACTGAAAAATGTTTGAAGATTTTGATTTCCTTTGAATCACTTAATTAATATTTAGTTGTATAAGCACTGTTTCTGAGAACTGCTGTACATCTGTGTTGCATGGAGTCAACCAACTTCTGGCACCTGTGAACAGGTATTCCAGCCCAGGATGATTGGACTGCATTCCACAGTTCTTCTCTATTTCTTGGTTTTGCCTCAGAAACTGCATTTTTGATGTCACCCCACAAGTTTTCTATTAGATTAAGATCCGGGGATTGGGCTGGCCACTCCATAACGTCAATCTTGTTGGTCTGGAACCAAGATGTTGCACGTTTACTGGTGTGTTTGGGGTCGTTGTCTTGTTGGAACACCCATTTCAAGGGCATTTCCTCTTCAGCATAAGGCAGCATGACCTCTTCAAGTATTCTGATGTATTCAAACTGATCCATGATCCCTGGTATGTGCCAAATAGGCCCAACACCGTAGTATGAGAAACATCCCCATATCATGATGCTTGCGCAACCATGCTTCACTGTCTTCACAGTGTACTGTGGCTTGAATTCAGTGTTTGGGGGTCGTCTGACAAACTGTCTCTGGCTACTAGACCCAAAAAGAACAATCTTACTTTCATCAGTCCACAAAATGTTGCGCCATTTCTCTTTAGGCCAGTCAATGTGCTCTTTGGAAAATTGTAACCTCTTCAGCACGTCTTTTTTTTCAACAGTGGGACTTTGCGGGGGCTTCTTGCAGATAGCTTGGCTTCACATAGGCGTCTTCTAATTGTAACAGTACTCACAGGTAACTTTACACCTTCTTTGATCTTCCTGGAGCTGATTGTTGGTTGAGTCCTTGCCATTTTGGCTATTCTTCTATCCATTCGAATGTTAGTTTTTCGCTTTCTTCCACGTCTTTCAGGTTTTGGTTGCCATTTTAAAGCATTTGCGATCATTTTAGCTGGGCAGCCTATCATTTTCTGCACTTCTTTATATGTTTTCCCCTCTCCAATCAACTTTTTAATCAAGGTACGCTGTTCTTCTGAACAATGTCTGGAACTACCCATTTTCCTCAGAATTTCAGAGAGAAATGCACTGTAACCAGCATGTACAACATTTGCTGCCTTCCTTCCTTAAATAAGGGCAATCATTGCCACCTGTTTTTTAAAGAAAGACCTCACGAATAGAATCAGCAGCATGCATGTCATGAAATAAAAGGTTGTGAATGAGCGCTGGGTGGAACAGATATTAGTAAGTAAAAAGAAGCTGCTAGCATAAAAGGCAAAACCTTAAAAACCTCCTCATAAAATACATAATCACAAAATATGCAGCACTACAAATTAAATAATAAAATTGATATTAAAATGTATATGATATACGTGTGCAAATAAGCAACAAAACATGGTGCTGAAACCGATAATAAAAAAGCAATAACAGATATCCTGAAGAGAAAAGGTGCAAATTGTGACAATGGTGCCAAAGTCAGTCTATTCGGTGGTATTGCAAAATCATAAAACAATCCGTGACATCTGTGGCTTAGATAGTGAATGTTGATTGCACTAACCAGATAGCGCAATTTATTGCGCATTGGAGTAAATAAGACCTACTCCTGGTCATCTGGATCTGGAGCACTGCAACGTAAATGGCCACCAGGTCATCAGCATTCAGGTACTAGGAGTCCGAAGGTAGAAAGCTCATCACCAGGTATTCCATCATCAGCCACCAGGAGAATGTTACCTGCTTTCATGTGCCAGGAATCACCTTGGGGAGGGCTCGCAGAACAAACAAGCCCAAAAGAGAGGTATCCAAAAGTGTAGTATTTTTTATTAAAGGATGTAGTATAAAAACAGGTAAACAACTTACATAAAATATCAAGATGGCCGCTGGTTGTTCATAGGGACCATGCGGGCTAGTATCACTGTGTGGGGGCACCGCCCTGACGCGTTTCGTGTAAATACACTTTTTCAAAGGGAGTGTTCCAAAGCGTCAAATAGCATATGAGCACCATCCAGTATAAATAGGAGGCTTCAACAAGTGGAACTGTCAGCCACTGCCTGTTATATCTCACAGCATCTAACCCTTAGCGAATCCTATAATGAATTCCACTACTACATATAGAGGATTGCTGTCCCTCTAAGAAGCTGGCTCCATAAATCAATATTTCCCATTGAGCTCTTCATTCATGCAGCTCATAGAAAACACAGAAGAATCTCAGTAGCATAAAAACATCATAGATATACAGTATTAAGAAAATAAGTTAAAATCGCACACACAAATAAACATGGGTTAGTGCACCATTTAATACCTTCTGCAATCCATACACAACCAGAGTTTCCTGTTGATTAGTATAATTGTATACCTGGAGACCATTTGTGTCCCCCCATACCTTGAAGCCTGGCTGAATAGCATATCCCCACCCCACCTTGTTGCTAGCTGTTGGGCACTCACACTCAGCATCAGTACTCTTCCTCATTTAAAACCCAGAGAATGTACTGTGCCTGTTGAAGCAGCAGCTGAGCTCAGCATTGGCGTAATAGGAAGAGAGAGTGTGCACCGTGCATGCGCTGGGACTTGCATTAAAGGATATGTTCACCTTTGGAAACATGTTACATGTTCCACCCATTTTTACGGTGGAGCCAGGGATGTATTTACCACAAGGCAAACAAGGCATTTGCCTAGGATGGCATTTTTCAGGGGGGTAGCATCTCCCCCCAGAAGAAGGGATGAAAGAAGGGACATGCGCTCCATGGGAACCAGATGGGATCCAAGAGATGCTGTGGGCTGCTTGATGGTGTATGCAGAGCATGACTCTCATTCCCGGGGATGTCTGGAGCTGTGAAGATGAGTGTCTTTCTATCGCCGGGGAAGGGTAGTGGAAGGCTCTCCCAGGTGGGGGGGCAGGGATGTTGTTGGTCAATGTCAGGCTCTCTCCATGGGAGGGGGGTGGTATTGGTCGGTGTCCATGGGGGCAGATGATTTTGGCAGCACAAAACCTAAATACACCACTGTGTAGAACATGTAACATGAGCCCACCACTGCAGCTGCTGTCCGCTCCCCACTCCCCTGTGACAGCAGTATGGGAGAAGTTTCTCATACTAGCTGTGACTTTTTAAATATGGTGCAGCCGTGCGGGGCTCCGCCCACATGGCTGTGTCATTCTTTTACAGAGTTTGGTGAATGAATAAAGTTCCAACAGTCTCTGCAGCTGTTGACTTGTAGTTCTCAAAGAGCGCTGTGGTAGTTCATTGAGTCTACCTGTCAGACTGTATCTGCTTGCCCATTTGAGATGTACATGCATACAGATACACTGAGAGTTTGCAGGAGTCCTGCATTGCATTTGTGATCTAATGGTTGCTGGTGCTATGCTTTTCAGGCTCCAAGAAAAAAAAAAGGAAATGCACATTTTTTTTTACCTGCATTCAATATTTTTTTTTTAAAAGTTATCTTATTCTCTACGAAGCAAGGATCTGAATAATAGCCTTGGCAAGCTGCTGCTGTCTGACCCCTGTCTGGTTATTACCAACCCAAAAATTATAATTTTTTTTAGTCAGATCCCTTAATTACAATTTTGCATGTTTATAATAATCATACAAACATAACCCAACCCCTAAACATCTCTATACAAAGCCCACCCTCCTCAACATTTTGGGATTAAGAGCATCATGGGCCTGGTGCTGAGGATTTTGGTGGGCCTATTTATGAAAATAAATAAAATGAAAACACAAACAATTTTTGGTTAAAACGAACTAGGGACAGTTAAAAAAAGGGTGATGCAATAATACCAATCAGTTTCCAGGTTTTATTACCAAAGCTTTATTGAACAAGCTGAAGCACCAGTTTTAGTAATCAACCCCAGTATGATTTCTTATCCCAAAGAGCTAACAATTCATTAGTGCATTATATGCATCATAAAGTGCGCAGATGTCACAATCTGTACTCAGTCATATTTTAAAATTAAAATAACAATAGCAATCATAGGCAAAACGTCAGCCTGCTTAACCTCCCTAACGGTATTCCCGAGTGTAGCTCGGGGTAAAATTTCTATACCAAAAGCGGTAACCCCGAGCTACACTCGGGCTTACCATGCAGCGCTGCACAGGGAGTCCCTGCAGCACTTACCTTGTCCTTCGCCCCCGCGATGTGTCCCCTGCAGCGTCCCCGGCCATTTCCTCCGGCAGATGCCGGCATCCGGCTCCTGTGTTCCGGTTCCTGTGACGTCGGGACGTACGGGCGCCGCCGACGGCGGGAAATTTGAAAATTTAAAAAAAATTTCATTTTTTTCAAAACGATTTTTCATAGTAAAACATTGCTGTTTCAACCCATTTCACATACATTTTGTCCCGAGTGCTCTGTCCTGTCCCGTCTGCATTTTGAATGTTCTTTCTGCCTGGAAACTTAGAAAAGTCCACGGCGTCCAAAAAGCGTCCCTTTAGGTCAAAAGCGGGTTTAGATGAGCTAGAGAACAGCGATAGTAAATTAGAACCACTTGCAGAATTGAGTGATAATGATTCGTGGAGTAATTCGTCATCAGACACTGAAAACAATTTTGCAACTTTGCTCAGCAATGTGCGAACTTGGCGCTATATTTCAAATTTCAGTTTTTTGGTTTGATTATATTATTGAATTAAATGTAATATTATTATATTATTATTTTTTATGATTATTTATTAAATTATAATTTATGATTTTGTGTTTCAAATTTTATCATACCCGGGATGTTTAATAGACTCTTGTTCAGACAGATTTCAGTGAGTTATTCCTAAATATTACAGCCTACAATAAAAAAACTACATATTTCCATGCAGAATAATGGTACAGCTTTCAGCACCAAAAATCGGAAATAATCAGACCGCTAGGGAGGTTAAGGGTTCAAAGCCACCAGAGATGGTACCATGCAAAACTGTCACAAACACTGTCATTCTACTCTAAGCAAACCAGGTCATTTTAGTTCAGAGTCGTCTCTGTATCATGCTGAGCATACAATGATCTGCATACCTGTCCAACATCCCAGTTCAGTTTATTAGTGTCATATAACAATATTGCTACAAATAAATACCCTATGTCCCTTGGACTCCTGGGTTGCAGCCCTCCACCCCTGCTCCAAGCACCCTGGCACCCCCGCACCCTTGCCTCCAAGCACAATGCCACCCCTGATCCCAGCAAACTGACACCCCAACACCAGCTGCCCCTGCTCCCAGCACCCTGCTACCTCCGATTTCCAGCACGGTGCCATCCAAACACCCTGCAATCCACACATGATCTACTTCTGGAATCTGTATGGAGGCTGCAGTTTCCTCTTCTGCTCCCCTCATCAGCAACCATTACATCAGCAGTCAGAATCCCCCATTTAATACCCCCATTAGCTCACAGTTCCCTTATATCGGGGCCCACCTCCCTGGGCCGTCAACCCATTGCTTTCTGTGCGCGGCCAGGTTTTTGGGGCGGTTGGGGCTATATTAGGGTAGCAGCCTGGAGATAAAGCTGCAATAGCCCCTACTTTAATTCGGCCCTGCATTTGGGATCTTTAACCCTCCTGTATCCTTGAAGTGGTTGTAAAGTCACATAGCTTAGTTAATGGTATCCCCTCTGTCATAACAAGTTATAAAGTGCAGTATGTGTGTTTTTTTACATTATGATGCTAAATACCTTCTTGCAAAGCACCGCAGTTTTGTTACGTGACCTCCCTCCACTCTCCTTCCCCTATATAAGAGAAGTGGGAGGGGCTGAAGTCACGTGACCACACAGCAGCGCTGTTCAAGAAGGCATTTAGCATTATAATTTTAAATAAACGCACATACTGCATTTTATATTTTGTTACAACAATGGGGATACCAGTAACTGGGGTATATGACTTTACAGGCACAGCGGAATTAGGGGCAGGAGGGGCAGGGAGGAGATCGGCTCATAAACACAGATTACTGAACTGGCAGGGACAGGGGTGGACTGACAACTCATGGGGCCCCCGGGCAATAGGGGATCATGGGGCCCCTGTGCAAACTCAAAAAAGCCTATGAAAAAGGTACCAGGGGCATCTCATGGGGACCCCTACTGACCCAGGGCCCTCGGGCAGTGCCCGAGTTTCCACATGGTCAGTCCGCCCTTGGGCAGGGAGGGAGGTGGAAAGGGAGAGACTGTGTACAGACAGCAGGATGACAGAGGCATGTAAACTGACAATGGTATCATGGATCAGCAGCCATGATTACCGTGGTCAATACACCTAGGGGAACACAGGAACGGGCAGGGTCAACCAGGTATTATACAACATAGAAAGGGACAAATTACACTACAAAAGCACTGTGCTGTTTATTATGCTTTAAAGGAACAGGAGCATTTTTTTACAACTACTTTAAGAAACTGGAATGTTCAAGTTCAGTTCTTGAATGCTGTTTTTCCCAAATCAGGCTTCTGAATAAGGAGTCTATTTTTTATAAAATGTTAAGGGTATTTAAACAGTTGTATTATACAGTAGAGTATCTATGGAAATCAATTTATTCAGATTAGTTCTGCCTACTACTGTGAGTGGCAACTTACACCAACTATTACATTTTTGTTTAAATTTAATTAGTAGAGGGAGTAGGTTAAGTTCTTAATATTTAGAGAACTAACTGGAGATTCTGATTCCCAGGTACGTAAAGGTAGCTACTTTTTTCTATGTGATTAGCACTGGCAGATAGTGCTCAGATTTTCCACCAGGACTAATGTGAATTTATTCTAATTTGTGGCACATCCTGAATGAGAGCTGAATTCAGAGATACAATGTAATAAAGTGTTAAGTGAGGAGGTAGTGTCTTCCAAAAATTTTATATATAGTGTCACGGTATGGGAGCCTGCCAATTATTAATCCCCTTATTAATGCCTTGTATCACATGCCCTTAGTGTCCTGCTCTGTATTGTTCCAATTGTCCCATGTCACTAGGCCAAATGGCCATATCAAATTATTCTGGGCCTCCTCCCTACCGGCCAGCTGGCTGGGAGCTCTCTGCACACCTCCCAACCTGCTTTTCATCTATGCAGACAGCATCCCTGCTTCCAGGATGTCCCTGTCACCAGCCTGATTCTCCCAGGGGTCTAGTGTTCCCTTCCCCCTCCCGGTTGCAAAGGTGACCGGGGAGCGTCCTGCAGCAGTTTAAGAGGTGGATGCTGGGAGCTCCTATTCATTCTGGTGTGTAGTCTGCAAGGGATCTCAAGCTTCGGCGAGACCCTTGTGAATAGACTCTGCAAGCCTACCCCAGCCTCACGGAGACCCCACAGGAGGGAAGAGACAACCAGAAAAAGCTTGCCTGCAATTGCGAGAGACCCCACAGAAGGGGGAGAGACTACTACAGCCCGTCTGCCAGAGCCAGAGGCCACCCGCCTGATCCGGACTCCACAGGTACCTGCGTTCTGCTTCTACCCCTGGCAGACCAGGCACCCTGTTGGATCCGTGAGTACCTGCTTCCCCACTGTGTTACCTGAACTGTTGCGGTGGTGACTCCTTGCACCCCTCTCCTGTGTCGGACTACCCCTGTTACAGGGACACCCCCTTGGCTCTCCTAGTGGACTATAAGTGGGTGGGGCCCCCTCGTTACCCTTTAGTGGCAAATCCACCCTCTCTGCCACCCAACGTATTGAAGGACTGCCGTCTGTTTGTCTCAATAAAGCTTTGTGCGTCTGCTATCCACTCTGTGTGTTCTGTCCTGCCTTTCCTCTGTTATATATATATATATATATATATACACACAATTTTTTTTGTTACATCTGACTTGCTGTCTAAAGGCTGCAGTAGAAGAACATAAAATCTTAGGGCTGAGATTTCATGCTGAGCAGGAGTACTGGGAAGTTCAACAATTATGGATACAGCAATTCCTTTGTTGGTCAAAGATAAAAGGCTTTGTACAGTCTGGTGAGGGATTAGATACCAGTTACTAGTAGATAAAGCACTTGTACTATAAGTGTCAGTCACTCTGCAGATAAAACACATGGTAGGCACAAGGAAAAAGATATAAAAATATATTAATATAAAAAATTAAAGATGTAAAAGTCATGTGGGATTTGCAAAGTCAAATACATCCACAAGAAGTAATTTAAAGGAGAAAACGGAATTGTTTGAAGATAACACCAGCCTATAATGATGTGCCTTGAAACAAATCTCAAAGATTTTTCTCCTGAATTTTACCACAGTTCCCTGTTTAAGATCCCTCCATGTAGTAAGAAAGTAACACTCTGCTTCTCCCCTCAACTTGCAACCTGCTATATGAGATTGGAAAAACCAAAACAACAGGTATTCTTGAAGGTATGCACAGGGTAGGTTGTTCTCAGGGGTGAACCTAGCACTTTTTCTGCCTTATGTAAACAAAGAAATGGTAACCCGTTATGCAGTACCCCAAACAGTTAAAACAGATTAAATAAAATGCCCTGGCATCATTGGTCAGTAATTGAAAAATGGCCATACACCAGTGGGAGGGAATGCCCTGACATTTGTATGAAGTAGGAGGGAAAAAAACCCAGATGTCAGTGGAAGGAAAAAATACCCAAAGTGTCATTGGCTAGCAGGAGGTGTCAGTGGGAGGAAAAATATGAGGGCTTTGAGGTGTGCTAAGGCTTCTGAATGGAGCTTGGGGGCTCTGTGAAGGGTTGATAAAGTCATGCAGCAGGCTGAGTGGCACTCGGGGGGTTCTGAGGGGGGCTGGGGGATTCTGAAGTAGGCTGAGTGGTAAAGTGGTTGGATGGTGGTTCTAGAGGAGGTCAGGGGTTACTGCAGCAAACTGGCATCACTATGGAGGCACAGTGGGGTATCTACAGGGAAATAGGTGCTCTGTGGAGTGTTATGTTATAAGGTACTGTGGGATGTTTGGGGACGCTGATGACTCTGAAACAGGTTGGGTGAGGGCTTTGCAAGGGGATTTGTGCAGTAGATGTTCCATCCCCCCTTCATCCACTAACTTTTCCTTCATCACTGACAGCAGATCTGTAACTGCTCTGCATCAGGGGAGGCATTGATCTACAATGTGTCCCTAGGATGTCAGCTGGAACAGTACTCAGAGCACAGGGCACCCACTGCAGATCCAAGCTATCCCCCAATACACTGACAGGGCACTACCTGATGCTAGGTTCATGGAAAGTGTGCCCCAGTTGTTCCTGGAGAACTCGCCACAGTTCTACTGCACACTTTGACTGTCCTTCTGTCTGTACAAGTAATCACAGACTGGTACCTAGTTCTCTAGAGGCCATACCATCTGTAGCACAATCATTTATTTTGTCTTCAGATAGGTCTTTATGATTTTGGTTGTGTGCAGGGAACCTCTACTGTGCTTCACCATGGCCTGCAAACATTCATCTGTATAATTTTCTCCTGCCTTCAGTGGACAAACTGCCCTCTTTTTGGGGTCAAAAATGTTAAATTCTGACTCTTCAGTCTAAGCAGTGTTGACAAAGTCTGTTTGGGTGAAACAAGTAGGGTGAAGCTGTGACATCATACACCAACAACATGTTGGGTTTTTTTACCGTAGGTTTCTTCTTGTCTGTGGTCCATGACAGTTCTTTTGAGTCGCTTTCCAGTTTGCAGTAGAGATTATTCAGTCAACTAATGTTGATATAAGCACTGGTGTTTGAACTAAGAAAAACAAAACAGAACTGTTTTTGAACTGTATACTAAAAGGTTTATATCATTTAGCAATTTGCTGATGTTTGTGGATTGGAGTGAGCCTTATACAAAGAGTCAGAAGACTTCATATTATACATACAAAATGCTTTCATTAATATTACTAATCAGATTAATTACAACTCACTTGTTTAAGGGGACTGATCAATGCACACCCTTCTCTAGGGCTTTCAAGAATGGTTTAAGCAGAAAACTCATTTAGGCTCTGCAACTAAATTCTGGGAATTAGAATCTCTTTGGTGTGCTCTAGTTCCTGCTATGTGGCAAATATTTTGACTTTATCTGACTAAAGGGTCAGTTCACACCACATGCAGTCCAGTGCATTTTTAATCTGCATAAAAAAAATGCATGGAAAACAGGTAACATGTATTCCAATGGTAAACTGTGTCTTGAAAAAGTATTCATTGTAATTGTCATGTTACAACCAAAAATATAATTTTATTGGGATTTTATGTGATAAACCAACACAAAGTGGCACATAATTGTAAAGTGGAAGGAAAATGATAAATGATTTAAAAATTATTTTACAAATAAATATCCGAAAAGTCAAAACTTTGTAGAAACACCTTTTGCTGCAATTACAGATACAAGTCTTTTTGGGTATGTCTCTACCAGCTTTCCACATCTAGAGAGTCTAATTTTTGCCCATTCTTGCAAAATAGCTCAAGCCATGTCAGATTGGGTGGAGAGCATCTGTAAACAGCAATTTTCAAGTCTTGCTACAGATTCTCAATTGGATTTAGGTCTGGACTTTGACTGGGCCATTCTAACACATGAATATGCTTTGATCTAAACCATTCCATTGTAGCTGTCAGGGCTCCCAGGTGTGACCAGAGGTGTGTGGCTGAAGCAGGGAAATGCAGACTTCAGATATGTGATTAACAATGTAATTTATTAACACTAACAATACAAACATAAACGCAGTGCAATACTAAACATAATACAGTGCAAACAAACCCAACCAACCACCCACAGATAACAGTACATACAAGCAAGCGTCGTCAGGCAGGCCGAGTCAATATCAATTGGGCAGATAGGTACAGGGGGAGCAAGCGGAGAATGGTCGGGGTCACAGGCCAGGTTCAGCAGGTAGCAAGCAGCGTAGTACAGAGGGTCAGGCAGAGGGATGGTCAGGGTCACAAGCCAGGGATCAGAACAGGTAGCAAGCAGCGTAGTACAGAGGGTCAGGCAGAGGGATGGTCAGGGTCACAAGCCAGGGATCAGAACAGGTAGCAAAGGAACAGAAACAGGATGCAGGACAGATACAGGGCCCAGGACAAACACAACACCAAGGCAGAGTCTGCAAGTCTGGCCATCCCTTAAATACACCAGTATCATCAGTTCCAGGTGTTAGCTGGCTGAAAGGTTGAGTCTCTGATTGCTGGGAGCACCCGCTGGCCAGCCCTGGTACTGCAGATCAAAAGGCAGGTGAGTCCCACCATTGCTGGCCAGTCCATTCCTGACAGTAGCTCTGGCTGTATGTTTAGAGTCGTTGTCCTGCTGGAAGGTGAACCTCCGCCCCAGTGTCAAGTCTTTTGCAGACTCTAACAGGTTTTATTCTAAGATGGCCCTGTATTTGGTTCCATCTATCTTCCCATCAATTCTGACAAGCTTCCCTGTCTTTGCTGAAGAAAAGCATCCCCACAACATGATGCTGCCACCACCATGTTTCATGCGGGGGATGATGTGTTCAGGGTGATGTGCAGCGTTAGTCTTCCACCACACCTAGCATTTTGCTTTTAGGCCAAAAAATTAAATACCAGAGCACCTTCTTTCACATGTTTGCTGTGTCCCCCACATGGCTTTCTGAAAATAGGACTTTTTATGACTTTCTTTCAACAATGGCTTTCTTCCTGCCACTCTTCCATAAAGGCCAGATTTGTGGAGTGCATGACTAATAGTTGTTCTGTGGACAGATTCTGCCACCTGAGCTGTGGATCTCTGCAGCTCCTCCAGAGTTACCATGGGCCTCTTGACTGCTTCTCTGATTAATGCTCTCCTTGCCTGATCTGTGAGTTTAGATGGAAGGCCATGTCTTGGGAAGTTTGCAGTTGTGCCATACTCTTTCCATTTTCGGATGATGGATTGAACAGTGCTCCGTGAGATGTTCAAAGCTTGGGATATTTTTTTATAACCTAACCCTGCTTTAAACGTCTCCAAAACTTTATTCTTCACAGGCTTCACAGAACATCTGTATTTATACAGAGATTAAATTACACACAGGTGGAGTCTATTTACTAATTAGGTGACTTCTGAAGGCAATTGGTTGCACTAGATTTTAGTTAGGGGTATCAGAGTAAAGCAGGCTGAATACAAATGTACACCACACTTTTCAGATATTTATTGAAAACCATTTATCATTTTCCTTCCACTTCACAATTATGTGCCACTTTGTGTTGGTCTATCACATAAAATCCCAATAAAATACATTTACGTTTTTGGTTGTAACATGACAAAATGTGGAAAATTTCAAGGGGTATGAATACTTTTTCAAGGCACTGTTGTTCACACCAGTGCAATTGACAAAAGTAGAACATGCTGCATTGATTCTGCACGAAACTGCATAAAACATTAATAAAATGAACCTATAATACAAAGTCTCATGACTTTTGTATGAAGCCTCTCGCCCATCACACACCAAATCTTTTTTGCCGACGAATCAGTACCCCTGCCAGTTCCTCCAGGAGTACAGCAGCGCAGGTCCAACTAATGGCGCTGGCACACAACCACTCTCTCAACACCTCTACCTTCTAGCTACTGGTGTCACCACCATGTATCATCCAGCGATACACTACTGAACAAATAATTTTCAATTAGCATAGAATCTAAAATAGTAGGGAAGTAGGTCACCTATAAAATTATGTACAATCTACATAAATACAGTAAGCTAACCCCCTATGACTACGTGCCTTCGCACGAAACGCGTCAGGGAGCGGCTACAAGCGGTGTGACGTCACGCCGACCGGCGCCACGAGGGCCCCGGCGGCCATCCATTATTTACATATCCATTGCATGGTGGCAGAGGGCTTTCCATGACCAGATCTGACCAGATCCATATGAGGACCTTGGAATATCAGCTTTGAATGCGCATTTGAATTGCGCATTTGGTGAGTGCGCAATTTTTACTTTTATCACCTCATCCACGAATCCAGGGATTGGAGCTCTTAAAGGACCCTCTTGGATTCTGAGCACGATATGGACTATATTCATCATTTAGTCACCGTTTTGCACTTTAATAGCACTTTCTACTGATTTATATTTATATTTATCAAGTATATAAGTATATTTATTCATTTAGTTAGCGCTGCACCTCTCCCTTGTATACATAAATACAGAATGCAATGATTTGCAAATCTTATCTGGCCCTGGTATATTTGCTTTTTCATAACCTTTTTTAACTGCAAAACCTTTTAGAATGGACCACAAATCATTTTCTATATACATTCCACTGGTGAGTTTGCTGGAAGTCTCCATTACAGGAAAAACTTGATTAATGCAAAACAAAAAAGCACTCTTCTGTATTTCTTCCCTGGTGTTCAAAGTTCAAGGATTATGTGGCAGGAAAATGCATTTTATAGCACAAAGTCAAAAAATTATTAAAGCAATGTAAACATTTCACATACAAGTTCAGGTCAGCGACAATTTGGAAGTTCTTGGTTTTTTAACCATAATGGAATAATATCACGGTTCAGCAGAAAAACATTTACTGCAAATGTACCATCAGTCTTTTTGGAGACCATCATTAAAATCTAATTTGGTTAGAATAAAACTTGAATTCCCATGAAAAAAGGTAAAATGGCCACAAAACCTTGGATATGTTTAACCAGGAAAACAAGTCAAATGATTCCTCTCACCTCATACATCAATATGTTCTAAGCCACACTTCCCACCAAGGTTTTTGCTCAAAATAAAAAGGTTGTTTTGAGAATAGTCAAAGAATTTAAGCAGAGTATTCTTTTGCTCAAATCATAGCAAATTTGGCACCTATCAAAGTGTGTGAAATGCAAATTTTACCATTTTTAGGCAAAATATATATCTGGAGCACAGATACAGAAAATGCTACTTTCCAACAATGGAACGCTATGCCCAGGGCATTTTTACGACGACTGGCCAAACCATTGTTTACTCCACTGGACCACAGACAAGGGGGCATTTTCTGCTTCCACTGATTTCAGTTTGGCTCCCAAAGGTCTAAAGAACAGTGAACTGGCTATTTCTTTAGAAACTTTGAGGACCCTTGATTTAAATGAAAAGTAAGGCACATATTTTATGCCATTTATGCTTAAATAAAGGGTTTCTAAACAGTTATCATTAATGGGCTTGCATTTTCTCTTCTACTATGAGCAGGTGTTTTATAGTTAGCTTAGAGTGGATCTAAAGGTTCCTTCTTTTTCTTTAAAATAATAAACACATCATACTTACCTGCTCTGTGCAATGATTTAGCACAGAGCAACCCAGGTCCTGCTGTTCTCGAGTTGCCTGCTGGCGCTTCTGGCTCCTCTCCTGTGCTGAGTGCCCCCAGCGCAAGCTCCCTCCCGAGCCACCTCTGTGTGTTTATGTGACACACAGAATGTGGCTCAGTCCAGCTCCCCCACTCCCTCCTTGCTGGCTGTGATTGACAGCAGCAGGAGCCAATTGCTCCCACTGCTGTGCCTCAGCCAATGAGGAGAGAGAGACCTGGGAGAGCCATTGCTCTTGTGCACATTGCTGGACTGAGATCAGGTTCAGGTAAGTATTGGGGGAGCTGCACACTGAAGGTTTTTTACCCTTGTGCATAGCATGCATGAAAGTAAGAAAACTTCAGCCTTTAGAACCATTTTAAAGATTTCATTGCACACATTCTGTTGAAACACTCTTGACAGCCTGTTATATTTTGCAAAGATGTTTTCTCTTATGAGTATATCCATATAGTATATACATATTCAGTGGGGGCTCATTTGTATACCTTACAAGACGTAAACCTATCTCTGTTGCCCACACCATCCAATTATTGTTAGGGTTAAATAATCAACTGACAGCAGCCATTGTCAATGCAGACGCCTTTCTTTCCTCCAGATATTATAAATATTTCCCTATTTTACTTAGCACATTACAGACTGCTTGACAACATAAACTCTTGTACTCTCTGCACCAGATGTCAGTGGAAACCGCTTAATTACTAAAACAACTTTCCAAGCCTCTCAGTCTCTAACCTTGACTTTGGCAGCTTAATCTCCAGAAGTTGAAGAAGAAAGTACATATCAAGACGCTACAGTCTTCTTTGGCTGAAAATGAGAACCAACACATTCAGACCTTGCTATTAAGTAAGGGATATTTTCCAAGACAAATAGGCAGGCACATAATTAACACAAATTCAGGATATCTAAGAACATCATGGTTATCCAGGGATGAGTGAAATAAATTGTTTTTTTTTTATTGAGTTTCTTTTTCCTCCATTGCTCGTCAATAAAATAGTTGGCAGATTTGGTGTTAGGCTCCTCCTGCGGAGGATGCAGGCAGTGACAAGTGCTTCTGAATCTCAATATATAATTAAATAGTCTTTATCGCTCCACACAATACACTCAGAATAAAAATTATTGGCTTCTCTGTTTCCTTACTGTGCAATGTACTGGTGGTTGATTAAGAGTGGATGGTGAAAATAATTGATCTTCAGTAGACTATTTGTTCTTAGAGAATTTCAGAAATGATAGAGATCATCTGTATTACTGTGTTTCACAGCCTTTTTTAATCAGAGTAATCCTTTTTTCCCATTCATCCTTAAAGTCTGAAGTTATGTAGTCCACACGTCTTCATTCAATCACTAAAATCATATTAAAGATTTGGGCTGTTAATGTAATTTCAAAATTTGTTTTCAATCGCTTTAATTTTGCAGCTTTTATCTTGCCAAGAAGGTCCTTGTTTAGGGACTTCCAGTTGATAAGTGACAACTGCCTCCCAGTTGTGCTGCTGCATTGACACCCTATGGCATAGGTCTACTGTTGTCAATCAGGAAGCTGGTTCTGAGCACTGATGTGTAGTTGACACTGGCTCATTTGCAGACAGCAAATCTATGAAAAAAGCTAGAGGAGATATGCTGAAAAAAATGTTCAGGTAGAGTTAGAATCTACCTAAATACACGTGTTACAATACTCTCAATACGCTCCTGCCAGGACTTCCAGAACTCTATTCTTAAACTGGCCATACATGGATCAAAATCGAAATCCATTCATACATGATCGAACTTTCAATCCTCTTCATAAGAAGTCGATCTATTGATTAACTTTTATGAAAAAAAAGTTCCTGCTAAAAAATATGGTTTGATAAGCACTTGCAGCCAATGGGCTGCAGCACTGATCAATCTATACTGGATTGCAGGGGAGTCCAACCAATACAATGACACAGCAGGGAGGATTTCCCTATCCACCCAGAATGTGTGAATGGGGAAAACGGCTCAGTTTTTTCATTCAGCCGGCTGACTGAACAAAATAAACAAAGCCATGTATAGTCCCCTTTAGAATCCCTGCAAGGACTTCCAGAGTTCTTGGACCTGACTACGCTCCTGTGTGCTGCCTGTCTTGACCCTGACTGTACCTGACTCTCCCTTGTCTGTAGCTCTGTGAACCAGCTCTATACCATAGCCTTTCTTTCCAGACACCCACTTAATGGGGTGATCCTCAAGACTACCACCTGCTGACAGTTTGTAAAGAAGGAAAATATGACCACTGGAGTCTCTTGTCCATCTCCACCTTCGGGAGCTCTGCTGAAAACCAGCTCTTGTTTAGACCCCGTGCCACCTGCCAAGGAGCACTATTACACCATTTTAGTGCAGAACCATACTGAATTGCAGCTTAATTTAGTGCAATATACTTTGGCTATAGTTACAGTAATAAACCATATTAGAGGAAAGGGGAATATTTGAAAAATGTTATAGTCCTAGACAAATAAAACAAATTTTAACACTAATTCCCCAATTGCTTTAAAATATTTGACTCTCCGCACCTGGGTGTCTATTCTACGAACCTCAAAGAGAAATCACCCTACAATTAATGGCTTCATTCCTCTACTCTCCATATCATCGATGACACCTGATCTAGAACTTAAATCCTGGTCAAAAGCAGGCCTTCAAAATCTTGCCCAACTATATGCCAATGGTACCCTACAAACATTTCAACAACTTTCTGAAACATACAAAATTACGCATAAGGACTTTTTCAAATATCTAAGAATTCGTTATGCATTGCGCAAGAAGATTCTCTCCTTAGATCTTTGACCAACTTTTATGAAAGAATAGATTCTCACAAACGGGGTATCTCATTCATATATAATATCCTTCTTCAACATCGTCACCAAGGAAAATTACCAACGATGCATAAATGGGAACGAGACACTGGGAAACAATTCCAGATTCAACAATGGCAAACAGCAGGAAACTGGACTTGGAAAATTACCAGATGCATTAACCATTGGGAATCAGCCCAAAAGATATTACACAGATGGTACATAACTCCACAACATTTGGCAGCACGTTCAACCAACCGCTACTCCTCATTATGCTGGAGGAACTGTAACGAACAAGGATCCTTGTACCATATATGGTGGGAATGTCCACAAATTACTCCATTCTGGTCAGATATCTTCACGTTTATAACACCAATTACAAACTCCTCTCCAATTCCTGATCCAGCCCTGGCACTTTTGGGAATAGGAATAGACTCCTGGCCACCACAGTCCAGAACTGTACTAATGCATATTTTGATAGCGGCACGATTGAGTATTGCCAGGCTTTGGAAACAAACTACAACGCCATCCATTCACACAGTAACTGAAATCCTGAACAAAAACACAGCCTTCGAAAAAACCTTTGCTCAAATACATAACTCATCTCCTAAATTCCGGAAACACTGGGACTTATGGCTCAAAGATCATCGATGTACCGTTACATAAGAAACTACAAGATGTGCCAATAAAACACTACTAGAGATACAGCTACTCCAATCTATTATTATCACCCTATGTTAGTGCAGGAACGATGGAATGGGCAGGCAGGCCTATGGTAAGGTCATGCAGCGACTGACAACAGCCAATACCCACAGACCAGAGTCCCTCAGGGCGCGGAGTCTAAGCCCCAGGCTACCCTTCACCAGAGCCCCTGATGGTGGGGATGGACTTGACGCAGCCTGAGACCAGGTTGCGGCCCCCGAGTAACCCCAGCTGCGGTAACGACTGCCGCCAATGGCGTACAGCTGGTGGGAGCTAGATGGGAACATGTGTAGCGTAGTCAGACAGGCCGGGTCAATAACAACGGAGCAGACAGTACTAGACGGTAGGCAAAGAATACTCAGGTCACGGGCCAGGTTCAGCAACGGGAGGTCAGGTAAAGGGTTAAAGCAGTGAATAGTCTTGTCCAAGCCGAGTCGGTTACCAGGAGAGCAACGAGAACAGCACAAGAGCTTTCGACAAGGGAACATACAGGACACGAATGCAGAGAGCACTTGCAGACAGCAGGCTTAAATGTGATCAACCCCACCCTTCTGAGGAGGAGGCGCAGAAGCCTGAAGGCATAAAGGTTCCCACCATGCTTTGCAGAAACCTAAGATGGATGCCAGCACATGGAGATGCACAAGCTCTGAGGAAAGGTAGGACCTTGAAACCCTATTATCCAAAAAAAGTAAATATGTAATAATTTCAAATCTCATTCTTTATTCTACTTCTCTCTAATCTCCACTTCTCTCAACCTTCCTTTCTTCTCTAAACTAATGACTTACTAAATATTTCAAACAAACAATGCATACTCATAAAAAAAAATAAATGTATTGATGATAGTAATGACTACAAAGTCACATTGTTTATAAGCTGAATTTTGTAAGATGTTGAATATGCTCATACTCTGTTATCTATATCCTTTACAAATCTGTAATACATTATTGCGACAATACTGTTAATTGTTGTAAGCAATCAAATGACCAATAAAAAAAACAACAGTTATAAAAAAAAAAAAAAAAAAAAAAAAGATATTTGGCAGTTTACATTCTGGCAGTCTGCATATAGTTGTACCAACACCTTTGTGAAAGAGCAAACTGAAACCTTTAACTACTTAGGGCCCTTTCACACTATTTTGCTGCGTTAGAGCATGCATGTAATGTTAGGGCAGCCCATTCATCTGAATGAGCTGCCTAATGTAGCAAATCACACAAAAAAAAAAAGGTGCATGGTGTATTTTTTGTAGCAATGCAGAGTACATCAAAGCACATTAGTGTATTGTGAAAGTTTGTTGGGGTGCCATTCGAACTGAACACATGTTGCAGTAACATGAATAGGCCCTTGGTGCACATTTATGTACTTTATGTCACGCAGTGATAATTTTAGATGAAATGGGGCCCGGGCAAAAACTAAAATTGGTCCCTTATATATTGATATTATGCATATAAGCAAGCAAAAAAGTGATATTTAAAGCATGCTATGACAGTCATAAGGGGGGAAAAAGTTGGGTGTCTTTTTCAGGGTGTGGTTAATGCTAATGATAAAATGTTCAGCTTTTACATACTAGCAGCGATGTAATCCCACCTATATGGTCACTCTGTCCTTTAGCAGCATGTCCTCCCATATTCAGAAGCATAATTTATCCTTAGTGTACCATATTACAAGGCACATTGCACCTTAATAGAAATGGTACACTTCACTATGCATCACAACTGTGTTTCGTACACAGCACTATACACCCTGGTGTTGTATTCAGCACACAGCACTAAACACCCTGGTGTTGTATTCAGCACACAGCACTAAACACCCTGGTGTTGTATTCAGCACACAGCACTGTATTCAGCACGCATTATCATTCAACACAATACATCGCTGTACTGCACTGGTGACAGTATGTAAAAAAACAAATGAAAATAATGTCTTTAATTTTTTCATTTTCCGAAACATTATGACAAAAAAATTACAACTTCAAAAAAGTCACCATGCCTCTTATGAAATACGTTGGACTGTCTACTTTGCAAAAAGGTGTCATTTGGGGGATATCTGTACTGTTCTGACATTCTTTGACCTCAAGAAATTAGATTGGCAGTTAGTACTTCAGGACTGATCAATATGCAGATCTATCCCATAGTTTGTGAACTCTATAACTTTCCTACAAACTAAATAATACATCCTAATTTGGGTTATTTTCACCAAAGACGTAGCAGAATACATCTTGGCCTAAATTTATGAAGAACAATTATTTATTTGCAAACTTTTATAACAGAAACAAAGAAAAACGTGTTTTTTTTTTCTTCAAAATTTTCGGTCTTTTTTTGTTAATTTAGCAAAAAATAAAAACCCCAGTGTTGATTAAATACCACCAAAAGAAAGCTCTAATTGTGTGAAGAAAATGATAAAATTTTAGTTTGGGTACAGTGTTGTATGACCGTGCAATTGTCATTCAAAGTGTGAGAGTGCTGAAACCTGAAAAATGGCCTGGGCAGGAAAGGGGTAAAAGTGCCCTGTATGGAAGCGGTTAAAGATCTCAACAGATATGTAAGGTCCCTGTCCCTGTTATAAGATATTATCACAATACTAAGAAATGTATTCAGAAACCCATCATAAGCCCACACCTAGAGGATAATTTGTCGGAGACCCCATGGGACAATCTAGATCTAATGGCTCTGGATATTCTGAATGAATAGTCAGTGGAGAGTGGTCTTTAACCCCCTTTTTTCCCCAGAAGATCCTCCAGTAGTGCATACTAGATTTAAGCCACCTTCTAGGATTAACTCCCTGGTGTACAATGACCTGAAAGTATTATGCCACAACACCAATAAACTTAGTAATTTACCTCCCCAAGAACTAAAGGCACTCAAGGATTTAGCGGACTGCTCTGACATTATCATTAGACTTGCCGATAAAGGAGGAAGTGTGGTGGTTTAAGATAATGAGTACATGAAAGAGGCATTTCACCTACTTTCGGATAGCGCAACTTATTTCTCTCTTCAAACCAACCCTTTTCCACAATATAAACTTGAACTCAAAGATCTAATGGACGGTCAGAGAGGGAGTTCTGGATCAGAATGAAAATGTTTCCTCCTCCCTGGGTTCTTCTCCATTCCATACTTCTACCACTCAACTAAAGCCCACAAGGACCTTCATAATCCTCATGGTAGACTCATAATGGCCTCAATAGAAGCCATCTATCAGATTACGTAGACAGCTCCCTCCAACTCTTTGTCCAAAACCTTCCAGATTACATCAGGGACTCCAGTCATTTCCTGGAGATGCTTGAATATTGAATGTTACACATGGGAAAAAGATTATCACTGGATCTCCCTTGATGTCACCTCTCTTTACACGAGCATACCCCACGACAAGCATTTAGCCGCTGTTCAATTTTTCCTAGCTAAAGAACAAAATTTCAATTCTCTTCAGGCCAATTTGTTGATCGAAGATACAAAGTTTATACTATACCACAATTATTTTCAATTTATTCAAGATTTTTTTACCTTCAGATCCATGGCACAGCAATGGGCACAGGTTTCATGCAAAGTTAAGCCAACCTGTTCATGGCATTATAGGAAGGCCAATATATCTGGGCCCATTTGGTATATTGATATATGTCATCATCATCTGGCAAGGGGATCACAGTACCATTATGGAATATTTTGGTTATTGCAATCATAATCCTTTTGGAATCAAATTTACCATTGTTACAGATCCCAACATCCTATTTTTTTAAGACCTTGAATTGTATCATGATCAGTCCGTAATTGGATCTCACACACTTCAAACCTACATCAGACAACTCATATATCCATAGAAGAGTTGCCACCATCAGAAGTGGATTTCCAATATTCCTTTCAGTCAGTTTTGTTGGCTTAGACTCAACTGCAGCACTCTAGCTGACTATCAAGATCAAAGTGTCATTCTAAAAAAACAAGTTTCTCAAGGTTATAAATGATCACGCGATTTTCAAATATCAGACCTCATATCAGTCCCCCTATGCTGCTCCATCCAAGTCAGCTCCATCACCCAGATAAGGTCCTTTTTTCATTACACAATTCAATGACCAACATTGATCGATTCATAGAATTATTTCTAAACACTGGGGAACAATCCTAAACTTAAGGACCAGATTCCAGAAGTGCCAAACGTGGTGTTTAAGTGAGCACCATAAATCGAATAGCTCCCAGTAAAGTGAAGGATAAAGGCCCTCAGTCTCTGATTACAATCCCCACCTTCCTCTCACTTAGAGTGGTGTTCCAGTGCCAAAAGAAGAAATGTATGCCTTGTGTTCATGTTCAACATAAACAAAAACAATTTACTGATAGGAATGGCAGGTCTTATGCCATAGACAAATTTTTAACATGCTCCTCCAACTTTGTGATATATCTCATCACCTGTCCCTGTAAACTATGTTACGTAGGTGTTGCCATCAGGCCCTTGCAAACTAGGTTTGGAGAACATATTCAATCTATACCAGTGGCTCTGGACGAAGCTGAGAGGTTGAAAAAATTATGTGCCCAAGAAACCTATTGGATATTCAAACTAGGTAGTCTTACACCCAATCTCCTAAATGAAGAATAGGAAGTTAATACCATCATATGATCTGTTCCAACACCTTTCAACATTTTTTTCATGATTCCTCTTCATCTAACATTATTTTTTTTCCTTTTAAGGCTACAGCCATCTGGGATCTCTCGTCATGTTTAGACGCACATCACCCCTCACCCACCTTTCTCTCTCCCCCCCCCCTTTAGGTCATTTCACATTACAAAACCTATTGGCTGTTGCTGGCAACAATCAATATTCAGGTCTCTCTATTCTTAAAAGATAGTAGCTTCTGTTGTTGAGATGTTTTTTAGACACAGTCTCAGGCAATGGACATCTTCAATATGTCCAAATATATATATATATATATATATATATATATATATATATATATATATATATACATACACACACACACACTATATTGCCAAAAGTATTGGGACACCCCTTCAAATCATTAAATTCAGGTGTTCCAATCACCCCCATGGCCACAGGTGTATAAAATCAAGCACCTAGGCATGCAGACTGCTTCTACAAACATTTATGAAAGAATGGGTCGCTCTCAGGAGCTCAGTGAAATCAAGCATGGTAAGGTGATAAGGTGCCACCTGTGCAATAAATCCATCCATGAAATTTTCTTGCTACTAAATATTCCACAGTCAACTGTTAGTGGTATTATAATAAAGTGGAAGCAACTGGAAACAATAGCAACTCAGCCCCAAAGTGGTAAACCACGTAAAATGACAGAGTAGGGTCAGCACATGCTGAAACACAGTGCGCAGAAGTCGCAAACTGTCTGCAGAGTCAATTACTAAAAACCTTGAAACATCATGTGGCCTGCAGATTAGCATAACAATAGTGCATAGAGAGCTTAATGGAATGGGTTCCATGGCCGAGCATCTGCAACCAAGCCTTATATCACCAAGTGCAAAGCAAAGCGTCAAATGCAGCGGTGTAAAGCATGCTGCCAATGGACTCTAGAGCAGAGGAGATGTGCTCTCTGGAATTCACAAATTACATTTCTCTGTCTGACAATCCAATGGACTTGTCTGTGTTTGGCGGTTGCCAGGAGAACGGTACTTTCCTGACTGCATTGTTTTTCAGGGGTTGGGCTTGGCCCCTTAGTTCCAGTGAAGGGAACTCTTAAGGCATCAGCATACCAAGACATTTTGGACACCAGTGCACAAAACAAGGTCCATAAAGATATGGATGAATGTGTTTGGGGTGGAGGAACTTGACTGGCATGCACAGAGTCCTGACCGCAACACCTTTGGGATGAATTAGTGCGGAGATTGCGATCCAGGCCTTTTCGTTTGACATCAGTACCTGACCTCACAAATGCGCTTCTGGAAGAATGGTCAAACATTCCCATAGACACACTCCTAAACCTTGTGGACAGCCTTCTCATAAGAGCTGAAGCTATTATAGCTGCAAAGGGTGGTCCAACCCAATATTGAACCCTACGGACTACGACTGGGATGCCATGAAAGTTCATATACATGTAAAGGCAGGTGCCCCAATACAGTGTGTATAAATAATTTTTTTATCTTATCTATAAATTTTTAGGATTGATGATGATAATCTCAAAATAGACCTTAACCGCTTCCCGACCGCTCTATAACAGAAATACTGCTACAGGTTGGCACGGGTTTGCAAAATCACGTAAATGTATGTGATTTTGCATTTCTGCATTGGGAGCACACACAAGGCGTGCACATGCCCTGCCCACACTGCCATTCACGGCTGCGGCTGTCAATCACTGGGTTTTGGAGGTTCACTTAATAATTTAATATTCCTACTCTTTTTGACTCAATTGCAGCTTAAGGCTATGAGTCTGTTTGTACTTTTGTACTTAGCCGTGCTGATCTGGTCTTTTTGAAATAACAGTTACTGTGTTATCTGTCTTGATGCTATTTCCAGCCAGAATGCAGATCAGCAGGGGTTAACAATTTAATCTATTAAACTATTATTATTATTATTAAACTATTTAATCTCCGGAGGTAGGCTTCTGTGTTAGGCTTGCCATACACTATACAAGTTTCTGTCCAATTTCTGCTCAATTTCCTTTAGATTTACCTTCAACCATGTAGTGCAAGGGCCTGCCTAATTGGATACAATTGAAAGTGTTGTTTAGGTTTGACCTTATATTATTGGTTTTTTGGTAAATCTAAAACAAAACCCTCTAGAAAATTGTATAATGTATGGCCAGCCTTAGATTGATGAAGAAAGTTTGTTGGTCTTCTGAAAACACGTTCCCTAGAGTCACACACACTCACTTCCTCAGTGGTGTTACCAGGCTGCTCATTCTTTCCTGCACAGCAGTCCTTTCCAGCGAAGGTTCGATTCTAGCAATCCACCAATCCACTGATTCACTAGTGCACACAGCAGCTGAAGCTCTTGTAGTTTTTGCTATGCTTCTGGCTTTGCATCCCATTCTCTAAGGCACCCATCCTCTCTGCACCTCCAGTGGCTGCCTCTCCATCCAGCTCCCAGTGGATCAAGCCATCCATCGGCCTTTGGTTATGGACTTCTGCCATAATGACATGCCTGCAATCACTTCACCCTTGTGAGTTCAATATTATATGATTTTAATGATCTTTTTAATAAATTAACATACTACACTATATTGGTTCCTTGGGTGTCTCTCTCCCCTTCCCCATTTATTTATTCAGATATCGGTCTTCCCAAACCAGATTGGAGTCAGCAGCCTGGTCCTATTAGTGTCTGTATATATGTCTAGTTATACAGCCTTTTCTCCGGGATTATATTTATTCTCACATGTCGCAGTATGAAGAATTTGTTACATTGTATCATGTGTGTTTACTTTTAAGTTACTGCAAGGTTCAGTCAATGAGTAGACCATGTTGTTACTCAAATACTAGCAGTTATTTGTTTCACTGAATTCATAAACAGCACCTAAATTTGTGAAAAAGCTCCACAGGCAATTTTTTTTTTCTGACAGGTTTATATTGCTGTCTTTGCCCCCATTAGGGACATTCACCCTCTCTGTCATTGAAAGAGAAAGAAAAATCATAACATCTGTGTTGTCCCCAGAACAGGAATAAAGGGGAAATGTTCCAACAGGGACACAAGCTCTGGTGACTACCAGGGATTCCCTTGCTTTGGGGAGATTTTCTCTCACTTCCTGTTTGGCTAAGGGACAGGAAATTAAATTAAATCTCCCTAATGGGACACCGATGGTGAAATGGTGAATAAAAACCTGAAAAATGTTATACAGTTTTATGCTATCCAAAATGATTTAAAAAAAACTGCCTTTAGTTCTACTTTAAAGTATGTTCATGCAAATATATACTGCCATTTTGGCTGAATCTCAAGTTTGTCTATTAATATTTTTGTTATACAATCAGAAAATCAGTAGGTAGAGATAACAAATGTGGCTGAGTTAGTGCTAACAATAGTAAAATCAGCAGATCAAAATATTAAGTTTTACTTCAAATATTATTCTGTGGATATCTTACTTTTCATTTGAACAGATGACAGGTTTCCCCAGATACAGACAATTTTAATTACAGCTTAAAGGCTTGCAATGAATCTACTTCAAAATTGTATTCTGGCACATTGGCTTTATTAAATGGCACAGTAGGATCCTTAAAGTGTTACTTCAGAGTCCAACTTATTAACGCTGTAGAAAAACTCTCCTAATTAGTATCAACTTTTAATTTTTTTTTTTTGTATTTAAACTTTGGTCCAGCTTTATGCCTGAAAGAATTACTAAGCACCATCTTACAGTAGAACTCAACCCACCATGATAGAAACATTCAGTAAATGTTATTAAATCTTTAATCATACATACCAAAGTAGTTTTCTGCAGTGATCGTATTTACATTCTGCCCTCTAGTGCATGCGCAGAGTATGTGACATTCAAATTTTCAGGACAAGCTTTAAGTGTGTATTCCCTTCTTCTAAGTCCAAACAGTACTGATACACAAAGTTATAGCAAAATGTTTAGTACAATTTGTGGGGGGGGGGAAAAACACATATAAGGCAAAGGCAATTAAACTTGAATAGTTGGTGAGCTATGAAAAGGAAAGTCACAGAGGTGAGAGTGGTCATAAAACTGCTGGACAATGATTTATAAAACTGAGGCTCACATTTAGCCCATTATGTTTTGTGTCAAATAGAATTATCATTCTCAAAAATTTTCCTTTCCTGGGTATATTTAAAGTTCTCATTAAGAACTACAACATTCATGTCTTCATACAGCGGTCTGGTTGTGAGAAACAATGTCCCTCATGTGTGCAGTAATCATCTGCCTTATGTTCTTTTCCAGTGTGTATGCATAAATACATTCTTTTTTGTCATTTCTATTCTGTTTCACCAGCATAAGATCCTTGGTTGTATTGTTTTGCAGTTAATGAGGTCAGCTCTTAGGCTCCATTCACACGGGTGTTCAGTCTAAATCCGTCTGTCAGTTTTTCAGATGGATCCAGACTGAACCACAATGTATGTCTATGGATGGGCGGATGTAACAGATGATCATCAGCAGAGGCATCCCTAGGGTTGGTGTCACCTGGTGACATATGGCGTCATCCCTTCAGAGAGGAATGAGGGGTGCCAATGTAGTGGTAAAATGAGTATCACGACCAATGAAGATATGTATCCCTTGAAGCATTTGCGTATGTGCCGGTTTCAGGCCGAAGAAGTCGATCTCTGACTTTAGCACAGAGCTGCCACAGTTAACACATTACAGGTTGCAAACCGCTGAAGCTGATCCCGTGGATCACTATGGGTTGCAAGATCAGTTAACCTCGTACAGGTTGTACAGGTGATTGGCTTCTTCGGCCTGAAACCGGCACATGCGCAGTTGCTTCAGGGGATACATATCTTCACGGGTCCGAGTTACTCATTTTACTGCCACACCGGAGGCAACTGTCACTGTGCTGGGAATCTGTAATCATCCCAATAACTGGCCAGGACCTTCACAGAGCCCAGAAGCTCTGCTGGCATCCTGCTCCTGCACCCCCTGTGATGGTGTCACTCGGTGTGGCCCGCACCCCCCTAGAGGCGCCGTTGATCATCAGTATACATCCGCGTATATATATACATGTCAGTTCAGGTCCGTATTTTTTAAACAGAACAGGCAACAACCAGATCCGTTGAAAAGGAATGGAACAGATGTAAACTGATCAAAACTGAACTGATATAAACTGATGTATATTGAACTGAAGACTGATGTGCAAAATGATGTAAACTGAATCCATTTCTTCTTTGATAAAAGGTGACTGAAAGGATGACGTCCGTGTGAAAGAGGCCTTATCCAAATTTTCAAGTCCAGCACCATGGCAACTGCAGATCTAAATAGAGTCTAAGATTGCAACATCCGTGGTGGATAGGAGAGTTTAGTTCCAATTTATTGTCACATGTAAAGACATTAAAATTTAATCTCTGTGCAGCTTTCAGCAGCTAAACAGCAACACCAGATACCCTGCTGCAGGCCTTGAAAGAAAACCTCTAAATAGTCATACCAAGGAACAGGCCCAGACTAGAACAAAAAACAGGCCCGTGCATTTTAGACTGAGCGGGGGGGGGGATGCAAGGGCATTCACGGGGCAGTCAGTGATGGAATATTCATGGAGTCAGTCCTCCGCACTGTAATGTAAAGGGGCACAGTGATATAAAGAGGACTGCACTGTAATGGGGCACCGTATTGATTACATGACAGTGTCCCTAGAGATCTAACCACAGTGCCCCCTATATATTCAAAGAGATGGCCCAAACCAGCAAAGAGACATCCCCATCGAGCAAAGAGACATCCACAAATAACAAAGAGACAGCCCAGCAAAGAGACATCCCCATGCAGCAAAGAGATATCCCAATCCACGAAGAGATGGGATGTCTCTTTGCTGGATGGGTATGGCCCTTCTTGGACTGGGACATCTATTTGCTGGACCCAGCTGAGCTATGAGACAGCCTTGTGCAGCAAGAAGACATCCCCATCCAGCAAAGAGACATCCCCGTCCAGCAAAGAGACATCCCCGCCCAGCACACGGACAGCCCGCCCAGCACACGGACAGCCCGCCCAGCACACGGACAGCCCGCCCAGCACACGGACAGCCCGCCCAGCACACGGACAGCCCGCCCAGCACACGGACAGCCCGCCCAGCACACGGACAGCCCGCCCAGCAAACGGACAGCCCGCCCAGCAAAGGGACAGCCCGTCCAGCAAAGGGACAGCCCGTCCAGCAAAGGGACAGCCCGTCCAGCAAAGGGACAGCCCGTCCAGCAAAGGGACAGCCCGTCCAGCAAAGGGACAGCCCGTCCAGCAAAGGGACAGCCCGTCCAGCAAAGGGACAGCCCGTCCAGCAAACGGACAGCCCGTCCAGCAAACGGACAGCCCGTCCAGCAAACGGACAGCCCGTCCAGCAAACGGACAGCCCGTCCAGCAAAGGGACAGCCCGTCCAGCAAAGGGACAGCCCGTCCAGCAAAGAGACAGCCCGTCCAGCAAAGAGACAGCCCGTCCAGCAAAGAGACAGCCCGTCCAGCAAAGAGACAGCCCGTCCAGCAAAGAGACAGCTCCACCAGCAAAGAGACAGCCCAAACCACCGCCGCTACAGAGCTGTCACAGTGTGCTGGCCGGTGAAGGAGAGAGGCTGCCATTTTACCTTCAGTGTGGCTGTGTGTGCAGTGGCTGGTCAAGGAGGTGGCTGTGTGTCCTCGGCGGTGCTTCCTGCTTGTCACTGGAGCTGTCACTGCCGCTCCTCCTGTCGGCCCTGCTTTGGGCATAGCCACACAGTGAGAGGTGAGCGGCGGACGCGGTCTGTGTCGGCCCTGTGCAGACCGTGGTCGCTGCTTACCTCCCACTGTGTGACCCAGTCATCAACAGGCTTTTCTTAAGCCCGGCGGCCCTGGGCACACCGGGCAAATACCCAGTGTGCCTTATGGTTGGTCTGGGCCTGCCAAGGAATATTGTTTTCACAAATTGCCTTGTTCCATTTGGTGGAATTCCCTCTATGCTTAGCAGTGATTTAATCCAGACGAAATTGCTCATTCAAAAAAGTAAAAACAATAATACAGTACAGTTAAACAGTGAATAATTACATTTTATTGGATGATAAAATTAACCAGACTTTGCAAATCTTTTTTTCTTAGCACTTTTCTGGTTAAATGACTGCAAGAGCAAAAAGATACCCAACAATGTAGTTATATTGACCTGAACTCTAAACTATTCCAGAAAGTAGGCACACATACTGTACATTATCGGTTATGTGGTGATTTGGAATGTTTTCAGTTCAATAAATCATTCCAGATGCAGTGTAGCAGTGGTCTCCAAACTACGGCCCTGGGGTTGGATGTGGCCCTTTGCCTGATTTCATTTGGCCCTTGGGCTCTTATTCCCCCCACTGTCAGCAACAGTGGAGCATAGTTCCTTAAACTGACAACTGGGCCCTATTCCTCCCACTCACACCAATTATGGGGCACTATTCCTCCCACTCACACCAATCATGGGGCACTATTCCACCCAGTCACACCAATGATGGGGTACTATTCCTCCCACTGACAACAATGATGGGGCACTATTCCTCCCACTGACACCAATGATGGGGCACTATTCCTCCCACTGATGCCAATGATGGGGCACTATTCCTCCCACTGATGCCAATGATGGGGCACTATTCTTCCTACTGATGCCAATGATGAGGAACTATTCCTCCCACTGATGCCAATGATGTGGCACTATTCCTTCCATTGATGCCAATGATGGGGCACTATTCCTCCCTCTGATACCAATAATAGGAAACTATTCCCCCTAATACCATGTTCTATTCCCACTGGTCACAGTCTGGCCCTCCTAAAAATTGAAGGCCAGTGAACTGGCCCTTTGTTTAGAAAGTTTGGATACCTCTGCAGTATAGGATAATGTGCATCAATTCACTGAAAAAAAAAATGGTGATGTAATTCGTACTACATATTTGGCTAATAAATGGGATTCAGTGTTGTTACCATAGTACTGTAGCTACAACGATCTGTCCATTCATACACCATTAAGTCGTGTTGCATTAACACCTTAATATGACACAACCACTTCCACACATTTATTGGGACTATAGAGAGCTGAGAAAATGTACTTTTCCGCGCTACGGTTATATCTGAATTGTTGAAGTATTGAAAACTTTCCAAAGAATATTGAACCTTTGTTCCCTGCCAGCCTTGCATTGTTCTTCCAGGGCTAGCCTCCAATTTTTTACTGTATGCATCTGGTTGGTGGTTTGCTTAGCTTGCATATAAAAGGCTCCAAGCAATTTAGTTATTGATGAGTGAATTGCTCAGTGGTGCTCACAGTTCATCATGATCGCCCATTACTTTGGAGTGAATTTTAAAATTTTTTTACTGAAGTGCAAAAATGTCAAGCTGTTCCTAACCAAACGCCAGAGATCAGATATTTGAATAACTCTGGTTAGCTGTGTTAAACCACCTAATTGTTTGACTTGCTTTTAGAAAACTATTAAGTGTTCTTGCATGGCAAGACCACTTACTGTTATCTCACATATATATTCTTATAGCCAAATTTACCACCCTAACTCCTCCCACAGTTTTTACACTACATAGACAGTAATATACCGAAACGTGCGGATTGTTCCCAATTGGTGTGCCATTACTGTGTGGAAAGTTTTGCCGAATAGTTCACAAAATATCGGCGTTTTTGTGATGAAATTGGTCCCATAGGAATGAATGGCGGAATGTTCAAAACTAGAGTGGGAGCTGACAAAAGCTAGAGTGTGAGCTGAAAAATCAGGACATGATTTCTAAACTGCCATCACTCCCTCATTTTCAAGCCCACACAAATCTTATATCAAAACGTTCAGCTATTCCTACTGCCACTAAAAATGTCCATGGCTAAGCCATAGTTCTGATAGTTTTCACAATATGACCATTTGTTTGCAACTCACGCCGCCCATTGACATTCATTGAAACTGCACTCTAGCCACCTCAAATTTGAAGGGCAAATTCTAAACTGCGACTGTGCCTTCATTTTTAATATTTCAGAGACATACTATGCATCAAAATGTAGGTCTGGGTTTTGTGATTCTCACAATATAAAGCTCTTCAGTGTAGGATTTACAATTTTTAAACTACAACCGTTTGAAGATGGCAACCGCCAGTGAAGTGAGCAAGTTGGAGCAGTTTGTTTTTAACCGCTCTTCTCTGCCCTTGCTGTAGAGTGAGTTGCCATAGCAACCCAGGTGTGTGAGCAGGCAGCAGAGTGACAAGCCACTCCACCCAGTTACTCCGCCCACTCCAATTGTAGACTACTGCTGGAGGCAAGAACACTTCACACAATTTCCCCAGAAATTGGAGCTTTTCTAGTTCTATCTGAAACCTGTCACGCACTATAGTCAATAGATTGCTACTCTTTCTAAAGCTAGCCATACAAAGACTGATTATGCAGGTGATCAAGATCTAATCTATCGGCATTTGGCTCATACATGACGTGCAAAACAAATGTCCATCCGGACGGCTCCTTGTCTGTGGTATGACATTTTTTAAAATTTGTTTTATCACAGTGACCCCTTCCAAACTTCCCTTAAAGACCATTTCCAATCAACAAATGAAAGCAGTCCAATGAAACTAATGGAATCCAAAAAACACTGCAGCTGGACTTTGGTTAGAAAGTCCACTCAAATCATCTTAATATGTGTAGCACCCCCCTGACCTCCAGGGGCAGGTGGAGCACCTCCAGAGACAGGGAGGGCTGACATTTCATTGTAGGGCAGAGCTGTGTTATGTCAGTCTCCTCAGCGATCAACAGGTGCCAGCGCTAATCCATTGGCCGGCACCTGTTGATCAGCTTCTGCTGTGGGGCTTGTGCCCCCCCCCCCCAATGGCAGAAGTGCAAAATCACATTTATATATGTGATTTTGCACAGAACGTCTATCCTGTAGGAAAGTAAATCTGCTATAGGGCGGACGGAAAGTGGTTAAAATTTGTGCAGCCATGTTGATTTTCAAAATATAGCCGTTGATCCTGAGGAAACAATTATACTTCAAAATGTGTAGATCCTCTATGCCAGTACTATGTTTGTACTTTCTGTACCACATAGGTAGTGCTAACATAGCATTTATTGTATTTTGCTTTACATTTTTAAATATATTTTATTCCATTGTAATTAAGATTTTTGTATATACTGTATTGTCTAATTGTGCATTCCAGTTAGGGCACACTTAAAATCCCATCTTATTTAATTCTCCCTAAGACATCTTGGGAGAATTAATTTGCCAAGCATTTCATAGTGGTCAAGGCAGCATTACCAAACTGGAGGACTGAAATCTCCATATCAAATCAAAATCTTTTCCCCTTGTTGCGAGTTGTTTTTTTTGGAGTATAGTATTGATGGGCTTGATGTTCGAGTCGAACTCAGCCGTTCATGTGTTCAGCGAAAACACGTACGGTAAGGGCGTTTGGCAGGCTATTCACCCGCAGCACCCCACCATGCACTGTGCTCTGACAGTGCATTGCGATTGGCCAAAGCAATGCACCTGACCACGGGTCAGGTGTAATGCTTTGGCCAGTCATAGCACAATTGGGTGTCATCACTAGCTCTGCCAATTGTTTACATTTGTCCAGCAAATGTCAGATAGCAGCAAGTGCGGACGGGTCTGCGGGCATCAGGTTTTTTGTTATTCTAGCGAGTTGGCATCGTCATGAAAATACTGGATGCCATGGATTACAATGATGGCACCATTTTTTGGGCTTTTTTAAAATAAAGGACTTGTAAAAAACTGTTGTGTTTTTTTCACATTTTACACTTTTTTGGTGAATAGGTAGGGTTACTATGTACCCTATACCCACTCACAAGAGGGGGGGCAGGATCTGGGGGCTCCCTTGTTAAAGGAGGCTTCCAGATTCTGATAAGTCACCACCCCCGCAGACCCCCACAACCACAGCCCAGGGTTGTGGGGAGGAGTCCCTTGTCCCCATCAACATAGGGAGAAGGTGCTTTGGGCTTTTGGGCAAAACATCCCCCTGTTGAGAATATGTGGCCTGGTATAGTTCAGGAGGGGTGTGCTCATTTGCCCCCCCCCCTTTCTGGCCTGCTAGGCCCATGCTCAGATCAAGGATCTGGTAGGAATTTAGGGGGGATTCCATGCTTCCCCCCCCCCCCATTTTGAAAGGGTGGAGTTCACCTCTAAAGTCCTACCAGGCCTAAAACGCACTTTTTAAAACATTTTTTTTTACTGTGGGGTCCCACCTAACCTTCCTACCAGACCTAAAGGGATCCTACAGAGGTTGCACAGGCAGTTCAACTCCTCCAGGATGGCACATCAATACGTGCCATTGCCAGAAGGTTTGCTGTGTCTCTCAGCACAATCTCAAGAGCATGAAGGAGATTTCAGGAGACAGGCAGTTGCTCTAGGAGAGCTGGACAGGGCCATAGAAGGTCCTTAACCCATCAGCAGGACCGGTATCTGCTCCTTTGTGAAAGGAGGAACAGGATGAGTACTGCCAGAGCCCTGCAAAATGACCTCCAGCAGGCCACTGGTGTGAATATATCTGACCAAGCAATCAGAAAGAGACTTCATGATGGTGGCCAGAGGGCCCAATGTCCTCTAGTGGGCCCTGTGCTCACTGACTTGCACCATAGAGCTCGATTGACATTTGCAATTGAACACCAGAATTGGCAGGTCCGCCACTGGCACCCTATGCTTTTCACAGGTGAGAGCAGGTTCACCCTGAACACATGTGACAGACATGCAAGGGTCTGGAGCAGGGGCGGACTGACCATTTAAAAACTCGGGCACTGCCTGAGGGCCCGGGGTCAGTAGGGGGCCCCATGAGATGCCCCTGGTACCTTTTTCATAGGCTTTTTTGAGTTTGGGCAAGGACACAGGGGCCCCATGATCCCCTATTGCCTGGGGCCCCATGAGTTGTCAGTCCACCCCTGGTCTGGAGAAGCCGTGGAGAACGTTATGCTGCTTGTAACATCATTCACCAAGACTGTTTTGGTGGTGGGTCAGTGATGGTCTGGGGAGGCAAATCCATGGAGGGATGCACAGACCTCTACAGGCTAGAGAATGGAATCTTGACTGCCATTAGGTATCGGGATGAAAACCTTGTACCTTTTGTCAGATCCTACACTGGTGCAGTGGGTCCTGGGTTCCTTCTGGTGCACAACAATGCACAGACTCATGGTGAGAGTATGAAAGCAGTTCCTGGAGGATGAAGGAATTGATACCATTGAATGGTCCACACACTCGCCTGACCTAAATCCAATTGAACATATCATGTTTCGGCCCATCTGATGCCGCAAGGTTGCACCTCAGACTGTCCAGGAGCTCAGTGATGCCCTGGTCCAGATCTGGGAGGAAATACCGCAGGACACCATCTGTCATCTCATTAGGAGCATGCCCCAACAATGTCAGGCATGCATACAAGCACGTGGGGGCCATACAAACTACTGAGTACCATTTTGAGTTGCTGCAATGAAATTTCAGCAAAATGGAGTAGCCTGCTGCATAATTTTTCACTTTGATTTTCGGATTGTCTTTGAATTCAGTCCTCTGTAGGTTGATAATTTTCATTTCCATCAAACGATGGGGCATCCTTACATTCCTAACACATTACCCAGTCCATATCAGAATAGATATCCAGCATGATATTTTTCCCCATTGAGATCTGATATGTTTTTAAAGCGTCCCTTTATTTTTTTTGAGTAGTGTTTTTTACTGAGTATTTCATTAGACGTTTGATGCCCAATACTGTTCATTTAAAGAGAAACTAATTATTTGCACAAGAGACCTTTTCAGTCTTTGGTAATTCAAGATACAGTACATAGTATACTGCTAAGTTTTAGCTGCCTGCCACAAGGAAACCAGGTATACATGTATTCTGTACAGGAATTCCAGGCCCTATCATTTCAATGCTGTATCATAAACAAATAGCCAGGACCAAGGGCTCAACTATGCTATGGATGCAAAGGTTGCCGGCTCAGGGTAAAGTTTCTGATTGTTTTTTTTTTAACCAACTCAAGTTTTTGTTGCAATGGCACATATTCTTCTGGCAATCCTTGTCTTAGAAACACTAGTCTGGGATAGAGAAGAGTGGATCACTGTCACAGATGTACCTGCCTTCCATTGGCCAGTATACTTATTCCAGCCACCATGCTATAGTTGCTCATAGGTACCACCACCTTTCCAGCAGCTGCTTATTTGTAGAACTCAGGCTTTGTGAGCTCTTCTGCTCTGCACACAAGTTCTGTGCCCTGCTCCTAGACCAAACAGACTCAGGAAATGGCTTAAGAGAGGGGTGTTCAACCTTTTGAAGAGAGAGACCACTTAAGTGATTTAGTAACCATTCACGGGCCACAATGAAATGAAATGGTTTTGAGGATCGGTTCCTGTATATGCGGCCCCACCTATCTAAGTGTAAAACAGAATGTGATAGGGAGGCTGCATGGGCCCCCTGGAGCACAAAAGTAAAGAAGCCCTTGCTGTCCTGAGCCCCCTATAAGGCTGCTTTCACACTGATGTGCTGCAGTTTGCTTGCACTGTGGGTGCAGTGCACCTGTGGATTTCCTGTGGGTTACCTGCGCTTTGCCAGAGACTTCTATTATATCTTGCGGGTGTGGTGCACTTTCTAAAAGTGCACCAAAACTTCTTCATTCAATCTGAAGTTGAGGGACACATATGGCCCGCAGGCCATGGGTTGAGCACTCCTGGCTTAAGAAGTGAGCCTCTCTGTTAGACACTGACTACCTATGTATAAAGAAATAATTTTTCACTAGTTATCCATGTATAGTGGGGACATTTTTTATTAAATGATACGTTCACCTTTTGTAACATATTTCATGCTACACCCAAATTCTGTGTGTAACATGTTACGACCGGCCCCTGCTCCTCCCCACTCCCTGTTGTAACAGATAGTGGGGGATCTTCTCCCGGCTAGCTGTCACAATTTTAAAAAAGTGGCTCCACCCACACAGCTGCATCATTAATTTAAAGTGTTTTGTGAAAGAATGGACTACAAATCCCGACAGCCTTTGCAGTACACTGTAGAGCACCGTGGCAGTTCATTGATTCTTCCGGTCAGTATATTTGCTTGCCCATACATCCTGTACAGACAAGCAGATATACTGACAGGCCTGCAGGAAACCTGCATGGCACCAGCGATCTGCTGATCGCTAGTGCAATGCTTTAGAGGCTCCAGAAACAAAAAATAATAAATGCATTTTTCACCTGCCAAAAAAAAGCATTTATTATTTTTTGTAAAAGATTAACTTATCTTTTAACCAGTAATGTATAATGGGGACAGATTTAGCACTAACCGCTAATGTATAAAGTGGACTTTTTTTTTTTTTTTTTTTTAGTACTGACCTCAAACGTACTAAAGTGGGTATTTTATCACTGACACCCATGTAAACAGGGGAAGTAATTAATTGCAAAAATGTAAAAATTGCAAAAATACTTTGTATAATGCTAGGTATGCATTGATGCTATATAAGTACTGATGATAAAATACAGTAGATATATTATAGAAGACATGTAAAATGTTTCAAAGAAAAACTCCTAAGACAATGGAAGACAGAGTAGCAGGTTGACTGTAAGTGGGGTAACGTTTCTGGAAATAATAGGTCTGTAGATTCATAAATGACAAGTGTCCAGCATTGGCATCCAAGGGTGATATTTGCTTCATGACTGGTTCTCTTTTATAAAGACAATTTGCAGGTGATATTTCCAATACTGCCCTAAGGATAAACAGCAGCTTAATCTAATATGAGGAGCAAGCCACGGTTATCAAGGGAAACCCTGAATGACCTCTCAGACAGTTCTTCGTCCAAATCTTGACTTTTGTAACAAAGTTAAAATTTGGAGGGGCATGTGCCAAGTCTTAATGAATACTTCCAACTAACCAGTGCCTACAAAAATGCCAGACTGTTCATGGTAATCTAAATGGCATGTAACTGATAGTTTTCATTTTCTTTTTCGCAAATTCTTAAGCTAGTTTATTTTTCCACCAAGATTAAATCTACAGAAAGACGGTGCTTTATGTTTACATTAGCATTTTGAACCTGGAGATCAAACAAATGGTACCTTACCCGAAGCCATGCACACTATCCATCATTAAATTACACGCCGTCTACATGCCAAGCCCCTTTGGTTTCTTTGGGTTGCAAATTTCAGGAAAGAAGCTGGAAAGTATATTTTTTGGCACCAGGATTAACATGAGAAGGGATTGGTTTTCACATAGCACCTTTAATGCAAACAATATCCAGAGGAAGGTCCCTTGCCATGACAACCCACAGAAGCAAAAAAGTGTAATAAAAGGAAATACATATACATTTCTGTTGAACTGTTTATCTTGCTGTCACAAGACTTTCTTCAAAGCTGCTCCAGAAATATAACCATGTTGAAATATGAAGAATGGCTGAATGGATCCCAGGATATCATGGAGATTTTACATTATTTGTTCATATCTTAATTAATGTACACACAGTATTCCTGGTAGTAGGTGGACACACTTTATTTTTGGTGGTAGGTAGAAAAGGCCACCTCTGCTTAAAAATTTGTAAGTTAAAATACAAAATGGATTACTGGATGTCTCAGGAAGTTCTGTGCAACTGCTGTTTCTGTCACAATGCCAAAAGGTGGTGACACTCTGCCTCATGGATTCTCCATAAGGTTAAAAAAAAATTGAGGAGTCAGACTACAAGGCAGGTACAACTTTGTTATAACCAAATCATTCTTGTAAATCAAAATGACATTTGTACTCCAGATAGTTAGGTCATTACTCTCAAGCATACTGTAGCATCCTCCTAGTTCAGCTAGGGGGAGCTAGACCCTAATGGTTATTCAGGAGCTGTTTGCAGCTCAGGTGTGATAGCCATATGGGTCAAAGAGTGGTCAAGGCTGAGAGACTCTGCAGGATAGCCCCTCTGGAATTTCCCCCTGCTTTAAAGTTTTCAGAGGAGGGCCTTGGAGGCAGTGGGTGGATTTGAGAAGTGGCTGGTTGCACTCTTGAAGGACCTCAGCCAATCCCTAACAGAAGGCTTGACAAGGGGCTGGGACTCCCTTAAATGTGTAGGCGCCTGCTTAGTAGCAGGGGTGTGGTGGTGGTGGGAAAAGTGTAGAGAGTTGGAGGAAGATGTGAGGCTGGAGGAGGATGGCTGCCAGGAGGTTTAGTGGGATGGGGCCTGCATGCGAACCTGGAAAGGAGGAAAACTTGGGACTCACTGGCCCCCTGAGACAGGACCACCTGTATGGCAGGGATGGAGAAGCCCAGCTGATAGGGCTGGTAGAAGCAGCCAACCTGCAAGCAGTACAAGGAATTCATCTAGGGTCTGGGGTTGTACAAATAGGAGCTGCTGGCTAGCACTCCAACAGAGACTTCATCAGAGAAGAGAAGCTTGTGAATAGTTCAAGAAGCTGTTCTCAGATTTCAGTTCCCTTGGGCAGCCTATATCCCCCCCCTTTCCCTATCCAAGTCCTAATAATAAAATAACAAAACCAATGCTCAAGGACTGTTTTTTGTTTCCAGATGAAAACTTGTGTGGAAAATGCTGAATGACTGGCTGTGCAGGACTATAGGGGGACCCAAATTCATCAGCAATCCCTAAGGGGGTTGTGCTACAGCACAATGGCATGTTTAAAGTGACACTTTAAGGAACATTCTATTCAAGTATGTATTATAAAAGTGGAATTCTGGGCTAAAGCTAACTAATCCTAAAACTGCTCTTTTCCTCCTTCTAACACCTATACTGTGAGAGGAAGTCAGGAAACTATGGGGTGGGTCCAGGATGAGAGATATACTTGTCCCAGATTCACAAGGTTGGCACACACTGTTGCCAAACATACCGCCTGGGCAATGAAGGAGTGGCTTCGTAAGAAGCATTTCAAGGTCCTGGAGTGGCCTAGCCAGTCTCCAGATCTCAACATAGAAAACCTTTGGAGGGAGTTGAAAGTCCGTGTTGCCCAGCGACAGCCCCAAAACATCACTGCTCTAGAGGAGATCTGCATGGAGGAATGGGCCAACATACCAGCAACAGTGTGTGCCAACCTTGTGAAGACTTACAGGAAACATTTGACCTCTGTCATTGCCAACAAAGGATATATAAGAAAGTATTGAGATGAACTTTTGATATTGACCAAATACTTATTTTCCACCATAATTTGCAAATAAATTCTTTCCAAATCAGCCAATGTGATTGTCTGGATTTTTTTCTCATTTTGTCTCTCATAGTTGAGGTCTACCTATGATGCCAATTACAGGCCTCTCTCATCATTTTAAGTGGGAGAACTTGCACAATTGGTGGCTGACTAAATACTTTTTTGCCCCACTGTATACAGTAGTTTTTAATAAAGATACCTCCAAATGAATGCTGCAACAAAGTTCAGTTGCAGGGGCCCCGAGGATGATCATGATGTGGGGTCTGTTTTTGTGTCTGAGACCAGAAGACAAGAGAAGTGGTGATAGAGTGATCCTCCAACGGTTGTCCAACCAAACTAGAACGCAATTTCTCATACACAGAAACTGTGGTGTGGCACTGGAACTCAGAGTCAGCCTCTCTACTCTGCATATAAGTCCCTAGTTGCTATTAATTTGTCACGCAACCAGACCTCTAACTACCAAGTAGCCATCGGATTCCTAAACTAACTCTAGCCTATGCTGATTATTGAACCTAAAACTAGCTATAGAGTCCCAAACCAAAAGGGACAGGGTTAACTAAAATAATAGGAGCTGCATATAAACTCTATTGCAATAAACAGGTTCACAAACTAATATACTGGAAGGTGGCCACTATGCACATACAGTACTGTATAATAGCGCAGACCTAGCTATCTGGTATTGTACATGTGATATTATAACAATAGGACAGAGATATCATTGTCACAAGGATGCAGATACTCAAAAAGCTATGGACGGCTGAAGTTAAACAATTAGAACATAGGAATACTTGCCGTAAAGCCTCTGCTTCTGGTCTGGGTAAAAAACAGGAGCTTCGGTGGCTCAGTTCTGTGTCTACTTCCTGGGAACTCCCCATTATAATTACCACAGGCCTCCAATCAGGGTTTTGTAGCTAGCTAGCAGGGACAAGAAGTACCTGTCTATATCCAGCTAACTCTATTTTAAATAACAAAGAAAAGCTAATTACAAATACAGACAGTAGAGAGCAGCATATTCCTACACAGTCAAAGACAATGCCATATTAGCCTCTGTTTAGATCTGCAGTTGCAGTGGTGCTGCATGCGTGATCAGTTGTGACGCCAGCCTAAATGTTTGGTTCAGAACTGGCATAAACACACTGTCAACTGTAAATGTTATCACCAGAAGCATACAGTACATTAAAGCAGAACTAAAGGGAAAATTTAAAAACTGTGTGCAAGCAGTTCTTAATCGCAAAGGAGGCATGCTATGTCTCTTTTGCAATAAGATATACTTACCTGCCCATCTCCTAATGAAGGTACACTGAGCTGTGCAACTTAGTCTGCATTCCTGGCACACTCCAGCTGTGCCAGAATGACCCTTGATTGGCCATTCCCAAATGGCCAATTAAGATACTGAAAACCAGGCACCAGGAAATAGCACAGGGAGAAGATGAAATGGAAGCAAGGGATTTATCCATTCCATTGCTGAAAGATGGAGGTATTTTGCAAAGTTTAATGTCACTTTAACTGTTTTAGGAAATGGTCTATGTGTTAGTGTATGTTTACTTTTTTCCTCGACTTCTTGGCTAGACTCCAATTGTAATCCACCTGTCAAATGAGTGTGTCGTGAGCAGGGCTGGATCTAGCCTGTCTGATGTTGGGGTTCAGTAAAATATGTCAGAGGGGACAGAGGATGCAAGGTCAGCAGGGCATTGTATTGGAGTCAGTAGGGCAGTCTACAGGGGTCAGCAGTTTGTAGGGCAGTGTACAGAGGCCATTAGTTTGTAGGGCAGTGTACAGTGGATTGTCAAGGCAGCGTGTACAGGGGTCAGAAGGGGAGAGAATGGGAAGTCAGCAGGGCAGTGTACAGGGGGTCAGAAAGGCAGAGGACAGGGGTCAACAGAGCAGATGAAAGGGGTTAGCAGGGTGGAGAACAGAGGTTACCAGGGCAGAGGACAGGGGGTCAGCAGGGAAGTGTACAGGGATCGGCAGAGCACTGTACAGCAGTCAGCAAAGCACTGTACAGCAGTCAGCAAAGCACTGTACAAGGGTCTGCAGGGCCGGGTATGGAGTAAGCAGAGAAGAGAACAAAGGTCAGCAGAAAAAAGAAAGGCTCACTGGTGGCATGACATTCAGCAGAGCTCCTCCTCCCTTCCCCACACTGCACACAGCCTGGGCACTTAGCAGATATCTTCCCTACACAGCTCATAGCTGAGATCGGATTCCCTTACAGGCACAACCTCCATCTGCATAGTGTGTTGCTAGCTACAGCATTTAGAATTGGAATTTTTGGAATTTCACAGCACAGAAATGCAACATAGCAGCTAGCTACTCACTGCGCAGATTGAGGCTGTGTCTGTAAGGGAATCGGATCTCATCTATTAGCTGTGTAGGGAGAAGAAGATCTGTTGAGTGCCCTGTATGCAATTTTGTCAGTGCTGAGACAAGGTCATCTAGCGCAAATGTTTTCCTCCTTTATCTATACATTGTGCCCAAATATCAGTACTTGAATTATATTGTGTGTATATGCGTGTTAAATCCATTTATTTACTATATCCATATCACACTTCTCATATATATATATATATATATATATACACACACAAAGCAAAAAAAAAATTCCAAAACAGATATATGTATGTAGAACTACCCCCTTAGGAGTTTGAGTATTTGGGTCCTCCTATAGTCCTGCACAGCCAGACAACACGCATTTCCTTCATTTAGACTTTCATCAGGAGACAGTAACCAGTCCTTGAGCTTTGCTTTGGAGTTTTATTTGGGGATTTAGAACTTGGATGGGGTAAGGAGTTTATGGGATGCCCAAGGGAATGCCAACTGAGGACAAACTCCCTTGCAACTATTTACAAGTCTTTACAGCAAATTTTCTCTTCTGGATAGCTACCCAGCATCTCCTGTAGAACCACCCTAGACCCCAGATGACTCCTCTCCTCATTCAGCTGTACTGGGTGAATCTCAGGGCAGGGAATCCAGTGCCTGCCACTGTAGTGTGAAACAGTCCCGGGTAAGATAACAACTCCAGTTCCCCACTAGACTGCTCCTTTCGCTTTACTGGCCCAGGGGATGCAGGTTTACTCACTTGGTCCCTCTCCTGTGCTGCTGGTGGCAGCTACTAGGCCTTCTAGCTGTGCCGCTCCTTCCCTGCCACACAGGTGCTACTCTCTCAGGGGGTCAGTGAAGTCCCAGGTTTTCAACCTTCCAAGGTCCTCTGCCTACATGTGAACCCCTCTCCATCAGGGCCCTCTTCAGCCTCACATCCTTCTTTCTCTTTTCCACCCGAACTCTAATGCTGCTGATATATATATATACACATACACAAACACACACTATATTGTCAAAAGTATTGGGACACCCATCTAAATCATTGGATTCAGGTGTTCCAATCACCTCAATGGCCATAGGTGTATATATCAAGCACCTAGGCATGCAGACTGCTTCTACAAACACTTGTGAAAGAATGGGTCGCCCTCAGGAGCTCAGTGAAATCAAGCATGGTACCATGATAGATGGCCACCTGTGCAATAAAGTCCATCCGTGAAATTTCCTTGATACTAAATATTCCACAGTCAACTGTGATATTATAACAAAGTGGAAGCAACTGGGAACAACAGCAACTCGGCCATGAAGTGGTAGGCCATGAAAAATGACAGAGCGGGGTTAGCGCATAGCTAAAGAACTCCAATCTATGTGCGGTCTTCAGATTAGCACAACAACAGTGCGTAGAGAGCTTCATGGAATGAATATCATGGCCGAGAAGCTGCATCCAAGCCTTACATCACCAAGTGCAATGCAAAGCATCGGATGCAGTGGTGTAAAGCACGCCACCACAGGACTCTAGAGCAGTGGAGATGTGTACTCTGGAGTGATGAATCACACTTCTCTGTCTAGCAATCTGATGGACGTGTTTGGGTTTGGCGGTTGCCAGGAGAATGGTACTTGCTTGACTGAATTGTGCCAAGTGTAAAGTTTGGTGGAGGAGGGATTAGGTGTGGGGTTGCTTTTCAGAGGTTGGGCTTGGCCCCTTATTTCCAGTGAAGGGAACTCTTAAGGCATCGGTATACCAAGACATTTATTCAGGATCCCAACTTTGTGGAACAGTTTGGGGATGGACCCTTCCTGTTCCAACATGGAGTGCACAAAGCAAGGTCCATAAAGACATGGATGAGCTAGTTTGGGTGGGAGGAACTTGCCTGGCCTGCACAGAGTCCTAACCTCAACCGGATAGAAAACCTTTGGGATGAATAGGAGGCAGTGTTGTTGGACTGGTAAATGGCAATTTGCAGGACACAGCCATGAAGTCAGAGAAATCAGGCTTTGATAGCAAAGTGAAACCAAGTCAGAGAAGTTCAGAGCATACAGTAAGTTTTTCTAGTTGATGATGGTAATGGCAGGTATCCTGCTCTTAGCCAGAACGTGCAAAACTTTATAATTTACAGGTTTGCTTTAAAGCAGAACTAAAATTCCGCAGAGTGGGGGAAGTTCTTGTCATATTGTGCCATTGGACAGCCACTGCTAATGAAACACCTGCACAGATGCAGATGAGTTACATCATTCCAGAGACCTGGCTCTATTCTCTCAAAAATAAGCCAAGATGAACACTACAGAGTGTGAACACAGAAAAAGAAAACTTGTGAGGAACATTGGGCATAGGTTTTTTTTACCCTTTTTTTTTTTTAACAGGGATTTTATTTTCACTCTTTGATATCCCTAAAAAAATATTCTCAGGAGATCACTAAGACCTGCTTTACATGATCCACAGCTAGTAAAAACAAGTCTGCAGTGTATCATGAATGTTAAGCATTTTGCAAGCCTCAGTCAGCTTTCTTGAATCTTTTAAATCCTAAGACCAAGTTTTCTAGTTGCAGAAAACATCAACGTTGTTATTTGATTTTTGCAGTATGCCAGGGTTGTGAGCAGAAAGTAGTTATCAAATTTTTTTAAGGAAATCCGTACTAAGAACATTTGTAGACTACCATTGCTGAACTGCTAATTGTCTGCCTGCTTTACTAATCCAAAGGCTTCCATGCTTTTCCAGTCACTGACCTTCCTGGGGAATGGTACAACATGCTTTTTTGGACTGGGACTCTAAGTATTGGTGCCTATACCATTATATGACAATAACAAGCTGAATATTTTACTAACTAATATCCAAGCCTACTAAAAGCACCATTTCCATTTGCATTCATATGTAAACAATACTCATTAGGGATATCCAACCCTTACCTTTAGCTATTTCATCTATTTTGTATTTATAAATTCTTGTAATGTGATCATTTTACATTCATTTGTGATTAAAAACTGAAAGTATAACTAAACAGAGGGATTAGAATACCAGTCAGGTTTTTATTGCAGTCTGTGTCTCTGTTAGGGAGATTCACCCTATTTGTCCCGTTTACTGTTATCACCATAAGTGAAAGTAAATCCCAAATTTGGTTGTCCCTAGAACAGTAATAGAGGGGAAATCTTCAAATGTGGACAGTAGTTCTGGTGACAACCAGTGATTCTATTTGGAGGGATTTCCGCTCACTTCCTGTTTTGGCTATGGGACAAGAATTGAAGTAAAATCTGCTCAATGACACAGATGGCAAAAAAACAGACAGGGTTATAACCCTTCCTTACTACAATTAAAATATAAAAAAGATCTTTCTTTAGTTCTACATTAACCACTTCCTGTCCGGACACTTTTACCCCCTTCCTGTCCAGGCCAATTTTCAGCTTTCAGCGCTCTCACATTGTGAATGACAATTACTCAGGCATACAACACTGTATCTAAATGAAATTATTATCATTTTTTTAAAAAACAAATAGAGCTTTAATTTGGTGGTATTTAATCATCACTGGGGTTTTTATTTTTTGCTAGAAAAATGAAAAAAGACTGAAAATTTTGAAAAAAACCATGTTTTTCTTAGTATTTGATACTAAATTTTGCAAATAAATATACTTTCTTCATAAATTTAGGCCAAAATCCATTGTGCTACATTTTTTTGATAGACATAACCCAAATCAGTGTGTATTATTTAGTCTTTGTGAAAGTTATAGAGTCCACAGACCACGGTATATATATTTGAAATATTTGAAAATGTATCAATCCTGATGTACGGACTACCTATATAATTTCTTGGGGCCCTAAAATGCCAGGACAGTACAAATACCCCCCAAACTACCCCTTTTTGGAAAGTAGACAGTCTGAGGTATTTAATGAGAGGCATGGGGAGTTTTTTGAAGTTATCATTTTTTGCCAATTTTTTAAGGAATGAAAGTAAACAAAATTCTTTTTTTTTCCCCACAAAGTTGTCATTTAACAAGTTCTTTCTCTCACACGGCATAGGCATACTTGCAATTACACCCCAAAACACATTCTGCTATTCATCCTGAGTATGGCGATACCACATGTGTAAAACATTTTCACAGTCTAACCACATAGAAGGGCCCCACATCCAATAAGCACCCTTAGGCGTTCTAGGGGCAAAAATTATACATCTAATTTCTTGACTGTCTATCACAGTTTTGGAGGTCCTGGAGCACCAGGACAATTGAATTACCCACAAAAAGACACCATTTTAGAAAGAAAACACCTCAAGGTATGTTTTAAGAGGCATGGGGAGTCCTCTGAAGACTTAGTTTTTTGCCACATGTTTTTGGAAAATGTGAAAAGAAAATGAAAATGTATTTTTTTTTACGCAAAGTTGTCAATCTATGAGATATTTCTATTACACAGCATAGGCATACTTAAAATGATACCTCAAAACACATTCTTTAACTCCTGCTGAATATGGCGATACCAAATGTGTGAGACTTTTTCACAGTCTGGCCACATAGAGGGGTTCAACATCCAATAAGCACCTGTTAGCGTTCTAAGGGCAAAAATCACACATCTAATTTCTTAACTACCTATTGCTGTTTTGGAGGTCATGGAGCATCAGGATAATGGAATTATCCACAAAATGACCCCATTTTGGAAAGAAAACACCCCAAGGTATGTTTTAAGAGGCATGCGGAGTCTTCTGAAGACTTCATTTTTTGCCACAAGTTTTTGGAAAATGCGAAAAGAAAATGAAAATGTATTTTTTTCTACACAAAGTTGTCAATCTATGAGATATTTCTAATACACTGCATAGGCATACTTAAAATTACACCCCAAAACACATTCTCTAACTCTTCCTGAATATGGTGATACCAAATGTGTGAGACTTTTTCACAGTCTGGCCACAGAGGGTTTCCACATCCAATAAGCACCTGTTAGCGTTCTAAGGGCAAAAATCACACATCTAATTTCTTAACTACCTATTGCTGTTTTGGAAAAAACTCTGTGCAAAGGCTGAAAATTACTCACAGTTAGCTGTACTGGATCTCTCTCCTCACAGACGATGGCAGTGAACAGGATCCACTGGTGTGCCAGAGATCAGGGACACTGTATGAACAGGCACACTGTAAGGTGGTCAGGGACACTGATTGGGCCACTGTATGGTGATCAGGGACACTGCTGGACCACTTGTGCGGCAATCAGGGACACTGCTGGGCCACTGCGGTGATCAGGGACACTGCTGGGCCACTTGTGTGGCAATCAGGGACACTGCTGGGCCACTGTGGTGATCAGGGACACTGCTGGGCCACTGCGGTGATCAGGGATACTGCTGGGCCACTGCGGTGATCAGGGATACTGCTGGGCCACTGCGGTGATCAGGGACACTGCTGGGCCACTTGTGTGGCGATCAGGGACACTGCGGCAATCAGGGACACTGTGGCGATCATGGACACTGCTGGACCACTTTTGCGGCGACCATGGACACTGCTGGGCCACTGCGATGATCAGGACACTGCTGGGCCACTTGTGTGGCGATCAGAAACACTGCTGGGCAACTGCGGTGATCAGGGACACTGCGGTGATCAGGGGCACTGCTGGACCACTTGTCTGGCGATCAGGGACACTGCTGGCCACTTGTGTGGTGATCAGGGACACTGCTGGGCCACTTGTGTGGTGATCAGGGCCACTGCGGCAATCAGGGACACTGCGGTGATCAGGGACACTGCTGGACCACTTGTGCAGCAATCAGGGACACTGCGGTGATCAGGGACACTGCTGGGACACTGCGGCAATCAGGGACACTGCTGGACCACTTCTGCGGCGATCAGGGACACTGCTGGGCCACTGCGATGATCAGGACACTGCTGGGCCACTTGTGTGGCGATCAGAAACACTGCGGCGATCAGGAACACTGCTGGGCCACTATGTGGCGATCAGGGACACTGACAATCAGGGACACTGCTGGGCCACTTGTTGGGCGATCAGGGCCACTTGTGGGCAATCAAGGCCATTTGTGGGTGATCAGGGACACGTGGGGCAATCAGGGACACTTGTGGGCGATCAGGGCCACTTATGGGAAATCAAAGCCACTTGTTGGGGTGATCAGGGACACGTGGGGCGATCAGGGCCACTTGTTGAAGTGATGAGGGACACGTGGGGCAATCAGGGCCACTTGTTGGGGTGATCAGGGACACGTGGGGCAATCAGGGCCACTTGTTGGAGTGATCAGGGACACTCGTGGGTGACCAGGGACACTCGTGGGTGACCAGGGACACTCGTGGGTGACCAGGGACACTCGTGGGTGACCAGGGACACTCGTGGGTGATCAGGGACACTTTAGGGGCGATCAGGGACACTTTAGGGGCGATCAGGGACACTTTAGGGGCGATCAGGGACACTTTAGGGGCGATCAGGGACACTTTAGGGGCGATCAGGGACACTTTAGGGGCGATCAGGGACACTTTAGGGGCGATCAGGGACACTTTAGGGGCGATCAGGGACACTTTAGGGGCGATCAGGGACACTTTAGGGGCGATCAGGGACACTTTAGGGGCGATCAGGGACACTTTAGGGGCGATCAGGGACACTTTAGGGGCGATCAGGGACACTTTAGGGGCGATCAGGTGTCACTGAGGTGGAGGGCAGTTGGCTACCACCTGTTCTTCGCTCTTTCTCCTCTCACAGACAACTCCGTGTGAGGAGAAGGAGGCGGAAGCCGCACCATGCGGCTTTTGTTTACACTTAAGATGTGTCCTTATTGGACACAGCTGATCACATGGTATGGGACCGATTTCATTGGTCCCATACCATGTCACGTAATCCACCGTGTCCGTCGGACTCGGCGATCATCGGGTTCGCGCTCTAGGAGCCACGCACGAGCCTCAGATACAAGGTGCCATTCAGAAACGGCAACCCGCTCCTGGAGGTGTCCCGTCCTGCCGTTTATAAACAGCGGCCAGATGGGAGGTGGTTAAGCAACCCCCCTCCCCATAAAGTCACCTTCTCTTGTTCCTGCCAGATGCCCGCTGTGGATCCTGTTAAGAGCTGTACACCTAGAGCCGGTGCTGGACTATTTTGCGCCCTTAGCAAGACCAGCTACTTGCGCCCCCCCCCCAAAAAAAAATTTTTTAAAACAGTAGAAAGTATTAAATCAACTAAACATGAAACTGCCAAATTTCTTTAAATTTGCAAAATTAAGTGCCATAAGATGCCACTAGCACACATATTAAAGACAAAATATATATTAACCAAATAAAAAACTAACTGTATACCAATCATACAGAAAAAAAAAGAGAGTTACAAAACTCCACAGTGATCTGCAGCCGCCAGCTGGCTTGCAGTAAGGAACTGAGTCTGAGAGGAATACTGGAAGGAGTGGCAGCTCAGCTGCTACACTGGCCCTAGAAACCGGGGCATCTTCCTCTGTCCTTTCTTCCTCCCCCTCTGCCACCCCTCCCCCAAGCTGAAGGATCATTCATGACATGGCAGCATCCCACATGATCAATCAGCATCCGCTCCCCTCACCTTGAACATTTTCTACCCCCCTCCTCCTTCCGTCACCTATATGACCCACCACCTTCCTAGGCTCGGCTAACCTCTGATGGCTTCTGTTGGGGTGCAGAGTCCAGGCTGCGGCTCTCAGTGCAGACAGGCGGCCTCCCAGCACTACACCGCTTCCCTCTCATACACATTGGGCCCCGATCATCCTACTTACACAGGGTTAACCCTGCAACCAGAGCACACCCCTGCCTATTGATTGGCTCCAGCTGTGTACAGCTGTGTAGAAGAAGGTGGAGCCAGCACTGGACAAGCCCCATTCGGTCACTAGCTGGCTCCCTGTTACAGCTGGAGGATCGTGTGTGCCAGTGTGTTTCCCAGAGATGTACAGACCAATCCCCTGATCAGAGACTGCTGACCACCAGGGGTCCTGGGCTAATGTCACCACTTCCCATCCTAGGGGGAGCCGACACTTCACTGCTACATGGAATACTGTTGTGTGTGTGTGTGTGTATTTATATGTATTAAATGGTCATGTGTGTGCACAGGCTGTGAGACAATTGTGCAGGGTAAAGATACCATCATTCCCTGTGTATCAAGAGGGAGGGACTCTGCAGAGAAATGAAGAATTCATACAAGAGATCCATAGGCCACATAGAGAGTGTGCCGGCCTGTGCTGCATCCAGGCACCCCTAGGTGGCAGTGCTCCCTAAAACTAGGTGGCTGCCTAGTTTGCCTAGTGGAAGCACTGGCCCTGTGTACACCCACTGCTAAAGATTCTCCTGACTGGGTATCCTCTTGTGTGCATGCTTGGAAGAATGTAATTCATTTCTACGGAGAGGATACCCACTATGTGTGCCAGTAGTAGATGGGCAATTGGCTTTATCATTACTACTTCATGTTTTAGGTCATTTACAGTTTCAAAGAAGCCTGCCACAAACCTGGGCAGTTAAAATGTCTCATATAAAGAAAAAATGTATATGCCGAGCATATTTTCAGGAAATTGGATGTCAGAATGCTCAAGCAGAGCCTTATATATGCAATTTTTGACTTTTACTACAAAAGTCAAGCCTGGCCATGCCTTTCCCCCATCCAAGACTAACTCCAGGTGCTTTATTGTGATGGGTAGCCACAATGGCTAACAGGGAAGTGGCAGAGCCAAGTGTAACCTTTAGGCCTTGTACATTTGTATATGTGAGAACAGTGTGTACAGCAAGTTTTGGTAAAGCATTTGCAAAGCTTTCAGCCAGTTTCAAGCAGATTTCTTGACACTTTTAAAGAATTTTTCAACTCCAGTGTAGTGATTTTTCAAACAATAATTAGAGGGCTCACTGAAACTTTAAAGCGGAGTTCTACCCACATTGTAATGTACACTGCTAGTGAATCAAGATTTGGATACTGAAATGTAGAAATTTCCCGCAAAAAGTACCTTTTTTTTTTTAGTGATGTTCCCCGCGACTTCCGGTTGGGGCCGCCTAGGAGATTGCATCATCAGCCTTGCACATTGACTCCTGGGATATCTACGTCATTGATCCCAGGAGTCTTTGTGCATTTAACACGGGTACACAAAGCGTGCCTTGCAGTGTCATTACTGCGCATGAGCGAGATCCCGGGGTGCATGCTGGGTAGCCAGCTGCATGAAATCCAGCAAATGAAGCCAGGCCGGCTTCAGCTGCCCAAATCCTGCATGGCCACAGCCAGAATTGAGGGGGACAAAAGAAGAATAAGCAGTTTGTAAGTAGTTACAATGTGTACATGGGCAACATTATTCATTCTGCTTATGAGGAATTACAATGAGCCCTGCAATGCTATTAATGCAATGTTGGCTAGGAGACTGGAACTCCGCTTTAAGAACAACTCCAGTTTGGAAACCCTTCACCGCATTTTTAATTTTTTTCAGTTTTTTCATGCATTCCACGTAGGGCCCTTTTTCCAGAGGAGGGTGGTGGAGTGGTGCTTACAACTGAACAAAAAATTGCTTGCAACATGACATGTGCAACAGTTCTGTGAGAGCACAGGCTGGCCTGAAAATACTCCTCTAGATGGTGAGTCCAGTATAGCCTGGGCTCACAGGAAATGGGTTGAATGATATTCAAGGCAGAAGAAGGCATCTGGACCACACATAACATAGTGGACATCTCTGACGATAAGGTGAGTATTGTAGCAAAAGCAGTTTTATTTTTATAGTGCTGGGCTACTTATTTATTAGTATAACTAGAACTGAGCTGTCAAGTTTAAAGTAGTGTTACAAAATAGATGCCAAGCATATTTTGCATTTTTTTTTTTTTTTGGTTGTGTCAACTCATAGCATTTGGTTGTATCAGAATTCAACCACATTATCACTGGGGATCATATACCCAAATACACAACCATACATACTACCTTTTGTTTTAGCCTGTTGCTATCAGCCTGCACCTTGGTTTTATTATGAACAGAAATACACACATAGAGGTTTTCAAACAGCAACTTAAAAAATAATTTTACCTTCGTAACATGGTACACCCAATATTTACTGTGTAACACAGTGTTTCTCAATCGTTTTACCTTGGAGGAACCTTTGGCAAAATGTTTGAAATCTTGAGGATCCCCTAAAATAATTTTCATATCTACAGCTCAGGGAACATCAGTGTTCCAAACAAAAAATTATTTTTAAAAATAGCATTAAATAGAAAAATATATTACAATTTACCTAATTATTGTGTAACTTCTACTTGCTTTTTTCAGCACAGATGCTCAATTCTGGGTCCAACCTGATGTAAGCAGTGTACGGGGGTATCAGCAGGGCATGGTACACGGGACAAGAAGGGTAGAGTAGAGGGGTTAGCAGGGCACATATTTACATGGATGCAGAGCATGTGATTACATGAGAGCAGAGCACATGATTACATGAGAGCAGAGCACAATTACATGGGAGCAGAGCACATGGGAGCACGGCACATAGCTACATGGGAGCACGGCACATAGCTACATGGGAGCACGGCACATAGCTACATGGGAGCACGGCACATAGGTACATGGGAGCACGGCACATAGGTACATGGGAGCACGGCACATAGCTACATGGGAGCACGGCACATAGCTACATGGGAGCACGGCACATAGCTACATGGGAGCAGGGCACATAGCTACATGGGAGCAGGGCACATAGCTACATGGGAGCACGGCACATAGCTACATGGGAGCAAGGTGTGGCAGGCGCAGCACTTGTATTGCCTTGTGCGCTGTGGCATTAGAAAAATTATGCAATTGCTGATTCTTTTGTTTGACTAGATTGACTTTACTCTGTAATTCCTCCAATGCCGCTCTATGGATGCAGTAGGTTTAAATAGCACACCGAATGCTTTAGTTAACTTCTTTAATAACTTCAATCTTCTTCATATAACACTGCTTACAATGGCTTGTTTCGTTTATCTTACAGTAGCTTATTTCTTTCATATTACAGTGGTTTAATTCGGTGGATTATATCGATAACTTATTTCGTTCTGTATATTTCGATTACTCTACAGTGACTTGATTCGTATTTACTTTACATTGGGTTGATTCGATAGCTTATCTCGGTAGATTCGATAGATTCGGTGGAACTACAAGTAAACACACAAAACAGTTTTTACATACAGATCTACTTGCACTGCTAAACAATAGAGGAACACATAAGTGCATTATTGTCCGTTTCCTCTTCTGTCTGATGAGCAAGTGACCCTAGAAAATCCTAGCAGGGAGTTTTACACAGGCACAAATGTGAAACTGGCTGGGATTGGTTAAGGCTCTGTACAGTGTGAGGCTGTCTGTGATTGGCTCACCTTATACTAACTCTTAAAGACATATTTTCCTTTTCTGCTTCTGCTAACACAGTGAATATATAAATGTCATATAACAATCAAAGACAAATTACAGCAATGATTCTGCTTTTGGCTTTAACATGTGCACATATACACTATACTGAGGTTATTGGCAGGTTTGGTATACACATATATGTGAACCATATTAGCAACCTAGGACTGGTCTTAGCTGGCCAGCTACACAGGGCACAGAGCAATATGGGAGATGAACACATGATTACATGAGAGCAGAGCACATAGCTACTGTACATGGGATCAGGGCACATGATTACATGGAAGCAGGGCACATAATTATATGGGAGCAGAACACATAGCTACATGGGAGCAGGGGACATAATTATATGGGAGCAGAACACATAGCTACATGGGAGCAGGGGACATAATTATATGGGAGCAGAGTGCACAGTTACATGGAAGCATTGCAGCAGAGCAATAGCAGTTTCCATTTCATGCAGAGGGATGTGGCTGTGGTAGTTCTGGCTGTTCCCAGCCAACCCTCCTCTTGTCTATCCTATCACATAAAATCACCTGGAATGGACAAGGACAGGAGAAGTTATAGGGGAGTGTCAGCAGCAGGGATGCGATGTACTCGTCAGTGGCATGCGATTGATGGGTAGATCACTGCAGAACCCCTGGCGACCTCTTGCAGAGCCCCGGATGAGAAACACTGGTGTAACATGTTACAATAATGCACCTGCCTGCACTCCCTGATCCCTCATTGTGGTGGTGGGGTGGAGAATCCTCTCCCTACACCCGCTGTTACAATTTGAAAACAGCATGGTACACTTCTTAAAGTTCAAGTTCACCTTGTTGCAATAATCCCCCATAAAATCCCCCCAGTCCCCTCAATACATTCAGCTGTAATCCTCTCAGTCTATACTTCCCTCCTGTGACCACACTGTCTGCAGCCAGTTAGTAAAATTCCAGCAGTACAGGCATATACTATTCAGGTCTATAGGATATTATGGAACAAGGATAGATTTTTTAATAGCTAGGTTGCTGACAGTGCCGAGAGGTTGCTCCCATTGAAGGAGGTAAGTACTGATCTATAGGTGGTCAGCTGTTACTGCTAAGTGTATGGAAGAGGTAAGTGAGAGATGCTGGTGACATTTTTGCAAAAAAATACATGGAGTAAAAAAAACACTGAGTATAAATAATAGTTCTTACCAAAAGATAGAAAATAAGATTGCAAAATGTTTTATCTCATAGATAATACTTCAAGTGCTGACTGAGAATTAGAATTTCACATGGTGTCCACAAAAGATTTTTCCTGAATATAAAAGTTAACATTAATTTCTTGTAGCATTAGGGGATTGAATCAGTCAAAATAACTCAAGCTTTTGATCATGTTATTGGATATTGTCTTGACATCATTCTGCTCTGGGGACTGCACTTGTCTGTACAATGAATTCTACAGCTTAGGCAGACAGGGGTCACATCATACAATGCACAATAGAATTCTATTAAAAAGAAAATAAAAAAGCATTCACTTTGCTTTATCCAAAATCAAATTTTAAAACAGTAGTTATGCCCAGTCTGTGTACGTAAATTTCCTGTATGCTAAGTTCACCAAGCAGAAACTATGATAAAAGTACAAGGGTGGTAGAAGGGAAAACTAAATCTAGGGGCATAGCCATGAATTATATTATTATTATAATACGGTTTTTTATAGCACCAACAGTTTACGCAGTGCTTTACAACATAAGGACAGACAGTAGTATTACAATACAATTTAATACAATAGGAAGCCGAGGGCCCTGCTCGGTAGAGTGATATCCCATTTGTTACCCCTGGTGTGATTAAATTACTTTCTTTTTAAAAAGGAGAAATTCTCTATTTGTTCTTTGGTCCTCTATCAACTATGTCAGTCCTAGAACCAAATACTGAATACCCAGTTTTATTTGAAATTAAAGAACTGTAGGTAAACAGCTAAACAGATGCAGTACACACGAGAGCTGGTTTTAATGCCAAATGTTTTTTCGTATCTGTCTAACCAGTCCTGAGATTTACACAGTCCTATTAAACACACAACCCTGTTTAGAAGGGGATGGGACCTGATCTTTCTCCGCTGCAGTTTTTTTTTCCCACATATGGATCTTCTTCCCATTCTACACCCTATGACTGGACAGTGAAAAGAGAAGCAGCTCTCCCTTTCCATTAGCATGAACCTTGCATTGTTTAAACCTCCTCCTCTCTGAACTCTGTAGAGACTGTACCAGTAGACTGCATGAGGCTCCACCAACTTCAGGTGCTTCAATAACTTTAAGGAATACATTTAATAATGTATTAATGAATAAGTGGTTTTAACTTGTGCCTCGAGCCCTACTTTAAGTCCTCATGCACATTGGACGTTTTTACAGCTGCTGTTTTTGGCTTTTGGCATTTTTTTCTACAGCCAGTAAACTTCCCAGCATGTTATCCTATGTATCCATGCACACATAGGCTGTAATCAGCGTTTTTTGGCTGCGGAAAAAACCCAGGACTAGTGGGTTTCTAGAGGAGTTTTTTACCTGTAAAAATGCTCCAACGCTGAAAAACACGGTAAAACGTGGTAAAATGCAGCAAACGGGTGTTTTTTGGACTTATTTGAGCAAAAAAAAAAACATATTTTCTTTGGTCAGAAAATGCTAAAAAATGCAAACGCGAAAATATGTGGCTAAACGCTAATGCAAAAACGCTAAAAAAAGCTGAAAAACTCAAGTTTTTAACGCGACTGTACACAGCTAATGCTACCAGCATTATTAAAATGCCAGTGGGCATGGAGCCTAAGAGGGTCTAAGTGAGACCCTCAGAGATGTTTTGTTTAAATACAATCTAAGGGGTAACTCCGCCTTTGTGGGGAAAGAAAAAAAAAAAATAATAATATATCATACAGTATACACTATAATTGCTACTATTGTAATGGAATGTTATTAAAATTACCTTTCCGTTTCACTCCAGCCCACTGTAGTTTTCTGTAAAATTCAATGCAGTATGGCAACCTGGAGGTGTGTCATACACCATGGATCACCAATTCAGATTTTAGGCATCCTCTGCAACAAAAATTTCATTTTGGTGAGATGTTCCCAAAGGGTTTATCATGTTTAAAAGGATGCTGACACTGCCATTTCCTCATTAGAACTCTGCAAGTGAATCAGCTGAATGATAATAAAAAAATTCAGCATACAACGAACAGCTTTTTCATCACCGCAGAAACAAGCAAGACTCTACAACACATTTTTTAACAATCCTTGAAATGTACATTGATCACCCAGAGGGGATTTTTTTTTTCAACAAAAGTGGACTTAAGAACATAAAGGGCATGTTATACAAAATTACAATTCTGTGTAAAAATAAAAAAAGAAATCAAAGCTATCTTGAGTAGTAATTTCCAAAGCTAAAAATGTATGCTATGCATTTTTTGTATAGCTCCAAGGAGCAGGGCCCTCAAATCCCTCTTGTATTGAATTGTATTGTTGCTGTATTGTCTCCCGTTATATTGTAAAGCACTGAGCAAACTGTTGGCGCTATATAAATCCTGTATAATAAAAAAATAATAGTATATACACGTGTAAAAAAAAAAAAGCTTAATGTAAAGAATTTTGACAAAGTATGTTAATGTTTCAAAGACATGTTCCTTTGTAGAGTCTGCAATTATTTGTATACATAAGGCAGCCATACTGCATTTACCCATTACATTCTAATGCTTTCAACCTACCTTGCAGTACTTCACAATTCTACTTTTTTTTTTTTTTTTTTTTTAAATCTCAATATTTAATATAAAAAAAATATGAAAGTGCAAATTCACAAAAAAATTACTAGGGTGAAATGAAATTGTAATAGGAAATGGGTTGTCACAAAATCCACTTTACCCACTTAAAGCTTAACTTTAGCAAAAGAAAAAAAAAGAGTAAACATTTTTTAAAGTTTTAGCAGAACAAGGAATAGATAACATCTCTGGGATTTTTATTTGTGGCTTTGTCTCTCACTGGGGAGATTTTTCCTAATTTCTTTCAGGACAGGTAGTAATAGTAAATCTCTCCCATGGGGACACAAACTTCAACAAAACATTTTTGGCAGTAAAATTAAGGTTTTACTGCCTGTTTTTTCCTGTCCCTGTGACAAGAGCTCCCCAGATACTTATACTATTGTCAGAAGGACAGGAAGTAAGGTGAAATCTCTCCAGTATCGTCACAGGCAGCAGTAAATACTTGACAAAAGTATGTACTCTTCCTTAGACTGTTGAAACTGAAAATAATTATTTAGTTGAAACCGGTCTACAGTGACTAAGGAGTTACCTTATACTGTATATTCTACTTGCTTTGCACTCCCCAGCAGGAGTAACTGCCGAGGTCCCAATTTGTGCAGCAGAGCTGCTATTAGCAACCCTTTCATGTACAAAAACAATAAAGGAGTTTCAGCATCAATGCTCGAAAAAATATAAGAAACAAAAAATACATTGTAGATAACCGCAGCTTTCAGGAACCAAGATGCCAATTACAACATATCTATTTTGTTCCTATTCTTCTCCCAACGAGGTCTTTATAATTCTGATGCTATAAAAGTCCTCTCTCTCTCTACTCACTTTAGTTTTTCTACCAACATTTTTCATATTGTTCCTACAAAAAATGTTTTTGTGTTTTCATTATTTTAATTTGTGTAAAATATGCAAAATTTGAAAATACCGTATTTTTCGCTCCATAAGACGCACTTTTTTCCCCAAAAAAAGGGGGGAAAATGTCAGTGCGTCTTATGGAGCGAATATAAAGCGGCCGGTCCGGTATTTCTGCCGCCACCATGTCAGAATACTGGGCCGGCCGCTCAGCTGTTCTCTCCTGCAGGGCCTTACCTGTTCCTCGCTCCAGCGCTGCACAGTCTTCCCGCGCTGGCTTCTGTGACAGCCGGGTGCCCACTGCGCATGTGCTGCACTTTGTGAATGATCCGGTGTCTTCTGGGACACATGACAGGTCCCAGAAGGCGCCGGGCCATTCACAAAGCGCAGCGCTTCTCGCGCATGCGCAGTGGGCACCCGGCTGTCACAGAAGCCAGCCCGGGAAGAAGAGGGAAGGACAACTCCGCGGAAGTGGGAGCGGGTACCTGTCAAATTCAGGTACCCGCTCCCCCTCCCTCCCCAAAGGTCAGCAGTCTCTGGTCATTCCCTGCACTGTCTGCAGTCTCTGGTCATCCCCTGCACTGTCTGCAGTCTCTGGTCATTCCCTGCACTGTCTGCAGTCTCTGGTCATTCCCTGCACTGTCTGCAGTCTCTGGTCATTCCCTGCACTGTGTCCGCAGTCTCTGGTCATCCCCTGCACTGTGTCCGCAGTCTCTGGTCATCCCCTGCACTGCGTCCGCAGTCTCTGGTCATCCCCTGCACTGCGTCCGCAGTCTCTGGTCATCCCCTGCACTGCGTCCGCAGTCTCTGGTCATCCCCTGCACTGCGTCCGCAGTCTCTGGTCATCCCCTGCACTGCGTCCGCAGTCTCTGGTCATCCCCTGCACTGCGTCCGCAGTCTCTGGTCATCCCCTGCACTGCGTCCGCAGTCTCTGGTCATCTCCTGCACTGCGTCCGCAGTCTCTGGTCATCTCCTGCACTGCGTCCGCAGTCTCTGGTCATCTCCTGCACTGTGTCCGCAGTCTCTGGTCATCCCCTGCACTGTGTCCGCAGTCTCTGGTCATCCCCTGCACTGTGTCCGCAGTCTCTGGTCATCCCCTGCACTGTGTCCGCAGTCTCTGGTCATCCCCTGCACTGTGTCCGCAGTCTCTGGTCATCTCCTGTACTGTGTCCGCACTCTCTGGTCATCTCCTGTACTGTGTCCGCAGTCTTTGGTCATCCCCTGTACTCTGTCCGCAGTCTTTGGTCATCCCCTGTACTGTGTCCGCAGTCCATTGGTTCAGAATATTTTTTTTCTTGTTTTTCCCCTCTAAAACCTAGGTGCGTCTTATGGTCAGGTGCGTCTTATGGAGCGAAAAATACGGTACACCATACCTACTTTCTAAATAATTTTGCCACACTCTGTACCCAAAAAAAATTAATTATAGTGATTATATATATATAGATTATAATTATAGTGAATTAGAGATGTGCTGGTTGCTTTAAATCTTAAACAGCAGTTGCAAAGCATTTTTTTTTCTTTTCCCTCGTTGTGAGTGACAGACAGGAAAAGCAGGACTGTGCTCTGATTGGTGGTTGCTATAGCTGAGAAGGATCCATCTATAGCAGCACTGTTGCAGCTGAACTTATGATTGGCTGTGGAGGAAAAGGAGAGAGGAAAAAGGAAGAAGCGGTACATGTGGGGAGGTAGACATTTTCAGGGGACCGCATGGAGCAAGGGCTCCTGGTGTAAAGCCACAGAGTCTCACTCTCTGTGCTGCTAGAGCCCATGGGCTGGGCTGGGAGTGTGTAGCAGAGAAATTGTTGCAGGAGGACAGTGTGCAAACTAAGGATTGTCCGGCCTGACACTCAGGATTACAGCCACTCAAGTGCATGTGTATCTCCAGGTCTGGAGCTGCTGAAAGAGAGAGGATTTCTACTGCTGTCTAATGCTATCTAGAGGACAATCCAGAAACAGTGAGTACTCTGTGATGAAAGGGCATTTTGATATTGCTGCATTTGCTGTTCATCTCTGGAGAATGGTCATGAGAAAGCCTGCTCTCTAATTCTCAGAGTGACACAGATCTTGGAAAGCCCAAGCTGCTCAGAATTACCTGTTCCTGATGCTGATTGATGAGAGAACTCTATCTTTGTATATTACTGGTTTGTCTCCTCAAGACTTGTGCTGTGGCTGAAGAGTGTTTTTAGTTCCAAGTCCCCACAGAAGTTTGCTGCTTTAAATATACTGAGCAAGTGTCAGTATATCAGGATTTCTCCTGTATGGTAAAGATTTGTTGAAGTGTTGTTTTCTTCTATTGCAATGATCACTGGAAGATTCTGCTTAAAGGAGACTGTGCTATCCAGCTACCCCTGGATTACAAATACTCTCCCATGCAGAGAGTGAGAGCTCTTCCATTGATTAAAGGGCCCCAACGTTGAGAGACTTTAAGTTTCATCCCACTGGCCAGTGGTTAGGTAGGACATTTCTTCTCTAGATAGTACTGCTATAGCAAATGTCAATCAACTGATAAACCTCATTAACAGTTATTGTTTCATGTGTCAATGTCACCCTAGTCAGTGTGATACTAGTCAATTTTTGGAGTCTTTGGCAAGTGAATTGTGATTTCTTACTAACTGTGTTATGCAAAGTGGTATCTGTGTTTTGTGTACATTACCTGTGTTAAATCAGCTAGTTCTTTTTCAGGGTTTGTCTTCTTCAATAAAACCCATAAAAAATATTCTCAGAGTGTCAGAGTGTTCTGGGTATAATTGGAGGTGTCACCAGATTCAGGTGGGAGCTGAACCTATATATCTAGCCAAGCATCACCCAAGGTTGTGCTACAATAGTAACAGAACAAATTTGAAAAAGGCAAGTATCTTATAGTAAAATATAATTATTTTGAAACGATCACTGAAAACTAGAAAAAAAATATATGATTTAGTTTTTACTGTAAAACCCATTGCCGGACAAAGGATTAGGAGAAAATTAGATTATACTACCACCTAAAAAAAGGATTTGGAACGGTCTGGTACAAATCCTCCTACACTCTGCATACCTCAGTTTGTAAAAAAAAAAAAAAAATAGTAATAGAAGATCACGAAACAAGGAATAGATTTTACCCTACGTACAAAAATCCTATTCTTTCTCCTTCCTTCGTTCATTAAGGCATACAGGTTTCCGAGTCAAGTGGGACGTCCATAAGCAGTTGAGCCGAGAAGTGGGCAACATAACAAAACATGGTTTACCTGCACCCCAAAGGTTCCTGAAAGACTGTACAACCAAAGCTGGAATTTTATGAGGTCTGAACATTCACCTGATAAAAACTAGAGAACATGTCAACAAAACATTCACAAATCTAGTGGTGGGCACCTTAGCGGGAAAGGTTGGAATCTTACCCCTAAGACCATAAGCTTGAAAAATGATCTGTCACAACCACCACAAAATGGTGGAAAGAGAAGCTTAACAGCGAAGAGAAATTTATTTCTGATGTACTGTTGCTGGACAGAGACATGGGAGAACAATGCCCTGATTGAGATGAAAGAAACTAAATAACCAAAATATCGCGCTCACCTCAAAGTTATCCAACGTTGTATAACAAATATATATACCAAATGTGCCACGCTAAGCTACAGTACATGTTTATATTAATGTATTATTTATCAAAGAAAGTTATATGATAAAAAATCAATTAAGCGCAACATTAATACTCTAATATGAGAAGCGAATTTTAGTCCACACATTTCATAATAATTGGGTATTAATATTGCACTTTATTGTTTTTTTATTATATAACTTTCTTGGATAAATAATACATTAATACAAACATATATTGTAAATTAGTGTGGCACATTTGGTGGATATATTTGAAAGACAAACTACCTTAGGAAAGAGGCTTAACACCACCTTTTTGTTTGTTTTTGTTTTTTTACAAAAAGCTGGTGGTGACAAGGAAAGCAATCTTGTGAGTAAGGGCTCATTCACATAGCCATTCATGGCCAGATCAATGTATTTCTGCAGTGGGTATGGTCAGGTGTTTCTGTTCAGATGTGACTGCTCAGCCTTTACAAATGACATCCACAGACAGTGTCAGCCTGTCATTGATTTGTACAGGTTTCCTGTCCACAGCTAAACATCTGACTGTACCCACCGCAGAAAAACATTTTGGGTGGTGTACAGCCCTGAATAGCCATGTGAATGAACCCTAGGCATGGAAAAGAGAAAATCTCTTTTAGGTTCAAAAGGCTTTGACATGCAGACTAAATTAAAATGGTTTTAAAAGTTAAATGTTTTTTGTTTTTTTTTCCTTTAACCTTAATGCATTCTCTGCATTAAGGTTAAAAAGAAAACTTCCATGTTCAGCTCCCCCTCCCAAAATACTTACCTAAGCACGATCCTGATTCAGCACTTTTCTCAAGAGCAGTCTGGCTCCGGATCAAGCCCAAAGAGAAGGATTGGAGCCGATCTGTGAAAAGCATTGCACAGAGTGGGCAAGTATAGACATGTTTATTATTTTAATTTAAAAAAACATATATACATTTACTATCACTTTTAAAATTCAACAGTTTGACAGGTGGTTGCAGAAACTAAGCTACAAAAGAAACACCTTGTACAAAAGTCCTAACCAAGTAATAGAAGGCTAACGGTCTTTGGAATAAAATTTCAAGGTTCCACTTCCGACCGTGGGAGCAGGTACCTGTCAAATTTGGGAACCCGTTCCCCCAAGGTGCCAATCTTTAACGGGAAGTGAGGACGAAGCATTAAAGCAGAAATTCCACTTTTGGGTGGAGCTCCGCTTTAAATAAGAACTAAAAAAAAAACAGCGCTAGGGCTCTATTGGATGTTAAAAGACATAGCAGCTAGCACAATACCATAATACATAGCACAATAAACATCACAAAACAATAGTGCAAAAATAAATGTGCAATATAACAGTGCAATGCAAATATATCAAACTCTTATGTGTCCCCACAAATTGAAAAAATAAAACAAAATAATCCAAATGTGAAGCCAAAAACTGTGAATTCAGTAGTTCTTCAATTATAATGGAACTTACAGATGTGGATACCAAACGTCTTAATGATATACCACACAGCACCTCGGTGTACAACAGGGGGAGGCTTACCAGAATAATATGACCCACAATTAACAGTGGTCAACCAGTGCTTGTGTATTAATCCATGTTTAGTGGCTTTTGCAATCCACATCTGTCATTTACCTCATAAACCCTTTAAACCACAGGCTACTCTCCATGATGCTTCCTTCTGAACAGTCATGTGACCCTTCACTTACATCACCAGGTCAGCCCATTAAATGTTACGTGACTTCATCAGAGGGATGGGAGCTAAGTGACATATGCTGGCTATTTCTACTCTACAATATTTACCAGTTGTCATAGTAACCCTCCAGCTGAGTGATTATGACATGGATCGTGGATCTTTGATCAGTAACAGTGCTAGCAGAAGCTACTTCCATTATTCAGATGGTTCTCACTGTGTCAATAAGAATTGTTATCGTTTCTTTAAGCCTGGGAGCTATAGCAGCTGTCTGCAGTTCCTAGATTGTAAGCTCGAAAGAGCAGGGCCCTTGAATCCCTCGTGTTCTCTTTTGTTACTGTATTGTCTCATGTACTTAGGATTAGCAATACTTTTTACCAGATTTGGTCTCCGCAGTGGAAGGCTCAGAGGCTGCTACAGCGGCAGGTATGTCAATCATTCTGGAGGAGAAGACGTTGAACACTTACTGTACATCTTCTGTGTTCAGAGTAAGCAATAAAAGTTGGCCCACAAACTCTTGCAAAAGTTCCAGAACTCCTCCCTAGATAAGGCCAAGGCACCAGATGGAGTGAAGGAGTTTATAGTATCAAGCAGGGGACAGAAGTACAAGTTGTCACTGTCAGGTTCATGAGGATGGCCACTGCATGCCCATACCAGAACTGTAAGTAGACTGTGAGCTTGTCATAGATCAGCTGCAGAGCTGATCTGTTTACTTGTATGTTCTCAAACATGCGTAGCGATACTCCTGTGGGAGCCACAGGGATACTGTCCAGGTCTCCCCCCCCAAAAGCTTTTCCCCGCAGCCAGGCACATAGGCTCAGTCACACATCAATGACCAGTCTAGGGGGGTGTTTTTGTTGTTTTTATTTTTGAAGATCTTGGATAGGGTTGAGGAAGTTAGGTGGGATACTCCAAAAACAAGAACTATGCACAGTTGAGTAATTTAGGTATTCTTTTCGATAAGCTAAGACGAAGTCCTTGTTTGAAACAAACAACAGATTTCAGCTTTAAGACAGAAGTAGTAGTAGCAAACTGGAGCAGAGTCCCTTTGGATAGGAGATTAAGTGGATAAAGCTCTTCAAAACACCAGCAGGTGTGTCTTTTGGCTAGACCCACAGCTGACTCCCTAGCATCATAGGGGTTTAAGTAGCACACAGTCTCTAAGATCCTTTAGAGGTGTCTGTACTCACAAAGCCCAACAGTTGGTTGCCTTCCCCCATAATACCAGACCAGATCTTCAGTAAATGGCCCGTCAGTCAGCGTTAGCAGAACCCAGGACTCAGCATTCACGCCCTCAGGTCGCCCACCTGAGGCCTACAGTAGTAGATCCAGCAGCATTGTCTGGGAGAGCAGCATGCCCTGTCCAGGCTGAAACAATCATATATAGGAAAGACCCAGAACTCTGTGTCCTCACAGAATATATAGAGTTACCCAGCATGCCATCAGACCCTCTCTCTCTGGGATAGGCCAGGGCTGTATCAATATTTATGCTGCCATCTGCATAGCTAAACACCTATTATCCAGAAGCTTATCAAACTTTCTGGATACAGAGGGAGCTATCAGTCTGGCTACAGCTGATCACACTGAGCAAACCTAACAGAACACAGTAGCAATGATTACAGTGTGCAAGTTATGCTTTTACCTAACAATTACAGCCACGACGACTACAGTTTGACAACTAAATTTACCTATCAAAACACAACTAAACATTATCTATATAAACCCGCACCTATCTAGGAGGGTGCTACACATGTAACCCTGATGTGTTCTAATTACAGAATTCTACAAATGTGGTTTTCTCCTCCCTCACTGTTGCACTGGTCAGGGAGCTGTAGGCAACATTGGACCTCACCTGCTACTTGATATATCGAGCTACATGATCAGTCCTCAGCCCAGCCTGGTAATCAGCCTCTCTATTTATGTCATAACAGTACTCTTGTCTTGAGCAAAAGAGTCTATTGCTTGCCCCAAGCTCCACTTTGTCATTTACTGAATCCCGGTGTTCCTGTGCTTCCAGCATCCCTTGCTCTTCCGTGTCACACTGTGCACTCCTGTAAGGGCGTGACCCCACACTCTACAGCGACTTCCATTGTCCCTGAGATACTATCCCTTTGGTTATCGACCTTGGCTTTTTATTTTGTTTTGCTTGCTCATTGCCTGCCCAAATCTTCAGCTTGTCCCCATTTCTGAGATTGTCTATTGATTCTGTACTATGCTCTACTTCTTTTCCTAGTCAAAAGCTGTCTGTACGAGTGCTACAACCTGGAGGCTGTTCTACAGCAAAGTCCAACATCCCTCACAGGGTGCACTGGTGAATACCAGACAGCTCCTTAGACTCTGCAACTTGGTTCTTAGGGTTCACATCTCCACCAAACATACAGACTGCACTGAGGATCCACAATCCCGGCCATTTGTGACAGCTGGAGAGACCAAATACTGGCATTTTAGGATGTGACATGTTGCTTTGCTTAATAAACACAGCTTAATTGAAAAAACAAAATAAAACCTGGGGTTTTTACCAACTGGCTGCTCAGACTAGGTTACTGTAGGGGGCAAAAAGACTATCCTTAGTGGAACTGTGTGTCTGCTATATAGGAGCAATGGCAGGAAGATGCGAAGAGTGAATTGCAAGTGCATAAGACTCCAGCTAAAATCGCAGCACTAAATTGCTCAGCATATTACCCCTTCCCAGGGGCGGACTGACAACTTATGGGGCCCCCGGGCAATAGGGGATCATGTGGCCCCTGTGTCTTAAACTCAAAAAAGCCTATGAAAAAGGTACCAGGGGCATCTCATGGGGCCCCCTACTGACCCCGGGCCCTTGGGCAGTGCCGAGTTTCCAAATGGTCAGTCCGCCCCTTCCCCTTCCCATTAAACAGGTATAATTAAGCGCCCAACAGTTCTGATAAATAATTCTCTGCCCACATGGCCTACTCTTCAATGCGTCTTAAGTACTGTCTCACACCAAAGCTGCTGTAGACCTGGAAAGAGCTTTGTGCCGAATACTACAGAAAAGGCTGGAAAGTGTAGCAAGCAGAGCATGGTGCTAGCTAGCCCCACAATTGTCTCCCACAGCTTTTGTTACATACTGTAGTTATACAGTTTAGTTGAAAAAAAAAAAGACAAGTCTATTAGTGCAACCCACAGAAAAAAAAAAGCACATGCACACACAAATATGAATTGACCACACTGCTGATAGACCAGGGCAGTGGGAACCTGGGACAGCACAGCACAGACTGCAGCAAACACATCCGCACCATTGAAGCAGGTGACAATATATTAAGTCTGCCTTTACTAACTCATTCAGTCCGTTTTCTTTGATATAGTACTTCTACTGGGTATTAAGTATCATTTTCACTGCTTTTCTGTGATATGCATGCTTTGTATGCTCAAGTCTTAAAGAGGATAAGGAAAAGAACAGAGGACCTATCCTATCCAACGGCTCCTACGGGGGTTGCACTATACTGCATAGAGACACCAAAGCAAGCAGTGTGTAGATGAAGTCTTGACTGAAGCAAAATCTTGGAAACAAAGAAGATAAAAGTGTTAGTGAAACAATCAAGCTTTTCATTTAGCAAAAACTAGGCATGCAGGGAGTCAGAGGGATGATACCAGACTGGTCCATTGTTTGTTGCCCATGTCCAAATCCTCCTTAGGCAGCAGTAAAAATGAATTGTTTCTGAATCCTGTGTCCCTTAATGAAGAAAACAAAAGTATATTTTTACATTGTTGATTTAAAAATATACAGTGTACAGATAATAGTAACCATGGAATATAATGCCACCAATAGACATTAGCTCACTGTCATAATATATTCTCTGGGTAGCAAGACCTAGCAGATATAGTAAGCGTGTGCATGTTTTGCATTTTTGGCTTAAACACTTTAGTGTTAGCCTCTGTACCTTTTTTATTGTAGGCCATTCTTCAGTCTTCATTGCCGTTATAGTTTGACTGATCATTATTTGGTCATGCTGCACTGTACCCCCCAAAAAACATTTTTTTTTAGACAGAGCTTTCTTTTCCTATATAAAGGAAATTGCCCAAAAAAAGCTCTCTTACGTTTTTCTTTTACAAAACATATCAAATAAAGCCAGGACAGTCTGGAAATCCTCAGAATGACCCTTTTTGAAAAGTAGACACCACAGTTGATCACATTTTTTGCCAAAAAGCTATAGCTATAGTTTTGCAGCAAGCATTAATAAGGATTAATAAGTGAGAGACCTGCGTCCTGTACTGTACTCATAACAAATTTTGATAAGTCAAAAATCCTATTTTCTTACTCATACAGTACAGGACACAAGATCTTGCACATGAATACTGCTGACCAGAATTTGCATTATAGAAACCTCTGCATTTGGTTGGAGTGAAGGCTCATCCTGGAGATTTGGCAGAGTATTCGTCAAGCTGTTCATGCAGTAGCGTATGGCCAAAGGTAAAAAGCTCTAGCTGTCGGTGTATGGAAGGATCTGATTAGATGGAGTTAGGGTCTCGAGGCATGCTCTTAAGCTGGCTATACATGGCTCAGGTTTTTTCTCTCAGCCATTAGGCTGAGAGAAAAAAACTGAAAAGGTTACCCCCATCCACACGGTCAAGATGTATGGGTGAATTTCTCTGGTGTGTTGTATTCTGACATCGGACAGGTCAGGTGGACTCCTCCACTGTTAAAATACACTGATCACTGCACTGTGAATGTTTACATGTTATGTGCAATTAAACCATGGCAACATCTAATGTTTGTGTAGTATTATGTTCAGCAGACTGTGTTCTTCTATTGTTGTGACTTAGATGATGTTCAGAGCACATTTTATGCCCAATGTATACAAAACTCAATGTAATCCCAAGGGGTTCACATACTTTTTCTTGCAACTGTACAACCAAGACTCCTGTTAAGCAACCCATAGATGAGCCTTTTTTTTTTTGCTTAACCAGTGGGTTGAACAAAACAAAAAACGGACTCAATTCTCCCAAAACACACACACACACAATGTGGATGGGTGAATCCTCACAGCAGACATTATTATTACACGAGACATAAGACACTGATCAGTGTTGCACGATATAGCCTGCGGCACTGATGGAGCAAGGAAAACCAGACTGCGCAGTTGTACAGAAGTCGACCAACCTTCCTGCCCATACATGGATTCAAAATTCAGCTGGTCCCTGCTGAACCAGCCAAAGTTTGATACATGTATGGACAGTTTTTAGGTCCACAGCAGGTAAACAGCACCTGTGGGATTGGGACCTTTGTTTCATTACATTTTAGGATTTTTTTTTCATACATGCTACAAGAAACACTTCAAGGTGGTTGGTATGGTTTGCTTGTTGGTCTTAATATAACACCGGATTTGTTGTGTAGGTTTGTTAAATGAAAATGTGGTATTAAATTTCGAGAAGCAGATTAAATGGCTTTATAATAAAACACTACAAAATACATAACATTATGTTATAAGCTTGGGTGGTCTTGGGTGGATACAAATTTTAAATGTTATTTAATGGTGTGTGGTTACAAAGGCATTATCTGTGAATCTTTGTCTTGTATCAATATAAACTGTGGCAGTAGCAAGCCATTATTTTCTCCCTTATGATTGCCATTTGAACATTCCCATTTGTTTTTCATTTCTTTTAATTTACCCACATTACTTCCAATAGTTATTCTAGAAACTTTTACACAAACAGACAATGGTGTGGTGAAAAGCAACATTGTCCTGCTGTAGATACTGTATCTGCACTATTTTTCAAAAGCTGGAAGTTCTATATCAGGTTGATCTAGTATCTATTTCAGCATCAAAATGAACTGCAGGCAAGCAGATAACTATAGGCAGGGGTGGACTGACAACTCATAGGGCCCCTGGGCAATAGGGGATCATGGGGCCCCTGTGTCCTTGCCCAAACTCAAAAAAGCCTATGAAAAAGGTACCAGGGGCTTCTCATGGGGCCCCCTACTGACCCTGGGCCCTCAGACAGTGCCCGAGTTTCCAAATGGTCAGTCCGCCCCTGACTATAGGTCAAAATATTTTTGCTAAAGAATCTGTAAACATGCTCAGATCTCTTGTGAGTTACCTCTGCCATACTGCTCAGCCAGAAGGAAACTTCTATTTCCTGGTCCAGAGTGGATGATGCTTTTTCATTGCCTAGTAAGCAGACTGAAAGCAGATAGGTGGCATAGGACATGGCTGGAAAAAAGGTAAACAGCGGTTTAAGATGCCAGCTGTAGTATAGCAGATGTGTTTAAATCACTAGAACGGCTGGAAAAATATAGCGGTTTACCTGCTTTACCATCAGCTTTTGCAGATATTTAACCTATACAGACCAGAACACTTTTCAGCTACTGCCAAATTAAAGTGGTTATATACTTACAAATGTGTTCAAAATAATAGCAGTGTGTTGAAAAACGTGAATAAAGCTCAAAATCCTTCTAATAGCTTTTATTTCTATACACACAAATGCATTGGGAACACTACACATTCTATTCCAAATCAAAACATGAAGAAAAATATATCAAATTTATGTTGTTCCTCTAAAAAAATTGAAGAAAAGTGAATATTAGACTGTTCAAAAAAATAGCAGTGTTTGTATTCTTCTTTACAAACTCAAACATTCCCTATATAAACTGAAAAATGTTTGAAGATTTTGCTTTCTTTTGAATCACTTAATTAATATTTAGTTGTATAAGCACTGTTTCTGAGAACTGCTGTACATTTGTGTTGCATGGAGTCAACCAACTTCTGGCACCTGTGAACAGGTATTCCAGCCCAGGATGATTGGACTACATTCCACAGTTCTTCTCTATTTCTTGGTTTTGCCTCAGAAACTGCATTTTTGATGTCACCCCACAAGTTTTCTATTGGATTAAGATCCGGGGATTGGGCTGGCCACTCCATATCGTCAATCTTGTTGGTCTGGAACCAAGATGTTGCACTTTTACTGGTGTGTTTGGGGATGTTGTTTTGTTGGAACACCCATTTCAAGGGCATTTCCTCTTCAGCATAAGGCAGCATGACCTCTTCAAGTATTCTGATGTATTCAAACTGATCCATGATCCCTGGTATGCGATAAATAGGGCCAACACCGTAGTATGAGAAACATCCCCATATCATGATGCTTGCGCAACCATGCTTCACTGTCTTCACAGTGTACTGTGGCTTGAATTCAGTGTTTGGGGGTCGTCTGACAAACTGTCTCCGGCCACTAGACCCAAAAAGAAAAATCTTACTTTCATCAGTCCACAAAATGTTGCGTCATTTCTCTTTAGGCCAGTCAATGTGCTCTTTGGCAAATTGTAACCTCTTCAGCACATGTCTTTTTTTCAACAGTGGGACTCTGCGGGGGCTTCTTGCAGATAGCTTGGCTTCACATAGGCGTCTTCTAATTGTAACAGTACTCACAGGTAACTTTAGACCTTCTTTGATCTTCCTGGAGCTGATTGTTGGCTGAGTCCTTGCCATTTTGGCTATTCTTCTATCCATTCGAATGGTAGTTTTTTGCTTTCTTCTACGTCTTTCAGGTTTTTGTTGCCATTTTAAAGCATTTGCGATCATTTCAGCTGAGCAGCCTATCATTTTCTGCACTTCTTTATATGTTTTCCCCTCTCCAATCAACTTTTTAATCAAGGTACGCTGTTCATCTAAACAATGTCTGGAACAACCCATTTTCCTCAGAATTTCAGAGAGAAATGCACTGTAACCAGCATGTACAACATTTGCTGCCTTCCTTCTTTAAATAAGGGCAATAATTGCCACCTGTTTTTCAAAGAATGAATGACCTCACTAATAGAACTCCACACTGCTGTTATTTTGAACATGCCCCTTTCAATTAGCGATTCAATTACACAGAATCAGCAGCATGCATGTCATGACTGTTGGGTCTGTTGGATTTCTATTACTCTACTACACCTGCTAGCAAATTATTTGCCATGTAGAAATATCATTTCTACCAAAAACAGTGATTGATCAGGTTAGTGATGTCTGACTGCTATTATTTTGATCACAACTGTACATATACCTAGTGAAGTGCCTGACCTCAGGTGATACGCAGAGATTAAACAAAACATCCCACCTAAGTCATACCCGTTTATCTGCAGTCTACATCAATTCAAAGTACAGAATTTATAAAGTTTGTCTGAGCTTTCATAAAACGGAGTGAAGGGCTCAGTTCCCACTGCAGATGTTCAGTGAGGTGAGCTCTGACAGTTGATAGGAGGGAAGGAACACACCCCTTCCCACAGCACACAGAAACAGACCTGAGGCTGTCAAACACAGGTTGTCTGCTGGAGCTTCCTCACTTGTCACCTATTTTCTCTTGGTGTCTGGAAAACTTGTCAGAAGAGACTCATGCTGATAGCAGAGGAATGAAGCGGCAGATAGAAATGACTCTGTGCTCTTGAGACAAGTAGACACTATAGATGGATATACTTTGCTCATATTTCTTGCCTTGGTTTACAGCCACTTTAATTTGGCAAACGCTTTGTCATCCATATTGCTTGTGATGGACAAGCAAGATTTTAAGTGATATTGTGAGTGCTGCGCTGATGGAGTGCTAAGACGCAGGTAAACACAGCAGTCTAATTCATGCCTTCTCTGCTTTTCACAGGTAATGCTGCCATCTCCTCTCCACTCTTAACTACAACAATGCATAGACTCCCGCTATTTCTGGGTAATGCTGCTATCTCCTCTCCACTCTTAACTACAACAACGCATAGACTCCTGTTAATTTCAGAATAGTGTATATATATTTTTTCTGTTGATTAGTTCTCACCTCTAGTTGCACCCTTTTTTTATGACTGTAGCCTGTGTCTGGTCTGTGTTTGAGAAACATCCCCCCTATTCATGTGATCCTTATCAGTTCCTAATTGGGGCAGAGAAGAGTGCTCATTTTACCATCTCTCTATAAATTTAGATCAGCTCATAGGGAAAAAAAAAACTGATGGGGGGACAGTCACAGATGGGGTGCTGCTTTTGCGTGAGTGCTGTGTTGATGGAGTGCTAAGACGTAGTTAAACACAGCAGTCTAACTAAAGCAGGATAACTCAAGCAGCAGGAAGATACAACAATAAACTCTACTGCATGCTGAACAAACTACAAGCAAACACCCTGCAAAACTTCTCTTACAAGTCTGAGTCCGACTTCGTGTACCTTTTTAATATGTCCCCTCTACTCCTCCTTTTAATATTACTTTCCTGCGTTCCCAAAATCTCACTTCTTTACCTCTCTGCTCCACCCCAAAACTTGTACATCTCACCCTCACTGCTAACATCACTCTACTACTGCTCTCATCACCTCCTGCTGATACTTCACTCTCCTGCTGACCCAAACACCAGGACTGGAAGGCATGTGCACTCGTGTACATCCCGCTCCCATGTTACTTTCCTCACCCTTCTTCTCCTAACCACTGGAGATATCTCCCCAAACCCTGGTCCTCCACTATCTCACCCCCACACCAGGCATCCTATTTCTTCCAGGAATAGCCGCAATCCCCTCAAATTAATATCGGTCCCCGTGCTCCCAAAAACCACACTCCCTTTTTCATGTGCACTCTGGAAAGCCCGCTCTGTCTGTAATAAGCTCACCTCTGTCAGTGACCTTTTTGTCTTCCGCTCCCTTAACCTACTAGCAATTACAGAAACCTGGCTTCAAGCAGCAGATTCTGCTTCTCCTGCAGCACTTTCCTATGGAGGCCTCCTCTGGACCCACTCACCCAGACCCAGTGGCCGGAAAAGTGGTGAAGTTGGTTTGCTTCTATCCTCACTCAGCACCTTTCAAGTCCTCCATAACCCTCTCTCTCTATCCTTCTCTTCTTTCGAGACTCACTGCTTCCAGCTGTTTTTTCCCATTTCTCTGAGGATTGCAGTGATCTATCGGCCTCCTGGACCGGTGTCCCGCTGTCTAGATGATTTCTCCGCCTGGCTACCCTACTTTCTCTCCTCTGAACTACCCACTATCATTCTCAGAGATTTTAACATCCCTATTAATGTCAACAACCCGGCTACATCCCAACTCTTCAACCTAACCATCTTTTGCATTAGCACAATGTATACAGTCCTCCACTCACTCTGATGGGAATACATTAGACCTTGTTTTCTCCCATCTTTGCACTCCCTAAAACCTCACAAACACCCCCTTTCCTCTCTCTGATCGCAATATCATCACCTTCACAGTGTCCTGGTCTTCAAACACCTATCCTTCTAAGCAGCAAACAATTACCCGCAGAAACCTTCACAACTTGAACCCTGCTCCTTTCCACTCTGCAACCGACCAACTCTATGACAGAATCTATCCCGTCCTGCCCTGACCTGGCCACTGCTGTCTATAATAGTTCGCTTTCATCCACATTAGACTCACTTACTCCTCTAACAACACGAAGCATCAGGCCACGACCATTACAACCTTGGCAGATTGACAACAGAAATCTTAAATGACATAGTTGTGCGCTGAGCGATTGTGGCGTAAAACCAAATCTCAACAAGCATTCACCCTATATAAATCTGCTCTCTTAACATACAAGTCCTCCCTTCATGCTGCTAAACAAGCCTACTTTGTCACTCTTATTAATACCTTGTCATCCAATCCTCGTCTCTTCTATATATTTAACTTTCTACTTTCTCCACCTCCACCCCCACCCAGTACCTCACTCACTGCTCACGAGATTGCAAATCATTTAAAAAACTAGATTGACGCAATTCGTAGGTGCATCGCCACTGCACAGGCATCCATCCCACTTAGCATACCTTATACTAATCCTCCCTCAACACTTTCCTCTTTTGACCTTGCCACTACCAAAGAGGTCACTAAGATTTTCTCAGAAGCCCGTCTCACTACCTGCCCCCTGGATCCTGTCCCCTCACAACTACTACAGTCACCCTCTTCTTCCATCCCATGCTCCCTCACTCACATCTTCAATCTTTTCCTCTTTACTGGTGCCTTCCCCTCCCTTCTAAAGCATGCACACATCACTCCCATACTTAAAAAGCCCTCCGTGGACCTCACCAATCTGAACAACTTAAGACCCATCTCCCTGCTGCCATTTACCTCTAAACTCCTAGAACGCTTAGTCTACAATCGCCTGAGCTCCCACCTCACTGACAACAACCTTCTTGACCCTTTACAGTCTGGCTTTCGCTCACTACACTCCACTGAATCTGCCCTACTAAAACTCACTAATGATCTACTAACTGCTAAAACCAATGGCCACTACTCGGTACTCATACTACTTGACCTCTCTGCGGCTTTTGATACAGTTGACCATCCCCTCCTCCTCAAAAAACTCCACTCTCTTGGCCTCAGAAACTCTGCTCTTTCCTGGTTCTCCTCCTACCTATCACAGCGCTTCTTCAGTGTTACCTATAACGCTGCCTCCTTCTCTTCACTCCCTCTTTCTGTAGGGGTCCCTCAAGGTTCTGTCCTTGGACCCCTTCTCTTCATCTACACCTCCTCCCTTGGTCACTTGATAAACTCCCATGGCTTTAAGTACCATCTCTATGCTGATTACACACAAATCTATCTTTCTACCCCTCACCTCACCCCATCAGTCGCATTACTAACCTAAGTGACATATCGGCATGGATGTCACTCCACTTCCTCAAACTCAATCTTTCTAAAACTGAGCTCTTAGTATGGGGAATGGGCCCGTGCCCCCTCCCGTGACTTCTCCATCAAGATCAATAACACAATCATCAGTCCCTCCCCTCATGCCAGGGTACTAGGTGTAATCCTAGACTCCCATCTGTCCTTTCAGCCCCAAATCCAATCACTGTCCAAATCTTGTAGACTTCACCTCCGCAACATCTCCAAGATACGCCATTCCTAACCTTGGAAACCACTAAGCAACTTATCCACTCCCTTGTTATATCTCGCCTTGACTATTGTAACTCTCTCCTCTTTGGCCTACCTAAGCGCAGGCTATCCCCTCTTCAGTCTATCATGAATGCTGCTGCCAGACTCATCCACCTTACTAACCTTTCTGTATCTGCCAATCCCTCCACTGGCTTCCTGTTGCCCAACAGATAACATTCAAAACACTAACAACATATAAAGCCATTTATAACTCTGCCCCAAATTACATCACTGATCTTGTCTCTAAATATCACCCAAACCGTACTCTCCGCTCCTCGCAAGACCTCCTACTCTCTAGCTCCCTTGTCTCCTCCTCCCATGCTTGTCTCCAGGACTTTTCCAGAGCTTCCCCCATCCTCTGGAAATCTCTACCCCAATTTATCAGACTATCGCCTACTCTGCTCACTTTTAGGCGATCTCTGAAAACCTCTCTCTTCAGGGAAGCCTATCCTGCCCTCAGCTAATACTGGAATCTTCTACTCTTCCAACCAGTCCATCCCCCACAGATACTACCTTTTGTACCACTAGCCCCTCTCTCCTAGATTGTAAGCTCCAAGGAGCAGGGCCCTCCTATCCCTCTTGTATTGAACTGTATTGTTGCTGTATTGTCTCCCGTTATATTGTAAAGTGCTGAGCAAACTGTTGGTGCTATATAAATCCTGTATAATAATAATAATATTAAAGGTTTTTGTCCTCAGCACTACTAGACCTATCTACAATAGACCAAATCATTTTTTTCATTATATCTTTTCCAACAGTTTTGCCTGTTTAGAGAGCTAATCTGACTATGTATCCCCTATGTTTTGTCATATTTTGACAAAAGTGAAACCCCTCTGCTTTTTAACGCCAAACTTCTACAGCCTAGTGAAAAAAAACAAGCTAAATGTAGCAGCAGGGTCAAGAAATGTGCAACAAAAAGACAATTTGAGATTTTACCAGGCTTTAAAATAATAGTAAACATTTCTTTTTTGGATCAATGCATACTGAGCAGTTTAGTAAGCATTATAGCTGATACGCATGGTATAGGGCACGAACATTTACTATAGTCTCTAGTCACTGCCGCTAACTCTGGGTTCCTCAGTACAGGGGTAAGAGCAAGCACTACTGGGTAGCAAGGAGCAGCACATGTGCCAGCAACCATTCAGCTTGGAGGGGGGGAGCAATTGTGTGTTGGAATGGATGCACGTCTATTCAGCACTGGTCCCTAATGGGAGTGCACTTGCAAGAGTGGCTCCCTAGGACCCTTTAAGGGAAGAAAGTCACCTTCAAGAACTTTTGGACAACAAAAAAGGAGCATATGTAAGACAAGTCTTAACCTTAGCAAATGTCATATATTATGGAAGATTTAATATCACTAGGATTTGCTAAGCATCAGAGGAAGTCACTATAGACAATCATGATGCTGGTTGTTAAGAAGTTATGCAGGTTAGGAGCAATAAACATTGTCATCCTAAAGCAGCAGAAACCACCATTGCCATTGGCTATGGGGTTGAGTTACTAAGGGAAAACAGACTGTGCACTTTGCAAGTGCAGTTGTACTCATTTTCCCCCAGAGCTTAGTGAATGTAGTGAAGCTTAATCTTGTAAAGAATACCCAATCTGATGAAAGGAAAAAAAAAGCAGCATTTTTGCTTGCACATGATTGGGTGATGGAAATGAGATCTTTACTACATTCACTAAGTCCTGGGGAAAATTAGTGCAACTGCACTTGCAAAGTGTACAGTTTATTTTCTTTAGTAATTCAACCCCTATGCAAAAAAAGCTACTCTAAACCCAATATATTAAACAACTTAAAATATCTTGTCGTACATAGCACAAGTAGGCAGTCAAACATTTTTAGAACGTATATGGAAAAATTTAATTTTCAGTGCTGTAACTACTGCGGTGGAGAGCAAAATTATTTTTCTGCATGGAAAGCCTTGCAATAAAACAATTTAAAAATTGTTTAGAGAAAAAAAAAATCCCATAAGCTTTTTTTTTTTTTTATTGCAATGTGAGCTCTTTAGTTTCCACGTAAATAAGAAATGCTCTGATAGGGTGGTTGCAGGTAATTAGTTTATGCAGCTGCCTGTAGACTACCAACATATCACTTACCCTGAGTCATCTATCACTACTACATGACCTTAAAAGCTATATAAGGAAAGCTTCAGAAGTCTATTAAGTGTATATAGTCACATAATGGATCAAAGCAATAAAATTAAATCAAACACAAAATTGGGGGTTATAAATTTATTTTCTTGAACATAACACATGATTAGTTAAAATTCCATTTAATGGTCTCATTCAACATTTAATTAAAAAAGTAAAAAAAAAAAAAAACAACCAAAAAAAAAAAAAAAAAACAACTTATTGCCCCCGAAATGAAATACAATCTGTATCTGCTCTACATTTACAGATAACTTGTCATTCTCAAGGCACAATGTAAAAATAACAAATATTGGAATTTGTCAACTTCATTTGTATGTGCAATGCACTTACTAACAACAATGTCATTTTGTGTCGTCCTGTTATAGGATATAAAACAAAAAAGAATGAAAAAATTCTTTAGAATATGTATTTATAGTACATATAAAGTCTTCTGATTACTCTTGCAGTACCTTTGTGATGATTAAAAAAATATTCCTGTGCCACACCCTGTCATTTAAAACTATAATCAAAAAACAAGTCAAACACAATCTAAACTTACTACATAGAAGGAAAGAATTTATAAAAATTTATATAAAAGTCGTAGTACCCAGATGTGTTTAAAAAAATGTGGGGTTCAAATATGAAAACTGTGTGGCATTAAATGTCTTACTAGTATGTAACACCACAAATCCATGAAAAAAAAAAAAAAGAAAGTGGTTTATCAATATAGTGTGCAAAGCTCCCAAACCACCATTCAAAAGATAGTGAATTATTACAAATCAATATAGCTAATTTTAGAGCTGCATTGTTTATGCCCACACATGTAAATTGGTGCAGCACATGAAAACATATATATTTATTTATAAAGATACCTCAAAAACAATCATTCCCTTTGTGTGCAAATAGCTGTGTGGCAATTTAACCAGGAAAGCAAAAAGTTTAATGAGCATTAAAGAATAGCTGTTCACCATGCCATGCTTTTAGATTCTTATGGTGACAAAGATGAGGCATCTGTGCAGGTAGAAGGTCTCCCTGCTGTTAGATGCTTGGAAATGAGCATTTAATGTAAAATAAAAGGGGAATGGAGGTGCTGTCCACATCAACCAAGCCAGTGATTAGTTAATATGAACACTTATTCACTTCCTCTCCTCCAAATTCTATACACCAGCTCTGCTGTGCCTTATTATTTCCTAGTTGTAAACAAGACAGGTGACCAGACTTCAGAAACACATTTTAGGAGTACATGCAAATCTATAGTTGGAAAATGGAAAAGTAATCAGATAACTTCTTCTGGCGACACAGAATAAAAACAAGGCAACGCGTGATATTTTCTAAGGTTCAAGTCACACCTTTACAACTTGGCTACATGAGAGTTTTTCAGTAGCGCCACTGTGCAGTTGGAAAAAGGCTCTGATCAACTGCTACGAATAACACATAGCAATGGAACTGCGCAGGTATTGCAATCTGAAAATGTAGGATTTGTTTTACTGCATGCGCATGCATGATTAATTGAAGGTCTTCACTCAGGTGTAGCTTATCCTGTAGACCTTCATAGACAATTTTTAATAGCGCAACCAAAATGTGCTTGTGTAGCCAAGTCTTCTGGGAATGGACATACATGTGTGTCAGTTTTGTTACCATATGGCTGTGTTCAACATATGGTTCTCTCACTGCAGACAATGCACTGTTTCATTTATATTTAGGTCACTGTATGCTTAGTGCACTATAAAGTCAGGAACGCACAGCGTGCCTCAAAGCTCCCGAAGCATATTGTTATATGTGCTCTACAAAGGGCTTAAATTGCAGAAAACACAGTCACATGCTAACCAGACTGCCATATGCATGCCTTCATACTCTCCCATTGTGGCATTTAGCATAACTTAAACACTTCATACTTATTTTTCACAGTATAACATTGACCACAACAACAGATGCATCTGATACATGAAGTTATATTTCAATGAACAGAATTCACCTTTGATTATCAATATGTGAAGTGTATTTGTCCCCAACATACAGCCAACATGTCAACCGGCACAGCTGTTTGTATTGTTCATGAAATTTGAGGCCTATGAAGTACTAAGTCCTGACTCTAAGAATGACAGAAGAATTAACCAGCTTGTAGATAAAGAGATGGATATAACCATGTAATGTATATAAATAAATGTAATATTTTGCATATTTCATCTCCTGCTTTTTATTCTTCTTTGATGTTATGGGGAGAAGTGCAAAGGAAAACTAACTACAAAGTCCACACTGGTCTTTTCATCTGTTACAGTGAACTTGTTTCATTGTAAGCGTTCGTAAAATATTAAATAACAGAATTAAACATAAAAAAATCTTATCTAGCAGTAATAAGATTCCTGTAAATGGTTCCCAGTTTCCAGCATAACATCTGCATAGTTCAAATACTTTACAATACTTACAGATGATGAAATAGTAGCTACTGTATATGCATCAGGGTATGACTTTATTAGAGAGCACAAACTGGGTCTTGTTTATAAAGACTGGAAGAAATGAAAACCAGGGCAGTTGCTCGCTGCAACCAATCATATTTAAGCTTTCTGACCTACACTAAGAAAATCAATCAGGAAATAGAGTTGCTATTTGCAGCAACTTTTTTCTTTTATAAACCAGACCTCAGCGTGTTTTGTGTTGAAGGGAGAGGACATGTAATTTCCACAGGAGACAATATGGGGAGCATGTAAAGTGCAGAAAAGTCTTGATTATTATTGAATACTAGAAAATTCCTTCACAATAAAACCATTAAGTCATGCCCTCGAATATCAGATTAATGCTTCATTCAAGAAAGGTAAAAATTTCAGTGCATACAATGAAGTTATACATAAAATACTAAAACATAAAATCATTAATTTTTTTTTCTTTTTTTCCCCTATTGCAATTCGGTCCAGTCTAGATAGATGAATGAAATATATATCCCACATTTTGGCATTATAAACAAGTGTCCAATAGATCAGGCACTCATGTGATCTCATTGCTTTGGTCCGTGGTACCTTGACACTAAAGTGCTGATGGTAAACGTTATATGCAGCAATGCTGGTTCACAGGTCAGCCATGATGTTCTATGCACTTATTGTCAAGTCATGTCACTGACTGCTACCAGCGACCACTGACACTGGCTATGTCTGTGTGATACTGGCGCGGAAGTCTTCCACTAGCTCCTCCCTCCAGGAATGCAGAACGAATATTGGTTGGCTCAAACAACTTTCTTCGATTTTTGTTCAGTTCTGTTACAAAATAAAACCATACAGATTAGCTTTATTTCTACCAAACATCTCACTTTCCAAATCTGCCTGGTTATTTTCCAGGTGATTAAAGCCTAAATGAAGTACCACACATTTTTATCTCTTTCTAGTCTTGGACTGTTATGATACATCACTGATTCTTTTCTTTGAAATGCCTTAAAGATTTGCTCTAAGTGAAAATCTTGCTTTCTGCCTTCCAATGCATTCAGCTAGCGTAGCCAAGTCACAGCCATAGCCCTCGTTACAAGTGTACTCATAGGCTCGCATTGCAGGAAGATGACAGACAGAGAATGTTTTCTACTAGTACTGTTACGAAGTGCTGATTACGAAGTGCACTGGGTTTAAGTCATATTGGTGCCTAATGGTTTGCACAGTTGTATTTAGAGTAATTACTGTAACATGAAACTAGATAAGATAGACTATGAATAAGTTTCAGAAATTAATATGTAGTCAGAAAGACATGCAACTGGTTTTGGGCTTTAAATATTAGGTCTACTCATGCTAGAAATGTAATGTACACATTTTGAGCATCAAATGATGGGACCACATAACAACTGCTTTAAGCCTGCCACAAAGAGTCATGAGAGCCCTCAAATCTGACATTAAAAGTGACTTCCTGGTAGTTGGAGACAGCAAGACAACCACCCTACATCTCTCAATGAAATTTTCTAAGGCAGGCCATGGGGCCGGGTGTGGCTGTTCTCAAACTGTGCAATTGACTGAAATCTGCATATCAGATTAGATGGACTTCCTAGACCAGGGGTAGGCAACCTGCGGCTCTCCAGCTATTGCAGGACTACAAGTTCCATCATGCCTCTGCAAGTCATAGCTGTAACTGTCAGTTTTGTAATGTTGCAATGCCTCATGGGAAATGTAGTTCTACAACAGCTAGAGAGCCGCAAGTTGCCTACCCCTGTCCTAGACACTACAGGGCAGTTTTAAAGTGGTTTTGGGATTTACAGACACCTACAGTTATGGGCCAGCTATATTTGAATTACAGAAAATGGGTGAGCTTTAAAGGCAGAGTTAAGCCCTTGATGGTTGCTTGTCTAGAAATCACATTTTAAGGAGCCAGAACATCATAGAAAGTAATCTAGAAATATTGGATTTGTATGGATTTTCACATTCACCAAATTCAGTTGTCATGACAATCTTTCTGTCAATAAACCAGTATTTACAGAATTTATTTAAGGACACCTTATGCAGCACAGGTAAAAAAAAAAAAAAGACGACCGCTTTACCTAGTGGTATTTAATGAAATAAGGACAATTACATCTGATATCGGTAGAGGTGGCCTAATAGAAAGATAATGTAAATGATAGAACAAGTGAGATGACCTTTATCAGATGTGTCACTCAATAGAGATTAGCTGTAAAAATTATAGTAGTGGTTTGCCAAATGTTTGACACCAATTTCTTAAGTCCATCATGAAATGATCAATCTGAATGAACACAGAAGATTACATTACACTTAAGAAATCATTAACCAAGGTCACTGGCAAATGGACAGGTGATGGCATTGTAACAATTAAAATAACAAAAATGCACACAAAATGAAAAGATAGATTATTTTATTTCTTGCGCAATTTATACCTCTTGTTCATATCTATATAATGGACAGGATGCGATCTAATTTATGCCATTTAATTTTATACCTGAGATAGCCAGCAACATTTTCCTTCTTGCACCAAACGTCGTTATTCCAAGTTCTTTTAAATCTTGATCTGTCAGTGTAAGAAATGTCTGTAGATCAATCTACAAGAAATGTACAAGATTTAAATTATATTATTGTTGTGTCATACATTTGTGGTATTTTACCAAAAGTTCTGATTTATAATAATTTCAAGACAATTTCAGAAAATTATATTATCAAAAAATATTTGAAATAAGTATTCTAGTAATGAGATCTTTTTTCAAATGTTCAACTGATTTACTGTCTAATAAATTCAAAGAAAAAAAAAAAAACTCTTACTTTGCTGCTTTCCTCTTCCTAACATATCTGTACATGTGAATGAACGTTATATATTTGCACAGTAGCTACTTTCACAGAATATTTTTTTTCAAATTAGAGATTCTTATCACTTACAATATAATGTGTTTTGTTTTTCTTTTAAAGCTTAACGTTCCCTTGTGCAATTTACATAAATAATACATTTAGAAAATATCTACCATACTACCATTTGGAATCTACTGCATACATTGTAATCACATTACAGCTGTTGGTGAACTAAAGAGAACTAGAGCTTTAACAAGCTCAAATGACAAAAAGCAACATAATTTGCAATCTAAAAACTTTGCTATGACATAATCAGGTTACCACTATGTCTTCTATGGTGTAAGATTCCTATCCAGCCTATAACATTGTACTAGGCCTAGGGCATACAGTAGTTACATTTGTTCAAAAGGTGTTCATTCAGTAGTCAACATCCTCTTGCTAAAGCTAATCATTTTGGTCCAAAATTAAAGTAAAACAAAACACAATAAGCTATTATAGCCAACTCTTCTTTAGATCTCTGGTTAGAACAATGGTCACTATAAACAATAAAATGTAGTCTGAAATAGAATACATTTTCAGTTCTGAGGACTGATTATTAAAGTGTATGTAAACCTTAAAAATGAATTTCCCTTATTTGCTGCCATTTTTTATTATACAGTACCACTGGAAGCATTTTGTTATATTTTTTGAGTATGAAAGAAAATCTGTTGATCTTGTCAGATATTTAGGAACTAGTATCCTCCGCACACTTCCTGTGTTTTGTCAAAGAGTCCACCTTGTTCCTATTTTGGACTACAGCGTAATTAGCTTTTATGTTGCAGAGATCTGAAAGCTGGGGTGGTTAAGGCAGGCCATAGACTGTGCAAATTTCTCAATTCCCCCATCGACAAAAATAGTGCTAGCAGGGGGATCCGTCCCGCCGAGCCATTGTGTTCTCCTGGCAGGTGGAGAAGAGGGGGATCAGGGAAAGCTGCACCCACTGAGAGAAGAGAGTGATTATTAATCTCCTAGATTGTAAGCTCGAAAGAGCAGGGCCCTTGAATCCCTCATGTACTGTTTTGTTACTGTCTTGTCTCATGTTCTGTCCCCCTTGCTACTGTACAGCGCTGAGCATACGCTTTGGCGCTATATAAATACTGTATAATAATAATAATTAACATTGACTAACAGCTGCTAGCAATAATCGCATGTAAAATCCAGCAGGCTGGTTGTACCCAACCAGCCAAGATTAGAACAGTCTATGGCAGGCTTAAGTAGGTTAGCAAGAGACACTAGGCAGGGCCAAGAATACTCAATTTACAAAAAAGCAGTGTGTTGTCCACCAACAACAGGAGCTGAGTGCATTCCTGGCACATCAAAATAGATTTTCATTCTTACCAGGAAAATCTGCTTTCTGAGGTACAGTATGGAACACATTGGCAAAAAAAGCTGTTGGGACATCCCTTTTAAACCCTTTTTCATTTCCAGCTAGCCTTGTTTTGATAGCAAACAAGTGAAAAGTCATATGACCTTTGTCCACTACGGCACACCAAGAAACAGATTTTATTTTCAAAAATAATTTTTTCTTAGGCACACAGTACAGGAACAAGAAACTTTATTCTTTACCATGGATATCCAAAAGCAGTCTGGGGCAACACAGCAAACAAACATCAACAGACCCAAAAAACAAACAGGTCAAAATGGGCTCAACAGAACTCAGAGCAGCCTGTAAAACAGTGGTTTTCAAATTATGAGATATAGGGGGCCTCAACTGCAGCCCTTAAAAGCAGCAAAGGGTCACACATAATTTTCAGTAAAATTTAACTCTACAGAAGACTGAAGACATATTATAGGATATGCTCTATGCCGACGACACACAAATCTATCTCTCAACCCCCCACCTCACCCCCTCGGTCTCCGCCCGAATCATACACCTGCTGAGCGACATATCAGACTGGATGTCGCTCCACTTCCTTAAACTGAACCTCTCCAAAACCGAGTTTGTCTTCCCCCCCAGCCCGGACACCACCCCCCATTGACTTCTCTATCACATCCAACAACGCTACCATCAAACCCGCCCCGCAGGCCAGAGTACTTGGTGTCATTCTGGACTCCAACCTATCCTTCCAGCCCCAAGTCCAATCTTTAAAAAACTCGTGCAGACTCCACCTCCGCAACATCGCCAAAATCCGCACGTTCCTAACTCCAGAAACCACTAAACAGCTCATCCACTCCCTCATCATATCACGATTCGACTACTGCAACTCCCTCCTCACTGGCCTGCCTCGCCGCTGGCTATCCCCGCTTCAGTCGATCCTGAATACGGCTGCCAGACTCATTCCCCTTTCCAACCGCTCCATCTCCGCCACCCCCCTCTGCCAATCCCTCCGCTGGCTTCCGATTGCGCAACGGATCAAATTCAAAATCCTAACGCTGACATACAAAGCCATCCACCATACTGCCCCGAACTACATCACCGACCTAATATCCAAGTACCGCCCAGCACGCACACTCCACTCCTCACAAGACCTCCTTCTCTCTAGTTCCCTGGTCTCCTCCTCCCATGCCCGCCTCCAGGACTTCTCCAGGGTGTCACCCATCCTCTGGAACTCCCTGCCCCAACCCATCAGATTATCACATACTCTTCTTTAGGCGCACCCTGAAAACCCATCTCTTCAGGGAAGCTTACCCCACCCCCTGCTAACTTGCCGACCTCCTCCACTCTTCCTACCACTCCATCCCCCACAGCTATCTCCTCCTGTGCCACCATCCCCTCCCTCCTAGATTGTAAGCTCAAAAGAGCAGGGCCCTCAATCCCCTCATGTTTTGCATTGTATTGTTATTGTTCTGTCACATGTTCTGTCCCCCTTTGTAATGTACAGCGCTGAGCGAACTATTGGCGCTTTATAAATACTGTATAATAATAATAATATAATAATAATATGCTCACAGACTGCACACATCCTACAGATGTTGTTAGGGGATAGAAACATCCCACACAGCGAGTACCAAAGGGCCACAGGTTGGGTACCAGGGCAGTAGCACCTTATACTAAAACTGGCTTCAGAAGAAGCTTAAGCATCCATCAGGTAAAACTTAACATGCAACAAATTTGCGAATAAAAGACCAGATGGCAGCTTTGCAAATCTAAAAAATAGGCTTTTGATGTTTAAAAGGCTACGAAGCATTAACAAATCTGGTAGTGTGTCTTAACATGGAAGGGATGAACACTCTGCTTTAGACCACAGGTTTGAATCATGACTTATCTAATTCATCTACAAAGAGAAAATTGAATTCCATAACAGCAGGCACCACACAGACAGTGGGAAATATTTCCCCCTGTATGTTAAGGGGACATAAGGAGGGAAGGACAATGCCCTAATTATTAAGGTCTCAGGACAAGGTTGTGCTTGTGTAGGACTAGAAAGAACTCTTTACAGTATAAGGCTGTATAAGGCTGCTAAGTCAGAGATCATCTGCACAGAGGTGATAGCAACAAGAAAGGCCACCTTGGTGGGTATGTTCAGATAAGGGAACCGTTTACTTTAGCTCAAAACTTTCCAAAATAGGGTATTCTATGAAAAGCATTTTGAAGGTTTGAATCTCTTCTCCAGGTGAGGTCAGTCCCATATATAATAGGCTCCATTAGTTACTGGGCTGGGAATTTTTTGCAGGTTGTGGCAATCTTAAGAACCCTATGTTGGAGACCATGGGGTGAATAAACTCAGGCTGCTCTTATGCTAAGCACAAATGTACACCATCAATAAAATCAGCAATGGTATCCTTAGGCTGAGTAATATCCTGTCACCACTTCCTCAGGTAGTAAGCCTGCCTAAAGGTCAACATCGAAGACTGACTTTGCTTGTGACCCCTGTTATCTATGGCCTCTATTAGGCCTGAAATTCTGCCCATGAATACAGACATTGTGGTAGAAAATTCCTTTCTAGATAAGTAGGAGGAAAGCTTTGTGGCTGAAGGGCCAGCAGAGTGCACAAAGGAAGGCAAGGATTTAGACTGGGGGCAATCATCCGAACAAGAGGGTACTAGGTCCCTTGGAGATAAAATACCCCCTCCCCATGGAATCATTCTGAATTAGCAAGGCCATATCTAACAACTTTCCCTTCTGCTTGTGCTCTTCTATTGGAGGTAAAAGTTGTCTCAAGAGGGATACATATGACCTCCACTTTTGAGGAGAGGGCAGGGAACGCTTTCTGTGCCAGACACGGTAAACTGCTGAGAACCCAGTTGGTTTAGGGAAATTGCAGTGCTAAGCATTGTAAACCTGGTGCTGTTGTGTCAGAAGACATACCCAGAAAGCAGTGGAAGTGAGCAATTACACTGAGTGTGAAGCTACGCAGTTATAGTGGCCATGCATGCCACTGCAAGCACCCTGGAGAAATTCACCGCAGGCAAGAAATGGCACCAATTTCAAATCTGAAACACTGCTCTTGGCCCCAAGCCACAACCACTAACAGGATAGAAACAGGTTGTGCTCCCCTCATTGGACATAGAAACACTGGGCACCCTGAGAAGAGAATGTTTTCAAGGGCTTTCATACAGTGCCTTCAGCATCATTACAAGCTAGTCCTTGGTCTCCAATTAAGCGGGGTTCAAGTACAGACCCCCATGGAACATTTGAGGGGTTGGCTGATACAGGAGCTGCAAAAGGAGCTACAGTGGCTATGGTGCAGACATAAATCTTGATAGAATAATCAGAGAGAGAAAACCTTTGCATGAAAAAGGTGAGCTTCTCTCAGTAGAGTGAACAGGTTCATCACCTAAGAACACTAGCAAAACAAATAGCCCTTACAAATATTTTCCTTCTTAAGAAGCAAATCAAATAGTCAAATTAAACACAAGCCATAAAGCTCTAGCAGTATTAAAGCCAGCAGAATAATTTGTCCTCTGGTTAACAAACTCTCTTTTAGTTCGAGGTTAGACAGTGCTAAATGTGCTTTGTAAGTAAACATAACCAAATTTCTCCTACATAGAAAAATGCAAGCTATTTGGTAAAATAAAACCTACAATATAGTAGGAGGTATGAAATACCTGTATGTGGTTTCCAAACCAAGCAGACGCACTTCTTTTTTTTTTTTAGAAAAAATACATTCTATATTGTCTAAAATATGTATACATCAAATTCTGAAACAAAAATGTCGAATCAATGAAAGCTACAATGACACAATGCATATCCAAAGCTACTTTTCCTTTGGACCACTTCTACTGCAGTGTAGAAGCATTGATTTTTGACGATCACAACCAATGATCTACTCTAAGCAGCTGTTTCTAGCCTATAACCCACTGCTAGTGTTTTTTCCCTCACTCCTGTATAAGACTAAATGCCTTTTTGTCACTCTAGCCTATTGACAACTGACTATAGTCCCTGTTTTTTGGTTGCAAATAATTGCGAATGCTCTCTTGAAATTCCAGCTCAAATTCAGTTCTTGCAAATTCTAACTTGTGACCACTGCATGTCATGGCTAGGCAGACATCGCTCTTTATTTTCTTTAGAAACGCTCTTCACAGCTGATGTAATAGGCACACATTATTTCCAGATCATAATATTCTATTTACGCAATCACAATCCAATGGAATAGCTAGATTGTGTCAGTTCAAAATCTAGACCAGTCAATGTTTGACAATCACTGACTGAATATTTTTGTATACTTGAGAACACCACTCTATCCACTAGGATTAGCATAACTGTTACACAGATTATAATTTGCCATAAACAAGTTGGACTTTCCACAGTCTGTGTCTGAATTAAATTGTTATAGTGCATGAGTTCAATTACTTATGATGGCGACAACAGACATTATTACAAACAAAACCAACGGTTTATTGGAGTAATTTTCAATAAAAGTGGATTTAAAAAGCATGTAAGGTGAACATATAAGAACCCTCTAGTTCATTTACATATCTTTTTAAATAAAGATACCATTTTAAATTCAGCTGGTTTAAATGACCCAAACCTGATAAAATCAGAGTTGTAGTGAGAGTGCCTGCTATGTATGCTGATGGCCTGGAGGGGCGACCAATTAGGTGTGCTTTTAACAGGAGAGCACAAGGTGTACATCACTAGTGTGGTGAAGTTCAGATGTCCAAAGTGTAGGCTAGTAGTGGGGCAGTGGTACAGAGCATAAGGTGTATAAAAAAAAATGTCAACCCGATTATGCTGTGCAGACATAAAGCACCACAAAGGCAGATACACTGTGGCAGAATAAGCCTGCATTACAAATAATTCTACAAGCAAACCGTCTGCATATAGTTTAACAGTGTATTTAGCGCTTTTGCATCTCAACTCCTTCATGCCAATGTCACACAAATATGCGGCCTCACAGAACTGGGCTTTTTCCACAGGGCTGCATATTTGCGTACCTGTCTTTCTTCTGGGAGCACGCTGCACAGTGCACTCCCAGCACAAAGACTGTGGTGTCACTGAGAGCCCCGGGTCCCGTTCTACCAATCGGAACCCGGAACTACAGATTCCGGGTCACATGAACGCTTCTGATTGGCTATCACAGTGATCAGTCACTGTATAGCCCATCCCCCTTGATTTTTTTTTCTCTATGAATGCAGTGATACATTATATCTCTCTAACTCCTTGCATAGTGAAAAAAAATGTTTGTTAAAAAAAAGATAAAGAAATATTTAAAAATACAATAAAAAAATAAAGAAAAATACCTAGATCAAGGTTTGATCTAGTTCAGTGCCAGGGTTAGTGTTTGGCTCAAGGTCAAAAGGTCATAAATTATTTTTTTTTTAATTGGTGTCAGTTAGTGTCAGTGTCTTTTAGGTAAACAGTGGCAATGCAACCTTTTCCAGTACCAAGTCTGAAAAAGAGGTCTACTGATGCCAAAGACAGTTGTTTTGAGGAGGCGACAGCAAAAGAACTCTTTATGCTCTCAAACTCCATGGATCTTGCAAAAGGCCACTATCAATCTCCACTGATTTTTTTTTTTTTTTTTACATTTAAAGTGATATGCTGCTCTTTCTTTCTGCTAAGTGAGTAACTAATTTGTTGCATGGAGACAAGAGTTGCTAAAATGTAGAACAAGGGAATGGGACTTTAAGAGTCTTCATCAGGAAGAGTGCAGTGTATTCTGAAATATGAATACCTATTAACCTCCCTAGCAGTATGATCATGTCAGTATTTCTGTGCTCAAAGCGGTACATTTTTTTGCATAAAAATAGGTATTTTTTTATTGTAGCCCTGTAATTTTTAGGAATAACTCACTGAAATCTGTACAAACATCCCAGGTATAATAAAATTTGAAACACAAAATCATAAATTATAATTTAATAAATAATCATAAAAAATAATAATATAATAATAATACATTTAATTCAATAATGTAATCAAACCAAAAATACTGAAATTTGAAATATAGCTCCAAGTTCGTACATCACTGATCTTAGTCGAAAAATTGTTTTCAGTGCCTGATGCCGAATTTCCCCACGAATCATTATCACTCAATTCTGCAAGTGGTTCTGATTTACTATCGCTGTTCTTTAGCTGGTCTAAAACCGCTTTTGACGTAAAGGGACGCTTTTTGGACGCCATGGACATTTCCCAGTTCCCAGGCAGAAAGAACAGTAAACATGCAGGCAGCGCACAGGACAAAGCATTAGGGATAAAATGTATGTGAAATGGTTTTATACAGTAATGTTTTACTATGTGATTTTAGTGAATGTCACTTTTTAAAAATTTTTAATTTTCCGCCGGTTACGTCCCAATGTCGGAGGGAACGGAACCCAGAAGACGGATGCCGGCACCGGCCGGAGGACATTGCCCGGGACGCTGCAGGGGGAACATCGCGGGAGCGAAGGACAAGGTAAGTGATTGAGGGATCCCGGAGCAATGCTGCAGGGTATTCCCGAGTGTAGCTCGGGGTTACCGCTTGTGGTGCTGAAACTATCCTATATCTTGAAAGAAAGGAACGTTAGTCTGTTGGAGACAGGTGAGAGGTCTGAGTAATCAGAAGGCACCAACAAGGCTTGCGCTTGTTATAGTGAAACCAGTGTTGTATGATAAAAACTCTGCATAACCCAGGTGTAGGACAGAATGCACAGTCAAATGTGAGCATGATAGCTTATAGATTTTAAGTTGAATATGTCAGTCACCTAAATAAAAAAAGTTTTTTTAAATGACTGGAGCCCTTTATCTTCTCTGTTTTATGAAATCCCTGATTATGGTGAGAGGAAGGAGTGGTAGTACTGTAGATGATTAACCCCATTGGGGGAAAGCGCTGATTGGCCCATTCTAGAAGGGGGTCAAATCTTTCTGCTGAGTTTTCACGTGGTGGCGAATCACTGCTGAACACGAGAGCACTTTTTGAAGGACACTTTATGAGTAACAGCATATGGTTTGCACAATCTGTACAGAGCACTTTTTGAACTGTATTGCACAACATAAAGGATAGCTGCAAGCAGCGCTTGTAGGACGTTATTAATTAATGGATGCTTTTATTAAAAGTTGCCCTACATGGGATATGACAATTAATAATTTAGCATTTTTCACAATTGTTGGTATTCTGGAATATGAATATGCATAAATACCAATATCTAGTAACATCAAGCATTATGCAAAAAGCTAGCCCATCATAATTGTAAATAAATGGAAACCTATACATACCCAGTGATGTGACATTAAAAGCAAACAGATGAATGCATGTCCCCAAATAGGAGACTCCCAAGGTGGAATCGCAAAGAATGCAAGGGAGAAAAGCCCAGCCAACTCCTAAAAGATTAACGGGAGACTCAGGGAGGCAGTTCCCAAACTGTGGATGCCTCCATCTTTGCCAAGCTGTTTTATATACAAAACGATGACCTAACCATTGTAATTGGGCTCGGATGATCATCTGACCCTCAGTATGACCCTTTATTAGATGCGTAAGCTTGACACAATCAGTGCTGTCTTTGCTGTGGTTCTGTTCAGTACCATTTTGACGATCCTGGTAGCTCTGGAGCTGACCACATGTTTTTAATTTTTTTTTCCTATTCACCATAACTGGTTATTCCATGGTGTATCTGCCATGTCTGCGGGGTATACATTCCCCCAAGGAGGATGGGGCCCACTGTGCTCTCACATATTGCCTATTATGATAGGATATTCAATTGAAATAAATCTTCAGCCACAAGCCCCATGCTGTTCTGACCACAGAGCTGTCACTTGAGGCTACAGCTCAAAGGAGATCCATTCTGTTGGTGTATACTGCCATTGTCCAGGCCCTCTGAAGGGGACAGATAATGACAATATGCTGATCTAGTCAAGCAAGGAGAGACTCATCTTGCTCACTGCCTGAGCTGCACATGCACTGCTCAGTCAGGAAACATAAGCACAAGTGCATTTTGCACAACAAGGCGACAGTGAGCAGCGATTTGGTCATGTTTGGAGGTCCTCAGTTCACAAAGGAAGTAACAATGAAATTGGATTCTGATAACCAGCATCTTTATCAGTTTCAAACTTTTGTCGTAGCAATTTAAAGCCGTATATACCCCTTCACCTCTTTCACTAATTGTCCTGCTCCCCCTTAAACCCCAGTGAATAAAATATTCAGTCCATTACCATCAGTGAATAAAATATGACCAGCACCCATGTAGCAGCCTAGGAAAGAAGGGGCAGGACTGTTAATGAAAGAGGTGAAAGGATATAGATGTCCTTAAATTGCTAAAACTAAATTAAAAAAAAAAAAAAGATTGAAAGAAAAATAATGGCGAAAGATGCTGGTGGCTGAAATCAACTTCATTATTTCTTTCTTATTGGATTACTGAAATTCTTGTGAGGTCTAGGATAGTATGCTGTACTATATAAGTCAAAAGGAAAGTCTGAGGGGCCCCTACTGAAGACAGTAGCCTCTATGTGGAAGACATCTGGAACAAGCCCCTGGCAGCACTTCCAAGAGTGAAGCAAGGCTCTGTAGGAGTATGAAAGAAGACAGAAAGGTGCTTCTAAGTGCAGTATTCCATTGTGTTTTTTTTAAATTTAGAAACAGTTAAAAACACTTACAGGATAATGGTGATCGATACGCTCATCAGTGAGGTCTATGCGGGGCTCCTGTCACTGTGGATCTTCTCTTATAATGCTGCACCAACCCGCAGCTGCAGGGGGAACACAAGTCCAAGATGGCTGCCAATCTTCTGGGTTGCCCGGTGGAATGCAAGCCGCCGGTGTGGAGCGCATAAGCCGAAGGTGGCATAAAAAGGGGCAGTGATGCGTTTCGGAGCATGCGCGGTAAGCTCCTTCATCAAGACCTAAACCCCATACATACATGAGCCGAATTATATATTGTGGGTGGGCAGGAAGGGGGCAGACTGCAAGGGGCAGTATCCTAGTATTCACAAAACGAAGAAGGGTGGAGGGGGTACTAACAAATGGTGCGGTTTTTACCAGGGATATGGTGCTATAAAGGAGACCAGGTGAGGGGGTGGCCACTAACGAAGGGCTGTCACAAAGGGGCAGTGCCAACGTCATAACAATTCTTTACTAAAGAGACAAGGCTGTACAGGGTTCATGATGGGAGAAAGGAGGAGGGCGGGGGGAGCTAATCAGGGAAACAAAAAAGAGGGTAGTGAAAATAGATAAATGGATGAATAATCAAAAAACATACAAGAGGGTCTAAAGGCCACAGGGGATAACAAGAACAGAAGGGCACACGGTGTCAGGAACCAGACATGAGCACGCTGAGTGGTTATATATTCAAAGTACAGGCTGGCATCAATATCGGCAACACAATAATGTACTTATACACATATGTGCACATACACGCATACATACATGTATACATACGCCGACATACAGGCCCCTACGTGTGTGTGTGTATGTATGTATAATGTATAAAGTATATATATATATATATATATATATATATATATATATATATATATATATATATATATATATACACACACACACATACACACACACACTCACATACATACATACATACATATACACACACACATATTCAGTTGCAAGAAAAAGTATGTGAACCCCTTGGGATTACGTGGAGTTTTGCATGAATTGGGCATAAAATGTGCTCTGAACGTCATCTAAGTCACAACAATAGAAGAACACAGTCTGCTGAACATAATACTACACAAACATTAGATGTTGCCATGGTTTAATTGCACATAACATGTAAACATTCACAGTGCAGGGAGGAAAAAGTATGTGAACCTTTGGACTTAATAACTGGTTGACCCTCCTTTGGCAGCAATAACCTCAACCAAACGTTTCCTGTAGTTGCAGATTAGACCTGCACAACGATCTGGAGTCATTTTGGACCACTCCTCTTCACAAAACTGTTTCAGTGTAGCAATATTCTTGGGATGTCTGGTGTGAATCGCTCTCTTAAGGTCATGCCACAGCATTTCAATCGGGTTGAGGTCAGGACTCTGACTGGGCCACTCCAGAAGGCGTATTCTGTGCTGTTGCAGCCATTGTTTTGTTGAATTACTTGTATGCTTTGGGTCATTGTCCTGTTGCATCACCCATCCTCTGCGGAGCTTCAGATGGCGGACAGATGGTCGTACATTTTCCTGCAAAATGTCTTGATAAACTCTGGAATTCATTTTCCCATCAATGACAACAATCCGCCCAGGCCCTGAGGCAGCAAAGCAGCCCCAAACCATGATGCTCCCTCCACCATGTTTTACAGTGGGGATGAGGTTTTGATGTTGGTGTGCTGTGCCTTTTTTTCTCCACACATAGTGTTGTGTGTTCTTCCCAAACAACTCAATCTTGGTTTCATCTGTCCACAGTATATTTTCCAGTAGTGCTGTGGAACATCCAGGTGCTCTTTTGCAAACTTCAAACGTGCTGCAATATTCTTTTTGGACAGCAATGGCTTCCTCCGTGGTGTCCTCCCATGTACTCCATTCTTGCTTAATGTTTTCCTTATTGTAGATGTGTCAACAAAAATGTTAGCATGTGCCAAAGATTTCTGTAGGTCTTTAGCTGACACTCTGGGATTCTTCTTTACCTCATGCAGCATTCTGCGCTGTGCTCTTGCAGTCATTTTTACAGGACGACCACGGCTAGGGAGAGTAGCAACAGTGCTAAACTTTCTCCATTTGTAGACAGTCTGTCTTACCGTGGACACATGAACATCAAGGCTTTTGGAGATACTTTTGTAACCCTTTCCAGCTTCATGCAAGTCAACAATTCTTGATCGTAGGTCTTCTGAGAGCTCTTTTCTGCGAGGCATGGTTCACACCAGACAGTGCTTCTTGAAACCAGTAAACCCAAAACAGGTGTGTGTTTTTTAAGGGCAGGACAGCTGTCAGCAACACATCCAATATCATCACACTGATTGGAGTCAAGGTTGGCTCACTCCTGGCTCCAATTAGCTCTGGGAGAAGTCATTAATCTAGAGCCTCACATACTTTTTCCTCCCTGCACTGTGAATGTTTACATGTTATGTGCAATTAAACCATGGCAACATCTAATGTTTGTGTAGTATTATGTTCAGGAGACTGTGTTCTTCTATTGTTGTGACTTAGATGACGTTCAGAGCACATTTTACGCCCAATTCATGCAAAACTCCACGTAATTTCAAGGGTTTCACATACTTTTTCTTGCAACTGTATACACACAAAATCATAATCAAGTAGGAATAAATACTGATGAATAATAATTTTCTCATAAATACAGTAGGAGCATCTTCACATTTTAGTATATAAAAATGGTGGTACTTCATATAGGTACAAAGAGGCAATGAGTCCACTCTAGACATGCCGTCCATCCAAGCTGTGGATAGATGGAACTATCAACGGATGATGAATAAGAGACAACCAAGCGGTGGGCAGGCCTACCCTTTTTCGCTGAAGTGCAGAAATTAGATCAGCTGATTACTGACTGGCGCTATCAGCCTTAGACAGAAAGTGGGTTATTGACAGAATAACCAAGTAAAAATAAAGGTAAAAACCCTCAAAGCATTATAAAATGCAAAACCAAGATTTTTATATATTGCAGCTTACCAATCATTAGATGCGGTGGCTGCATCCGTTTTCATTTTTAGGGCTTTTTTAACCCTCTGTTTTCACCCAGAGATCTGACCAGTAACACTCCTCCTTTATTAGGATGGGAACACTCTGGATGAAGGAGCAACAAAGACACTTTTGGACAGCAGCATTGTCAGTCTGAGAGGAGGGGAGTGTTAGATGTACTAGCAGATTTAGACACACTAACACATTTAAGCAAACGTAAAACTAATGCAGCCACCACAACCACCATCTAAGAATTGGTAAGCTTCATTATAATAAATGTTTGTGTTTCAGTTTAACGCTGCTTTCACAAGAAAACTGCAGGATTCACCATATTCAAGCTCTGGTAAGCTTAAAGCAGAACTACACTGCATCTGAGCACCACAGACAAAAGTCTGAAAAACACCCCCTAGCATGTCTGGTCATTGCCATCTTGGGTAAGGGCAGACGACTCAATGTTGCTGTAGATGTTGTATTTTACATTTTTATTCAATGTAGCATTTTACTTCCTGGAATCCATCTGCCCTTAGTGCAGGCATGCAGGTAGGAGGATGCGCTTAGCAGAGAAAACCCATCTTCCCCCCAAAGACTCCTGAGATGTATGACATAATTTGCCTAGGCCAGAAACCAGGAATAAATTGGTGTAAGAAAAAAAAAAAAAATTTCAAAGTAAATATAGTATACCTTCCTATCTATTCACTAATGCGAGCAGCATAAGGATTAAAAATAAGTCAATGCTGATTGAGAGGGTGACGTTCTGCTTTAAATTAGGGATGCACCGATACCGACGTCGGCGCTGATATTGAGTATTTTCACGACTACTCGTGAAAACGCTCCCAATACCAGAAACCGATACTTTTCAGTGCAATTTGTATCAATACAAAATGCAAATTGCACTGCAAAGAGCAGCATGAGATTTGAACAGGAATGCAATTCCTGTCCAATTTGCATGCAGTTTCCTCACTACTTCTGTGTAAAACCAATGCTAGTCATAATCTGGTTTCACATAGGAGCGGTGCAGGAAACCTCCCTGCACCAATCCCATGCTGAGCGGAAAGTGGGTGTGTGGGGATGTATACCTGGTGCCAGATGCTCAATATTCTCAGTTGTAGGAGAGAAGAGAAAGCAGTGGAGATTTGATCCATCCATCCTTGCAAGGATGACAGTTCAGGCTAGAGGGCTTTTGATCGGTCGGCACCGTCACATGGACGATGCTGACCAATCAGAGGTAGTCTAGCCCATACTGTCATCGCTGCGAGAGGAGATAAAGTGCCAGGGATTTCAAATCCCCAAACCTATGAAGAAGCTTGCTCTCCTCTCCTTGCAGGGATGACAGTACAGGCTTCACCGTCCATGTGACGGTGCTGACCATTCAAAAGCCCTCTAGGTACAAACTGTCATCCCTGCAAGGAGAGGAGAGAAAGCTGCTTCATAGGTTTGGGGATTTGAAATCCCTGTTGCTTCCTCTCCTCTCCTACAGCTGAGAATACAGAGCATCTGCCATCAGGTATACATCCCCATACATCCTTCTCTTAAACTCTCCACTGTGGGAAACCTGGGTTCACACAGAGCAGTGGGGGAACAGCATGCCATTTGAACAGGAACCACATTTCTGTGCAAATCGCATGCTATTCTTTGCAGTGTAATTTGCGTCCATACATTTTGTATGGACGCAAATCACACCACAAAGTTTCGGTACTCAGTATTGGCGAGTACTTGACCGAAAGTATTCCTACTTACCGATCAAAAAAGGGTATCAGTGCATCCCTATTTCAAATGTATTAACTTTATATTTTTGGGGTTAGATATACATTCAAATTTGTAAGTTAACACACAAACACACTTACTGACCTCTTGCTGCTGGAAAATGTCTGTATATTTCCCCAGTCCTAGCTTGCTGAAAAGTTCGGGAAGGTCAGAACCTTTGAATGAACTATTTAAGTTACAGCCATTGCTTCCAGTTAGAGAGGAGATACAATCCATGTAGTTACTACTGCTAAGGTAGTGTTCTGCTGTGAATGAGTTAGAAGAATAAAAGGTTACTGCATTTTAATGATGGTTTACCCAACAATAACTTGTGGGCCACATGTGCTGTAGCCTCCAGCTCCTTTGTATAACATGCAGTAAAGGAGTCCCACAGAACCAGTTTATTAGGACACTAGTGCTCAGATGACTATTCGGTAGAGCATTTTACAGTGTTACATAGTTACATACAATCCTATTAAAATATTGTTTGCAGTAAAGAACATAAAATCAGGCATGTGCATTTCTGCATTCAAAATGTTGCCCAGCATATTTGTAGGCTCATGATGTACAGTAATAAAAAAAAAATTCATTCAAGCACATCAGGCTTTGAAGCATGATGCCAAAAAATAGGTGACTAAACAACAATTATTCATAAACCATTTACTCAAAAGGAAAATGTCAGCTTATTATCTTTCGATGTAAAAAAACATGAACATATTTTTTAGGGCAGGACATCAGTTGACAAAAGGTACATCATTCAGAAATGCAAACAAAATAAGTACAAAAAAAACCCCACAGAAGGTGATATTTGCATTTCTTGAACAATGTGGGGGAACATTACATACAGTAGGTGAGTGAGATGGCAGGAAGTTTATTAACCAAACTAGGGTAGAAAGGAAAACAGCCAGGAAATTTTGAAGCAGACAGGTGTGAAATCATATTTTAGGTAGAGGCCAGTCTAATTTGATGAGGATCAGAATTTCAGAGAAGGTTATGCATAAGAACTTTTATTTTCAAGCTGGTTATAAGCAGCAGATGGAGAGATGGGATATCAATAGCCTGTCCCATGGATAAGCCTTACACTATCAACTGAAGAGAAGTGACTTTTCTACAAGTTGTAAGCGATGAGATTAGAATTACAGGTAGTGGTGGTGAGTAGTGTGGTGTTAGATGCACAAAAGCTGGCTATACATGGGTCTGTTTTTTCGAACTGGGTGAATTCCCCCATCCACATGAGTGAGATGGATAGAGGAATCCTCTCTGCTGTGCTTTTGTATTCTGACAGCAAGGACGACATCATAATACACTGGTCAGTGCTGCTGGACTTCGATCCATCTATGGCCAGCTTAAGGTGTAACATTAAATTTAAACTATTGGTTTTTTTTAAATACTGTGGCAGGTTTTGGACAGAGAGGGCAATAGTTAGGGCAGAAAGGTTTATTAGATTGAGCGAAATCTAGCAAATATCTTTGCAGATTAGGGTGGTTGGGCGTACTTTACACAGAGATCAGCAACACATCAATACATTAAAGTCAGTTTATATTACTCAGTTGTTTTTTTATGACCCACACTAATCTGCACACACATTGTATTTGATCACTAAATGAACCTACAAAATAAATTCATAATAAAATACTGTATGGTACTTGTAGGTTTAAATAAGCACTAACCAGATTTATTTTGTTTTCGCTTAGGACTGCCAATCGATGACGAGTAGTCATTATGAGATGAGTCCATGCCATTCCTGTCCCTCCAGTTATCAGAGTCACTGCCATTGCCCAGCTGTTCCCTACTATTTGACCGGGACAGGGACATTGAAGGCGCCTGTAAGAAGCAATGTAGAAAAACAGATTATACAGTTTTCCAACAATCTCTTTTAGAATGGATCACCAATAAGAGAACACTACCATACCATTCCTAGCACAATGAATACCTGGTACTAAACCTCTGAGCTGGAAGTCCATACAGTTTGCATACACGAAATACAGGTAATCAACATTATTTACTTTTGCTTATTAAAAAGTAAAAAGCATTAGTTAGAACAGGAATTGAGACTAAATGTTCCAGACACAGTGTAATAAAAACTAATATTCTATTGGAAGTGAGACAGGCTTAAAACAGATGGAACAATAAGGCTGCAGGCAGTAGGAAATGTCTGGAATTTACTGCTGCCTGCAGCCTTATTGTTCCATCTGTCATCAGAACAGGAAATATGAAATCTTCATAAAAAGCTAAGGGGGGCTCTTCGCAACAGAATACAGGTATTATTTAAAATGGGACACAGTATTTAAAGGCTAATTGAATTTCCAGTTTAAAATCAGCTTCCAGAGCATCAAAGAAAATTATATGCCAAGTCTTACAGATAATTTTCTTTAGAAAGTAGCCACAGCCTGTGTAGAATTACCTGTCCCCTGCCAAAATGCTGTACATAAGGTACCTTGCTTTTTCTCTGCAGAAGGTCCAACATGTCCCTTGCTAAGTGAGAGCTGGAGCTTTCTAATCAGCAAAGCTCATTATTCTTGCTGAATGCTGAGCTATAGCTGTGATCACTCAAGAGACCACTGATTCTACAGAGAGAGCAAGGGCCCTTCAAGCTGCAGGGAGTAGACTTTTCCATTCACCTTTGTTTCCATGCACCTAGAATTTATTTAGCTTTAAAACTTCAGCTGTGCTTTAAAACCCAACAGATTTTAACCCTGTCTTACTCTATCAAAAACTGGAAAAAATGCCCATAGCCAAGATTTAATGCAGCCACCGTCATGACGCAATCAGCACCCAGTCCGGCCAATTATGGTCAGACTGAGAACCCGTCATATCTAGAGCAATGTGTGATCTCTTTAGACACCTCAAAAAACAACTGATCTTGGAGAATAATACATTATCTAGGATGGATTTCCCAAACTAACTGCAATTAGATAAGACTGGCCCAGAAGGGCAATAAAAAAAAAGTGTATGTTATCTATCTATCTATCTATCTATCGATAGATAGATAGATAGATAGATAGATAGATAGATAGATAGATAGATAGATAGATAGATAGATAGATGGATAGATAGATAGATAGATATATAGATTTTTATTTTTTTTTGCCTTTCAGAATCAAAATTTTATATGGGACACTATACTACAAAATACTCTCACAAAATGCGAGCTGCTGAATTGCAAACAAGATTTGTTCATTTGCACACACAAAAAAAATATTTTTCCTAACAAATGTATTCAAAACCATGTTCAAAAATTAATACACCCCAATGAAAGTCTTAGGAGCAAAGCTAAATTTTAGACAACCAAATCCTAACAAGAATTCAACTACAGGTGAGTCTAATTATTCATTAAACATGTATCCAGCAGACAGTTGATGAGTTAAGTTAACACCTCGATGGGAGCGAAAAGGTTGAAAAAGGTTGATGAAAATCACCATGCAAGTTCACTCCAGTTAGCTAAAGAAGTAGAAAGCCAAACTGGGGTGATGGTTTCCCATGACACAATATGGGGTACACTGCAGAAGAATGGCATGCATGGGTGTCGTCCATGAAGGAAGCTCTCCTAAAGCCCATGCACAAAAAAGCCCAATTAGAATTTGCCAGGGCCCATGCTGAAAAAAGAAAAAGACTACTCTGGAGCGATGAGACCAAGATAAATGTTTTTGGAACTGATGGCTTTAAAACTGTATGGTGTCGCAAAGGTGAAGAGCACAAAGAAAAATGCAAGATGCCTACAGTGAAACATGGTGGTGGCAGTGTCCTTCTGTGGGGTTGCATGCTGGTGGTGTGGGGGATCTGCATTTCATTGATGGTATCATGATTTCACAGATGTACTGCTCTATATTGAAAGAGAAGATGCTACCATCACTCCGTAAAAATGAGGAAGGGTTGTAACCCCAAACAATCTTCCTTTATAGTAGACGCCACCTCATTTTGCCTCAAACACAATTACTTCACATTCAACCACGATTTCTACTTACAAACTCAAGGTACAGCCATGGGAGCCAACTTTGCACCCTCATATGCCAACTTGACTATGAGTTTCTGGGAGGACAAACACATATGGCACAACAATCCCTTTGCCGCCCACATCATCTTTTACGGCCGTTACATAGATGACATTATCGTCATCTGGGATGGACCAATATCACACGTAGACCAGTTCGTAACCCATTGCAATTCAAATCCTTTTGGACTGTCCTTCACCTCCACTCACCACAAACATACTCTTGTATTCCTAGATCTCGAATTATACCATGACAATCTCCAAATATTAACAAAAAACCACTTCAAACCTGTATCTGGCAACTCATACCTCCACTTCAACAGCTGCCACCACCCCAAATGGATCCAAAATATACCTAAAGGACAATTCTGTCGTCTCAGACAAAACTGCACCACAGATTCAGATTACAATCTCCAGAGTGACATTCTAATAAAGAAATTCCTAGACAAAGGTTACCCACACAAGCTAGTAGATGAGGCCAACTCCTTCTACCACAAGGGTAGACCCCAAACACACAATAACACACAGCCTCCCAACCAGGTCAGATTTATAACCAAATTCCACAACAACTTTCACAAAATGGAGTCTATCATCAATAGACATTGGCCGATACTACTACAGGATCCACATTTAATAGACATCTTAGATAAAAAAACAAAATACACCTACCGCAAAGCCATCAACCTTAAAAACAAGATTGCCCCCAGCAAATACAACCCACCCACCAACACACTCAACACAATCTGCCTCATACCCATTGTCGGCATGTATAGATGCAACAAAGCGCTATGCAAAACTTGCCAATTCGTTAAACACGGACAAAAAAACTTCACCACAAAAGGAAAAACCTATTCATTCAAAGAATTTTACAACTGCTCCACTGATCATGTGATCTATTGTATATCCTGCCCTTGCGGCCTCCTATATGTGGGACGAACCATCAGACCCCTCCGCGCCAGGTTTGGCGAGCACAGACGTCTTATTGAAGATGGTAAAGACAAACATAGCGTCCCCCGCCACTTCCTTGAATATCACCAAAAATCCACTTATGGCCTACAAGTATGGGTCTTAGAATCCATACACAACAATCTCTCTGAGTCTGATCGTTTCAAAAAACTCTGTTCACAAGAAACTTATTGGATATTTACATTAGATACATTGTCCCCTGGCGGACTCAACGAGGAATTAGACATTAACACTATACTATAAACACTACAATCTCCCATTCACAGCCACTCAACACTCACAATGATACTTCCCCCCCCCCCCCTTTCTTTATAAAATTATTATTATTTTTTTTTTTAATCGAATTTTTTATCGAATTTTTTTTTTTTTTTTTTTTAATCCAATTTTTAGTTTATTATTTATAACCTTTTGTTCATTATTTATATTTTATTCTATTTTTTACAATTTTTTACAATGTAATTTACTTTTTATAATGTCATCTGCATGTATTATTACCAATATGTTTATCATCTTGCAATCATGCTGTATCATCTTGCAATCATGCTGTATTACCACAAAATATCTGCTCACTACTGTTACATAATTGATGTGCCAGTGCTGCAAGGTGAACATTTTACCCCACTAATCTCCCAGAATATAATTTTTTTTTTTTTTTTTTTTCTTCCGTTTTCTTATTTATTACATCCTCTCTTTTTTCCATTTGGTTTCCTTTTACCCCCCAGTTAACATCCATGACTTTACACTATTCACCTGACAGCAATGGTCAATCACTGGTTAATTGGTTAATTGATCAATTAGACTCACGTTCCCTATATATTCACCCCTGTTCATCCACTTCCCCCTGCTTGAAAAAGGAGTGCACTTCCACCTTCCACAACCAGTGCATGCTCCGAAACGCGTCACAGTGCACCCTGGGATCTGACGTCATCACGGCCACGCCGCCGCTACGTTCCAGCGTGCGTTCCATCCGGCTTTGAGGGAGGACGTGCATGAAGGCTTGCCTCACCGCTGTTCCCCCTCCAGCCACCACGCTGTTCCAGCCGAGAGCTGACCTCCCCACATCGCAGAGAGATGACGGCTCTTCACCCGGGTTACCACCCCACCGTTAACTATTGTTAACCACGGTTTTTATGCTCATGATTACTTCACACATGTGAGTGTTTCTACATTTAGACTTGAATTAAAAGACTAATTGCACTTAGAGGCGCTTCTCTCCTTTTTCTCATCTACAGAAGTTGCTACAGCTTATTTGGAAGCCTTGCCCTCAGTGCCACACGGAATCCTACGCTCTTCATACAGTAGCCACTAATACCACCATCACCCATACTACCATTTCCCAGGACTTTGCAGTGTTTGCGCTGTTACAACCCTTCCTCATTTTTTCTGAATCATTTTGTGCTCATGTAGCAGTACCAGCAGCATCCACTCACTTAGTCCTCCACATGTACATGCCTGTGCATAGGTTGGCAAACATATGTGTGTTTAATGTGCATATATGTGTACATACATGTATACCTAGACATTTATTTGTAGTATTTAGTTATTTGGTCGTTTTCTGTAATTTGACCATCATCATTATGATTTAATATTTTTTAACTCATTGTATTACCAACACTATTTTACTCATTCACTACTCCATAACTAATTGTCAATTAACCACTCTCTCCTTTCCCTTTTTTTTTTTTTTTTTTTCTCTCAAACAATTTTGATACAATCTATTTTTGACACAATTCAATCATTTTTCAATTATTATATATATATATATTTTTTTTTTTATTTATTTTTTTTTCCTTCCCCTCTCTCATACACCACTGAATACTTATCCATCCATTCACCTTCATCATGGAGCTACTCCATGATATTGAGGCAATCAGATACGATATCCTAGACAATTTCTTTACCCTCTTTCCATCTGATTTATTTTCTGATCTTGTCATATTACCAAGGAAGACACGTTATCTCTTTGGGGGCAAATTTAAAAAATTAGAAAGACTCATTTCCATCGCCAACCACCAATGGTGGGACAAATTCTTCCTCAATCAATATCTTACATACAAGATTACCCCTAGAGGCCTGAGAATCTTAAAGGCCTGCCCCTTCTTGGATCCTACAAACCACAAAAATTGGCAAAATCTCTCTGAATTTTGTACCACCAAGTGGATAGAAGTCATCATCTCCCAAAGAGAGAACAAATTCCAACAGCATACACATCACATCCAAATCATGTTACAAGAATTCCTAGACAGCGGACACAAATTACCCACACAGTGGCTAAAAACTCTAAAAAAGAACACCAAACATCAAGAGAACCTCATAGTATCAAACAAAATTGCCAAATTTAAAAGAGATCTAGATGACTATAACCACAATAGAGTTTTCACTTGGAAAAATCACAGCATCCCCGCCCTCATGGATTTAGTCCTCCCCCGCACATCTAGAACACCACAACAACATACCACACCACGACAACCCATCCCCCCTCTCATTCAAACACGATTCACCAAATCATATCCCACACAACACACCAATCACTTCAACCACAAAAGCTTGCACAATAAAGACACACCCAAGTCTCGCCCCAACACTAAAACACCTCCCAATAACACTTCCACAAACCAACAACAAAAAAACCCTATAAATATACCTCAGACCATCACCACCCCTATACCCATAACTGGTGACACCACACCTAATGGCACTCAGATTCCCATCACCCACACAAACACCCCTCAACCCCTATCCCCATCCACCGATGCCCATACTGTCATCACCCTTGGCCTTCCGATTTCGAACAATCATCTTAACCCCACTCTCATTTCTGCTCACCACTCCCCCACCAACACCTCACCGTCTTTTTTAGGTCAAAATCCCCCCCACGGAAAAAGAAAACACACAGAGGCTGTAGGGGGGACGAAATAAACACCGCAACACACACCAAACACAAACACCGCAAACTGTAAAAATCTTCAACTTATCCAACCATCAACTATCACAAACTGAAATCTCTCTGCTCAATCACGGTCTAAACTTTGCCCCAACTTATTCACACTATTCAAAGACCTGAATAAATTTATACGCAATCTCACCTTAAAAAGATTCTTTCACATTCAATCCAAAAAAACTCAGCCTACAGCCATTTCACCTGATACAGACAATATCAACCCCTCAACCCCATCTGACTCAGACGCCTTAGACATATTAGAACAATTATTTGCTGAGTCTCACCCTGATGATGGCCCACCTTTAGATTTTACACTCACTTCACAACTTTTATACCCCCCACCTGTGGCCCACACTACGCTCAGACCCAAATCAGTATTCAATCCCACACATTCTAAGGGCCCCTACCTGGAAAGTTTTTATAGAGTAGTCTACTCGGAATTCATCAAATTGTGCAATCCCAACCAGCACCATTCCGCCTCTAATCTACCAAACACTGTAAAAAAATCCATTACCACTTTATCAAACAATAAGGACATTATTATCAAGCCCGCCGATAAAGGCGGCGGCATTGTACTTCTTAATACCACTGACTACATAGACGAAGCCCTCAGACTCCTCTCAGACACATCCACGTATACCAAATTAACTAAAGACCCACTACCCGAATTCAAACAGGACGCACTACTACTAACGAACACAGCCTTACTTGATGGTGTCATCACCAAGCAGGAAGCCTCTTTTCTATCTAAAGACTTCTACAACACCCCGTATTTTTACTTTCTCCCCAAAGTACACAAAAATCCAAATAATCCCCCAGGAAGACCAATCATAGCGGCCACAGGGAGCATTACCAGCGGTTTCTCCCAATATATCGACCACTTCCTACAACCCCTTGCACAGGCTCAACACTCATATATCCGGGACAGCGGACACTTGCTAGAATTACTCCAAACATACTCCTGGGAACCCGACTATTGTTGGGTCTCGTTAGATGTCTGCTCCCTATACACCTCGACACCCCATGATGTAGGCATCACCGCCATCCAGCATTATCTATCCTTGGATCCATCACTCAACCCCAAACAATCTTCCTTTATAGTAGACGCCACCTCATTTTGCCTCAAACACAATTACTTCACATTCAACCACGATTTCTACTTACAAACTCAAGGTACAGCCATGGGAGCCAACTTTGCACCCTCATATGCCAACTTGACTATGAGTTTCTGGGAGGACAAACACATATGGCACAACAATCCCTTTGCCGCCCACATCATCTTTTACGGCCGTTACATAGATGACATTATCGTCATCTGGGATGGACCAATATCACACGTAGACCAGTTCGTAACCCATTGCAATTCAAATCCTTTTGGACTGTCCTTCACCTCCACTCACCACAAACATACTCTTGTATTCCTAGATCTCGAATTATACCATGACAATCTCCAAATATTAACAAAAAACCACTTCAAACCCGTATCTGGCAACTCATACCTCCACTTCAACAGCTGCCACCACCCCAAATGGATCCAAAATATACCTAAAGGACAATTCTGTCGTCTCAGACAAAACTGCACCACAGATTCAGATTACAATCTCCAGAGTGACATTCTAATAAAGAAATTCCTAGACAAAGGTTACCCACACAAGCTAGTAGATGAGGCCAACTCCTTCTACCACAAGGGTAGACCCCAAACACACAATAACACACAGCCTCCCAACCAGGTCAGATTTATAACCAAATTCCACAACAACTTTCACAAAATGGAGTCTATCATCAATAGACATTGGCCGATACTACTACAGGATCCACATTTAATAGACATCTTAGATAAAAAAACAAAATACACCTACCGCAAAGCCATCAACCTTAAAAACAAGATTGCCCCCAGCAAATACAACCCACCCACCAACACACTCAACACAATCTGCCTCATACCCATTGTCGGCATGTATAGATGCAACAAAGCGCTATGCAAAACTTGCCAATTCGTTAAACACGGACAAAAAAACTTCACCACAAAAGGAAAAACCTATTCATTCAAAGAATTTTACAACTGCTCCACTGATCATGTGATCTATTGTATATCCTGCCCTTGCGGCCTCCTATATGTGGGACGAACCATCAGACCCCTCCGCGCCAGGTTTGGCGAGCACAGACGTCTTATTGAAGATGGTAAAGACAAACATAGCGTCCCCCGCCACTTCCTTGAATATCACCAAAAATCCATTGATGGCCTACAAGTATGGGTCTTAGAATCCATACACAACAATCTCTCTGAGTCTGATCGTTTCAAAAAACTCTGTTCACAAGAAACTTATTGGATATTTACATTAGATACATTGTCCCCAGGCGGACTCAACGAGGAACTAGACATTAACACTATACTATAAACACTACAATCTCCCATTCACAGCCACTCAACACTCAAAATGATACTTCCCCCCCCCCCCTTTCTTTATAAAATTATTATTATTATTTTTTATTTTTTTTTTTTTAATCAAATTTTTTAATCAAATTTTTTATCGAATTTTTTTTTTTTTTTTTTTTTTTAATCCAATTTTTAGTTTATTATTTATAACCTTTTGTTCATTATTTATATTTTATTCTATTTTTTACAATTTTTTACAATGTAATTTACTTTTTATAATGTCATCTGCATGTATTATTACCAATATGTTTATCATCTTGCAATCATGCTGTATCATCTTGCAAGCATGCTGTATTACCACTAAATATCTGCTCACTACTGTTACATAATTGATGTGCCAGTGCTGCAAGGTGAACATTTTACCCCACTAATCTCCCAGAACATAATTTTTTTTTTTTCTTTTTTTTTTTTTTTTTTTTTTTCTCTTTCGTCTTCCGTTTTCTTATTTATTACATCCTCTCTTTTTTCCATTTGGTTTCCTTTTACCCCCCAGTTAACATCCATGACTTTACACTATTCACCTGACAGCAATGGTCAATCACTGGTTAATTGGTTAATTGATCAATTAGACTCACGTTCCCTATATATTCACCCCTGTTCATCCACTTCCCCCTGCTTGAAAAAGGAGTGCACTTCCGCCTTCCACGGCCAGTGCATGCTCCGAAACGCGTTGCAGTGCACCCTGGGATCTGACGTCATCACGGCCACGCCGCCGCTATGTTCCAGCGTGCGTTCCATCCGGCTTTGAGGGAGGACGTGCATGAAGGCTGGCCTCACCGCTGTTCCCCCTCCAGCCACCACGCTGTTCCAGCCGAGAGCTGACCTCCCCACATCGCAGAGAGATGACGGCTCTTCACCCGGGTTACCACCCCACCGTTAACTATTGTTAACCACGGTTTTTATGCTCATGATTACTTCACACACGTGAGTGTTTCTACATTTAGACTTGAATTAAAAGACTTATTGCACTTAGAGGCGCTTCTCTCCTTTTTCTTACCATCACTCCGTACCCTTGGTTGTCGTGCACTTTTCCCACATGACAATGATCCAAAAACACACATCTAAAGACACTGCTGCATTTCTGAAGAACAGGGTAAAAGTGATTCAGTGGCCAAGTATGTCTCTTGATCTGAACCCAACTGAACACCTATGGGGAATTCTGAAGAGACAAGCTGAGCATCACTCTCTATCCAGCATCCAGGCTCTAAAAGAGGTTGTTCTTGAAGAATAGAAAAAGATAGATGTTGCAATATGTCGCCAACTTGTTCATTCCATGCCTAGATGACTGTAAGGTGCTGTCCTTACAAATCACGAAGGTCATACAAAATACTTGATGTAGTAGTTTTTGTTGTGGGGTGTATTCATTTTTACATCTACTAATTTGAGTAAAATTGAAGATTCTGTAATCTAATTTATATTATTAACCTTACTTTCATGTAAACAGCTAAACAAATGTTCTATAAAACTCAATTTTGTTAACATTTTGGAAATTGTTCTTGTGTTCATCGAGACATTGATTAAAATCTTACTTTTCAAAAAGGGGTGTACTCATTTATATCCTGAGCACTGTGTGTATGTGTAATTAATAAATTATCATATAAACATACTGTATTACAACAAAGCTGTAATAAGGTATATTTTATCACACAAAGAACATAACACAATAAAAGATGCAATTGGAAAGAGCCGATTGGCTGAAATCTTCTTCCAAACTCGTGCGGTGTCCAATCATGCACACTCCTCGAACCCAGAAGAAAGGTCCAACATACAGGAACATGATTGTGCCTGAGACCGTAGCCCTTTATATTGATTACTGGTCAGACTGCTACCTCTTCAGTCTATTGGTCATTGCCTAGCAGGTTCCACTATAGTGTGTTCTATCAGTATTTAAGGCTGGGCGCTCTTGTATACCGATTTATGGCTGTATATAATTTTGTGTGTTTTTGTATTCCAGGAGCCCTTGGTGTGTAGGTGGATTAGGTGTCCATCTAGCGGGTGCTGGAGGGTCAGGAAAGTCAGTGGGCTGGCGATTCACCCTCAGCTCCTCTCTCTCCTTCTGGGAGGAGGGTGATAGGGCGGGTGGGTTTTCCAAATGAGGGGTGCTTTGTGGGTTCAGCGGGGTTGGTGGGTGGTTGGAAGTGGGGAGGGTGGGGGGTGGATGAGGTTGGTTCTAGGGGGGTTTTACCATCGGGGTTGTCTAGACCCATTGGACACTTGTGCTATCCTTAGTGTTTCACATGAAGGGCCCCCCTTGTTCCCGGAGGTAGGGGTCCTTGTGATGTTGGATTTGTATGCCATATCTCCTATGCTATATATTGTGTTTGTTGAATAATAAACTATTTTGAGATTAGCTTATAGGTGTGCAGCCTTTTTTCTTTGTTTTTTGTTGTCTACGGTTAAAACCAGCACTCCCAAACTACAGGTAAAGGGTCTTTAAAGATTGCCGTTTAGCGCTAATTAATGCTTTGTAAAGCCTACCGATGATTCCTGGACATGTGTCCCAGAAGTCAAGATTCCACAATATGCTTGTGCTTAGGGTCACAAAGCTGACTGCTAGTGTTAATGCTTGATTGAAATGGGATACCTCATATGTCGTACTCATGGTTGGCTTGTATGATACATGATTTGCACGTCTTAGTTCTTTTATGGTCTCTGCAGGCATGGATTTGGAGAATCCCAGTCCACTCCAAGTGTTTGTTGGAGTTCTGACTTCTGTTACTACAGGTTTCTTCAGCATTGCTGTGGCAGGGAAGGAGAAAAAAGAAAAAAATATTGTTTTAACTGTGCTTAGTATAAAAAGAGGCATCATGACAGCAGAAGCCATCTTCCTGCAGCTGTCATAACACAATGTAGTCAATAAAAAAAAAAAAACGTTAAAACATCTTTGTACCATTTGTATAATACCTAAAAATGCACTTTTAACAGTTCTGTCCAATTATCTTAAAACAAAGGTATGAACAATAAAGATAAGCGCAATTATTAAAATAGTGTACCAAAATGCCTCATATGGCTTTAAACAAAGTAAAAATTATTTAGGTAGGCAAATTAGAATTACTGTCGTGGTGACAGGCACATATCAAAACTGCTAAATTCAGTCTGAACATCTAGGTTTAAATGATTTCTGTTTATTAAAGGGTTTAGCTCACTGTTGTATATTTTAAATAATTTCTAAAGACACCATGCATTCTACGCCATAAAAATACTATCTTTCAAAATCATTACATTTAAATAGATTAATATTTCTATCACTTGCATACATGTTTTTCTCTGCTTACCTTTCGTTGCCAACAACTTCTTTTGTTCATAATCATAGGCCTTAAAAGAAAGAATTGCGTTAAAGTGCATATATATCTACTTGAATGGACGATAATCTATAGAGTTTAAAAACTATGCTGATTTGCAATGAAACAAATACCAGTAACTCAGCATGGTCTGTTTATGCTACACAATGTTGTGTTATTGTACCCATGTGCAATATCTCTACGTAGATCTACACTGTGTTTGTAGAAGATCAATATACATTACATTACTGCGCAAAGTACTCAGATCAATACTTAAAAGTTCATTAAACCAGCTTTATATTTCCTCATGGGGGAAATCAGGTGCAAAACAACAAACAGTTGAATCTGCAAAAGATATTTATTTAAATACCGATTCCCTGGTTAAGTCATACCTAAACAGATTTTTTATGAAAAGCTCTCTTTCCTCTAACCAGTCTTACATGTTTTCATAGAGATGGGACAGCCACAGGAATTTTTCAGGAATAACATTCACTCAAACATCACTTTTAAATGCTCACCATGGTGGTGGTTAGGGCACTTTTCTCAAATCTGCCTGGGTACTTTGTTATGCCTCACTAATGCTTGTAGACTTTATATAAATTCTATCACCTACATTAGGGGTCTCCAAACTTTAGAAACAAAGGGTCCGTTTACTGCCCTTCAAACTTTGGGGGGGGGGGGCAGTGGGAGCAGAATTTGCCCTAGCATCAGTGGGGGTAAGCAATGCTATTGGCTTGGTGGTTAATGGGAGTGAAACCATTAACCATTGGTGTCAGTGGGAGGTATAGAGCCCCATCATTGCGGTCAGTGGAAAAATGGTGCCTCATAATTGGTGTCAGTGGGAGAATTAGTTCCCCATCTCTGGTTGAATGAATAGCAGCCCATCTTTGGTGTCAGTGGAAGGAATAGTGTCCCATCATTGGTGTCAGTAGAAGGAATAGTGCCACAAAGGCAAGCAAAGGGCCACATCCAGCCTGCAGGCCAACGTTTTGAGAGCCCTGACCTACATGAATAAGTTGCTACAACCTAATATCTTTTACCTGTTTCCTTCCCACAATTCCTCCCTTCACTGTATTCAACTCTCTTGCCTTATAAAACTTGATCTACAATTCACAGTGAAGTTGCCCACAGAATAAAGGCAGCAATGGGGCAGTAACAAAAGAAAAAATCTTTTTCCCCAAAGCACACATACATGCTTTTATCCAATGGCCATATCTGACACACTCAAGCTCTTAGCTTGCGTTCACATATACTGAATCAGAAAATGGCCTATCACCTGTAAGTTTCCAGCTAATGAAGCTTTTCCTTTGAAGCAAGTAGAGTCATCTGCTGCTTGGCACAACTGTCACCCACAAAAGAAGAAACGGTGCCCATCTAAGGTTTAAGTAACTCAGTTTGTCATAAACATAACTGCATGAACTGATTTTAGCTTGATTGGTTATGATTTTCATTTCTACATATACTCGTAAACCTTCAAAGTCATCTCAGGAATAAAAGTTTAGAGTTGTTTGGCTCATCACGATGGTTTTCCTCAGTTATGCCAAGGATGATCTCCAGCTCTCCTTCTCCCTATGACTAAACATGTACAGGTGGGCAAGTCTTAACAAAAAAAAAAAAATCTCTAGGTGGCTGGATCATGCCCACAAGGTCAACCATAATCGGATATCTTTGGAAAGCAGTAAGCTGCCCATAGGTATCAGTGAAGAGCTAGATGTGCATGCACGATTTGACTGCCTTCTATCTTTTAGGTCAGTCACTCCAATAAACAAAGAGTCACAGGGGTGTCAATGTTTAGCGCAATGGAAACAGAAACAAATGGCACTGTGTGCAGACAGACTTGATGCCAGGGACAACAGCAGAAGTAATCTAAGGATTTCTACTCTGCTTAACAACTTTGTACTTTGAGAACACTAATTTGAGGCCATCATTAGCTGCTCCATAGACACTGAATCATCACCCAATCTGGTAAAAATATGCCAGACCAGGAGACTGTCATTTAACATCTATGGGTATCTATAGAAATATACACATTTATCCTCTAGTGCTAGTGATGGAGGTAAACAGGTGTTTACTGGCTTACTTCATTTAGAATTGTGGTTAAGGGATGTTAAAAACTGGCAGCTGAGCCGGAAAGGTGACTACTATCTGAAAATATTTTATTGAAAACCTATGACTGTCTAAATACTTTCAATGCTGGAAATGTTAAAGACCCCAGGGGAGTGTATCTTTTCTGTGATGGTGCTCATTTCTGGTATTTCTCTTTCCACAACCAATAGTTTGGCAATTTGGGGGGTTTTTTTATCGCTATTTTGTCAAAGAACCCTACTAGTTTTGAGATGAGGTATGGAAGCCGTAGGAGATCAATGACAAAGATAATTACCTGCATATTTGTAAAGGAAGACTGTGAATTAAGCCGTACCCTCTCTGAGTTCTGCTGAGCAGCTCGTTCGGCGGCTCGCTCACTTCCAGGAGCCTTCTTGTCTGTCAGTGGGCCATCTGCTGAACTCATCTCTGAATCTGAAAGTAACCTTTCACTACTACTGTAAAAAAGCAAAAGGATAAAAAAAATTATATTAAACAAATCTGAGTTAAATTTTATTTATGCATGTTCATGCCCCTTTTATTGAGCCAATGCCTATGACCACTGTTATTCTATACATCATAAAACACCTTATTCCATATTTTCTCTCAAAAGGCTATTAACGAATTAGGAGAGAATATTGCAACAGGACTGCTTCTGGTAACAGTAGTTCTTGAATGTCATGTATCTACTTTATTTAGACCCACTTGAAATATATCAAACCGGTTTATTCCAGAGAACAAGCATAATGGGGAAAATAAAATATACAAAAGCAGCCAAATTGGCAAATGTCTATAAAATAAACCAAAGTACCTAAATAGCAAAATAAACCAAAGTAGTTAATTAGCAATCATCTTTTGATCTGACAACAGTAAAGTGCAATCTGGCTGATCTCTTTGTAAATCATAAACTTCTTCATCACCGTACATATAAAAAAAACTAGAACAAGCCTATTCCAGCCAGAACTTACTGTAGATGTGAGTTCTTAGTGCCTTGTAGTAATTCCACTGTCTGCCTCTTAGCACAGGGTGCTTTGACTGAACTCAGCATCTGTTTGAGATCATTGGTATTCGCAGAGTGAGATGGACTTCTTGGCATCCCTACTTCCACAAAGGCATCGTTACCACCTACCGAATACAAAAAATAAAAAGCTGAAAAAAGGATATGCAGAACACAAAACTGGAATGGTAGATGAGGATCAGGCAGTGTGAACAGTCATGATAAGGTCCCTCATACTTTTCATTTTTTTTGTTTCAAAAAGGATCCAGCAGATTTTAATCATCCAAAATTTATTGTAACCAGTCCTTGGATAAACACAAGTGCTAATGCTATACTACCAAATGCTTGTTACATCCATAGACACAAAATAATATTCAGAAAGGATAGGCTAATATGGCTATCTCCTTATGCTGCTTTAGACTATAACAGGACAAAATGAGAGTTGGTTAACATTTTTTTTCAGGTGGCCATTTTTTTTTTGAGACAGCATTTAAATTGGTCTGTGATCTTCTTAGCACAGTGTCAGATTTTTTGTATATCAATCTGTTCTCGGTCAGCAGTGGGCAATATGCAACCACAGACACTTTGATAAATGAGGCCCATTATCAGAAGAAATGAGCACATACAGACTTGGAAACACCACAACAAAGAAAGAACATCTATAACACACCTTCTGAGTCTGACTTTGTGTTTGTTTGGACAGGTGAGCTGCAGTTGTTCGATGGCCTGGCTGTCTCAGGTAGGTGTGCGTTAATTACTTTGTCTCCCAGAGATGATGTAGATATTGAGCCATATTTCATGTTTGAAGACTGCAACAGTAAAAACATGCCAGGATAATTTTAATGTGAATGTCAAACATGTACTACAAAAGCAGAATATACTGTTACTGCACCAACAACTAACAATGTGAAAAAATTATTGACCAAGGAAATGTTTACAGAACATTAGAATATCATGAGAACGATATACAGCACTGAGCAAACCTTGCACAGTGCTGAGAAAACCTTTTGGCGCTATATAAATACTGTATAATAATAATAATATACACATAAATCCAGAAGGGTTACATGGTTTTCAAGCAATGGAAAGTACAGGTGATGACCTTTGCAGCCAACGAGAAACATCACTTTTTTTTTTATGTTATGAAGATTTTTGGTGAAAAAGGCAGGACAAATACAAGGAATTCAGCAAAGATGGAATCAAAATGTCCTGTGTAAGAACAACCCATTCTACAGCGATCAAACACATGCAAAAAACAGAGTATATGCAAATGGTGGGCCTGTTTAGATCACTTGGAGTGTTTAAGAGTAAGAAAAAGAACTTCTGACCAACTAGCAACTTCTATTTGTTTGTTATTGTACTTATTGTTACTGACTTTTACAATTAGGCAAAGACCTACTTTCACATGACCATTTAACGCTGATGCGACTTTCTTGCATTCAGAGTGCATGCCGTTCATATGTACATCAACTGGTGTTAGCCCAGGAGGAGGAGATGGTGTATTTTGGCCATAGTTTGGCACTCCAGACAGCAGAAAGCTAGTCAATGTAGCTTGTGCAGCAGATGGCATCATCATATGTGGTATTGCAGAAAACCCTAAAAAAAAAAAATATATATATATATATATATACCACTAGTTTAATTAAGAGAAATCAGTGTCAATCTGTAGTGCTAGTCATCTCCATGTAGAAATCTCAGCATCTACTCCACTGGCTGCAATTAAGCAGCTACTGAACAAGCTGCTGTGTAATGAAGACACTTAATAGGCTGGAAATATACACTATATTGCCAAAAGTATTGGGGCACCCCTCTAAATCATTGGATTCAGCTGTTCCAATCACCTTCACGGTCACAGGTTCATACAATCAAGCACCTAGGCATGCAGACTCCTCCTAAAAACATTTGAAAAAGAATGGGTCACTCTCAGGAACTAAGTGAATCCAAGCGTGGTACTGTGACAGGTTGCCACCTGTGCAATAAGTCCATCTGTGGAATTTCCTGGCTACTACATATCCCACAGTTAACTGTTAGTGGTATTATAATAAAGTGGAATCAACTGGGAACAGCAACTTAGCCACAAAGTGGTAGGCCACATAAAATAACAGAGCGTGACTAGCGCGTGCTGAAGTGCACAGTGTGTAGAAGTCGCCAACTCTCTGCAGAGTCAATAGCTAAAGACCTCCAAACTTCATGTGGCCTTCAGATTACCACAACAGAGTCTATGCACAACAGTGCATAGACAGCTTCATGGAATGGGTTTCCATGGCCGCGCAGTTACATTCAAGCCTTATATCACCAAGTGCAATGCAAAGTGTCGGATGCAGTGGTGTAAAGCACACCACCACTGGACTATAGAGCAGTGGAGGCATGGTCTCTGGAGTGGTGAATCACACTTCTCTGTCTGGCAATCCGATGGACATGTCTGGGTTTGGTGGTTGCCAGGAGAATGGTACTTGCCTGACTGCATTGTGTCAAGTGTAAAGTTTGATGGAGGGGGGATTATAGTGTGGGGTTGGGCTTGGCATCTTAGTTCCAGTGAGGGGGGAACTCTTAAGGTGTCAACATACCAAGACATTTTGGACATTTTCATGCTCCCAACTTTGTGGGAACAGTTCGGGATGGCCCCTTCCTGTTCCAACATGACTGCGCACCAGTGCACAAAGCAAGGTCCATAAAGACATGGATGAGTGAGTTTGGGGTGGAGAAACACAGAGCACAGAGTCCTGACCTCAACCCAATAGGACACCTTTGGGATAAATTAGAACGGAGAATGTGATCCAGGCCTTCTCGTCTGACATCAGTGCCTGACCTCACAAATGCACTTCTGGAAGAATGGTCAAACCTTCCCATAGGCAAACTCCTAAACCTTGTGGACAGCCTTCCCAGAAGAGTTGAAGCTGTTAGAGCCACAAAGGGTGGGCCAACTCAATATTGAACCCTATGGATTAAGACCGAGTTGCTATTAAAGTTCATGTGCGTGTAAAGGCAGGCGTCCCAATACTTTTGGCAAAATAGTGTATGTTAATATTCATTTGTACCAACAAGATTTCACGTCATTTCATTATACAGGTAATTATCTAGCTGGTCCTTGCTGGGCATTACAGACAGTCTTTATTTAGACACTTGTTAGACCCACGTGCACAGGTATGTTTACACATAACCCATTGAATACATATTTTGTGTTTTAAAAAGTAGTCAGTACACCCAGCAATTCTTTTACCTGCATTTGTGGTTGTCTGGCCATAGATGTATTTCTACATACTTGGTGGACATACCCTACTTTTTCAAAGGTTGTGGTTGGAAGTATATGGAAATCTATGTACTCTTTTTCCACAACCTGGTATTATGAACCAATCTGAATCACTACTGAATAGAAACCCCCTTGGTATTTCAAAGTACCAATTTAAACTCATGACTAACAGTTGTGACACAAACAATTGTTAATGCATGGCTCTCAATGTGCCTATATATGTCAGAGATTAAATCCAAAGTACTATAGACATTACTTAAAGAGAAAATAACAGCTGAACTGCAAGGCTCTATGCCCAAGTTCCATTAGGTGTGGGAACCATGTGTTAATCACTATTTACCTGGTGACTTTTGATTGCTGTCGTCCTGAACTTTGTTTTGTGCTACTAATGGTTATTCCTATACATACAGGAACAGCTGAATTTCTCCTTGACCAAATCCTCCTCCCCCCTTGTTTTTTTCTACATACTCTACCTAATCCCTTCTCTATCCTCTCTACATTCTTCTTTCTTCTCCCTCTATAACCTTTTCTCCCCAAGTCTCTCTTTTCTGTTAACTTTTGGTTTTCTCTTTCACTACAGTTGTGCCTCACAAACTAATATTATTGTTTGTTCATCTGTGTATCATTAGACAATCATGTGATTATATTGTCCAATTGTCTTTTTGCAATACTTGACTATGCAACCTTTGCATGGTCTCCTATTTGAAGATTTTCTAATATAAGGCTGAGCAAAAAGAAAGCTGACAATTCAGCTGATCTGTACATGATTATTTCTCCTATGAGAAAATAACTTTCTGGTTTTGGAGCCATTAAGAAGTTTTTCCATTCTGAAAAGAAATAAAATATAAAAGCCACTTCAAATGATCCCCATGGATCAAAAATACAGGATGAGAAAGGCAGAAAAATATTAACTTGATAACCAAGTAATTTTGGTCTAGAAAACGTAATACAATTTGATTAGCATGACCAACTCTGTATCTCATCTTACAGCACGTTATATTATTAACCCCCATGTTTTTGATCCAGAAAGAAATCAGGCATACGGTAAACTTCTTCAGTTTATGGCTAAAAGCCTTATCTTTGTAAGAACAGCCCCTTCTAAACTGTATAAAAAGTACCCTTCTATCCGGATTTATGGAAACCTGGATTTCAGTCTTCTTGGCAACACAGGACCAACTTTCATTCTAAAGACAATAATGGCCAGAAAAAAAATTCCCTGTGTGGATTAGAACTGCAACCAATAATTACATCCAAAGCTGTACAGGCATATCTAAATGGAAAGTTTAGTGGAGGAATTTGTGTGAAACAGAAAAAAAAGAAACAGATCAAACATTGTTCAGTTTATTTTGCAGTGGATTTGTAGACTATGGAAAAGAAGACTTAAAAATGAAAAAGTTTCACTTAGGTATGATATAATTTTCCAGTTTTGCTTCTAATTATGTCATTTGTTTAATGGTTTTGGATTTCATGGATTTATGATAGACCAATGATCATATGATTTAGGAAAAATCCTGGGGAGTTTTTTTTTCATTGCAGGATCTTCTTAGCAGGCATATGAGCGCCAAGCACTTGGGCCTTTGACTTCGAGGAGGCCAGATAAAGGAAAGTTTTTTAATTTTTGTTTTTGTTTTCTTTTTATGAGAGTGTCATATCAAAGCTGCTAGAAGTCACAAATATATCTGGAAAGAAAACTTGAAAAACTGGTTTGCCAGAGGATGAGATTTGAGCTACTTTTTGGTTTTCTTTGGTTATACTGCCACAGCTGATATGTTGGGTGATACTATAGCATATGTGAATAAGTACAAGTCCTCAGAATTTAAGAAAAACTGGATGTGCTAGTGCAAATAATCAGAAGCTTCCTTTGATATTTTTCCCCCCTTTACCAACAAAATGAGAGCTGGAATTAAGATGGCATGCTTGATTTCTAAGTAACCTGCAGCATCAGAATGTTTCTTTTAGATGAAAGCATAAAGTAATCAAGAAGCCAGTCTAAGGTTCATATTACCTGGAGCACTGGAGGCATTGGCTAGGGAAGCTGCCCAAAGTGTCGGACTAGTTGCCGCAGAACTGGGGCTGTGCAGCGGGCTGACAGTACTATTGAGGGCATTCAGCAGAGTATTCTGTGCTGTTGTGGAATTCACTGACAGAGCATTTGGGCCCAAAAGACCTGTGGGGGAATGTACACAGCTTTAAATGCAAGGACACAACCTTTTAATTGTACAGTAACAATTCTCATAAAATGCAGTGAAGAATGACACCAATGATCCAACAATAAATGCTATATTTGTACTGTATAGTTTCAGTTTCAAGGCCTTCATATATTCTTCTTTGGACCTGCAAGGGGTCACAAGCTATTCTATATGACACTGTGGAACATTAAAGCTTTCACAGCCCAATTGATTAACACCCATCCCTTTGAGAGCAAGCAGCCAACACTCCACTGACAATTAGGCTGGTTCCCAATCACATGGCTACTATGTCTGCTCTGATATAGTGAACACATGCAGGCTGAAGGTTTCATATAAAAATAAAATAAACCTTTAGCCTGCAAATAAATACTGCCACCACCAACCTGCCAGTGCAACTGTTATTATCAGTTGCACCATTAAAAAGAAATCAAATCATGTTGTACGTACAAATGCCCCCACTGGCTATGCCTGGTCCTCAAAGCGCCCACCAGCGCATCTACACATATGCCATGAAAATGCCATGTACGCGCAAAGACAGGGAGGTTTTCCAGCTTCCCTATTAGTGGTCTTTGTACATGCGTGGCAAAGCCCACGCATGCACAGAAACTGGGTGCTCCGGCAAATGTACCGATGTGCCACAGGGCTCTCGCGGTTAGGCAAGACGAGCAGAAGTGCTTAAGTCGATAACAAAAAAATGTCCATTGCTAAGAGAGGGAATGGAGAGCAGGAAAGGGAGGACAATCTCAAAGTTAGGGTAAAGGTCCGTATTAGAAAAAATGAGGAAGGGTTGTAGCAGCGCAAACACTGCAAATTCCTGGGAAATGGTAGTATGAGGTGATGGTGGTATCAGTGGCCACTGCATGAAGAGCGCAGGACTCCGTGTGGCACTGAGGGCAAGGCTTCCAAACAAGCTGTAGCAACTTCTGTAGATGAGAAAAAGGAGAGAAGCGCCTCTAAGTGCAACAAGTCCTTTAATTCAAGTCCAAATGTAGAAACACTCACATGTGTGAAGTAATCATAAGCATAAAAACCGTGGTTAACAATAGTTAACGGTGGGGTGGTAACCCGGGTGAAGAGCCGTCATCTCTCTGCGATGTGGGGAGGTCAGCTCTCGGCTGGAACAGCGTGGTGGCTGGAGGGGAACAGCGGTGAGGCCGGCCGGCGTGCACGTCCTCCCTCAGAGCCGGATGGAACGCGCGCTGAAATGTAGCGGCAGTGTGGCCGTGATGACGTCAGATCACAGGGTGCACTGCAACGCGTTTCGGAGCATGCACTGGCCGTGGGAGGCGGAAGTGCACTCCTTTTTCAAGAAGCTTGAGGGAGGACGTGCACGCCGGCCGGCCTCACCGCTGTTCCCCTCCAGCCACCACGCTGTTCCAGCCGAGAGCTGACCTCCCCACATCGCAGAGAGATGACGGCTCTTCACCCGGGTTACCACCCCACCGTTAACTATTGTTAACCACGGTTTTTATGCTTATGATTACTTCACACATGTGAGTGTTTCTACATTTGGACTTGAATTAAAGGACTTGTTGCACTTAGAGGCGCTTCTCTCCTTTTTCTAAAGGTCCGTATTAACTGGTATATGCTGTCACTGTTAAATTTACCCTGAGCATCAAGGGATCAATGATCTCTGATCATAAAAATGGATACAAGGAAACTTTAACAGTCATTTTAATTTTTGTTGAACACATGAAAAATAGCCTTAACAATTTTACATTGCTGGGATTTAAAAAATTGTGTAGCAGATTCCTACATTTGGTTGCTGTGAAGAAATAGTTATTTGTTTTACCAGACTGATTGCATACATATTCTGAATGGGAGGGTCTAGTTCAATATTAATCATTTAGCCCTGAACATAACTTTTTTTTTTTTGTTAAGCACATAACTTGGTGTACTCCTGTAATCTGGAAGTACATAACTCACAGTGGTACAATACTCTATTGGAATTGATGTGCTCTGGCATAACTTACCTAAACCAGTAAGTCCCAAACCTGCTGTCAAGATATCCAGTCCATGGTAAGGCATTGGGCAAGATAAGGTAGACTGGCTTGTAATGGCCACACCACTGCTTTCAAGCCCAAGAAGGCATTTTCTGGCTTCATACATATTTAAGGCATTTCGTTCCACGCTTTTTACAATCACAGACTGCAAAACACAAATGGAAGAAAAAAAGTCCAGAACGATGGTGCGTAAATAAAATAAATATGCACTTCAAAGCATAGAATTATATCTGATGGTATATTAATGTGAGGTCTATATGCATTACTTAGCATTCAAAAATACTAAAAACTGTAAACAGCAAAGAGCACCTCAGGTATAATTGAGAGTCCAGCTAGTTTTTATTAATTAAACTGCAAGTGGCCAGTGCTACTCACAACAGCTGTCAGACTGACAACATGAAAAAGCCCTTAAAAGTGAAAAAACAAGTGCAAAGTCTGGTACAATTAACAACTCTTTGTTATCCTTATAAGCCCTAATGAGGGAGAAGCTGCAAAACCCCCAATATACAATGACTACTTGCAATTACCATTATGATCAATTAAAACTAACTGAATTTGCTGTGTTCTATGCGTGCTCATCAGTTTATACAGATCTACCTTCAACTACAACACCTACAGTATACACATGTACTGTATATACTAGGGTCAAGCATGCCAACAACCCTTTTCTACATCAATATGCAGAACTTTCTACAACAGGACTGTCCTTGATCTTTATTGTCATTCCCATGCCTGAAATAATTTACCACAATGTGCCTCAATTATCAGTAGGCCTAAAAAAAAAAAAAGCCTGTCATGAGAAATTTGGCAGGCACCAAAGTGGAGCTCTGCTTTTGAAAATGCATGTTGCCTGCCATGGTGCATGGTTGTTCTGAGTCAGTGAACAAATAAATATTTTTTGTAATGAAAGCCTCAATACAATTGGGAGTTCTTCAAGTATTACTTAGATCATTGCAGTGTGATACCATTCTGTTAGGTGCAAACAAGAGTTAAATGTTCACATATAATAAAATTACTAAAGTGCTTGTAATAAAGCATTGATATCCAAAACTACATCATACACTGTGGCTGGTTCAGAGTTAAGCTGGTGTATCTGAAAACACAATTCAGGAGGTTTACTAAAATTGGTGCACTCAGAATCTGGTGCAACTGTGCATGATAGCCAATCAGCTTCTAGCTTCAGCTTGTTCAATTTAGCTTTGGGAATAAAACCTGGAAGATGATTGGTTTCTATGCAGAACTACATCAGATTTTGCACTAGGTTAGCCTCACTGTGCAGTTCTGCAAGACTCATGCCACTTGCTAGGATCCGGTAACTGGATAGCTTTATTTAATAAGTATGTGAAATAGACTTTCAGACAGGATTTATTTGGAAACTTACTTTACTTGGCTGTTTTGGCTTTGGCTTGATGCTGATAAAGACATCTAGTTGTTCCATGAGTTGCGTAATGTATTGTGGTTCTACTTCAATTTCTTCCTTCATGTCAAACATCAGGACAAGTGGGAGACAACCCTGTGAGAAAAGTCCAAAGATGACACAATATGCCTCTACTCAATCTCTCAATGAGATGGAAATAATTAATAAACTACTTGAAAGCTTGAAATAAAATTTTAAAGAATGTAAATACAGAATGTGTTTTGATGTTTCGAACAAATTTTAATCAATGCTTATACCACTGGTAAAGAGGTCCTTGAATGAGGTTGAATGACTATGAAGTTGAATAGAAACCTGTATTTACAGAATATATAGGCTGACAATGCTGATCTCATTATGACAATACTCGTTGCTTGGCTTTCATGTTGATCTAATGACACAGATTCAGGGCAAGTCTGCAGATCAGGAGTTGTGACCTTTTTACTGACTTTTGTAGCTGCATGTTTGTTCCAAGTCAATAACCAGCCAGAACACCAGTGTTTTCAGAAAAGTGTAAGCAATGGCAGCATCCATATTGAATCTCCATAATGGTTTACTTTAAATGACATGGATATAATGCAAAAAATAAATGCAGCTGAAATCACCAAAGGTAACTTTGCTTTTTACACAATGTATTGCAATTTGTAAGACAGACAGAAGGACAGACAGACACACACACTAAACAGTAGGTTACGAGTGCCATCTAGTGGAACAGTATAAAATAACACAAAACTTACTCAAAATTTCAAGTCCATTGAGCTAGCTGAGCATAAATACCACACTAGAACCAAGGAAATAGATAATGGATTGCAAATTGCCAACATCATACTTTTCTTTTAGGCCTCATGTACATTGAGCTCAAACATGCATATTTTACAGAAAAAGAAGCATCACTTGAGTGTTGTTTAAGAGAGGAGTGTTCATGCCTGACACGGATAAACGCATTTAAACATGCCTAAGCATTATGCACGTTTAGCGCATTTTTTACAATTTCAATGGCCAGAATAAATTTAAATTCTGGCTAATGAAATAAGTGCCTGGCTAGGAGAAAAGTATTTAAAAAAAAAAAGCCCAAGTGTGCATGAAGCCTTAAAAGTAGCCGTGCACAAGAGCATATGGTTTTACAAAGACACACACACTTTTAAAAATCATAAATGGCTTGCAGAACACCCTATAACCATGTAAAAATACATACCATGAGATACTGTCTGGCAAGACAAACTGATTCAATGGTGCCTTGGAGGTAGACTGTAGACTTCTTTAAAGGGTTATTTGGGTCTGGGAAGTGGATCTGAGCACCTGTTCTCTGCATAATGTGCTTGATGTTGCTTCCATTGCGGCCCATCATGAAGAGGTGATGCTGAGCAGCAATATCCAGCTGTGTGCTAACAGGAATGGCATTTGCCAAACTACCAGCAAGATGTTCCAACAGCAGCGCTGTTCCTTCCTATGAAAAAGAGCATTAAAGAAGTTATAAGACCATCAATTAACAATTTATCCCAGAAATACTATACATAATAAAGTACCCGCTACTTTATACTCTCCATCAATAAACTTGAAAAAAGCCAAGGGGGCAACATTTCCAATATACTCCCATCACTTCTATGCACATATTAGCTTACCTGGTCTCTATGCTAATGTTATGGATGTCAAGACTGAAGGGCAAAGGGAATAAGTAAATACATAAGAGGGCATGTTATGTTTCGTGTTTTTTTACCTCAGTATATTTATTAGCCATATAACCCCAGCACAATCCATACTGAATACAGTAGTTTGTCTCTTTGTCTTCAATTCCCTCAGCTGCGGTTTTGAAAAGAAATGTGTATTTTACCCAGTTTTCCCAGAATCCACCCTAGTAATCTCACTTAGTTGTCCTCTAAAGCTGGCAAGACACTGATTGAAACTTAGCTGCTCCAGCAGGGACCAACAAATTTTGATCAATGTGTGGCCTCCCCTGCTTGATAGAGTTCAATTATTTATTTCACTTTGATCAAAGGGCTATGTTGGAAACTTTTCTGTCGATTAACAGCTGTAGCCGCTGTCAGAAGAAAGTAACCTGGAGGAGGAGAATCCTCCATTCACCTTGTCTGTGTGGATGGAGGATTCTATTTTTTTTTTTTAATTAATCCCATATGGCCAGCTTAAGGTCTTATATCATGTTCCTATTGGGTGTTTGATGTTATCAAGTTATCTACTCACTCTGACCATGTATATTTTTCTAACACTGTAAGGCTTCATGAACATGAGCCTACCCTGACTGCCAGCCACGGGAAACAGCAAATCTCTGCAAAAAAGCAGTACCGCGGTTTTGCATTTTCCAGCGGTCAAAACGTTCCCATCTTGAATGCGATTCTTCCCCGTTCAGGAGAGGGAAGTTTAATCTCATCAAAACATGGCAGCTCCTAAACTCTGCTAAAAGCCTATGTACACATAGGCATTTATGGAGTTGAGTTTAGGAGCTTTGGCAAAAAAATGCCAAAAGCTCCTAAACTTGAGATTAGCAGCTGCTTATGTACATGAAGCCTAAGAGCAACTAATCTCTGAAAATTTAGAAGTCTTCACAAGCAATTTGTTCATAAATTAAATTGTGGCTGGTATAAATAGTTCATTCTCAATGTTTGCTGATGATACAAAGCTAAGCATGGTAATAACATCCCAACAGGATATAGCAGCTTTACAAGAAGACCTTGATAAAATAGAGGGGTGGGGGCAACTGCATGGTAAATGAGGTTTAATACTGAAACTGCTAAGCATTGCAAAAGATAGCAGGACCAACCCCCAAAAATTCTTCAAATATATTAGTAAAAAGGTCCGGTCCGAGCACGTAGGCCCTTTACAAAATAATCTAGAGTGGGTGACTGGGGACAAAGAGAAGGCAAATTTATTGAATACCTTCTTCAGCTCTGTATATACAAAAGGAGCATGGGGGAGCTCTTGTACATAATGGGCATGGTATTGACACAGCTCCAGATGATCCACATTGGCTCACAACTGACATGATTCAAAAATATTTAGACAGAATAAAAGTGAATAAAGCACCTGGACCAGATGGCATACACCCACGGGTCCTTAAAGAATTGATTGTTTTTAACTTTTAGAGACTCTTTAATGACTGGCATAGTACCACTGGATTGGCGTAAGGCCAATGTGGTGCCAATATTTAAAAAGGTGTCAAATCTTTACCAAGTAATTATAGACCTGTTAGTTTAACTTCTATAGTTGGGAAGATACTGGAGAGTTTAATAAAACACCACATAGATGTGTTCTTGCAGGAAATAAATATTGTAAGCAATAGACAGCATGGATTCATGAAAGACAGAAGTTGCCAAACAAATCAGATTTTTTATGAGGAGGTGAGCAAAACCTTGGACAGAGGGGTGGTGGTGGACTTGGTATACTTGGATTTTGCAAAAGCATTTGACACAGTTCCCCACACACAGCTAAAGTGTAAGGTAAAGTCTACAGGCTTGGAAAAATCCGTATGTAAATGGTTAAAAAAAACTGAAAAAAAAATTGTATTCAAAGAGTAGTGGTTAATGATTCATACTCTGAATGGTCTAGGGTTGTCAGTGGTGTACCCCAAGGTTCAGTGTTGGGACCCTTACTTTTTAATATATTTATAAACAATATAGGGTCTGGGATTAAAAATCCCATTTTAGTCTTTGCAGATGACACCAAGCTGTGCAGGGAATAATGTCCTTACAGGATGTCTTCAACTTACAAGCCGACCTCAATGCACTCTTTAACTGGGCAACTATGTGGCAAATGAGGTTTAATATTGATAAATGTAAGGTTATGTACTTGGGGGTTAAGAATATGCATTCATCATACATACTAGGGGAAATACAACTGGGGGAATCAACGGTGGAGAAGAATCTAGGAGTTTTGGTAGATCACAAGCTCAATAATGGCATGCAATGCCAAGTTGCGGTTTCTAAAAGCGAGCAAAATCCTCTCTTGTATTGAAAGAGGTATAGACTCCAGAGAGAGAGAGAGAGAGAGAGAGAGAGAGCATTTTACCACTGAACAAATCATTAGTAAGACCTCATCTGGAATATGCAGTTCTGTTTTGGGCACCAATTCACAAAAAGAACATTGGGGAACTGGAGAAAGTACAGAGAAGGACAACCAAACTGATAAGAGGCATAGAGGAGCTCAGCTATGAGGAAAGATTAGAGGAACTGAATTTATTCTCTCTTGAGAAGAGGAGATTAAGTGGGGATATGATCAACATGTATAAATACATCAGTGGTTGATATAGTGAACTCGGTGTAGAGTTATTCACCCTGAGGTCATCACAGAGGACAAGGGGGCACTCTTTACATCTGGAGGAAAAGAAATTTAATCTCCAAATACGGAAAAGGTTTCTTCACAGTGAGAGCTGTGAAAATGTGGAATAGACTCCCTCAAGCGTTGGTTCTGGCCAGCTCAGTAGATTGCTTTAAAAAAAAGCCTGGATTCTTTCTTAGATACACAGAATATAACTGGATACTAACATTTATAGGTAAAGTTGATCCAGGGAATATCCGATCGCCTCTTGGGGGATCAGGAAGGATTTTTTTTCCCTGCAGGAGCAAATTGGATCATGCTTTGCTGGGTTTTTTGCCTTCCTCTGGATCAATTGTGGATATAGGATTATAACGGGTTTTTTTAATGGTTGAACTGGATGGACTTTTGTATTTTTCAACCAGACTAAACTATGTAAACTATGTAGGCAATGCACTTGGGGGTGGGGGTAAACATTTTTAATGCAAGTTGCTCACTAGGGGAGAATTTTTGGGGGAATCCAGGAGGGAAATGGATCTGGGGATCCTATTAGGTGACAGACTCAGCAATAGCATGCAATGCAAAAGTTGCAACCAGCAAGGCCAGCAGAATATTAGCATGCATTAAAAGGGTATCTACTCAAGAGACAAAACTATAATTCTACTATTTTACAGAAATGTGGTTCAGCCACATCTTAAATATGACATTGAGTTTTGGTCACTAGTCCTCAGGATGAATGTGCTGAAACTGGAGAGAGTTCAGAGAAGGGCAACAAATCAAATAAAGGGGCTGGAGGACCCCAGTTATGAGGAACAACTACAAACATGAAACATTCTCCCTGGAGAAGAGACACTTAAGAGGCGATATAATCGCAATATACAAATATCTAAATGGCTATTCTAACTATATAATCATGGGTCTCTTATGAAGATATGTGGCCACTCGTTTGAGTTGGATGAAAAATTATTTAACATTAAACTTTGTAAGGGTTTCTTCCTGTCAGAGAAGTAAGGATGTGGAACTCTGGTGTCCTCCTGGAAAGCCATGGAAGATACGGCTCTACCTATGAATAAAATACACCTATATGGTATTGCTGCGATCGTCAAGAGCTGGATAATTTATTTTGGTTGTTCTTTGGTGGTAGGTTATGGTAGTAACAAGAAACACACAGCTAAATAAAAAAAAAACGTTTTTATTTACTATTTTGGGCCAGTTTTCCTTTGATAGTAAAAAAAAAATAAAAAATCAGGAGCCAGCCATTACCATTTACCACCAAATGAAAACCCAATTTGACCTGAAAAAAGGCGGTATAATTCACCTAGATGTACAAAGTAGTTGTGATGATATGTACGGTTTTACTAACACATGTCAATGTTGCAAAATTGTGCTTAGGCATTTAGATTTGTTTTACCCTTAGGCGTGAAGGGGTTAAACCTGTTAGTTTGTTATTGGGGAAATTTATCTTATTTCCTATCCTGTAGATATTTCAAGAAGTGGAAATCGTTCAAAATTAGGGAAATCTCCTCTTAGATGGTTCTGCCAGTATATATACATATAGAGAGTTAAAAGAAGTTCACATAACAAAAAATTATTCGCTTTTGTTTTGCAGGTAAAATGTATTATTTTTTGTTTCAAGAGCATTGCACCTTGCCATTGCTGGTGCAATGCAGGTCTCCCCCTGACCTATCATATCTGCTTGCTTGTACATCCCATACGGACAAGCAGATACTTACTGACAGGAAAGCTCAATTAACTACCACGACGCTGTGGAACACCAAGGTAGTTCATTGAAAACTACAAGCTGCAAAGGCTGTCAGGACTTGTAGTTTTCCCATTCACAGATTCACACATTTTTTAAATTCTAACAGCTAGCAGGGAGGGGAAGATCTCCTGCTAGCTGTCACAATGGGGATCGGGGGGTGCAGGACTGGTCTGACCATAACATGTAACATGTTACGAAAGGTGAACCTATCCTTTAATCTCCCTAAGAGGGATCCAGATGGCAAAAGCGACCTTCTTTCCAAAAATAAGACAAAAAAAAAAAAAAAGCGTCTTGGCTTTTGACACACTTGAATAAATTGCCATGTTATCGATTAACCTGTTATTCAAACTATGATTATTATCTTAGCCTAAGTTGTGAACTGCTGACCTGAACTTTCTGGGAAAGAAAAACGAAAGAACACATAAAAAGGAAAAAAGAAAAAAAAACACCACATCAGAGAAGGGGTTTTCCAGCAGTAAACAATTCTTTAGAAAACAAAACCACAGAATGATTTAAAGTCTATGTAAATAAAAACACTAAAATCTCAAGTTTTAACATATTATAAATACAAAAATAATTTTCCTTTTTAAAAAAAGAAATCTTTTATTAAAATAATTCCTGATGATCTTGCAATAAAAGAATACATTCACATTTTGTAATATGTTACATCCATATTCAGAATGTAAAATGTTACTGTAGCACCAGCCCCCGCATCCCCCCACATGTAACCCCAACTGAGACTACAAGTAGCCATGCCTAGGCATGGTACAAGGTTGTCACCATCAGGAAACCCAAAATGAGAAATTAACATTATGGAAAGGCAAAAAGGATGAAAGATTTTGGAATACTTTGTCTCAAAAATAAAATCATGGTAATTGTTTATAATATGGAGTGCTCTATCAAACTAAATGTCAGTCAAGTAGGGTTTATGCCTACTTTAAAGACTATGCATATACTTTTATTAAAAAGTATCCTGTTCTCTTTGTATTGCTTCCTTTGTGTGAAATCCCTGGTGTTCCTGCAAGTCCCTCTCCTTTCCTATTAAAAACTGACCACACTAAACAGGAGAACACACCATGATCAGTTTTCTAGCTGTGCTGGGAACACAGCTTGTGCTCCTCCAATGATCAGACTTGTCCTGAAACCCCTTCCCCCTGCACAGCCTTTCACTGGGAAGATCAGTGAGCTGCTGTTTCTCCTGCTCTAGCTCTTATGCAGCTAAAAATAGAGGGTAGGTGATTACTTTTAAAAAAGGGGGAAAAAAGTATTGGGGTTTTTTTTACATCTATACAAATGGTTTTCTTTCATTTCTATCATAAACTGAAAGGGTTGTTTTACAAATAAAGTTTACATATACTTAAGCCTCTTGTCTACCATGGTATGTTTTTCAACAGCAGATTGGCCCTTTATTTAACCAGTTCTATTCATAAACAGCACTGAATAAACAGCTGTCAGGCAGCCGATCCATCCAGTAATAGCCGTGTACCAAGCTGTCATTAGATGGTCATCACAGCGATCACATGGTAATGTTTACAATGTTGATGCTTCCAACTCCACTTACAACAGGAGAAGACAGAAAGGCAGATCCATTAATTTTGTTTCAGTGACACAGGCATCATTTTTCTGGTAACTGTTTAATGCCACCTTCCTCTGTCTCTATGCGACCTCTATATTAACCCTTTTGCTTCCCTTATTCTGTGCATTAGAACATTACTCCTTCAAGGGGTATTACAGGCTGGTACTCAAGTGGTTAAGCCAGCCTTTCTCAACCTTTTCAATGCAGAGGAACCCTTGACATAACTTTCCGGTCTCAGGGAACCCCTGCTAAAAATGACTTTATCTACAATTCATGATACATTAGTGTGATAGTCAGAGGTAAGAATGCTCCTTACACTTGTGGTCATTGGGAAGAATTACCCCCTTACAGATAGCTAAAAAGATCAATGGTGTCAGTGAGAATTTACATGAGAGACAAAAACTGCTCATTGCTCAAGGGACCCCTTGCAACCTCTGGAGGAACCCTGATTGAGAAACCCTGGGTTAAGCTTTTCCTGTAAAAAACTTTTTTTTGGGTGGAATTATTACATGCTTGTTTTTAAAGCTACAGTACATTAAATATTTTGACAAGATATCTTATTAGTTGTTTACCGTTTTAGGTCTTATTTCAAGTAGTGAAATTTTTGCTGCATAAACATGACGGAATTTTGCTTAAAAATCATAAGCAGAACATTGCAAAAAACTAGAGGCAGCTCAACATATTCATACAAATGAAAACTTCACCATCTGTTACATTTTAGATAATTGCATAGCTAAAGGCTGGGTTGAACTACTGAGTAAACTAGACAGTTTATACAGTATCTGTGTTTTTACATTATCCAAAGAACATAACTGATGTTATGTATTTATTGGATGAGAAGGCATTAGAGCCTTTGTATTACTATGTTAGCCGGGAGAAAAGTATATAATCTAAAGTGAAAAATCACTGAAGACCTCCCAGTCTTTGCGATGAAGGGTGAATTTGAGCAGGGGGAAATGAGTGAAGGAATTTTGTTTAAGTATTGGGTTTGTGCAGAACTGGAATGTATACAAGGTGCATAGCTGAAAACAACCCCAGTCTGCATTTCACTAGCATCACACATATTCCCTACAGGAACATAACAAGGAAAACTAATGGTGACACATGGGGGAGCTTTTATAAGATTTTAGGGGCAGCAGTCATAACACTTTTTTCATAGTTTCCTACATATGGTGCATCAAAACCAGGTTTTCTGTTATTTTTCTAGTGCAGGTTATAAAACTCAAGTTAAGGTCTAATAGATGACCATGGGCACGCTCAGGTGGAATCCCAGGCTCTCACATCCGCATTTTTAACATTTATTATTTTTAAAAGTCCAAGAAAAACCTCTAGAACTGTATTTTCTTTAAGCAACTATCTGAGGTTAAGACTTTGAGTCAAGTATTAAGACAAGACGCAAATGTACATTTATACACTATGGTTTGAACTTCTAGTCTCTATGCACAAATTATACAGTTTAAAAAATAAAGCTGTCTCCCCTTTGAAAAAAGGCCAGAATACAGACAATATTTGCAACAGTATTTAATAGATTTCTTCCAATTTTCAAAGATGGAATAAATGTAGTCAGTGATAGTAGTCCATCATTCCATGTCAAAAAATTCCAAAAAGATCCAAAAACATGCTGCGGTATTATCCAAATGATGTCATAACAAATGTGGTCTCTCTTTTAAGCCTCTTTTTTGGCTCCATAAATTTTGATCCAGGGGATCACTGTGACGAGAGTGACTTTTGGGGGTGGGGGGACCCCTGTTGTTCCTCTTAAGTGTAACCCACCCTGTGCCTGTTAGGGGTACAGGGTGGTCTGTCCTGATATTGTGTATTGGTGTGGGGGTTGTTCATTGTTCACTGCCATGTGCTGCATCCCATTGTTCTATGCTTGCCAGCAAACTATTATGGGATGTATGTGTCCCTGTATTGTCTGCTGCTATCCCATTGTTCTATTGTGTGTCTTGGTTTGGTGGGGGGGGGGTGTCCTGCACCCCTTCCCCCTGATGGGACGGCCTGCTGTGTTTCCTGTTCCTGGTTGTATTTCCTCACCCTGTGTATATATCTTGTGTTTGTGTTAAAATAAAGCAGTTGACTTCCTGTCTTAAGAAGAGTCTGGTGCTGTCTATTTCCTGTTTGGTCAGCGGTGCTGTCCGGGGATTTGTGTTCGGACAGGGGAGCGGGAGTCTAACGGAAATACTCAAGTGCACTCTGTGTCCGGTTCTGTTACAATCACCTTTCTATCACTGTGTTGTAAAGGGCTCCAGGCCATGGCCTTTCAACATCTTTTAAGCCCTTTTGGTCTTAAAAGAACCAGATTTCTTATAGCATTGATTTGTTTACTGATCTGTACCTCCTCCTCTCAGCACCTTTGTAGGTCAGAATGCAGGCTCCATGAACTCTGTGACAAAGCAGTGCCAATTCATAGGGCATTGTGAATAAGTGCAACAAAATTCAAGGAAATAAATGTGTAAGGATCTTAAAATAAGAGTGGGGTCACACCAGGGCACTGAGGTTTGGGTTCACAGCGATTTATCTGCGTTTGACCACAGTGCACCAGTGGGAACACGCCATAAGTGTAAATGCTTCAAGATCCTTCAAATTAATAGTAGTAGGCTAGAGATAATTGACATTCAATGTGAATTTGAATATAAGGATTTTACATTTTGACCATAGATATCCTTTAAATACATTTTTCCAGGTTTATTAAGTAAAAAATAACATCTGAAACCGAGTTCTTTTATTTGTCTTTTATGTGTAGATGTGTTATAAAAAGGAAAAAAAAATATCAGGGAATGACAGATTTAAGACTATACCTCCACTTAATTTTTATAGCCTGCATTAGGAAAATTAATTTGGTTGTTATTGACAACTCATGCACTGTCCTTTCAGATATCAGCCTGAACATGTCTGTGAAATTTGCTTTCAAAACCACTGCACATTTTTTTTTTAAATGGCAATTCCCTATATCAGCATGGTAGGGTTACAATAAAAATCTGTCAAGAGGCACATTTTGAACTTTAGCAAGTCATTTGGGAAGGAATTTTCCAAACATTTTGAAAACAAATCTATATAAACGTTTTAGTGATTCAGCAGTTTAAAATGACAAGGCATTTAGCATCTTTTGTACACCAAGAGATTAATTTCACTAAAGACCACCTGGTGCCTGATCTACAATCTAAGCACTAGAGCTGGAATTTTGCAATACATCAATAAATTATAGAAAATGAATTCTTACTATACTTTTCTGAAATTCTTCTTTCGGGATGAGGTGTTTCACAGCTGGGTAAACAGAATTGTGATTGCAAATGGAAGCTTAAAGCAGACAGAGGGCCCGATTCACGGTACATCTACAGCATTAATATGTTTAAAAGACAATTAAAAGACAATTACCTTAACAGCACTGGTGTTATTCTGGGAGCCTCTCACAATAACAGTAGCACCATACACTCTGGACCTCTGCTTGAAAGAAACTGTTATGTTGTAGGTTTGGGAAATGTGCTGGATTGTGGGAGAGTTTGGATCTGGAATTGGCTGTAAAATACCAGCTATGGGCAACTCAAACATCAGAACCAAAGGCAGCAATTCCTGTAGGAAATAAAACATTATAACAGAGTTAAAGTAGAGTTACTCTTTTTGCAGAGACAGAAGTTAGAGGAACACCACATAACTTTCACAAAAAAAGGATGCAAATACAACATTTTCAAAAATGGTTCAGGGTCCCAAAATGTGGTCACTCTGTTCCAAGCACAGTGCACACACATGAAAGCTGTAAAATAGAATGGACTGTGTTACACACACTCCATGAAAAACATCTTGACACACATCACCTGTCTACAGTATATTCATAAAAGTCATTGGTCCTCTGAGTCAATGCCCCCTGAGATTTCCATACCCCCAAGAATAACCATATACCTCTATTTTGTAAGACTGAATCAATTCATTACACTTCATTTCTCTTTTTCAAGCAAAGTGGAACAGTGGGGAAAATAAAGAAGGGAGGAGCCACTGCCTTAACATTGCAAGGTTTTGTATTTACCTTTCTGCAGAAAATCTTCCCAGTAATCTTCTGTCTTACTCTGTCAGACAAGTCAAAACGAATAAAAATGTAGTAACAGAACATCTAAAGAGTTCAATTGGGCAATGACACCTAGATACAGAAGATCCAAGACGGCTTGAATAAGAGCTGCGTTCTGACACAGAAAGAGGATGTGGCATGTGCAAAGAAGCTCTTGAACCCCCTTTTCTGAACACAAGCATCAAGACGTGTATGCAACCTGCGAAGGTTAATAAGTAATCCCCCACCCTTGAAAGTGGGGGCATACTTTCATGCAGAGGACAGTTGGTCTGAGAATTTTAAAATGTGCCAAGACTTGTAGGTGGACAGGGAACATTGGAGGGTCTTGACAAGAACAATGATGGAGTAAATGAAAGAACATTTCCCAACAATCAGAGAATGGGACAATTGTTGGTCTGCAGCATAATCCTTTTCCTTGAGAAAAAAAAAGTGCTTTTACTACAAGTAGCATCCTAGATAAATAGTATTTCATATCAATCCAAAGAGATGCTGTCCCTCAAAGATCATGCAGAAAAAAATGCTTCTTATACAAGAATTCCACAGTCCAGCACCTTAACCAAGGTGTCTACACATGTGTGCTGACATGAGATCCATGTGACAGAAGAACTGGAAAAGCTACAGCAATTTGTCCATGCATACTATATAGATTGAGATTGATCACAGCAGTGGAGAGCTCTCATAAAATAGAATTTGACCAATTAGGCATGATTTAGTATGGTACGGGAGAATGTGGTGTTTCAAAATGTTTTTCTATGAAGTCATAGAATAAAGGAAAGACTTTGTGATAAGCTTTGGTGTGAAACAGTAAAGGCAAGCAAACTGTGGATTCCTCCAATGCAAAGGTAGAACAAAACAACCTCTGATTTAGGGGTAATATGAAAAAGACAGGGAAACAACATTTGATAACGGAGTTGCAGAGGGATACCAACTGACTCAGAGAAGTCTAGTATGTCTGTGTTTAATTTAGCAGAGCAAGGGGAAAAACACTGGTGCACAATGGATCAGAAGTGGTCCCCAACAGAACCACTCCATAAGAAACTGCAGTTGATTGAAGATTCCCTGATATGTGGAGGGCTGCACCTGAGGAGACATTACAAACTATAGCATCTTTGGAAGTACCTGGGATGAGTGCTGGAGATTGAGGATTCAGTAGGATACCCCCATAAGAAACCCTCTACACACAAGAGACAAGTGGGATTAAGTCCTGTGGGTAATTTGCATATGCAAGGGCACCCTCAATACTTGCCAGGGAAAGTAGTGAATGGATCCTTCCAGCTGTAACAGCAGTGTTGTGATTATTGATACTTATTGGGTGTTCATGTGTGTTGGAGTAATATAAAGACTTTAAACTGCTGTGCGCTGGTGCCTCCCAGTCCTTTAATGGATTTTAGATGCTGGAAGGCGGGGCATGGTTGGTGATCATGTGACCTTCGTGATTGGCGGTCACATGATTGAAAATTTCCACATTACAAGAAGAGATCGGGAGCTTTCCGTTAGTCTCCGGTAACTGTGTCAGGAGTGCACACTCTCACCAAAGTTCTGTTTTTTTTTGGGGTGCACATATATGGGTCCCATCGGCTTGAAGGCCCACCTGCTGAGAGGCCACATCCATCAATGCGGCCAGCGGGGAGGAGTTAACCAATGTTCATCTGATGTTAACATCAGTCACACCAAAGTCCAACATTAATATTCAAATTAGTAACGCTGGTCTATATGAAGAAAATTAACAGGAAGAAAGAGTTTGGTACAAATGTAGACAGAGGCGAAAATTAGCTAGACAACTTAGTGTTGACAAGCTTTCGGATTAAGTGTTGAGTGGTTAGATAAGGATAGGTTGTAATGCGAAATTACTCACATCACAGTCTATTAAATAAATATTTTTGAGTACACTTTTCAAATGGAAGTAAAAAATTATTGATTCAAAAGATAACAGAATAGACAAGCAGAGGATGCATTCAAAGGCCACCAAACCCTTGCCAATATTTACCCTTATTCTTATACTAATCAGCCCTAAATTCTCATCCATTTTTCTGCTTATCAGTTCTGATTTTTTACTATTAATAATTTAAGATTTTCATTTGATTTTCTCAGCATTGCATAACAAATTGTGCTAAATTGAAAAACTTTGCTATGATTGCTACCAGAAACATCATGTTCGATTCCATTTAAAATTAAACTATAACAGAAAATAAATTTAAAGCAGATTAAAGCAGATCCACTTCTGTGGATCACAGGAGTGCAGTTTGTTCTGCACTCCTGTGACCTGTTTTCAGCTGACTGAAGTCTGCTGTTGGCTGACGTCACTCAGCTGGCCCAGGCTGGGCAAAGATCCCGACTTTAAAGTATGAATCCACCCCAGTGTCTGGAGCGGCACCTGGCTCAGCCTCTCAGCGAAGTGCTTAGAGCCTGAGCCAGCCGCTCCATCCCCTGCACAGCCCAGTGCTCCAGCGAGTGCTGGGGAGGGGGCAGAGCAGAGAGTGGTCACTGACAGTCACCACTCTCTGCTCAAAGTGGCTGTGAGTATTCAGCGATCAGTGTTCATGTGATCACTGAGTCCTCACACTTGGAGCCGGCGGAGGACAGATGCAGCATGAGACCGATGCTGCATCCACCTAGGTAAGTATAAATGGGGGGGAAGCCCTACTTCTCCTAACTTTTTATTTACAGTAAAAATATTTTATTCAAACACGAATACTCAAAATCAATTAAAAAAATGCAATCTTTTTTGTCTATGTCACATTAAAAATAAAATAATTTTAGCAAGATAATATCGCCAGAAGAAAGCCTTGTTTGTCCCCAAAAGAGTGTATATATCACCTTAAGCCAGTGTTTTTCAACCTTTTTTCAGCCAAGTCACCCTTTAAAGTCCAATACAATTTCGAGGCACCCCATTCTAAAAGTTAAAAAATAAACCAATAGTTTTACATGCACCGGCATATACACATGAAGGACACCCAAAGTTATAGGTGATTTGTTCAGACAAAGCAAATACACCAGTATACCAGTACTGACTAGTATTCCAGCATTTATATTCTCTCTCAGTTTCTCTCCCTCACTCAGCTAAGGTGACCCCAGTGCTGAGACAGGGAGGAGAGACAGGGAAGGAGCAAATGAGGATGCAGGTGCCTAACACCCTTCTTATCAACCAATGACATTATCGGTTGTATGGATGCCAGAGGCTGGTCCGCATGGTGCTCAAGGTTGTAATGCTGCACAATGAAAAACTGTGGCTTTGTGAAAAGAAAAGGCAGGTTTGATCCACTTGCTGGCCTTGCTGACAATTTTTGGGCAATTTTAAGGCATTTTGCCAAAGCACCCCTAAAGAACCCAGAAGGCACCCTGGTTGAAAAAGGCTGCCTAGTGGAAATGTAAACATTGCTCTGGTCCATAAAGGTTATAAAGAACACAAGAGCTGAAGCAGTTAATCAGAGATGTGACAGTGTGTTTTCCACCATCATCATCTCGTTCCATAATCCCCAGAATTTGACTTGGTTCCAGCTCAATGCAAAATGTATTTTTTATAGTTGATAGTATAGAAAAGTGCCCTCTGCTTGTGACATTTTGCTGGCTAGGAGCAAGGTAAAATTCTTTCTAAAAATCAGCAAAAAATATAATTCACAACCAAAAGGCGTATGCCCTCCTTCATGGTGTAAGTAGTAATTTTCCTCTTTTCCAATTTTTTTTAACGGTTGACTGAATGGCTTGTGTGGTGTGAAAGATGTGTCCAAGGAATTTCATATGCAACATAAATGCCAGATCTAAAACAAATAATCTTTCAGTGCTTCTGCTTGTGTGTACTTTAGCATTCATCACACGATCAGTAATAAATGATAAATGGAAGAGCTGCTTGAAGAAAGGTGGTTTAGTCTGGGCTATAAAATCATAAAATGTCTAAAATGTTGATGAGTTAAAAACCACAAAGCAATGAAGGAAGTATGAAATATGTCACTGAAACATCCAAACCATTTTCACGGGAGCTTTTCCAAAACAGCACAATGGTATTCATCCAGCCAAAAAAACCAGCAGCCCAATCAGACATTACAGAGCACTGGTACTCGGAAACTAGCCTAAATCTTGGCTTGGTGGAATTTAATAAGTACTGTAAATCTCAGGAAAAACAAAGTGTAATTTATCTAAAACTTAAAGAATCAGGGCCAATACTAATCATTTACTTTTTAGTGGAGAGTGATTATAATACCATATGTGCAGATTTAGAACTACAGAATATTACTGCAAATATCTACTATTGATATCCAGTTTTTATGCTCATCAACAGAACTTTACATATTGTGCAATACCTAGGATAATATTCTGGCATTGTAGGTGGTAAAAACAGTTGAAATAAAATGAAGAATTATCAATGTAGGATGAAAGCTCAGCATTATGTGCTGAAAAACGTTTGGCAGATATCCCAATTTATTGTCAGGATATAAACCTGGCTTTATTATATGGATCCTACTGGCTGTAACAGCAGTGTTGTGATTATGGATACTTATTGAGTGTTCATGTGTGTTGGAGTAATATAAAGACCTTAAACAGCTGTGCGCTGGCTCCTCCCAGTCCTCTAATGGATTTTAGATGCTGGAAGGCGGGGCATGGTTTGTGATCATGTGACCTTCGTGATTGGCTGTCACAGCGGTCACATGATTAGAAATCTCCACATTGCAAGCAGAGATCGGAAGCTTTCCGTTAGTTTCCGATAACTGTGTCAGTAGTGTGCACTCACACCAAAGTTCTGTTTTTTTTGGGGTGCACATATATGGGGGCCCTCGGCTTGAAGGCCCACCTGCTGAGAGGCCACATCCATGAATGCGGCCAGCGGGAAGGAGTTAACCAATGTTCATCTGATGTTAACACCAGTCACACCAAAGTCCAACATTAAATGTTCCAATTAGTAACGCTGGTCTAATTGAAGAAAATTAACAGGAAGAAAGAGTTTGGTACAAATGTAGACAGAGGCGAAAATTAGCTAGAAAACTTAGTGTTGACAAGCTTTCAGATTAAGTGTTGAGTGGTTAGATAAGGATAGGATGTAATGCAAAATTACTCACATCACAGTCTATTAAATTAATGTTTTTGAGTACACTTTTCAAATGGAAGTAAAAAATTATTTCAAAAGATAAACAGAATAGACACCAAACCCTTGCCAATATTTACCCTTATTCTTACTCTTGCAGATTCTACCCCCGCAGGTTGTCCGGCAATTGATACCTATAAATAAATTTTAAAAATTCATCATTATTATCACACTTTCAACATGTAAATTCAGCACACAAGCACAACATATATTTTACAATATTTTTTCCTATACAGTATATAAAAATGGTGTCAAAAAGTTACATTGAGCTTTATTGTTCTACTATTCAATGACAAAATATGTTAATCATAATATAAAACCTAACATGAAATAGTAAACTCTACCAAGAAATAAGACACCTTACTTTTCCAGCTAGCTTTTAACGAGGAGAGCTGATTCACACATGTGCAATGTGGATTAAAGCTCAGGTTTCACAGCTAATTGATACAGTAGTTGTTCACCGGTTCATGCCAGGTTTACATCAGGGTCGGGCCAAGATTAGTTCTCAGGCTCATTCTGCTCACACATATGTGGTTTAGAAACTGTTCCCATAGAACTCAAAAGCCTGCAATCCGTACCTGAACCGGACTGCACTGCTCAGAAATCGTACTGACTCTTTCAAACCACACTTTATTCGCACCACCAGTGCACTGGACATATGTAAACTGGCAACATAGGAAGCATTGTTTTTTCACATGCGGTTCAAACCACATCCAATCCGTATATATGTGAACCAGCATGGAGGGGGCATTGGGTTGAGACAGGCATTGAGTGTTCAAAATCATCTTTGCCACAGGTGTAAGCAAAAGACACAAGAATTCAAAATTAATTAATGAGAATATCTAGAGAATAAATAGCCAATCACTGATTTTTCATTGTGTCTAGTACCGCAAAGATGTGTGGGTAGTAGACTTTTAGGTTCCCATCTTACACTTGGGCAATTCAGTGAATGAAATGATATTGCTGCAGTTGGTTCGCAGACCTGGGAGCTTAAAATACACCTATTAAAAAAAGAAGTACAGGGGCTGAGATTACTGGCCTCTTTCTGAAAATGCTAGGTCCCCGTCTGTATCTTCAATACACTTCAGTCAGAGTCCTTGAGCAATAATGTTGTAAACTCATTTAAGAAAAAAAGCATAATTCTTATATTCACATTTTTTCTCTGTCAGTGATTCAGAAGGGACAAACTTGAATTTTTTTCTCGTATGAGAATAGAAGGAACAATATTTGTTTAATCAGTAGAATATTCGCTCGAAAAAATGTGAGTGACCAAGACCGTACAAGCATGGAAACAAAAGAATACATTACATCATTGCAGGAAGCTCTATTCTATCTTATAGGAAGTATTTAATAACCTATTCGTTTGTGATAGGAGACTAAAAGGTAAAAAAAAAAGCACAATTATTTGTCTAATATTCTAATCGTGTGTACGAGGCTTAAGAAAAAATATACACTAGTTACACACCTCACTTATATCTTAACTCTGAATCCAAGGATTTTAGTGCTCCATGTATGCATATTTATATAGTCTCCAGCACATTGCAGGTTTTCCATACATCTAGAATGTGCGTATGTTTGCCAAAAGTGTGAATCAAATTAACAAATATAGAGGTAAACATTTTATGTTCTTAAAGCAAACCTAATGTATACTCAAATGTAAAGCATATAGCAAAGGTAACCTATCTGGCCAATCTCAGTAAAGAAAGGACCTAATAAAATGGCTGAAATATCTGTCATGGAGAAAATATGTTTGAGTTGAATTTATTGCTGGCCAAGTGTTTAAAGGCCTCGGCACTTGGTCACGTGATCTCTGGTGAAGTGGAATTCAGCAGAGATCATGTAACCATGTGCATAGGCAATCAGACATGCAGGCAGTACTGCAGAATGTCTAGAGCAACATGTTTGCAGGAAAGGCATTTCAGTCCCTGAATGACTGCTGACATAACTTTATGTGAACATTCAAGTACAGGTCACCTTTAATAGAATTTAATTCTTTATGGAAACCGGGAAGCTATTCTGCTATGTGCCCAAAACATCCTGTCCTGCAACTATATTTCTGTGCTACATTCAGGCTTTTCCTCTCTTGCAATGGCTGATCCCATAAAACAGCAAGTTGAAGTCAGAGGTCAAAAGCAACAAGGAATATGTCAAATTCTCCCAAGATGTTGTACTGTGACTAGGTGTGACTTTAACCTTTTTTTTTTTGTTTTGTTTAGGACCACATACTGCCCTCAAAGACCTCCACTCTCAGCAAGCCTCACTGAGGAAGCTGAGAGGCTCAGAGAGGCACAATGACAGATATATGTATGGACAGCTGAAAGAACTAGAGGAGCTGATCGGTACAGAAGAGAGGCTCGGTTCTGGTGGGAGAGCATTGCCTCAAGGAACATCCTGAAGCTCTCCCACTACTCTGCTACTTGGCCAAGTTCTTCCTGTGTTCACGCCTTCACTGCAAGCTCCAGCAGCCGTTCACCTATTCTTCTCTCCAGGTCAGGATCTGCAGAAATACCCACTGTCCAAATCTCAGGCTCTCCCCTTCCAGTGACAGTGCTTTTCAGAGGGCATTTGACAGGCAGCGAGAAGGTGTTACTGTATATCGCCTCCTCACCACCTGATATAACCCTAAAATGCTGCACTACCATGCCACAATCATGTGCATTGCACGCAGTTGCAGCACGGAGCTATTGAGTTAAATCAGCAAGTTTGTGTTACTGCACAAGTTAAAAATGCCATGGACGCAGCATAGGAATAGCTGCATCCAACTGTTAATTTACAGTTCGGGTGGATGGCCAGGGTTGGTAAAACCACAGCTCAGCTGACTATTTTTACTACCCCTCAACCGCCCATCTAAAAGAGACCTATTTCATGAACAGTTGTACGTATTATTTCTAGTGCCAGGTGTTTGTTTTCTTTGTGTTTACATACTTGCAGACCTTCTCGGATCCAAAATTATTGCTGAGCAGAATTAAGTCCTGCCCTCCACAACAGTCCAAGTTTTTCATGTGTCCCCTTGGGAACTCAATTGCCCACCCCTGCTGTAAAGTGTGTACTGAACTGAATCCAAACCACTGAGTGTGATTCCTCTCCTCTCTCTGCACTAGTCATTGGAAAGACTTTAGGCCAACATAGAAACAGTTCACCCCTACTCCAGCACACAGGAGGTGACTCAGCCTTAGCCGTGTATGTATGTATGTTCGAGGGGGTGTGTCCCTTCCCTCCAGCTCAGCTATCAGAGAACTCTGTGCTATAGCTCTGCAGTGTGTGTCAGGCCAGATCCTTACCCCCTGCTTTCTAGCGCTCAGAGATGCTGTGTAATATGTGTTTTAGTAGACTGTAGAGAAGAGAGAGCTACAGATAAACGGGTGCAACTTATATAGAAGGATTTGTTTCATTGTTGTGTATTACCTAAGGCTAGTCACGCTACTGGGTATATGTAAGGGTTTACAACCACTTTTTCTGACATTTTTTAATTAATCAAAAAGGTTCACAGATAGCCAATAAGGATACAAAAAAAGGCATAAGCTGTCACAGAGCAGACAAAATCTCGTACAAAAAAAATACTGGGGTATATCCTATGTATCAAATGTTTATGTGTACAGATCTTACATGAAAAAATAATATCAACTATAGCCACTTTAAAGTATAACTAAAGGCAAAACTTTTTGTTTTTTGACAGAGTGGAGAGGGATTAGAATGCTTGTGAGATTTTTTGGGCCGTCTATCCCCATTAGGGAGATTTAGCCTATTTGTCCTGTGTACCATTATCATTGAAAGAAAGCATAAGAAAATCGCTAATTTTAGGTTTTCCCCAGAAAAGTAATAGAAGGGATTTATTCCAATGGGGACACTAGTTCTGGTGACCTGGGGGTCCCCTTAATTTGCAATGATTCCCTCTCACTTCTTGTTTGGCTATGGGACAGGAAGCGGAGGGAGATCTCTGCAATGGGACACAGATGGCGAAAAAAATCTGACAAGGGTTACAACCCTCCCTTTCTCTATCCAAAATGAAACAAAATGCAAAAAACTTTTATCTATAGTTCTACTTTAAGGTCTTCTGTATATGTGTGCTGGGATGCCATTCAGAAAGAATAACAATGATTCACAACACACATATGCTGTGTGTTAACGCCTATTGAAGTAACACATCTTACAGGTTTAGTGCACATTACCATAATGCAAAGGTGTGCTTCCATCCTAAAACTTTCAACGCTCAGGGAGGAGAGAAATGCTTGAACTGCCACTGCTGGCTTATTTTTAAAATAAGTGACAATATATCACAATCTGCTTGACATGCATGGAATTAAAAGATCTCATCGTCCTATTACAATTTTTCATCCTTAAGTTGCTATTTACAATATAAGGAATGTATCTGATAACAATCTTCATGTTATTTTCAATTTTATCTGTTACAGAGCTGCTGAGCCTCCACTGCATTTGCATCTTAAACAATGTGCATTCCAATAACTATTGTAATACATCAAAGTATTTTCTCTGGATACCTAGTAAAGTGTCTTACTGTATGTTCTATGTTTGCTCTAGAAATAAATAAAAAGATCTCATCGTTCACATATTCGATCAACTGCATATAGCATTCCACTTATTTATGGCGGGTAATTATTTCATCTAGAATATATCCTATGGACAAATGTCCAGTCTGGAAAGTGTTACTAAACCAAGGACCCTGCATTCACTCTATCTGGTCTCCCACAGTACACAGAACATGGAATGCAATTATTTATATAAATTGCTAAATTCCTTTTATCATTAGTAGTTAGAGCAGTCTTGTGACTTCTGTCAGTGTCCAGCCGAGCACTGGTTAAAGCTTGTAGGAGGAGTTTTCATTTTGCTCTAGGAGGATGCAGAACCCCTGACCTCTGTCTGGACAGTGCTAAAGAGATGGTGTAGCGCTTAATAACAGATAAATATACAATGCAAAAGGCATATATATGAAAATAGGTGATACTATGTGCTCTAAAACAACTAAGGTCACAGCAGACCTAGTAAGCGACTAGCATATAGTGATTCCAATCCCATTGGGGGATTAATAAATATGTGACCCTTTGTCCCCACAAATGGGACTCAACCTAAAAAAGCGTGAATCCCTGTAGAGGGATAGGTGCTCATCATATGCAAAGAAAAATGACACAAATATATCAAAAGTCCAATAAATGTGAGCAAACGTGTAAACACAGCTGAAGTGCTTTAGTCTTCTGGATCGTGCAAGAACAATCGTGACCCACCAATAGGCGCTCCTCAAAAAATGGCTGCAGTGGCCTCTCACCTACACTCAGTGACCCCTAGGGGCCACAAAGCCTTACGGATTTCTCCTTGATTCTTCAGATATAGGAACTCCTGGTGATCTACTATCTGGGCTGAACCAGACTTTTAAACAGACAGTGTCTTCACTAGGAACCCCTCCAGATCAATGGGCAGGCAGGCAGGCACAAAGATACTCGGATATAATTCAATTCAGCAGGCCTATTTGCTGTGACAGCATGCTGGCTCTCTCGAGTCTCAGAAGAGGAGTTCTCAGTCACCACGTAATAAGTGCTCAATAGATGGTTGCAGGGTTCACTGGGTGTTGTAGCCAGGTAGGATTCATTACTGAATATTTGATGTACATCAAGGAGCATGTCTTCATCCGCACATTAGACCGTTCCTTCATCAGCTCCTCCTCCGACATGTAAAATCCAAAAAAAAATCTGTCTGGACAGTGCTGATTGGCCCTGTGCTGATCACATGCACTCTCCCAAGAAAAAAAAACTCTAGCAACACACACCAAACTGAGCACGTGCAGAGTGACTCCACACGATATGCCTTATCAGGAAATAAGTGGGGAAACACTGGAAAAAGGGGAGGATCAGAGAAGTCAGGATCAAACCGTGTTTTTATACAATGCAGAGGATTAACCCCTTGGGTTCCACAGTGAGTATAACACGCATGCTTTACTGCACATACAGACTGATTTTACTGTTGTGGGTTTAGTAACACCTTAGGTTCCACAGTGAGTATAACAAGCATGCTTTACTGCATGTACAGACTGATTTCACTGTTGTGGGTTTAGTAACACTTTAACAGCTATACAGTGCAACAGTAGAATGGCATACACAATTGGTCGAGTAAGTAAACGATGAGATCTTTTTATTTTTCCATGCTGGTCAAGCGGATTGCGATTGAATGTTTTAGTGGATATATTTTCTATTATGGATATCCTAAACACGGTTATATTTTACTGTTTGCGCCACACAACATCTGAGTGCTGACTGCATTTATTTTATTTCTGCTCACCATAAGCGAATAACTGGGGGACCTATCGATTTCAGATGTGGAAGATAATATTATTGGACCCTCCTGTGCTATAGAAATATATATATTTTTTGTTTTTAATTATGTTTTTGAATTTAATTCTTTGTTGTTTTATGTTGTCATCCTGAGCTCACCGTTTGGTTAGATACCGACCTAGATAATTAATGCACAGTGGGAGTTCAGACTTGTTTCTAGTTCCCCACACATAAGAAGTGAAGCCAGGATCAGGATGACAGCCCTGGAGCTTACACTTTTAAAACCAAGAGAACAGTGGTAGTTCCCTTATTTCTATGCTGTTAAAAGGAAGCGGACAGAATAAAATATGCCTATGTAAGGTTAGTTAATCAAAAAGAAAGGAACACAGACTGCTAAAGCAGGAAATTAATCACCCAAGCAGATTGGCTTATGTGCAACAATGTGACATATCCTTATTAATAATGGCATAAAAAAGATGATATCTTCCAATCCTGAACAGTACTACATTTCTTGCTAATAAAATACAGCTAAAACAAAGCAATCCAGATTGCTGCGCTCATGCAGTTGTCAATTGTATAAAAAGCATAAGCTGTCACCAGTGCTTGAGAATTCAAAATAGATGCTAATCACAAGCAATTAGTACACCTCAGCTAGGAAATACATGCAATAAATAATCTGCAAATGATAAGTATGATATAATTATAAATGTGAGGGTCTTAAAGAGCAGGCTGAAAATCCTTAGAACTGTCAAGCAAAGTGAAAGTCCATTGTGCACTAGTATAGCTTTGTAAAAAGAAACAAACAGAAGCAGTGGCAGTAATCTCAAGCCCAGGTCAGCCAAAAGCATATACAGTCAGGTCCATAAATATTGGGACATCGACACAATTCTAACATTTTTGGCTCTATACACCACCACAATGGATTTGAAATGAAATGAACAAGATGTGCTTTAACTGCAGACTGTCAGCTTTAATTTGAGGGTAATTGCATCCAAATAAGGTGAACGGTGTAGGAATTACAACAGTTTGCATATGTGCCTCCCACTTGTTAAGAGACCAAAAGTAATGGGACAGAATAATAATCATAAATCAAACTTTCACTTTTTAATACTTGGTTGCAAATCCTTTGCAGTCAATTACAGCCTGAAATCTGGAACGCATAGACATCACCAGACGCTGGGTTTCATCCCTGGTGATGCTCTGCCAGGCCTCTACTGCAACTGTCTTCAGATCCTGCTTGTTCTTGGGGCATTTTCCCTTCAGTTTTGTCTTCAGCAAGTGAAATGCATGCTCAATCAGATTCAGGTCAGGTGACTGACTTGGCCATTGCATAACATTCCACTTCTGTCCCTTAAAAAACTCTTTGGTTGCTTTTGCAGTATGCTTTGGGTCATTGTCCATCTGCACTGTGAAGCGGCGTCCAATGAGTTGTGAAGCATTTGGCTGAATATGAGCAGATAATATTGCCCGAAACACTTCAGAATTCATCCTGCTGCTTTTGTCAACAGTCACATCATCAATAAATACAAGAGAACCAGTTCCATTGGCAGCCATACATGCCCACGCCATGACACTACCACCACCATGCTTCACTGATGAGGTGGTATGCTTAGGATTATGAGCAGTTCCTTTCCTTCTCCATACTCTTCTCTTCCCATCACTCTGGTACAAGTTGATCTTGGTCTCATCTGTCCATAGGATGTTGTTCCAGAACTGTGAAGGCTTTTTTAGATGTTGTTTGGCAAACTCTAATCTGGCCTTCCTGTTTTTGAGGCTCACCAATGGTTTACATCTTGTGGTGAACCCTCTGTATTCACTCTAGTGAAGTCTTCTCTTGATTGTTGACTTTGACACACATACACCTACCTCCTGGAGAGTGTTCTTGATCTGGCCAACTGTGGTGAAGGGTGTTTTCTTCACCAGGGAAAGAATTCTTCGGTCATCCACCACAGTTGTTTTCCGTGGTCTTCCGGGTCTTTTGGTGTTGCTGAGCTCACTGGTGCGTTCCTTCTTTTTAAGAATGTTCCAAACAGTTGTTTTAGCCGCGCTAATGTTTTTGCTATCTCTCTGATGGGTTTGTTTTGTTTTTTCAGCCTAATGATGGCTTGCTTCACTGATAGTGACAGCTCTTTGGATCTCATCTTGAGAGTTGACAGCAACAGATTCCAAATGCAAATAGCACACTTGAAATGAACTCTGGACCTTTTATCTGCTCATTGTAATTGGGATAATGAGGAAATAACACAAATAACACACACCTGGCCATGGAACAGCTGATAAGCCAATTGTCCCATTACTTTTGGTCCCTTAACAAGTGGGAGGCACATATGCAAACTGTTGTAATTCCTACACCGTTCACCTGATTTGGATGTAAATATCCTCAAACTAAAGCTGACAGTCTGCAGTTAAAGCACATCTTGTTCATTTCATTTCAAATCCATTGTGGTGGTGTATAGAGCCAAAAATGTTAGAATTGTTTTGATGTCCCAATATTTATGGACCTGACTGTATGCAGGTGAAAGTCCATAGATGCAGCAGTATATTCGCAGAGTTAGGTGGACTAGAACGGATCCTTTTCCAATATTTATGTACATATGCCTTTAATGGAGTTCAGGCTAAACTTTGTATGGATAGATCCATCCACAGGTACAGGCACATAGCGTGTATTGCAAGAAGCACAGTAGAAGTAGCAAGCAGGAAGGCCGTAGTGTCAACGAGAGAGAAACTAGGTTAACAGAGTGTGGGGTAAACGGGGGCGGACTGACAACTCATGGGGCCCCCCGGGCAATAGTCGATCATGGGGCCCCTGTGTCCTTGCCCAAACTCAAAAAAGCCTATGAAAAAGGTACCAGGGACATCTCATGGGGCCCCCTACTGTCCCGGGCCCTCGGGCAGTGCCCGAGTTTCCAAATGGTCAGTCTGCCCCTGGGGGTAAAGGTATAATGTGAACCATGCATAGGTATATCACACACTTACTACTGCCATTCTTAGAATGTCCCAAGGGTTGAGGAAGAGCCTTAGAGAAAATTAACCTTCGGGACTAAGAATGGCAGCAGTAAGTGTGTGATATACATATGCATGGTTCACATGATACCTTTACCCACATTCTGTTAACCTAGTTTCTCTCTCATTGACACTACGGCCTTCCTGCTTGCTACTTTGCTTCTTGCAATACACACTATGTGCCTGCACATGTGGATGGATCTATCCATAAAAATGTAGGCTGAACTACATTAAAAGGCATATGTACATACATATTGGAAAAGGATCCATTCTAATCTACCTAACTCTGCCCATATACTACAGCATATATGGACTTTCAAATGTATACAGTCATGGCCGAAATTGTTGGCACCCTTGATATTTCTCCAGGAAATCATGTATTTCTCACGAAACGTATTGCATTAACACATGTTTTGCTATACACATGTTTATTCCCTTTGTGTGTATTGGGACAAAACAAAAAAAGGGAGGAAAGAAAGCAAATTCGACATAATGTCACACAAACCTCCAAAAATGGGCTGGACAAAAGTATTGGCACCCTTTCACAACTGCGGATAAATAAGAATGTTACAAGCATGTGATGCTCCTGTAAACTCACCTGGGGCAAGTAACAGGTGTGGGCAATATAGAAATCACACCTGAAAGCAGATAAAAAGGAGAGACGTTCACTTAACCTTTGCATTGTGTGTCTGTCTGTGCCACACTAAGCATGGACAACAGAAAGAGGAGACGAGAACTGTCTGAGGACCTGAGAACCAAAATTGTGGCAAAATATCAACAATCTCAAGGTTACAAGTCCATCTCCAGAGAACTAGATTTGCCTTTGTCCACAGTGCGCAACATTATCAAGAAGTTTGCAACCCATGGCACTGTAGCTAATCTCCCTGGTCGTGGACGGATGAGGAAAATTGATGAAAGATTGCAACGCAGAATAGTCCGGATGGTGGATAAGCAGCCCCAAACATGTTCCAAAGACATTCAAGCTGTCCTGCAGGCTCAGGGAGCATCAGTGTCAGCGCGAACTATCCGTCGACATTTAAATGAAATGAAACGCTATGGCAGGAGACCCAGGAGGACCCCACTGCTGACACAGAGACATAAAAAAGCAAGACTACAGTTTGCCAAAATGTACTTGAGTAAGCCAAAAGCCTTCTGGGAAAACGTCTTGTGGACAGATGAGACCAAGATAGAGCTTTTCGGTAAAGCACATCATTCTACTGTTTACCGAAAACGGAATGAGGCCTACAAAGAACAAAACACAGTACCTACGGTAAAATATGGTGGAGGTTCAATGATGTTTTGGGGTTGTTTTGCTGCCTCTGGCACTGGGTGCCTTGACTGTGTGCAAGGCATCATGAAATCTGAGGATTACCAAAGGATTTTGGGTCGCACTGTAGGGCCCAGTGTCAGAAAGCTGGGTTTGCGTCCAAGATCCTGGGTCTTCCAGCAGGACAATGACCCCAAACATACGTCAAAAAGCACTCAGAAATGGATGGCAAAGAAGCGCTGGAGAGTTCTGAAGTGGCCAGCAATGAGCCCAGATCTAAATCCCATTGAACACCTGTGGAGAGATCTTAAAATTGCTGTTGGGAAAAGGTGTCCTTCCAATAAGAGAGACCTGGAGCTGTTTGCAAAGGAAGAGTGGTCCAAAATTCCGGGTGAGAGGTGTCAGAAGCTTATTGATGGTTATAGGAAGCGACTGATTTCAGTTATGTTTTCCAAAGGGTGTGCAACCAAATATTAAGTTAAGGGTGCCAATACTTTTGTCCAGCCCATTTTTGGGGTTTTGTGTGACATTATGTCATATTTGCTTTTCTGCCTCTGTTTTATATTTGTTCCAATACATACAAAGGGAATAAACATGTGTATAGCAAAACATGTGTTAATGCAATACCTTTTTTGTGTGAAATACTTGATTTTCAGGAAAAATATCAAGGGTGCCAACAATTTCGGCCATGACTGTATATGCTTCTGGCTGGCCTAGGCTTGAGATTACTGCCGCTGCTTCTGTTTATTGCTTTTTGCAAGGCTATACTAGTGCACAATGGACTTTCACTTTGCTAGACAGTTCTAAGGACTTTCAGCCTACTTTTCAAGACTCTCACATTTATATTTATATCATATTTACCATTTGCATATTATTTATTGCATGTGTTTTTTAGCTGAGGTGTATTTATTAATGGCTTGTAATTGGCATCTATTTGGAATTCACTAGCGCTGGTGACGGCTTATGCTTTTTATGCAACTGACAACTGCATGAGCGCGGCAATCCGGATTACTTTATTTTAACTGTATTTTATTAGGTAGAAACGTAGTACTGTTCACAATTGGAAGATATCATCTTTTTTATGCCATTATTAATAAAGATTTGTCACCTTGTTGCACATAAGCCACTCTGCTTGGGTGATTATGTACCTGCTTTAGCAGTCTATGTTCATCACAGCTGCTCTGTTCTTTTTGATTTAGCTTTTTGAGGTTGGAACCCATACCTCTATATTTGGGAGTCAGAGAGTTATTCAGTAGGTTACCCCGCCTTGTTGTGGTGGAATTTTTTATGTTCTAAGGTTAGCCATAAACCTATCCCCTACACAACGGCTTAAAAAGAACTATAAAATCAGCCTTTTTAGATGTACAGTATATCCCAGTAAATATTGGATTTATGAAACAAGCGAAATTCCTTTTTCTGGAAATATTTTTATTTATGAGGTCCCTTAGGAGACACTATGTAACAACAAATACAAAACATCAATCATGTCTAGTGACCTGAAAACATTGTATGGCCTGATCTAATGTTGTCACCACTGACAAACTATGTTTATCAATACCAGATAGGAACAAAACCTGTTTCAGTAAGCGAACCGCTTATTGAAAACAGATTTGTAAGCAGACCACACCTCAGTCTGGGACCGTCTGTTTAGCTCAGGGGAAAAATGTTGAACTTCTGCGCTTTTCTTAATTGGGAGGTAAAAAGTGTTATTTTGTCTTCAATCAGTGGGAACTTTTGTTTTATTTAATAACATTCAGCTTGTACAAAGAAGAGAAACCACCATTATCTCAACAAAACTAAACAGTGTCTCAAGCTGTGCTACACAGCTATTAATCTGTGGTTATGTATTCACAAGTTTGTGGGTTTGAAGCATGTTAAACCAGAGCAGCACCAGAAGACTGCTGGCAAGACTATTAATTCAGTAACCACTACTCAAAATAATAAGAAAAATAAATTACACTAAATTTTTACATAAAATGTTTTTTTAATTTGAATTGAACCTGTGCTTTGCCTATATCAAGCCAATACGTTTATAGGACGGGTCCAACCTTCTTGTATTTCCCATCTTCTCTTTTCACATTGCCAGGTCACTTGAGAAATACCTGGTATTTTCATGTATGGGGAGAAAACAGCAATGCTCTCTGCCCCCTCACAATGCAGTGCTCGGTAACACTGGCCAGGATTGAGCACCATCACTTGTGGCTGAGTGGAACATGCGTTGGAGTTTGTAGATTTCCAGTGCCATTCATGTCACCTTTCCCACACGGGGGAGATCAACAAATTAAGGTGCATGCCCTAATGTGAACCTGTTCCTATGCCCCAGTATATAAAAAGCACAGCCTTAGTTTAAGCCCAAGTCTAGAGTGTGGATATTGTGGGATGTGTGTTACAGTCCATTTATAAAAAGGCATGCCACAATGTGGACTGGAGCCTATGATTTTCTACAGAGTTTTCCCTGCTTAAAAGAGAAGTATGGCTTTCCTTTTTGCTTAAGGGAGGTGAGGAGAGCACTCAGCTTGTCACGATGCCTCCTTCCTGGCTTTAGAGTGAGCATATGTTGGAAATGGAGACATGTGAAAAGCATGCACACCGTAGCTTGCTGCTGAAGTGTGTGCCAATTCAACAAGGGCAGCCACATGTCCAAGGGAAGGTGGGACTGAAAGAAGGGGTGGATTGCCGGAGTTGTATCCACCCCCTCCAAACATTCAAGCACAGAATAGTCCATTACTGGCTCCTTCCTGACCCTTCAAGAGCCCATATTGAAAACACTAATGGACTGAGGAAGGGAAGAAAAGGCATGGATGTATTAGGGTAATATGTACTGTTTATTTTTGCTTTCCCATACTTATCCTGTAACATGGCAGAAAGACTGGAGGAGAGGCCAGTCAGAAGACTTTGCTAGTTCATGTAATTGGGCTCTCCCAATTTTCTTTTTCCACCTTCATTCATTTAAAAGCATATAATAGCACTCAGTTGGTTTCAGAGTCCTAAAGTCAGAGTACTCAGCACATTTGTAAAGCAAATTCCTATACTTTATAAAACATGTTCTTTTTTTTTATCAGTACCAGTGATTATGCGCTGATCTTTTTTTTGGGCCACTATTTACATATGAGATGCTACCAGGATTGAGCTTAATAGGGTAGGAATTTGTGCAGAGCAAGGATACTGAAAATTACTCAGGCATGTGCAGGTACAGTTGTTCTCAAAAGTTTGCATATCCTTGGAGAATTGGTACAGTATGTACCATTTTTAAAGAAAACATGAGTGAAACTTTTTTCGTATGGGATTCATATTCAACTGTAGGACATACCAGAATGGCACAATCATAAAACAAAATATGGCAACAAGTCTGCATACCCTTAGTTCATATTACTGTGTATTGCCCCATTTAGTATCACTGACAGCATGCAGTCTTTTGTAGTAGTTGTCTATAAGGCCCCAAATGCTTGCATGTGGTATAGCTGCTCATTTGTCTTGGCAAAATGCCTCCAAGTCATGCAAAGTCTTTGGTCTTCTTGCATCAACCTCATGTTTGAGATCTCCCCAGAGTGTCTTGATGATATTAAAGTTAGGAGACTGTGTTGACAACTCCAGAACCTTCATCCTTTTCTGCTGTAACCAATGGAGGGTCAACTTGGCCTTGTACTTAGGGTCAATGTCATGAGGGAATATCCAAGTGTGTCCCATGTGCAGAAGAATGAAAATTGCCAGTATTTTCTGATAACATGTTGCAATCATCTTGCCATCAAATTTCCCAAGATTCCATGTGCCTTTAGAGCTCATACACCCCCAAAATATCAGTGAGCCATCACCATGCTTCACAGTGGGGATGGTATTCTTGTAGCTATAAGCTTTGTTGACCCGTCTCCAAACATGCGCTTATGGTTGTGACCATAAAGCTCTATTTTGGCCTCATAACTCCAGATTACAGTGTGCCCAGAAGCTGTGAGGCATTTCAAGGTTTTGTTGGGCATATTGTAACCGGGCATTTTTGTGGCATTGACGCAGTAAAGTCTTCTGACTGGCAACTCGACCATGCAGCTAATTATTGTTAAAGTATGGTGAGATTGTGCTCCTTGAAACAACCACACCATCTTTTTCCAGATCACCCTGTATTTCTCCTGAGGTTACTTGTGGGTTTTTCCTTGTAACCAGATCAATTCTTCTGGCAGTTGTAGCTGCAAACTTTCTTGGTCAACCTAACTTTGGTTGGTATCAAGAGATCCCTGAATTTTCCACTTCTTAATAAGTGATTGAACAGTACTGACTGGAATATTCAAGCTTTGGATATCTTTTTATGTTCCTTTCCATTTTTATAAAGTTTCATTACCTTGTTACCCAGATCTTTTGACAGTTCTTTTCTGTTCCCCATGGCTCAGTATTTAGCCTGCTCAGTGCATCCACGGTAGAGCTAACAAGATCATTGACTATTTATACACAGACACTAACTGCAATTTAAAAAGTCACAGATGTGGGAAATTAACCTTTAATTGCCGATTTAATAGTGGCGCTATTCTAAACACATGGGTTGCCACGTCTGCTATTTCATCATGGACAGTAAGTTAGAATAAAGAGCAATTGTGAAATTCTGCATGAAACTGGGCAAATCACTGCAATGCTGTCAAAACATCGACCTTTGAGATGAATCTTCAGCTTAGGGAAGAGGGAATTTTTGGGGGTTGAGGTCTTCCTGATCTCTCATCATCTTCCAGTGATGTTCTTCCACTCTTGAACCACACGTGCCACTCAAAACACTTCAAATGATTCATTGCAGCATTATGCTAAACTTGCCTAATCATGTCAAACCTCTCTGTGACAGATTTGCCTAGTTTCACACAAAAATTTCATGTTTGCTCTTTGTTCTAACTTGCTGTCCATGATGAAATGGCAGACATGGTAATGCACGTGGACAGAATAGCACAAGTTGCACAGCTCCCGATATACACAAGACAATGTCTTTTCGCACACTGACTTATGAAGGTTGGTGTTCCCTGTGACTGTGCGTACAGCTACGTGCTGCCACCTGTTGACGTGTTACAAAACTAGTCTCAAAATGTTTTGATACCACCTCGTATTAGTAATTCCGAATGAATAATGTAAAAGGAAATTGATCTTAAATGTAACAATACAAAAAATTAAATTTTATAAAGGAGATGGAAAAATAAACCAATGACCTACTTAATAAGCCATTTAGTCCCATACAATTAATGTAATAGCCATGTACCTGGTTGCTTTTCTCAGCCTGATTATTCCTGTTGGAGTCTGGAAAATGGATATGGCAGCCAGTTTCCTCCATCACTTTCTTGATGTTGTTCCCTCCTTTACCAATGACATGTGAGTGCTCTGTGTGAGAAACGTCCATCTTCAATGTGACACGGTTACTCTATGGGAAAAGAAGCATTTTCCTGAGGATCAACCACAGTTTTACAGTACAATTATCATATGTATTACATATAGTAAACAAACAATTGTATATAAGATGAAGAACAGGGTATACGTCTAACGTGAAGAAAACAAATCAGGTGGACAATATTGCAATGAATAACAAAATAGTCATGGGGTGACTGTTGTATTCTAATATACACTATATACATAGCATAATATTTACTGTAATGCTTATATTCAGATGTGACAAACCATCTACTAACACAATTTAGAAAAACAGGCATTCTGACAAATGAGTCAAGTGATGCTCTATAGGCCACCATAAAAGCTAGGGTCTCACCTTGCCTTAGTCCTTATCAGTCTTCTGCTGGCAGTGATAGTAAACAGCATAAGGATACAAAAGCTACAGTTTTCCTATGTACCAAAACTGGGTGAAGCTTTTATGGGGCAGGTTGGCATTCTGTCCATCCCAGGACAAACATGAGCTCTGCAAGCATGGCTTTTGCCAAGTATAGCTATGAGACAAGCAAATTCTACCTTAAAATTTAAAGCACTAGAGCCCCAGTTTGAATCCCGGCAAGGATGCTATTTGCAAGGAGTTTGCATGTTCTCCCTGTACTTATGTGGATCTCTTCTGGATATTCTGGTTTCTTCTCGCTCTCGAAAGACATTCTGGTTTTGTAACTTATGTGCCATTGATAGCTCCTGCGTGGGCGTACCTTTTGCCCTGTAGAGCACGGTTTTTCCTTTTTTTTATTTTGCTTTTTTTTTATCTGTGCAATTGATAGCCCCTGCGTGGGCGTGTTTTATTGCCTTTGTTTTATATTGTTTAAAAAATTTATAAAAACCATTGAAATAGAAAGACATTCTGGTAGGTTTACTGGCTTCTGTCTAAACTGGTCCTAGTATGTGTATGTAGGATAGGGATCTTTGTTTAAGCTCCTTGAGAGGAGTGACTGATGTGAATGTACAGTATGAAAAACCACTGGGTAGATTGTCAGCACTATAAAAATACCTGTAATAAATAAATAAAATGGCCAACCCATCTAGTTAACACCTCAAATATCATAATTCTTGTTTTAACACGTATTTAATGCCTTAGCACTGACAGTACACATATATGTGGCCCCACTGGACTGGGCTTTTTTTTGTGGGGCTGCATATATGTGTTTATGTCTTTGTCGCAACACAGAGTGTTTACCCGTGTCAAGCGTTTGGGCGTTAATTTCATTGGCCAGAATAAATAAATGTTTGTGGTCATTCAAATAAATGAAAGCTCGACGTTTATGCATGTTTTTTTAATCAAAAAAGCACCATTGCTCCAGGACGCCCTTGGCAGTGGGTTTTTTTTTCAGCCACTAAATTCTCCTGCGACAAAATGCTGCTAAAAACCTGTGTGTGCATGGACACATAGGATAACAAGCAGGGGCGTTTAGAGGTAGGAAAAAAAAAAAAAAAAAACACACCTGATGCCCCTAGCAGTAGCGTCAAAAATTCTGAGTTTGCATGAGGCCTAGGTAATAAAGATTTATTCCATGAGAAATGTTTTACAGAGGGTTTTTTAAAAACAGCACAGCTGAAGCAGTCTCCTTTCAGCAATGCTGTCTCTAATTGAAACTCAGGATTGAGCCATGCAGTGGGAGAGTAGAAGAGAGAGTTCCTGATATACATTTTTTACTTGTTTGTGTAAATTAAGGCTTACACCTTGGAGCTCTCTAAACAAAAAAATAGGGAAACCATTGTATTTTTATTTTGCGAAAACAACTTTTGTTTTTCAGAACATAATACATTAGTGCAAATCCAGGAGTCATTTTTAGTTCTGAAACTGATACACAGTACTAAAAATATTTATATAAAACCCATTATATACATGCATTTTAACAAACCCAGATTGTATGGGACCATTAGTTTTTCTTGTCAGCAGAAGAGTGAGGTTTTGTCAAGGCTTGTTCTCATCACATCACAGTTTTTTTTTTTGTTTTTTTTTGGGGGGGGGGGGGTAAGTAACCCTGTCCCCACAGCATAAAAACATAAAGGAGGAATTACCAGTAGGGCATAGTTCACACTAGCCCCATCTATGAACAGCAATCTGTGGTTTAATGCTTCTCAGACTGCTGTAAAAACAGCCATTGGCAGGCATTCAGGAGATAATCTTGCAACCTCCTGAATGGCTAAATGATTAATGCATGAATCAAAAATTACTGAGCGCTTACAAAATATATAATTTAGCTATATAAGTTGAATTTTTTATTTATTTTACAGTTTATAAACAGTTGATAATACTTAGAGCCAGCCCCACTCCAGGCAATATCTTTAATCAATAGAATGTCAGCTCCATTTACCTTTTAGCAGCAGCACTCTCATCATATCTTCTATAAAAGTTGTCCTTCAGAGCCTCTGTATTTGTAATTTCCCATCCAGGGTACCAAACACTTGTTGCTGCTCTATCCTCAACAGGGTGAAAGGTCCCTTGACCATTCCTGTATAATCTGATCAGCAATCTTGCTTGCCAGTCAGTGTGGAAGGGAACCTTGTGTGCTATTCTAATAGCACAGGAACCACTTGCCTGTCTCTGATAATCTCCACCCACCCCTTGTGTCATCTAATTCTAGTCTGATCAGAAATTTTGCTGACCACATCAGCGTGGAAGGAACTGGAAGTGGTACTATTCTAATAGAGCAGGAACTTTCTACCAGTCTCTGCTAACTTCCACCTACCCCTTGGGTCATCTAATCCTAATCTGAGCTGCATCATGGCCACATCACAACCTCACCATGTCAGTGTGGAAGAACAGTGAGCGGTACTACTTTAACAGAGCAGGAACATGCTGCATATCTCTACCCCATTGCGTCACCTAATCTTAGTCTGATAAACTATTTTACTGCTGACCTCATCACATCACTGTAAAAGGAAAGGAACAGTGGGTAGTACTTTTCTAGTGGAACAAGAACTTCATGGTCAACTGTGTTGCTTTGGCTATTTTATTGTTTTTTATAGCATGAATATGGAACCTTTCAAGACCACCTATTGTTTAGGAGCTAAGATTCCTCTATTCGTGTGCTAACAAACCTGATGGACTGGTTCATGAGCTCAGAACAGGAAATTATCCTACAGGAAGTAAGCGGAAGGTAAAGAGGACTTGAACAAGTCATGTGCTGAGGAACAAAGCAGTTAGTTATTTTGCAGGACTCTGAGAAGCAAGGAGCAGTTTGAGATCATAGATAAAGGAAGAATCACTAGAAAGAACCAAGTTAAGTAACTGTTTAGGGTATACCTATCACATACATTGTACATACTTGTTTTTTTTTTTTAGGAAGGATGGATTGCTTGTGCATGTTGTAGGCATATTTTGTCATGCGTTGTTTTACCTACGAGTATAGCATTTTTGCTTAGTAAAGCAAATATACACTGCAGAGGTTTTTATGCTTCCTTGTTTATACCGCAAAGAACCTTAAAAGACAAAGCAGAAACCGAACTCTATTTATCTCTCCACACCCCCTTGTGCCATGTAATCCACTTTAGACTGCCCCACTGAATGCCCAGAATTGTCATTACCATCCACAAGCATGATAGTATATGTAGCTCTATGTGACAAAGAGAGAAAGAGAAAGGAAGTGACATGTAGTACCTCATTACCCTCCCACTTTGCCCAGTCATACAAATAAATAAAAAAGATTATTGATTACATCAGACGTAGTTTTATATATTTTTTTTACAGTGATTTCACTTTTATTGAAAAAACAGATCACAGTTAATATGAGGAGAGAAGAACATTTGGGAGGCCTGTTGTTTTTAACCTGGGGATCAAGTGTTAACTTACTTTTGTATCCAAAACAGACATTATTCGCTCCTTTGCTTCTTTTACATTTTCTCTCTTTCCGGACACTTTAATGTGGGGATCTGCAAATAAAATACAAATTGTAAATAAGTGTTTGTGTGCAAAGAAATTAGTTGGGGTTGACTGAAAATTCATAACAAGAACAGAACAGCCTACACTAATTACAAAGCGTTCAATAAAAATTGTAATTTTACAAATGCTAACTACATGGCATTCATGGAAATTGAATGGTTTTAATACATCTGTGTCAGAGACCTGGGAAAGTATGCAGATCAAGAGAATTACTTCAGTGGCTGCATGCTGGGACAGCGACTCAAAGACTCCAGAGCCAGATACAGTGAGACAAGAATTTCAGAAAGAGGTTGGCAGTAGCAGCCTATATACTACTCTTAAAAAAGTTAGAATTGAGGTTCCAGACAAGATCATTAAAATAGACAGGATTTTTTACGTTTTGGGTAAAGTGTGGAAGGACTGAATCCTCTGCCAATTTTTTCTTTCATTGAACTCTGTGTCTTTATTAAGGAGATTGATCTCCCTATGGTCCATTCTTAACCTCTGTCACAGAGACAGAAAGTAGGCGAAATCCTACATTTTAGAGTCATTATAAAGGTAATTTGGGAAAAATATTCCGATGACAATGAAGATGGGAATTCCCATATTTTGGGAAGATTTCCTCTTACTTTCTATTGTGTCCCCAGGACAGGATGTGAGGAGAAATCTCCTTAGTAGGAAAACTGTATTACCCATATTTACCCAATTTATAATTTTTTGTTAGATTAGGAAACTTTTGAAAGTCTACAGCACTCTTTGTAGCATAAATTATCTGAGATTGGGGGAATCCATCACACAGGTTAAATTTTTTGGAATGGACACTATTGTTTCCCAATATGAGCACTCATGTATGCCACAGTTGTTCAGCAATGAGCTTCTCCAGCTGCCATTTCATATTATTAGGCAGCTTTATTACAATCATTACACCATTTCATTGTAGATGCAGAAATTGCACTCCTCACATACCTATCAAAACAAGAGGAATTTTGTACAAATTCGGGGGGGGGGGGGGGGTTGAAGGTGAATACATAGCAAATTAATATTTTTTTAGTTGATACTAATAATTGGTACATCGCCGATGACCTTATCAGGTGTTTACATTCAAGGTTTCAGTAGAGAACTTCTTCTTTAAAGCAAGCATCAAAAGATTACACACACACAATGTGGGGGAAGCACAGTGGCTAAATGGTTAGCACTTCCGCCTGGCAGTACTAGGGTCGTTGATTCAAATCCCAATCACGGCACCACCTGCCTGGAGTTTGCATGTTCTCCCTGTACCTGCGTGGGTTTCCTCAGGGTACTCCAGCTTCCTCCCACACTCCAAAGACATGCTGGTAGGTTAGTTGGATCCTGTCTAAATTAGTCCTAATATGTATGAATGTGAGTTAGGGACCTTAGATTGTACACCCCTTGGGGGTTAGGGACTGATGTGAATGTACAATATACATGTAAAGCGTTGTGTAAATTGACGGCGCTATATAAGTACCTGAAATAAATAATAAAGTAAAATAAAACTAATGTAGTAGTTATATAAGGGCAATTGTGGTTGCTGTTATGCTGCTTCAGACCTTTCAAATTCCCACAAAAATAGTCCAATTATAGTTTTAAAAATTGAGTTTAGAAGTACCTTATATTCCAATAAACTGTGAAAATGTTTTTATAACACCGGAGTGGAAACAGCTTGTGCATATATACATTAATAAATAAACGTACAATGATTGCATTTGTTTCCATGGATGATCAAACATGTTATGAGCAGCAGTCTGTGGCTCAACTACCTAGGGCCCCTTAACAGTTTTCACATGCTATGCCCAATTCCTTAAAGCTTATATATGAGCAAGGTTCTAGTCTTCAGCATGACCTAGCCATAAACATGACCTGACAACTGAACATAAGCAAAATAAATCATTAACAAAAGGCAAGAACTAACGCAAACTGACAACTACTATGTACGGACTTCAAATTTAACCACTTGCTCACCACCTTATAGTAGAAGTACTGCTACAGGTGGCAGGACTGTGAAAAATCACACACACACACACACACACACACACACACACACACACGATTTGCATTTCCAGGTAGGGAGAGTTCGCCGCCCTACCCGTGCCGCCATTGGAGGCTGGGGATGTCAATCACCAGGTCCCAGCTAGAGATTCCTCTCTCCTGCCAACAAGGACACGATGCTTTGTATTTCTCTGCACAGCAGAAAAATACAAAGCAGCACTGTCTCCCTAGTAAAACACACACAGCACATAATGTAAAACAGCACACAGTTAACCCTTTGATCACCCCAGATGTTAACCCCTTCCTGCCCAGTGTCATTAGTACAGTGTCAGTGCTTTTTATTAGCAGTGATCACTGTATTAGTATCACTGGGATGTTAGTGGCAGTTAGTCAGTTCCCACCCAGTGTCAGAATGCCTGCCTTAGTCCCTCTATAAGTCGCTGATTGCCACCATTACTAGTATAAAAAAATAAAAATTCCAGTATATATACCGCCATTTGTGGATGCTATAACTTTCACGTAAACCAATTAATATACACTTGTTGGGATTTTTTATTTTGTTTTTTTTTAGCAAAGACATGTAGCAGAATACATTTTGGCCTAAATGTATTAAGAAATTTGATTTTTTTAAATTTTTTACTGGATAGGTTTTACAGCAAAAAGTCAAAAAAAATTTTTTTCAAAATGGTTGGTCTTTTTTTGTTTATAGCAAAACACATAAAAAACACAGAGGTGATCAAATACCACAGAAAGAAAGCTATATTTGTGGGAAAAAATGACAAATATAATTTATGTACAGCGTTGCAAATGTCAGTTAAAGTAATAGCGCCCCTATTGCAAAAAATGGCCCGGTCAGGAAGGGGTATTAATCCTCTGGAGAGCAAGCGGTTAAAAAAAAAATTGCTACAGTTTAGTCCTACTGCTAACCCCCAAAATGACAAAATACAATAACTGTGTTGTATGTTTACATTACTACATCCTTCTAACAAATGTGAATCTGTTCAAATTACAAGTTTCTGCAAGTCAAAATGTTAGTTTTCCATTGATTAATTATATACTCTTGATGTGCTAAATGCTGCCCATCTTCCAGGCATTTCTCAAAATTAAATGGGCTAGATAAATGTGTAAATTAATAAAATATTAAACCCAATCTAAAAAGCTTAAACCTGAAATTACAGTTATGTCAATGTAGATGCTAATATACACATTATACAATTTACACAAAAACAGCAAAATATCCAAAAAGGTGAGAACGTTATTAGGAATTTTAAATAAAACCCAATACTAACCAAGAGTAAAGTACATATAGAAAAATACACAAGCAGAAATAGCAAAAGCAGAGCTGATTAATGTAAAGTAATTTTGAAGAGACATTAAATGCATATAATACTTTAGTTTTACATACCAGTTTCAAGTACACAGTGCTAAGCCATAAAATGGCATAAAAATGTAATAGGCCAGAATGAATCCTTCTAAGACATTTAGCCCTCCTAATGAAAAGCAGAAGTGGAATTTTTAAATAGCAAGAACCTAAATCTGAATTATTCATATCATGGGCTTAAAGTGCAGGTTTTAAAATTCCGTTGTGTATTCTTTACATGATCGGTCATTTGAAGTAATTTAGTCTAGGATGTACTGGGAACATGTACAAAGGGACATGCTATTTCCACTTGTGTTTAAAGAACAGAGATCCTTTCTGCCAGGAGAGGAATACAAAAATGTATAGACACTTGACGCAGCCAGCAAAGGTTCAAAGGCTTGCATAGATGCTAAATCTCCTAGATGTCAAAACACAAGAAATTATTACAAATGCTTTAAAACTTTTTGTGCACGTTCTGTTTCAAACAAAATCTACAGTGAGGCTAACCACAGATAACACACAACTGTGTAGCGAAAGACATGCCCTCCTTAATAGAAATCCACTAAGAAGTAAATTCCAGGCAAATATCATATCTTGTATATAAACTCATTCTGCGGCCTCTGCCTACCTGCTGAGGGAATGTAGGTTGTGCGGCTTTTTAAATCCCTACACTGCCAGTGTACTAATTTTAGGAATGACCATGAATATAATGCTGAGAAAATAGTAACCACAATGTTACTAGATTAGATGTACTGGACATTATAAGACTCGCATTCAAGGACATTTGTACTGGGAAAAGAAGGCGGCTATAATTGCCCAATTTTCTTTACTAAAATGTCCACTTTCGGGTTGCGACATTAATACGAAATTCAATATCTTGAGCCACTAACCCAAAATAATAAATAAAGCTCTAGAAACAATGAAACCAGCAAAGATTGAGTACAACTGCATTAGAACAGAAAAGTCAGACTAAATTAAATTTAATTAAAATTATTTACAGGTAGAACTGCTTTCGCTGTTCACATGCTCTGTGCTTCACAACTTCCCTAATCAAAAAGAACCCAGATAAACGCTACAGGGCTAACAGAACTAACTCCCAGGGCCTGGGTTCTATTATAAATATCCCTAGGAAGGGACGCATTTTCCAAGCAGTAATGGGTTCATGGAAAAAACCATATTTATTATGTTCAAACATACTAGCAATAACAAATAACGCATTCTGATTGATTTAGGTATTTTTAATAAATTATTCAGGTAATCGGAATTCCCTCAATAGTGGAGTAATCTATCATTTTCTATAATACATTTTTCAATGGCAATCGAAAATATTATATGCACCATCAAAGAGAACAAAAAAGCCTCTACTGTGAGGACTCAGAATCAGGGATGGTAACAGAGGCCTTGGGCATGGTGTGAGTTGGAGGCTTAGATAGGTCAGAACTAAACTCTCTGTGGAATAGTGTAGAAGTGTGCTTCAAGTCTCTGCAAGAAGACTGCCTTAGTAATTGGGCGAAAACAGTCAAAGTCCAAAGTGGACACCAAGGTTTCCTTGTGGAAATGGGGGGGGGGGGGCTTGGCACGATAAGACATGCTTTACTTTGTAGAGGAGATCAATTAGGCCCACAGTGAGGGAAGGGCTTGTATACTTGCAAAACCTAGCACTTGGTGTTAATGCAGGTCACAGGTGGCCAGGGGTGACCAAGACACTGGTTGGAAGTGGAAGAAGACCAGAGACCTGATAATCCCTATGCAGCTTCATCAGCAGGAGCGGAAATGGGATAGTGCTTGCGCAGGGCTGAATGGATGAAGAGAAAAGCATAGAGTGCAAGAAAAAGCATAGAGCGGATGAGATCAATGCTTAGTTCAGTCAGCCTCAACCATTATTCCAATAAAATGGCAGTGGTGAAAGCTTTAAAATGGTTCCCACTTGTAATGTACCTTCTGGCTCTTAAGCCCAACCAGCCTTACTCACTCCATGAGCCTTCAGAGACTGGATCTCCCCAGAGGTCCTGCAATCTTTGCTCTAGTGGGTTCAAGTACAGCCTCCAGAGCTGTTGCTGCTTTGTAGTGACAAGCTCAAGCAGCAGTGTAGAATTCTTGAGTGATCAGCTGTGTATCAAGGATACGGAATAAATTCGAAACAAAGAAAAAAAAAAGTCTCTCTCTCTCTCTCTATATACACACACACACACACACACACACACACACACACACACATACATACATACACACACACCTATACACATTTTCCAGCAGTGCTAAAGAACGAGTGTACAGTCTCCTAGGACACTAATACAAAATAAAAAAAACATGCTGGGTAGAGGAGGAAATAAAGGGGACTGACTCTCAACAATATTTTGTTTGCCAGCCAGGATCCACAACTCCTGTAGATGTAGATGGCAGAAAAACCAGACTGTATTGAAATATTATTGTCTTTTTTCCAGCAGTTTACAATGTTGGCAGAGGTCATTGAGCAGAACCGTACCAGGATTTTCAGGACAAGCTAGTACTGATAAGTAGTACAGCAGGTGCAATGACATCTCCCCATGCATTTGGTCATGTGATATCAAAGCAAACGGCCAAGCACAGGGGCTGCATGTGGACATAACTATGCCAGGATTGTAGGTTCGCAGTAGGACAGCTGAGGGATAATAAGAAATAGAAACCTTGCATGTAATTCATCTCATATTGTAGAGTAGAATAAAGAAAGGCTGTGCCTTTTGGGGAAAAAACATTTTTCTAAAAAAAGTTTAAATCCCGTAACCTCTAATAACAAATCTATTTTTAAAGATAACAGTAACAAGAACATATATTTTACAAACTTTGTAAAATAGAGAACTGAAGTCACAAATTAGGATTCATGTGATTTAGGGTAATCCTCACGAAATATGATACCTTTTTTTAATATGTTCATAGAAAGTCTTTGATTTCCAATTAACTTTGACCAAATAACACCAGAACCAAAAGTTTCCCAATGCAAACACAAGAAGCAACCGAAAAAAAAAACCCCATCCCTAATTAATAAAGGATAACCGTGCTGGGTTATGAATTATAGATTTGAAAAGTAAAAGTAATGGTTTCAGTAATTGTTCTGCTATGCCCAGGCAGAAAGCTGTAAAAGTTCTACATATCAGAAACAGCGCCAGCATAAAAAGTCAAACATTAATAAACCTCCCATATTTTACAAAAAAACTGGCTCATCTGGGGTATAACATATCTTCACACAATCAGGCTCTTGTAGAACGTTTAAGAACTGTGTACTATACAGTTCTAGAGTCATGAGTTTTTGAAACTGTTCACAATGTTGAAAACTGAAATACGTACAGTACCTTTGTCTGAGGTTGGGTGGGAACTTTGACCTATGATGTGCTAACTGGGATGCAGCTGCATAGTCTGGTGTCCAGTGAGAACACACTTTGGTGTTAATTGAACCCCACTGTGAATTTGCACACACATTAAACATTTGGCTTTCCTTCAACACTTTATTGTTAAAACCATACGGACATGTACTAAAAATTTAAAAAACTTTATAATACGACCCAGGCCTACTCATTCGAGGCTGGATGACATTTAGGCTCTAGACTGCTTCCAACTACGAGCACAAAACACAAAATCTGCCATTTTTAAGTGAATTAGTCATAATTGATGTATATTCGGGGACATATCACAATATTTTAATTCCCTTGCTTTATAATGAAAAAGGTTTAAAAGCATGTGTACCTTACTACATTTCCTTCATTACTTTTATCTATGTAGAAGGATTACAACTCTTGCCAGGTAGGTCATTATAACATTCAGCTAAATGGTATAGTGGTGAAAAAATGTTATGGGTCAACTTTAATGGGAAAGATCAAGATAACAGTGTTTACTTATTAGTAAAAATTGTAGTTCACAGATGGAATGTTTAACTTTGGTGTGTCCAGACTACTATTTTACGGACTAATGACCTCCATCTGATTAATGCTAACTGGGGTTTTGCCAGCATTAACTATATACATTAATAAAAATACTCCATTCTTTTAAAATGTATTTCTAGCCAAGTTTATAGTTTATTTTGTTTTCTTTAAAACACAGCACTATGGAGCCTTCGCTCTAATGCAGTGTGTCTAATGTCCAGCTAGCTGCTGCATAGTATAGAAATCTCCTCCCCATTGCTATCAAATCCCCCCACAGCGCTGATCTCCCAGCACTACTAGGGTCATCAGCTGCTGTGAGTGTATAAGATTTGTACCTCTTGCAACCCCCCCCACCACACTTCCACACACCTCCTACATTCACAGAACTTTTAGTATATTTTCCCAGAATTCAAAGTGTTCTGTGACAGGATGAGGCAGATACTTTCATTCATCTACTTGTACTCCATTTATAGAACACTTTGCATTCTGGGAAACAATACTAGGAGTTCTATCAATGGAGGAGGCGGGCATAAAGGGTGGGCGAGTAACACACTATTTCACACTCGCAGTGGCTGGAAGATCAGCTCTTTGAGGAAGACCCGGTGGTAAAAGGGAAGGTAGTTCTTCACTATGCAGCAGCCAACTTGACATAGGACACAATTCATTAAAAGGTAACTTGTGCCTCTGGTAGGGGCATCCCTAGGGTTGGTGTCACCTGGTGCGGTAACACTTGGTGTCACCTCTCCGACGATCCCTGCAAGATGGATCGGATCTGTGGATTGGGGAGCATAATGTATCGGACTCCAATCCATTATGCTCAATCCGCAGATCTGATCCATCCTGCGGGGATCGTCGGCTTGCTTTAAAAAACGTACCTTTTCCTGGAGCGAGTCTGGTGTCACCCCGTGCAGTAGGTGTCACCCCGTGTGGCACGCACCCCCCCACCTGCCTAGGGACTCCACTGGCCTCTGGTGCTGCATAGTCAAAAAGAAAATCTGAACTTCAGCTTTAACTATCCATTCTTACCCTTCTTGGAGAGGTGTCATTGGTACAAATTCCCAGATAGATTTTCTATCAGTTTCTGTCCAAGCAACAATGGTCACCCAAATCAAGGAAGAGGGTGAATCTCCCCAGCAGGCACAAAAACAGCAATATACACATAACATGGATTCTAATTCCTGCTCTATCCAAATATATAAGAAAGGCTTTGGTTAAAGATGCACTTTAGGCATTTCAGTAAATTTGTACATTTAGCTGCACATCAAAATCGGGTTCACTTTATAATAGTGAGTCCCCCTCAGGCTCTCCTGGCTCCTCCTGTCCGTCAGGTGTCCCCACAAGCAGCTTGCTATGGGGGCATCCGTTGCTCTGTGTGTCCATTCACACACGAAGCTGTGGCTTGGCCCTGCCCCATCTCTCTCTTTGGCTGACTGGCTGTGATTGACAGCGGAGCTGATGGCTCCCGCTTGGTGTCTCATCCAATGAGGAGGCAGAAACCCAAGACAGCTGAGGCTGTCATTCACATCGCTAGATCTCGACGAGGATCAGGTAAGTATTGAAGGGGCTGGGGGAACTGCTGCACACATAGAATGCATGAAGGTAAAAAACCTTCATCCTTTAGAACCACTTTAAATTGTAATTTATTCTAGAGATTATTTCTCTAGAATTTCCAAACTCATTATATACTCCTAGAGTAATAATCTAATATGTCATTATTGTTGGTATTAAGGTTTTTTTGTACATGCACTACAGACACAGGTTTAGCTATTGTGATGTATGATGTTTTATTACAAGAATATTGCTTTTTTTGACAGAAGTGCAACTTATATATATATATATATATATATATATATATATATAAATGTAAGCTCTATTGCCAGTAATGCTATTGCACATATTACATGAACTTTAACAGTTCCAGTAACTGAACACAACAAGAAAATTCTGCAGCTACAAGCACAGCATAACCAATCCAATCCTTGGCGGTAATGCTTATTTCTATAAGAATCAGTTTGCTGTTCACAATAAAAGCAGTTCAAAGCAGAAGTTCACGTGGGTAAACGTCCGTCCCTCACATTTTCGTCCCATTTTCATTCATTGATAAGCATTGCAATTGATTTTCATGAATTGACAAAAATGCTAATTGTCGTTTAGTTTTCGTCACAGAAAACATGTTGCTGACGAAAACTATGACAAACACTTTTTTGGTAACAGTAAAACATGCTTGTTATACTCACTGTGAAACCCAAGGGATTAATCCTCGGCATTGCATAGAAAGGAAGTTTGATCTCATCTTCTCTGATACTCCCCTTCTACTTTCCCCAATTTATCTACTGATAGAACAGAACCTTGGGGGCAAGCTGCACACACTCAATTTGGTGTGGATTGCAAGAGAGCTTTTTTCTTTTCTTGGGAGAGTGCATGTGATCAGCACAGGGCCAATTAGTGCTGTTCAAACAGAGGGTCAGGGGTCCTGCAGACTCATAGGACAATCAGGGGAGAAAACTCCTCCTACAAGCTTTAACCAGTGCTCTGCTGGACACTGATAGAAATCACAAGACTGCTATATACTGCTGATGAAAAGGTATATAACAGTTTTTACTAAACTTCTTGCATTTCCATGTGCTGTGTACTGTGGGAGACCAGATGTAGTGAATGCAGGGTCCTGGGTTTAGTAACACTTTAACACTGCATGCATGTGCCTGTTTGTGCCACTGCATGGAAGCATTGGCGTATATCAACTACCTTTTGTACCACTAGCCCCTCCTTCCTAGATTGTAAGCTCCAAGGAGCAGGGCCCTCCTATCCCTCTTGTATTGAACTGTATTGTTGCTGTATTGTCTCCCGTTATATTGTAAAGTGCTGAGCAAACTGTTGGCACTATATAAATATTGTATAATAATAATAATATCCAAGTAAAAACACAAAGCTATTCACCTCTATGGCCAGCTGTATGCTCCACCTGTGGTACGTTATGCTAGTGCCTCTTTCCATCCTCTGGTACTCCCTACTCTAACCTGCATGGCTATCTTCTCCTCTGCCTTTAGACGATCCCTAAAAACTTATCTTCACATGCAAGCCTATTCCAGCTCTAGCTAACAGTTGAATTTGTGTTTCTTGAAAACCTCATCCATATGCCTCGTCTTGAATTGTAACTGTACTGTCTATTTTGCAAAGCGCTCCAAAAACTGATGTTGCCATACATCCAATATAATAATATGGGAACACGTTCTGGTGACAGCTACAAAAGGCCCGTATCTCTATTTTGGGGAGATTTGCTCTCTTCCTATTATGTCCAAAGAGCAGGAAATGAAGGGTAGTCTAACAAATGGGACAAAGACAGAATAAAACAGTTGTCAGGGAGTTTAAGCATTCCATACTCTAATTAAAATGAAAAAGAAATGCTTTGGCTTTATATCAACATAAAATATTGCAAAACAGTAGATGCAAATGTTTCCTTCAGTGCTAATACCAGAATAATGAATATTTACTCCAGACAAGCAGGATGGATACCCTTTTTTGACTAGCTTCCGGGGTACTATAAATCACCAAGATCTGTCTCTTGTAATTCAGGATTACTCAGGGGGAAAATGTCTGGCAAAGCATGGAAAACAGTAAATCACAATGATCATACATCAAGTGCTTTTTTTGGGAGAATAGCATTATGAATATGAATGAAATAATTCAACTTTTCTCCTAATTAGATATAATAAAATATATTCTATACAATAAAAAATTCCTTATAAAATGTTGCTCTTAGTAACCTTAGGTTCACATCTGAGCGGGTGGTGCCGCTGCGGATCCACACGAAAATCCATGAGAAATGCGGCCCCGTGGGTGGGTGCCATTAGTTCTATGCAAAACAAATTAGCAGCTTACACAGCCTTAAAGCTTTACAATGAACTTCTATTCACTTTCCCCCCATTACATCTGTTAAATATACCATTAAAAGTATTTTCTCATAATTGATATTTGATTAACAGATATATACACATACACACACACGTAGAATTCCAGGCAAAATCTTACTACTCTTCCCTCCCCCCTCCTAACACCTATTCTGACTAACCTGTGTAAGAGAAGATCAATATACTGTACAGACCTATTTTCAGGATACTCTAGTCATGTGATCTCCCATGTCAGCCAGCAATGTCTGCAGGGGAGAAGACAGAGCATTCGACAACAGATGGCAATGCCTGGGTGCAGTGATGTCATTCATAAGCTTCCTATGGCCCATCAGTTGTCAGTGCTTCCTCCTCTCCCCTGCAGCTGGTGCTGGCTAACACTGAGGAGTCTGATCACATGAGTGGACTAGAGCTTCCTAAAAATAGCCCAACTTTTGGGAAAGGTAAATCCCCTCAGCGACTGGGACTGCCACTGCCCCCTCCCCCCCCCCCCCCCCCCACTGCAAGAGTTACATGCTCATTTAGGGGACCAGGAGCAGCAGTTTTACTTACCCAATCCTCGGCTCCCTTGGCACCCAGCACTCTTCTCTTCTCTACTCCCCTACACTCCCGCAGTGGACTGTCCCTCAGCGCTCTCATGTCCAATGCAGGGCTATGGGCTCTGCATTAGATTTGATGACATCAGAGGACGTATGACTACAAAAGGATAGTGTAGGAGAGGCTTCAGAGACCAGTCTTACAACTAAAGGGAGCCTGTAGGAGTAGAGGATCAGGTACATTTTTGCATTAGCCCAACCAGAATGAGCATGTAACCCTTGCAGTGCAAAGGCGCCCCCACTTCAGAGGAGCATTTTTGCATTTGCCTGGAGTTCAGCTTTAATTAATCTAAATGGGTTGAAACTAACGTCATAAGTAATCTGTGTTCATAATGGAAATAATGAAAGTACAGTTGAAAGTTTTGCTGTAAAAAGCATGTTTAAGGAATGTCCTATACCAGAGGTCTTTAAACTTTTTAAAAAAGGGACAGTTTACTGTCATTCAGAGCTAAAGGGGGCCGGACTGCGGCCATTAGGAGTAGAAAATGCCCTGAGGTCACTGTGAATAAACAATGCTACATCCTTGGTGTCAGTGGGAGTAATTGTGCACCATTGTTGGTGTCATTGGGAGGAACTGTGCCCCACTGTTGGTGTCATTGGGAGGAATTATGCTCCTTCATGCTCTCACTGGAAGGTAATTATGCCCCATTGTTATCAGTGGATAAAAATAGTGCCCCGAGGGCCGGATAACAGCAAACAAGGGGCCACATCTGTCCCCTGGGTTTGGAGTTTGGAGACCGCTTCCCTACACCCTTTAAACATAAGGCCCCAATGTGTTACCATGCACAATATAAAGTGTTGCATTAAAGGCAGCCCATTCATTTTGAACTTTCTGCCAACACATCACAATGCACCTAAAACTGGAAAAGCATTTATTTTTTCTAACACAAGATAACACAACACACAGATGGTTTCCATCTATGCAATCTGGTGCACTGCATTGCCGGAGCATTGGGGTGTGCTTGCAAGGTGCGGATGGGTGCAGTTCAGAATAAATGAAACCACACTGCAGCACTGACCTTGTGTGACCACAACATACAGAGATGTGAAGTTAGCCTAAACTTTTTGTATTCATGCAGTGTAATGAGTATAAGGCTCCATTCACACTAGAGCATTTCAAATTGCGGGCAGAATTACCACGATTCTGCCCACGATTTGAAAACGCACCATGAAATGTGAAAAAAGCAAGATTGAATGGTCAGGTGCAATTCAGGTGGTTCATTTCAATGGCACCTGAAAACGCAGAGTGTTTTTGCCGCAATCGTGGCGTGTTTTCCCAAGGATCCTAGAAAATATGGCCTAATCCAAACATAAGAGGCCCAAGAACAACAGATTTGGCCTTACACATTTATGGTGAAAAAAGCAAAATCTGGAAGTTCACCACGCCTAACAAATGCAGTAATAAGGCTGGGGAAAATTATATGCGCAAATATTTTTTGCAGATGTAAAATAAATTGGCAAACTGAAGCAATAAAAAAAGTTAATACTATTAGATATACATGCGCACATTGTATATCCAGCTTGGAATTTATAATACACAATACTGAGCAAGGTCTAATTTTGGCAGCTGGGTCCCAAGCAGTTGCCCTTTATTGTAGCCTTGTAGCCTGGAGACTAATCTCAGGCAACAAAGTCAGGTAAATAACCACTTTATATTCATGGAGTGATGAGTTTCTGAGCTGGTCCTAATTTTTAATTTTGTTTTTCTTAGGAGCCAGAAAACTACAGAAGTAGGCCAAAAACTGCTGAAATGGGCAAATCAAACCTTCAAGTTTGACATGCCATGCGCTTAGCTTGTCCTGTGAGTTGATTCTACATTTTATAGCAAAAAGAATGGGCATGCTGTCTCTCATAGATATCACATTGCAATTTCCCAATCCCACTTCATGGTTTAACCACAGCAAGACTGTTTAAAAAAGCGCATATAGAGTTTGATGACCACAGGCATCCTTAGCCACCCACACAGCTTACTTTAAGATCGTGTAAGGAAATTAAAGGCATAGGTATGGAAAAGGGGTGATGAACCGGTCATGACTGTTACATGTTCTAGTTCCAGCAGTTTAAGTGAACATATAACGTCTAGCAGATATCACGTTGGACAGTCCAACTTTACCACAGTCAATGGAGCTCCTTCCAACCTGCTAATGAAGTGAAAAAGATAAATATGTGCAAAGTGCAGTAACTCATAGCAACCACATTTCAGTTTACTTAAAAGGAATCTTTCATAAGAGATTAATAGAAGCCGGTTTTGCTAACCTGTCCTAAAAATGCTAGTTCCCTGGTTGTCATTCTGATGCTTAAAGTAAAGTGGGTAGCAGGGTGCGTTGGTGGATGATGCTGTGGAAGTATGGCAGCCAATGATGGATGATGTATAGGAAAACCAGTACTGAGCAGCACTTCTAAAGAGTGGAAGCAAACTCTGTGCAGAAGAAGATGAAACAGGAAGGCGCTTCCAAGTGCAGTATTCCAAGGTCAACTTTTAATAAAATCAGTTAAAAACACTTACAATGTGGTAGCATTAACAGGCTCTAATGTAATCCGTCAATAGCAGGGCTATGTCTTCTAAGTGATGGATCTGCTGTGCCAGCTAGCAGTTGCAGGGGGAGCTTGAGAAGAGGTGTTAAAGATGGCGCAGCTCTATCCGGACCACTGGAGCGCACGCTGTCCGCGGAATCGGAAGTGACGTGAGCATGGAGCGGTGACGCATTTCGGAGCATGCGCAGAGCTTCTTCCCTCCAAACAGATATTGAAGAAGGAGCTCTGAGCCTGGTCCAAAACGCATCACCACTCCATGCTCACATCACTTCCAGTCTGTGGACAGCGTGCGTTCCAGCGGTCCGGATAGAGCTGCGGCCATCTTTAACACCTCTTCTCAAGCTCCCCCTGCAGCTGATGGCAGAGCCCTGCCATTGACGAATTACATTAGAGCTTGTTTATACTACCACATTATAATTGTCTTTAACCTCTTTTATTAAAAGTTGACCTTGGAATACTGCACTTAGAAGCGCCTTCCTATTTCATCTCATTCTGATGCTTGGACTTCAATGCTTTCTAATGTATTGACCCAGAACAAATAAGTCATTCTGACACTTGTCTGACAACTCTACTACTGCAAACTTGTTCCAGGTTTGAAATGGACTGTATTTCAAGTACTGAAGTTAGGCACAGACAAGCACCTAGGATTCTTATAAGAAAAGGAGCAATGGCAGCCCCTATATTTCCTCCATTTCAGTCACTTTAATCAGGACTTTTCCTCCCAAAACAATAAAAACTAAGTTGCACGCAGCAACTAAAATATGCTGTTAATAAGCCAAGCAGTAAGGAAAACAAAAACTAAAGGAAATTTGGATGTGTGAAACCTCAGATTTTCTTTGACGCTTAAATCCAAGTAAACCGTTTTTATTTTTAATAGACTGGAGGAGGTTGAGACATGATGGATTTCATTGTTACAAGTGAAATCTCCCAAATGGAACCGAAAACAGTAACCCTTCCTCCATTCATTCTAAAACTATAAAACCCTTGTTGCAGCATTTTATTCTCGTGCATTATGCGACAGGCAACTGCAGGGGCTGAACTTCAGCTTTGTCTGTCTAAACGGTCCAACTTTACATTAAGTTCATACTCAAAAATGAAGCATAAACAACAATATTTATACAAGTAATCCAGTAAGACCACCAACAGATTATCCTACTTCCAACAATAATGCCAAAAATGCAATATAGGTCAAAATTCACATACCATACTAACTCCGCCTGAACTGTGCCTTATTGAGTTCTGTATAAATAATTAAAAAGCATCTTTTAGTACAATGTATGGTAAAGGTACAATTCTGCTTCCTAGGAATGCACACTACTCTTACGCAAATTAGTCTACAAGCTAAAGTATAACTACAGGCAAAACTTTTTGTTTTACTTTTGGATAGAGTGGAAAAGGATTAGAACACTTCAGTTTTTATTGCTGTCTCAGCCCTCGCTGGGGAGATTCACCCTCTCTATTTGTCCTGTTTACCGTTATAATTGAAAGTGAAAAAAAAAATCTAATTTTGGGTTGTCTTCAGAAATGTAATCGAGGGGAAATATTTCAATGGGAACACTAGTTCTGGTGACCTGTGGGGGGTTCATGGAATTCTCTTACTTTGCAAGGATTTCCTCTTAATTCCTGTTATGGGACAGGAAGTGAAGAAAAATCTCTGACATGGGACACAGAAAACAAAAATCTGACAGAGGTTATAACCCTCCCCTGCTATTTATAATGGAAACCTCCTGCGCTCTAAATAGTGAATGTAGCTCGTTACAGATAAATGCTGCTAACACCTGCACCGTATTACCTATAAGTGAAAAAACTAAATACAGAAAAATAGTGTAGTGCTCTTATTAACAAATGAATATTGTATTAATAATAAATAAAAATATTAAATAGTGATCACATCCCTTATGGGGTATCTGAGAGAAAAAAACAAATATAAAACCCAGTGAATATATAATATAAACCAATGGTCACTAACAGACCTATTGTGATTCAACTACACACAAAATAGTGTGATCACTATTATTTTTATTAGTATTATTTATTATTAATACAATATTCATTTGTTAATAAGAACCCTCCCCTGCTCTATCCATAATAAAAAAATGCCTATAGTTATACTTTAACTTAATCTAGTTTACTTTCAGCTCAATTCAAAGCCCAGAATCATGTGAATGTTCCGCATATATAAACTGTCCGAGTGATATAAATATTTGTAATAAAAATAGCAAATAATACATTTCTTTTTTCTTTAATTTTGGTTAGCATAAGGATAGGTAAAAATATCAGATAGATTTTTCTGCTGTGTGCCCATTCAGAAAATGTCCCCTCATGTACGTTACTGAGGCAAGAATTCAAGGGAAAGTAGACTGGACAGAAGTGATATCCCTCTGTCAGTATTTGGGAGTTGTCTGTTAGGAAACCTGCTGACACACAACATAGAAACCTGACACAGGTTCTACCCATCCGGCTCCAAAAATAAAAACAAGGCTTGGCCAAATTGGACTCTTCTGAAGGATTTCAGAGTACTTTATCATACACCCAGGGAATCCTAAAAGTTGATATTAACCCCTTCAAGCCTAAGGGTAAAACAAATCTTAAAGCCCAAGAAAAATTTTACAATGTTGACATGTGCTAGTAAAACCATACATATCATCACAACTACTTTGTACATCCAGGTGAATTATACCGCGTTTTTTTCAGGACAAATTGGGCTTTCATTTGGTGGTAAAAGGTAATTGATTTTTTTTTGTTTACTATCAAAGGAAAACTGGCCCAAAATAGTAAAAAAAATATATTTTTTAAGTTAGCTGTTTTTGTTACTACCATAACCTACCACCAAAGAAAAACCCAAAATAAATTTTCCAGGTCTTGACGATTGCAGCGATACCATATATGTGTATGTTATTTGTTGTTTGTATCTGTACTACTGCCCAGAAACAATAGTGCGCTTTTTTTTTTTTTTTTTTACCTAAAACACACTGACACTAACACGGATACCAATGTAGAAAAAAAAATGTAGAAAACAAATCATGACCTTTAACCCTGACTTTGACCCAAACACTTACCCTGGCACTGAACTAGATCAGACCTTGATCTAGGTATTGTTTCTTTATTTTTTAATATTTATCTTTTTTTTTAACAAACTTTTTTTTCTCTATGCAATGGGAGAGAGAGATACAATATATCTGTCTCCTCCATTCAGAGAGAAAAAAACCAACGGGGGCAGGCTTCGCAGCAACTGAACACTGTAATAGCCAATCAGAGGCTATCAAAGCAATCATGTGACCCAGAATAGGGAGTCTTGGGTCTCGATTGTTAGAACGGGACCCGGGCTCTCAGTGACACCCCAGTCTTTGTGCTGGGAGTGCACTGTCCCTGCGCAAAGACAGGTATGCAAATATGCGGCCCCACGGAAAAACACCCAGTTCTGTGAGGTCACATATTTGTGTGACGTCAGCGTCAAGGGGTTAACTGTGATGTTAAAATTACATACATTTGGAAATATTAAAGTTGTAGTTTACAATAACAGTCCTTGTTTTTTTTTGGGGGGGGGGGGGGGTTTCACCCTCTACCTCTTGAAAATGCTAACTGGTTACTTCTCAAGCTAATTCTTTGGCTTCATTATTTTCTATCATTAACCTGGAATAAGTATGCTGTTCTGATTCCCAAAATTAACATGCTACATACATGTTTAGATTCAATAACTATTAAAATCAAAAGATCTGCTTGACACCCAGGTTGTTAGCATTTTCAATAGCAACCTTTATATCTGTAATAGCACTGTACGTAAATACTGTTCAACTACTTATATGGATTAGCTTGTTATCACAGCGGCCTATGCAAAAGGTTACAAAAAAAACCCCACACAGGTACCAAATTATGTTAAGTTTAGTGATTCCTTTGTACAGAGGAATAATGAATATAATTTTTGTACCAGTAATAAAACTAAGCCTTTAGGAGTTGGGGCTACTTTGTTTCTTATAAATGCCCCAGTTAGGTTGAGAATTTCTGGATTATTGGACACAAACGGAAAATAAGAGGCCACAACTAGGAGTGTCCAAACGCTGGATGTGCAGTATCCAATTATTAAAAAATTTGGGAAAAACTAATCAGTAGATAGTGTTCCTATTTGTGTTCAGTTTCAGATTTTTTTTTTTCAGTGAGTCAATATTAGTTTGCCCAAGAAGACAACTGTAACATGCATTCTAGTAATCAAAGTAGATCTGGGCTGTGAAGTCTGATCACAAATCCAAAGTCTCTTGTGAAACGAACACATAACACATTGATATTATTTTCTGACAATACCAAGGTTTGTTCATCGCTTTTATCCTTAATGAAGACTTCACAGAACTGATACTGATGTCACATTTCAGCTGGTGTGTTTCAACTTCCTGAAGAGCAAGGTTTAAAGTTCCTCCCCTGCTGACATAACATGTTTTGTTTGGAATAGCCAGATGGATTCTTATCCATGCAAGCCATTGTAATATGTGATCCATCTGTTTTTCATTAAACCCCACAAAAGTTATGTGCGTAGGCGTGATTGTCTCATTCCAAACATTTATTTACTTTCTTCAAGATTTGTTGTTCTGAGCAGATGTAATAAGGCCACAGAGCACTATAATTTTTTTGTGAAGAATTATATTTTTACAACAAAAAAAAAATCTATATATGGTGAATAAAAAAAAAAAAAAAAAAAAACTCAAAAAGGCAGGTTATGAATATAAGAGAGCAAGGCGTATTTAGTGTTGGTATAGGTTACTGAACCCAACTTGTAGCTGGGGCACTGCGAGTGACCCTGAACAAGTACTATCTAGACCAGCAATGGGCAAACTACGGCCCGCGGGCCGTATACGGCCCGGAAGACCTTTTAATCCGGCCCGCGGAGCTAGGCTCCCGCTAGGCTCCTCTCACAGTCCGCCCTGAAGACCGGTGTAGCATGAAAATCTGTCTCCTATGAGGATCTGTCCCCATCGGCGTATCTGCGCATGTGCCGGAGATCGCCGATCGGCTGCTAATGCACATGCGCAGATACGTAGAGGGGGACAGATCCTCATAGGAGACAGATTTTCATGCTACTCCGGAACGGCGCGGGAACACGGCGAGAGGAACGCGCGGAGCAAAGGTAAGTGAATTGACACAGGGGGGACTTGGGGACTTAATATGGGGGATGAATTACTATGGGGAATGAATTACTATGGGGGATGAATTACTATATGGGGGATGAATTACTATATGGGGGATGAATTACTATATGGGGGATGAATTACTATATGGGGGATGAATTACTATGGGGGATGAATTACTATATGGGGGATTAATTACTATGGGGGATGAATTACTATATGGGGGATTAATTACTATGCTTACTATGGGGGAATATTACTATACTTACTATGGATGACACATACACATCATTCATCTACTCTTGGTCCGGCCCCCGGGTCCAATATATGAACCCATTGCGACCCTCAAGTCAAAAAGTTTACCCACCCCTGATCTAGACGGTGTTTCTCTTTTCATTCTGATATCCATTATATCATTTGTGAGAGCCTCAGAATTTAACAAATTGCCTACCAGTTGTATAAAAAAAGGACAGGGATTATAACTCTCCCCTACACCATCTAAAATGAAGAAAGAAAATAAAAAAACCCTTTCATTCTACTTCACATTATAAAATATAATAGTCATTATAGGTAGTCTGATCCAGCAATTAGCTTCCCTACACAGATTCATACAGGAAAGCTCTATTTTGAGACCATTCAAGACTTTTATCTTAACAGAAGCCCTGATGAAGGGGGAGTTTTTCCTGACTCCCGAAACATGTTGACTTTTTTTTAAACTAATAAATGAATTTGAACTCTTAAGCTTTGGCCTGGCACTCCTTAAATTAGTGCATGTTTTTTTTCTACTAATCACAATAGAGGCTGGGAAAGTGATAAGTCGCTTCTCTGACTCTTGTAAATGTGAGCTTGTGGGATTACTCTTTATAACACGCTTTTTCTAGAAAAGCTTTAAGGGAAGCATCTCAAATATATGTTAAAAGGAGCCTGGAGCACTACCAGCTGGATGAAATGGTAATTATATATATGTAACATTTCATTTTTATCTGACTTACAGAAAAGGTATATTTTTTACAAAATTTATTTTTTTTTACCATTCAAAAAAGAAGTGGATCAAAAAATGCAAACACTAAAGTTTAAGATAGTACCCAATGCAACTGATTACATTTACATTTGCAGTTCCCCAAAGCTGGAAACATCATCAAGATTGCAAATGCAAGGCCCAATACATAACTGCTTTAAAAAAAACAATGACTGAAAATTATAAACTTTCAGCAAATATTTTCATCTCATTCTTGGTTGATCTGAAGGAAAGCTACCACCACCACCACCTATAAATAACAGGCTTTGTTCTGCAATCAATATGGTTATTAAATTATATAGTTATGTAAACCACACATTCTTGTTTTGTGATGCGGAAGAAGGAACAATCCATTGAAAAGCAAGGACTGCAGTAATTCCTTTCAAATTATAATTTAACCAGTCTGTGTATATGTTGGCATCTGCAACAATCGACTATACAAGGAAAAATAGATGCAGCCAACTAAAATCATATTCTCACTGGATTTGGAATAATGTTCAAAGATGAAAAAAATCACAGTATAAGCAGATTACCTAAAGAGCGCAAAGTTCCTGGTCTGTTCAAAAGTACTAAAGGTGCCGTATAACCCAAGTCATATCTTATTCCAAACTCCACCAACAACTCACACACTCTTGTACTGCGTGTCACTGAAGAAGTAGTAGCGATATAGATGTAGATATTTTATGCAAAAAATAAATATGTAGCCCTCTTTTTTTGGGGTGGTTTATGCCAAACAGGATATTGCACAAAACAAGTATGTAAATAAGAGGACCAGAACTTTTGTTAAGTGGGAATGATAATAAAGCTAGCAGTGCCCAGTACAGGGCTTTGGTGAACAGAGGGGATGTTTCCTGGGAAATTATCCAGTAATCAAATCAATTTAATTGGAAGCAGAAGAACTACTGTAACCAGCTTATAACATTAGCCTTAAGTATTTAGATACATATCAGTATGGAAATAATATGAGCTTCATATAATAAAAGATTAATAATAGTACATACATCCAATGTACAAACAGGTATTAGCAAAGGGCCCAACAAGAGTACTGGTGGAATTGTGCACATATACCCAGTTATATACAGCAATAATGTATCTTCAGATGAATGTTGCAATAACGTTGCATGGGAGCCTGTGGATGATCATGATCTGGGAAACCCAAGTACAAGATCTGTGACAATGAGGAGACCCTCCAACCATAGTCCAACCAGCCAGGAACACAGCTTTTCATCAGCAGAAACCAATTAGGCACTGAACTCAAAGTCAGCCTTATCTACACTGCACTTAGTCCCTAGTAGCATCTAATCTGTCATGAATCCAGAACTTTAACTGTCAGATGCCTAACCTGGCTCTAGCCTATGCTGGTTATTGAATGCCGATCTTAAAATAGCTATATTAGAATGCTAGACCAGAAGGGACAGGGTTAAGTAGATCAACAATAGCTGCATATAAACAATAATGCAATAAATAGGTTCACCTACTAACATACAGCAAGGGGACCACTACACATGTACAGTGTGTCGCAGAATAAATTACCTGGTATAGTGTATGCGAGATAAGGTAACAAGTATACTTATGCCACTAGTAGGAGACATTTAAATCACACACTGCTCTCAGCTACCTTTGCTATTACTATCAGCAAATATGTTAATTTCTTCCCTTCTGAGCACAACCAAATTCTTGAGCTTGGTCCATGGCATAGATACCTTCTGACGCATATGGGCTGGGGTTCTCTGTGCCCAGGATCCTGATGAAGAAAGTAGGGTTAGGGCATTAGGGAGGGTAAAGTGTATAGGCATGTAGCCTACTGTGTAGTTAGTGCCCAGCTGCTCAGGTCAGGGGGAAAGAGTTTATGTCTTGCTGCCTTTCCCAGGTGTGTTTATGGGCTTTCACTGGGGTTCGGCCTCCCTCCAGTGTTCTTTAAAAAGCAAGAGGTCAGGGCCCCAGTGTTGAGAGGAGAAGGGAGAAAAGCAAAGGAGAAGCTTGGGAGAGGGCTCAGAAGAATCTGGGGAACACTGGAAGAAATGCATGGGGAATACATACAAGTAAAGACTTGCGGGGACCTCCGGTCCACTCCGGAATGCCGACTCACCAGAAGAACCTTGGAACATGGAATTCTCTGTTAGAGCATCATCAAGAATGGACTTTTCTCAAAGAAGAATTAAGGCAGTGCTGGGGGGTCCAACCCTGTACTAGCATAGTGTAACTAATAAAGTGGCTGGAGAGTATATTTTGCCAAGTTCGTTGTAAAAATTGATTCTACTGCTTAGAGTCTGTTCTGAAGTTATTCAAGGGGTGTGTGCGTGGTTACTAAAGAACTTGGGTTCACTACCACAGAATGGGGAATGTGCAACTACAACAGAGGTTCATGAGTATTCGCAAGAGAGAAATAGCAAACAGTCACTGGCATGGTACCTGTTAGGAGTCTGGTAACCAGTAGTGAGGGGGTTGGTGCTTTGACTCCCTCCTTAGCTGTCAGTCTCTGCCAGTCACAGGGAATAGACTAGTATTACAAAGATCTAAGGCCTGATCACTAGGTACAGGAAGAGATGAATTTAGTGAGAGCACGTATGAGGTCCACACTATGTTCTCAGCAGGACCCCATTCTGTTAATGGGAGTGAGGCAACAGAAGTACACTGACCGGTGAACTGGGCAGAGGCTCAGCCTGTCCTTTCAATTGCAACACATACATCAATACAACTATGTAGGACATGGGACGAAGCAGCTTAAGAAGGAACGCCATACTTTGGGTACTGCACACATGCAGCTCATCTTCAAGTTGGAAAGTCGCCTTAATGTTGGATTTTTCACATGACCGCAGCTCCTACCTGGTTCCGGGTATTGGTGAGCACGCCTTTGGTCAAAGCGTTACCCCACATGCAAGGGTAAGTTACCACGTTCAACACCTGGTATAGTCCAAAGAACCCACCCTGGAATAGGCCTCCTATGTGACCCACACTTGGTGCCTAATGAGTTACTGGTGAGCATGGAGGAGGTACTACCCCACCTAACCCTACACGCTTCTGTTTTTTCATGTAGAGAATGCCTAAAACTCATTTCAGGTTTTTTTGGAAACACTTAATTTAACTTGCTGTCTCAGAGACATGATGGGAAAGCAGAGGACCCAATACCCTGTTAGGTGTCCTCATTAGAAGCTCTCTCTTATATTCCCATTCCGGTAACAATTATTTAATTTAGCATTTACAATCTATGTATGCCTAGTGACAAAGACAGATAAGGAGAGTGAATCTTCCCAGTGGGAATAGACAAAGCAGAACAACCAAGACAGCAATAGAGCCCCACTACATGCAAATGTAAAAAAGCAAAAAAATTCTGGCTTTACATACACTTTAGTGTGAGCACTGGGATTACAGAAAGGGTTAATATAAGTAGTCCCTAGGGTAGGGCATAATTTTTAATAAGATTTATGGTCTTCAAGCCCACCATTATCTAGCAACAATTTTTTGTTTGGCTGCTCTTAAAACAGGACAACGCAGGGGTAGGAAGTGTTTTAAAATACCTCCAGGAAGAAAAGTGGCATTTACAAAAGACAATGTAGAGGAGGTGGAATGTCTGTCAGGTTTTAAATGCTGTGTCAAAGGCCTCATTCATGCATGCTGTAATACGTTGTCTATTTACGTGTCTGTAGCTGCATGCAGGCAGCCTATGTTACTCTATGAGTGCTCAGTGGCTGCACAGACACAGCCACACATCCTAACTTGAAAAGTGTGTGTTTCAACAGTAAAACAAAATTAATCCTCCCAGATAATTTTTTCTGCATTTAAATGTTCCTGTTTAAAGCAGGTTTAGATGCGTTCAGTTGCATTTAAGTCTATTCAGCTACATTCAACTCCTGAAAACCAACACTAAACAGCGTAAACGCTAATATTTCTGTTGAAACATTGAGCTTTTAAATGTTCCTGAACATCTAGTGTACAATCTGTCTAGATGCCCATAAGATGCATCCAGATCTGTTTAACTATGCTTTCTTTGCAAACCTAAATGGTCCTTTTTGATGCTAGTGTGCATGAGGCATTAGAGTGCTGTCAGAACTGCACCTCTCTGCTTCTCTATGCAATGCAGGAACAATGGGGCTGGAGATTAGAGCCAGCAGGGTGCTGTACATAGCTTTATGATAACATCACAGCACCCTGATCCAACATACCTCTTATAAGCCACCAGATCTGATGCAAGATGTGTGCTGGCTCTTGAGTGGGTGCCAATCTGAAGGCATGGACGTCCCTAGGCAAGCAGCCTTAGGTAATATCCACATGGGATGTAGAAGCTCCATAACAGAGAAATAATAGCCAGGGAAAGTCCAGCTCACAGTGGGCAGTGAAATGAGACTAAGCATTGTCAGTACAGGAGAGTCAGTACAATTGGAGTTCAGCTGTAACATTATTGCACCCAAGAAGTCGGATATCTACTCACAAGAGTTTGCATCCTTGCTAAACTTCTGCATTCGCTCAGTACAGTTTTGTGAGCTGACGCATCTTCACAGCATAGTGACTTTATTGATTAAACAAATGACTCTTTCTGTCCGGTGTAGCAAAATTCTATTCATTAAACATATGATCCCTCCTGACTAACGTTGAGAAATCTCTCATGCTCACGAACACTGTAAACATAGAAATGAATAAAAGTTATATTAATTAAATACCTTCCATTCATTCTTTGGTCAATTGAAATGATCTCTGAGAACATTTTGCTTACAAGTTTTGAAAGCAATCACGCAGAACATCTGCTTTCCAGAATGAAAATAACCTTTGAACTGTGATCTTAACTTACCAAAACATTACGTCATGACAGACGTTTTTTTCTAGATAGAGTTGTGGTAAATGTCGACAATTGGATACACCTGCACAAACTGGAATCTGCACAGTGTACTCAAAGCCTTAAAAAATCTTACACCAATGAGAACACAGATTTAGACCCAAACAGAACATACATGTTTACACAATTTATACACAATATTTTATATTTTGAGGACTTAAAAAAGAAATCCTGCTAAAGAAGAAAGTATAAAACAGAAGTTTTCTAGATAAGAGTTATGGCAAATGTCGACAATTGGATACACCTGCACAAACTGGAATCTGTACACTAATCAAAGCCTAAAAAATATCTTACACCAATGAGAACACAGATTTAGATCCAGAACAGAAATGTTTACACAATGTAGTGAGGGTCATTCTAAAGAGGAGAATATTGAAAGTGTTAAGTCAATATAAAGAAGACTTTTCTTTGCTAGAGTTTTTAACAAACACTGTGACTAAAAAAAATATTATGGTTTTGTAGCAATCAAACGTTAAAATGTTTCTAAAGTTTATAAGGCTTTTAAATTGATTTTTTTAATAAACAATCTTTGTACAACTAAAAATGTAATGCATGATCAAAGATTTCTAGAGCACTTAGGCTTAACTGAAGAATTGTACTGTAAATTGCAGCTTGCACTAAAGAGCTCTGTCAGACGTTTTACAACATGAAAGCAAAGGAGACAAAGGAAGATACAAAAAGGAGCCTACATCGCCATCTGGTGGATGCTTATAAGACTATTTAATATTCATACACAATATTTTTTTTTTTGCTTACTAAAAAAAGGAATCCTGATAAAGAAGAAAGTATAAAACTATTACACATTGTCCTTAACATTTTCTGAGTCACAGAAAAAGAAAGGACATCAGAAAAGTCACTGAAAATGAGACATTCTCATCCATATACTTGTGTCAGGTTAGTAATTTCAAGTATTGAAGCAAGAGAGCAGTATAGCAGCCAGGTCAACTAGCATATTCAGAAAGAAAGGTCCACAATGGCTGCCTCCATGTTTCTTTAAAGACAGGTTTCTGTTTTTTAGTATCCTTGAGCTGTAATTCAAGTACAAGAGGCCACCACCCTACCTGTCAGTCTGTAAAACCTTTGCTATTGGTCACCCAAAGAACAATGTATGGGCGCAGTACCTGCTACAGAAAGGTTTAAAGGAGCCCAGGAGCCATTGTTGCAAACGTGCACCTCAGAGATGGATGCAGTTCAACCATTTTGTTAGGCATCTCCTTTTTCTCCCCTCAACTTTCCACCCCTCCCTCTCACTGAGAGGAGACATCTGGCCAGTGTGTGTATGTGTACTGTTTATGGGTCACTGGCCAGGCAAGGCATTTCTAGCTGGTGCCGAGCTGTCTGTGAAAGCTGTATCCTTTCTCACCTAGGAAGAGATAGGACCAGTTTTCCCAAGAGAGCTGGAGTCTCACTGGCCAAAGTACCTGTGTAATTTCACACCTCGTAACAAGAGAACGAGCATTCCCAGGAGTTGAAGGGACTCTGAGCTAATAAACCTAGCTCAGCGTAGGTGACAGAATTAGATGAACACTTCTCAAATCAATTTCTCCCCTATGTCTCATATCTTGGAATATGAGAGACTTACAAAAACAGGACACCTCGTCAGATGACCAATGAGCAGGCGAACAGTTTGACGGGTCACTCATTTATTTCGGACCATCACGGGAGCCGAAACATAGAACTCGTGAACCGTGCCATATATAATTTCATAATTCATATCTAAATAATCCTCAGACTTGTCTGCATAATAATATACACGCGGGAGGACTGTCGCTAGTGCAGATGGAAAGTTATAGACCAGAATATGAATTATGAAAGATGTTGGTTCCAGTTTAGCGTTCCACCTGACGGTCCCTCCCTAAACAGGGGATTGGTCTTTCACTTCAGAACCACCTTCTGCTGGGAAACTTTAAAACAGGCTGCCAAGCCTAAGGAAGTTGAAAACATCTCCCAATTCTTAACATCAATATACCACCTGGGAAGACCTGTGCCTTACGCTCTGAAACGTGATCTGCTTCCATCCAAGGCTTAAAGGCAAGTAACTTAACCCTTTAACTTCTCCATTATCTGATTTCTGTTCTGTTTCTATGTGTGTGTGTGTGTATGTATGTGTGTATATATATATATATATATATATATATATATATATATATATATATATATCTTGGTTACATCTTCTCTGCAAATATTGAACAAAAAGGAGGTGGTGGCAGTGTGAAGGGGTTAATTACGTAATTAAGCTTACCCAGTAACAATCGATTCAGGCTGCTGGCACATCGATCGGTACCCATTAGCTGGAAAATCGTTGTGCAGGGTGCAGCTGGGTGTGGCATTGTTACACACGTCACATCACGGTTTTAGGTCGGCTAGCCCTTCGGTCACGAGTTTGGTGAGAAGGTCTGGGGTCTGACGCCGCGATCGTGACAGCCATGTACAGCCTCCCATAGAGAAGAATGGCTGTGGATTGCTGTACCTAGTTAAACAGCTGTGCTATCATAAACACGAGCATGGTGTACAATTTTATGTAAATATTAAAAGGTTTTTCTCTTTTTTTTTTTGCATATGCCCATACGATGTACTTGTGTTTACTACAACAATGCCATATACTGGAGTATAGCAGCACACAGCCATTCATGTCTATGGAAGACTGTACACTGCATCTGGGCTGCCTGGGTGGGGAAATAATCTTGGAAATTATGTTGGGGAGGCTTCTTCATCCATGTGTAAGGATCCTTAAGGTTATTACCAAACCATCTGTCCAGATCTGAATGCCATCTCTGCACATAGTAAACCTGCCCAGCTACACCTCCATAGTAAGCAGCTATATCTTTCATCATCATCATCTAAGAAGAAAGTGAAGATAATAAAAGCTACTTCAATATCAGAATGCTTTATAAAGTGCACTATGTAGTAGTGATATGGGCTGGTAATGGACATTAGCCACTTCAAATGAAAAACAATGCCTGGTAGCTTGAATACAATTAGCTTAATTAATCCACTGCTAAGAGGCCATGTAGACACACCAGCAAGACTATAAAGGAATTTTTTTTCTTCATCGTTAATCCTCTGACACTGAATATCTATTCCGCTTGTTCTGTTGTCATGGAAATCACCATAAAAAAAAAAAGTTAAATGCCAGAAATTTTAAAGCCCTCACTGTGTATTAACAAAGTCCGTCTAACAATTTATACCTTGGGAAAGAAAGACGAAGTGGCTCTATACGAGGCTGCTAACAAAAGAACACAGGCTTCAATAAACCTGAGGTCCCAAATTCCATTACTACCAGAGCAGGGTTGTATTTAGCTGCACAGGAGATTGCTATGGAGATGCAAACACATGCGTGAAGCATGCACATCATGGAGGAGAGTTAAACCGATACACTGGTGCGGCTGGTTTTGTCTTTAAAGTGGACCTATAATTGAATTATAAGAACCCCTACTATCCTGAAAACACAGCCCTTAAAAACTCAAATAGTTAAAGAAAAAAAAAAAACAGCATAAAAGTGTGATAAGGGTTCTACCTGGTGTCCAGATAATGTACAATTGTTAAAGAATAGGTAAGAGGGGCACATTTATTTTTGGCAGAATTCTGGTACATGAAATATGGGCAGACTGGCTATAAGCTATGTATCACCTTTCAGGTGCGACAGCTGCATCAGGAGATGAGATGTTGCTATTTGCGCAAGCTTTTGCACTATTTTCAACATAGCTGTGTGCCACACAAACATGCATTTACGTGCACAAACTTCACCAATCTTGACCCTGCAGATATCCTGATCGTGATCATCACAATGTAATTAATGTCATGCAGAACAGTCTTGTATGCATTTTCACATTTGTGACTTATTTAAATATAAATTTACCTCTGACAATTATTTTTTGTGTGGGATTTAATGGGCAAGATGTTCAAGCTTCCATCTTCCGTCTGGAACCCATGGACATTACCAAAGACTAAGACTGACTCGGCCATTGCAGAAAATTCCACTTCTTTTCCTTCAAAAGCTCCTGGGTTGCTTTTGCAGTGTGTTTTGGATCATTGTCCATCTGTACTGTGAAGAGCCGTTCAATCAACTTTGCTGCATTTGGCTGAATCTGGGCTGACCGTATATCTCTAAACACTGCAGAATTCATCCAGCTGCTTCTCTCTTTTGTCACATCATCAATAAACACCAATGACCCAGTGCCACTGGAAGCCATGCATGCCCATGCCATCACACTGTCTCCACCATGTTTTACAGATGACATTGTGTGCTTTGGATCATGAGCTATTCCAAGCCATCTCCACATGTTTTTCTTTCCATCATTCCGGTACAGATTAATCTTCATTTCATACATCCAAAGAATGCTTTTCCAGAACAGGTCTGGCTTTTTTTTTTTAGATGTTTTTTGGCAAAGTCTAATCTGGCTTCTCTATTCTTCCGGCTTGTGAATGGTTTGCACCTTGTGGAGAATCCGCTGTATTTGTGCTTGTGAAGTCTTCTCTTGATTGTAGACTTTGACAATGATACGCCCACCTCCTGGAGAGTTTCCTTCACTTGTCTGGATGTTGTGAATGTGTTTTTCTTTACCACAGAGAGGATTCTGTGATCATCCACCACTGTTGTCTTCCATGGATGTCCATGCCTATTTATGTTGCCAAATGTACCAAACTGTTGATTTGGCCACGTCTAATGTTGCTGCTATCTCTCTGATGAATTTGTTTTGCTTTTGAAGCCTTACAATGGCTTGCATGGACAGCTCCTTTGAACGCATGATGTAAGTTCACAGCAATAGATCCCAAATGCAAATACCACACTTACAATCAACTCCAGACTTTTTCCCTGCCTAATTGATGAATAAATAACAAAGGAGTAGCCCACACCTGGCTATGAAACAGCTTTTGATTCAATTGTCCAATTACTTTTGGACTCTTGAAAAAGGGGGGATGGCTACTCTTAAGAGCTGTAATTCCTAAACCCTTCCACCAATTTGGATGTACATACCCTCAAATTAAACCTGAGAGTGTGCACTTTCAGCCCATATCCATTATATAACTATAGCTTGACTATGTTTTGGTAAACACCTGTAAAAAACAAAAAGTGTGCCTGTGTCCAAATATATATATACCTAAGTGTATGTAACAGCAGAGAAAATAGGCATATGATGAATCAGGTCTGTGGACCAATATGACTGCAATTAATTCTTTTGTGTAATGCCCATGTTCAGAGTTAGGCCCAAAAAAGTTTTACATTCGGAAACCGCGATAGGTTTCCATGTTAATTGAGTGGCAAGAGTAGAACTTGGGTGGATGGTGATGTATTACTGTGCATATATATTGCTTTGGCCCACCATCAATTGATACAAATCTTCTGTGAAACACAGCGGAGGGGCTATACGTAAGTGCTGGCAGCAAATGGGGCTAATACTGCAAACACTGTTTTTGGTGACACTATTCTAAGGAGACAGTAGTATAGTTCTGTTCGTGATCAATATATTGATCTATACAAACACTATACTAGTAATGGGGTTGATCAGCAACCTATAGCGTGAGTACGATAGTGTGCGAGCAATCTAATGATAGCTGACCCTAGCTAAGAGGGGTGCTAACTGACCTTGACATTATCTAATGTCGCTAGTGGCAGGAATACAGTGATCCGTGAAAAATTCTATATACTGACACTGTACCAATGACACTGGCTGGGTGACGGGGTCATAAAAGGGTTAATGGGGTTATTAAAGTGTTAAATGTGCTAATCTAACGCGTGTGTGTAAAATGTAGTACTTTTACTCACAGTGTGGTGTCCTCTCTTCTCTCCCTGGACTGATGGGGGGCAGCAGTGAGTGCACACATGCATGCTCATACCCAAGAAATAGAAAGCAATGTAAGGGTATGTCACTTTGCCCAGAGCCACTGCTTGCCCACACATTACAGGCGAGCGGTCAGGAAGTAGTTAAAAAAAAAAAACTTGATCATTTTTCTTTTAAACTATTACTATGGTAATGTGATTGGCCCATGTACCATGTGAGAGCTGTGGGCCAATCACAGCTCACTAGGAAGGGAAGCAGAGCTGTTCTTAATCAAATTGGTTTATAACAGCTTTGCTAGCATTGTGATCATGTGATCGCATAGCAATCACATGACCACTGGGTCCCGTTTACTGGGATCAGCATTCCGTTGTAAGTACAGCCAGAGTAATGTACCGGTAAGTCGCTTTGCCTGTAGCTGCTGCCCGTCCTGGGTAAAAGTACTGCGGGTAGGCGGCAAGTGGCTAACCAGTGCTCAGCCGGACACTGATAGAAGTCACACAAGTGCTATATACTGCTGATGAGAAAAGGTATTTAGCAGTTTATATTTACTAAAATAACTGCATTTCCATGTTGTGTGTACTGCGGGAGACCAGATAGAGTGAATGCAGGGTCCTGGGTTTAGTAACACTTTAAGTTGCACATATCTCTTCTGTTTGTGAGCGTTTTAATGCTTTTCTGATAAAATTCCCAACCAACTCCATCACTTCAGATTTGTTGCTTTTAATTGAAGGTCCACCCATATTGTCAGTCCTGCTCTCCTCACTCATTTGACTGTGCTACCTCTTGTGAAGTAAATGTAGGAAGGATGGTTGCTCTCGCACCATTTTGTATTCCGTGCCATATTTATTATTAAGCAATATGTACCATGTTCATACATTGGAAGCAATTTAAAGGATAACTTCTTCTTTCCTAACATGTTACACCCATGAAAGCACCAGCTTCCATTTCAAAAGCTAGCGGGGGGGATCTCTCCCCCCCTCCTGCTCCGCTAGCAGTCAAATTGTTTAAAAAACGTGGCCATGAGGGGCTCCACCCCTCCAGCCATGTCACCATTAGCAGCTGTCGGTTTGTAGTTCTCAATGAACTACCATGGTGCTGTGGAGCGCCGTGGTAGTTAATTGAATATTCCTGTCAGTATATCTGCTTGCCCGTACATCCCGTACAAGCAAGTAGATTTACTGACAGGTTTTCAGAAGACCTGCATGGCACCAGCGATCTGTCGATTGCTGGTGCAAAGGTTTCCAGGCTCCTGCATTCAAAAATAATGCACATTTTTTTACCAGCAAAAAAATGTGCATTTATTATTTTTTATCTAAAGGTGAATTTTGAGAAAATCTCTGCTCCATCAATGATAAACTCCCCCCATTCTATCAATCACACCTGGTCATCTCTTCCCAAGCCCAAACAAAGGAACAAACAGGGAGCTCGATTCAGAAGTTCTGAGGGTCACTCAAATTGCCAACATGCACACTGGCTATGGTTTGGCAGCACTCCACAAAACAGGGATTGTCATCAGGAACAGGAAAAGGACCCAGAGTTGAGAATCCACATTAATACACGCCAATGACAGAGTCAAACATCCAAGGGCCCAATGCAATTTAATGATAAAATGAATTTAAAGCAGAATAAAGCCAACACGTTTCAAGGGACAAACACACAGCACCTTCCTCACGGCTACAAAAGGTCATACATCTACCTGTTAAAGGTCATAAATACATTTTTTTATATCTATGGGAGAGGGCACTTTTAGATGCAAATTCACATACTTTGCTAACAAACTGAAGCTGAACTCAAAAAAACACTTAATAAGCGGTTACAGCAAACTGCTTTTCTGCTTTTAGGATAAAGGTTTTACATAAATGAATAAAAAATGACCATTGTAAGCACCCCTGTCCGTATATAATGGTTTGTCCTAACCCTCTACCGGCTGCTTAATCTGCACAGCTTGGTCTGTTAAAGGAAATTGAAAAGTAACAAACAAACTGGCCAGATCACCAAACAAATATAAAATGGGAAAAAACCTAATAAAAAAGGAAAACTAATGCAGCCACCTCATCTAAGAATTGGTAAACTGCAATATAATATATTTTTGGTTTTGGATTTAATATCACTTTAAGAAAGCTTAATGATTTAGAACTAAAGCCTCTCCATAATTTACTGTAATATCGACCTGGGTTGCAGGAAAAAAAATATTTTGAATGCTTTCTTCTAACTGGAATACATGAAGCCAACATATTTTAACTAAAGAATGGTTTTGTTTAATTTATGAAGCTCACTAGCAGGACAAAATTGTAAATACTTTGAATTGAATATTTTTTTTACTTGACAAAATATTCCCCCCGTATTTAATCAACCATAAAGACCTCCTCTTAGAGCACACAGCTCTAGTTAGCTTGTGGTTTGGGGGAGGAAATTGAGACATTTTGTTTCGCTCTGCTTGGATTAATTATTACACAAGTCATTTTTCATGATATAGAAATTGTTATGATGCACTTACAAGGCAATAAAATGACCAAAGATGACACATAGTTGTGCGTGGGCTTATGGGCCCAGGAAGGAAAGGCGCTGAACATACATCTATATGGAAATACTTATGGAATCTGGCCATAGGAAAATCAAGCAAGGCTGCCATTGCTGATAATTCCTTTTGAAAATGTTAGTTACCCCTCAATCATGCTGATGTTTCAGAACTTCTTGAGCCGCTGCCTTGGAATGAATGTAACTACATGTCGGATCTCCTTATCTCTATAACATGCGTATTCAGGGTCTGTGATGCAGAACTTATTGATGGCAGACAAGTAGTTTTGAAAGGCAGCTGTTGTACTTGTTTTATGACTGGGCCCATCACAGGAGCTTCATGCTTCAAAGGAAGCATTTGGTGCTCTGGGTTTGGAGGAGCATGTAAACTGTGATAGTGCCTAGGTCTAGCTGCAAATAGGAGCTGTCCTTCCCAAAGGCCTGGTCACTTTGCCCTGCACCTGCAAAGTGACAGAGTCTCTTATACTTAAGGGATTTGTTCATTTAATCTGCTGCAAGCTACTCATGAAAAAAATTCTGGAATGTACACAGAGCCTTTCACCTTAACTATGGAAAATATGATTTTGCAGATAGTGCAGTTTATAAAACCTAAGCTTCTGTATAAATCTCACCCTGCAATCAGAATTCTGGAGCTTACATTCATCAGAACAGACAAATAAATGTACATTCCACTACAATGCCTTTTGGGGGTTGAAAATAAATTGCTCTGAAACGTGGCAAATGTTTCTGGAGCTGTAACCAAAAATAGCTGTAGTTTTTTCTTTTCAGCAGCGGAGCTGCCAAATTCAAGCCAGAACGCTGCCAAATGTGGAGGAAAATAAACACTAGTTAGAAGAAATCAGAAGTTAGAATGATCCAGGCCTAACCAAGAGATTTCTTTGTCTCAGGGACAGTGTACAGTAAGTGTTTAAAATACAATTTTTCTTGTGACACTTTTAAATTAAAATGCTCAATGCCTAATTACTTTCATGTCATCCATAGCAACAAAAGTTCACTAACAAGAAAAAGAGAAAGCATACCTAGATATTCCAGTAACATGTATAAAGCAAGCAAGCTTTAGAATGTGCATGTTATAGTCATTAACAATAGAAAGCAATTGCTGCTGGAGTTAGCATTTTTAAAATGTTAAGGAACATGTGGAAAAGGGATGTAACAAATTAAAATCACACTCGTCATTCTATGCACTGGATCCAGAGATCTACATCTTCAAAGCACCATCGCCTGGTGCTTGTGAGCCCAATATCTACTGCTCTGCAAGGCTTTTTAGTAAAAATTAAAAAAAAATTGACATTTGAGTGCAGTGATTTACATGTGTATGCGTGTTTAATTGTCTTAATGCTTGTTTTTAGACATGTATATTACAATGCTGACAATGAAGAAGAATGTTACGCTTGCATGGGCTTGTGCTCCTTTACGCACATTTATGTAAGGTCTTTATACAGTATTTTAATTGGGATTTTTCTGTCAACAAGTCTTGAGTATTAACCTCCTTAGCGGTATTCCCGAGTGTAGCTCGGGGTAAAATTTCTATACCAAGAGCGGTAACCCCGAGCTACACTCGGGCTTACCATGTGGCGTTGCCCAGGGGGTCCCTGCAGCACTTACCTTGTCCTTTGCTCCCACGATGTGTCCCCTGCAGCGTCCCCGGCCATCTCCTCCGGCCGATGCCGGCATCCAGCTTTCGTGTTCCAGACCCTGTGACGTCGGGACGTACGGGCGCCAGAACCGGCGGGAAATTTGAAATTTTTAAAAAATTTCATTTTTGCTGTCATTGCTCTTTCAATGCATTTCACATATATTTTGTCCCTACTGCTTTGTCCTGTGCCCTGCCTGCATTTTGAATGTTCTTTCTGCCTGGAAACTTAGAAAAGTCCATGGCGTCCAAAAAGCGTCCCTTTACGTCAAAAGCGGTTTTAGAACAGCGTTAGTAAATCAGAACCACTTGCAGAATTGAGTGATGATTCGTGGGGAAATTCGTCATCAGACACTGAAAACGATTTTGTGACTTTGCTCAGCGATGTGCGAATTTGCCTCTGTATTTCAAATTTCAGTGTTTTTGGTTTGATTATATTATTGAATTAAATGTATTATTTTTTAGGATTATTTATTAAATTATAATTTATGATTTCGTGTTTCAATGTTTATCCCACCCGGGATGTTTACTAGACTCTTGTTCGTACAGATTTCAGTGAGTTATTCCAAAAAATTACAGCCTACAATAAAAAAACTACATATTTCCATGCAAAAAAATGGTACCGCTTTCAGCACAAAAAATCGGAAAGAATCATACCGCCAAGGAGGTTAACATCAGTAAATTCTTACATCTGTCTGTAACTGGCCTAAAAGTTGAACATAAATAGGTGGGCTCTCATGAGCAGCCAAACATTGCAAACTCTGCTTAGTTTGGCTCCAAAACCACTAGGACATTTTGACTCATTTGCACCTTGATTGGGACACTTTTTTTAGTCAGCTAGACTTTTATGGAAAAAAAGGACCGCATCACTCACTGCTTGACCAGATACAAGCAGGGGTCGTCTATGTTCATGTTCCAGACAATGTTTGAGGGTTTAATATACCCATTGAACACACTAAAACTGTTCATAATTACCGGTCATCCCACACAGATATTGTGTGTTTACAAAAGCCCAGATTCTCTTTTACCACCACTCTAAGCCTGTGTTTTAATAGAATTCAAATGCAATCTCCTGTTCATGGCAGGGAGACATAGTAACCAGAGAGGAAGGTGCTGTGACTAGAGAACAGAACGTGATGTGATATAGAGAATGGGGGATTAAAGGTGACAGGGAGTCACTGTGAAGGGGGTTGGGGTGAATGTCAGGAAGGCATTGTAATGAGGGGAGTTGGAGGTAGGCGTTTTGACCTGGGGGTTCTTGACAATTTGCCATTGGCTTTCACCAATGGAAATATAAAGTAGTAGAGGCCTAGTCAACTCCTGACACAGAGACCACCCCCGAGCCTGTTGTTAGCAGCGATATCCCTCCCTGCACAGTGGCTGAATGTCAGGATAGCAGTTTTATGTACATGCAGCTGTTTATTTTCTGGAGCTGGTGACACTGTGCTGCATGCTCCCTAAACTGAGGTGTGCTGACACTACAGCAGGGTTGTCGGCACACTTCCACGGCAGGCAGCTTGTTAGCAGTAGGGTACACATTGAATTCCTATCCCGCAATTCAGCAGCACAGTGCAGGAGTAATTTTATTGCACACAGCGGACAACATGGTGCAAGACAGGGGTGGTGTCACTCACCAGTCTGACCAGCAGCAATGATAAAGACTGCAGGGGAGTGTGGAGGTTTTGCTGGCATTACTCTCTGTTAAAAGCAGGATTGGCATTGTCAAACTGAAGTTTAGAAGCACTGGTTCTGAGCACACCTGTTGATGCTGCTGGTAAGCAAAACACGTGATGGAGAGCACTGCTTTCTCCCCCCCCCCCCCCACCCCTTCCATCAAAATAGTGCACCAGGGGCTTCTGTCCTTCCTGCCCAACAAAGCAAGTTGCCCTGCTGCAAGATGAAAGCCTGACAATCAGAAAACCACCTTAGTTTTAAACTTTAAACTGGTTTTGTATAACAGGTTTCTCATACGGGTCATTTACTCACTCTCCTGTTACAAGGTCCTCCAGCACGTTCTGATCTCATGTCAAGCTGTAGTTCAGCTTTACAAATAAAGATGGAGTAGGCTTTTCAACACAAGGAATAATGTGATAGCCAGGTATAGGGATTAAATTATTATAAATTAGCTAGCTTCCCCGAAAAAAAAAAACATTTTATATCAAATGCCACAACTTTTAGGGCTGATATGAGGTCCCTAGCCAATAACTTCAACTCCTATGGCCTCATTTCTATCAATCATTTTTTTAAATTCCAAACACATCATACTTACCTGTTCTGTGCAGTAGAACTACACAGAGCGGCCCTGATACTCCTCCCCTTCTCGGTGTGCCAGCATAGGAAGCTGCTTCTTATGGTGGGAATCCTGAGTGCTTGGTCCTGAGCTGCACTGCCTGTGTCCATAGACACAGTGTGACTCAGCTCCATACCCCCCCCCCCCTTGTGGCAGGATTTGACTGACAGCAGTGGGAGCCAATGGCTCAGATAACCTTAGCAGAGCCTGGAATATTTTGCAGAGAATGCATTAAGGTAAAAAGTGTTTAGGCTTTACACCCACTTTAATCCTCTGATATTTTTGTATGAAAATCTGATTGCAATAGAAAAAAGAGATAATGATAATGTAAACATTTAGTACTAATTTTTCTAAAACAAATTTGGGTGAGATATTCACACACGGAATTTAATAGGCAAGATATTGCACTCAAAGTGCTTCTCAACGGCTGTTTATCCATTAAATTTAAAATGAGAGGAAGTGACATCAAGAAATACTGATATTTCCTGCTATTACTAGAAAATCTCATTTTCCCACTAATCATCTCCTTCCAAACCAGGCATCTGCATCGAAAGTGAATTACTTCCCAATTGTGGCTTGAACTTACAGTTAACATAAATGTAACAGAAATAATAAATTAAGCATATGAATAAATTTAAGTGCAGACTAGAACACCACTGGAACACGAAAAAAAAACCACATTCACTAGAGTAGTTTAATATAAAGAAATAATTCCTAAAGCAGCTGCAAAAGAAGAATGTAGAGATTGTACATGAAAGATTTTGGTAAAGAATCGACCCTTAATCAGGATTAATAAATGTAATATTAAATGCTTTAACGTAGTACAAATAGGGAAAAAAAAGCCTTGCATTCCCCAAAGCATCACAAAAATTATTTCTATAAGAAATATGGAGGCTGGTTTATTAAAAGGGTTGAGAATTTTTACTCAATAAATGGTAGGTGTGTTCACTTTCAACACCTAATAACATGCAAAATAAATAAATAGGAATTTACTTTTTACATGATTGGATAATTGAAGTTAATTTCCACAAAACTTATTGAAAGATTCTCAACTCTTTCAGTAAATTGGTCTCAATACTCAAAAGCACCCATATAAAATTACACATATAGAAACAAACAACATCTTCTGAGACCCTCGATATTTGCCCATATATCCCCAGCCAATTGATGGGGAATTTTCTTTTTTCCATTTGAAGTAATGTATGTACCCAGTTGTGAACCGCACTAATATATACTGTTTTGTATTGCATTAAAATATTTCAATAAAATACTTGAAACTAAAATTACACATATAGTTTATATTTCCAAACATACTAACCAAAATTGGTGGGAACGCAGCCAAAGCAGAAGTTCTTCCTAATATCAATATCTTAACAAATGTTTTAATTAATAGCAAACTGACATAAAAAAGCTGTCTGGAACATTTAAAGTGGTAATAAACCCAAAAATAAAAAATTTATTATATTATAGCTTACCAATTTTTGATGTGGTGGTTGCATTAGTTTACTTAGGCTTTTCTTTTCACCTTTGCCAGAATGTCCAAAAGTTTTCAACTTCTTTTAACAAACCAAGCTGTCCAGCAATAGTGGCAGTTGAGACAAACTTAAAACTGAAAGGGGTACTTACAATGGTAAGTTTTTATTATTTATGTAAAACCTTTATTGCAAAGGGAAAAAATACTGTTGCTGTTACTGCTTTAAAAATGTTAGCTGGAGTTTGACTTTAAAACAGAACTAAATCCACTGATTTAGATGTCTCAATGCAGTTACATTCAAGGTATGCCTTGAATTATAACTTTTAGGGCCCATTCACACAAAAATGAGTAGCTGCCAGACAGTAAACTGCAGTGGTTTACTGTGTGGCAGCTGTACGTTCCAGCCGTAGTGAGCCCGGCAGTAGGAGGGTTTGTGTTGTGCACGATTTAGCGTATCACATGGCTTCCTTTAGATTTTTTTTTAACAAACTTTATTTGAATTGTACATGTACATTTAATTACGGAATTATTTGAGTTACACTTCATTTCACAAAATAATTTTTTAAGTGTCCTAGCAATGACCTGTAATTTCGAGGTGACCTGTGTTCCAGTCACTACACTATGTGTGAATTGGCCCTTACAATTATTAGTGTGCTTATGCTAGTTCTCAGCGGAACCATCAAGCCATTATATGACTCGTGTCATAGCTGATCATGAGTGTAGAACCATGGCAACTGCAGATCAAACGGGTTACAAAGGCAGTGGTTATTTCTGCTTTAATTCCCTATTTAAATTAATATTAGTCTGCTAGTACATCTTACACTAACCTTTTCCCGGACTGTCAATGCTGCTGTGTTTCTGATGCTCCTCCATCTAGACTGGAGACATCCCTAAGACAGACGTGTGTTACTGGCTAGATCACCAGGTGAAAAGAAAGGGAAAGCCAAAAAAAGAAGGCCAATACAGCCACCACACTTAAGAACTGTTAAACTGCAATAGTTTATTTTTGGATTGATCTACTGCTTTAAGATGATCATAATGAATGGTGTAAATGTAAAGTATATCTTTATGTACTTTCACAGAAAAGCTGCACTTGTGGAAGGTTGAGGGATAAATGAAATGCAGAATATGATTTTATGCCTCATACTCTTCCACACTCATGGGATAATACTTAAAAATTAGCCAAGCTTAGATTTCCACAAATCCCTGTAGCATGCTTTTTTAATAGTCGCACATTTAGGGAAGGCCTGTACAAAGGGGTGTGGACTTCTCATGATCGCTTGAAATGTCACTGTCAGGAATATTTCAGATGTATCAAATTCTTCATTTTGTACATTCCATGAAAAAGAGGAGGCAGTCAAAATCAATTTGAGATCTGTCTTAGAGAATAGATGCCTGCTGGACAAAAGGGTGGCATTCAGTGTTTTCCTAATTATTTTTCACAATCTCTAATAAATTACTGCACACCTTGGCACGAGAAGCAGTCAGATCAGTGAGATGGACTAGACCTCTTGGTCTACCAGAATACACAAGGTGATATGTAATATGACTATCTGAAGCCAACTACAAACCCCTCTCAAGCTGGTATCTGGTACCCGCTAGGATACCTCCACACCTTCTTTCAAAGGTTGTGGACAAACAAGAACAGCGTTTCATACCTGGTGGACCTGTCCTAAAATGAAATGATACTGGACAAGAATAAACAAAAGGGTGAGAATCTTATCTCTCTCTGCTTGAGGACTGCCCAAAGTTTGCTCCATAAATACAGTATAATGTACATATGTACCATACAAGGAAGTTAGTTAATGAGCACCTGGGAAATGACAGATGAAAAATCCATGTTACAAAGGCTAAATTATCCATTGAAGGTCAGGTTTTTATGTTGTCCTGTGTTCACCAGGTTTTTTCCCTGTTTTCTGTGATCACACTTAACCTAAACATTGACCATCTTCCTGAATTGTCTCCCTGTAATCAAAATGACACTGTAAAGACATTTAAAGCATAAAATATTTGAATGACTTGGCACCTGGCCATATTTTATGGATCATTGAGCCCTCTAAATGCCAAATTAATTTTAAAGGAGAACTCCACTCAAGAACTATGGTAGAAGTAGTATCAAAATTAGTGAAAATAAATATTTAAACACAATAATAGCGTTCACCAAAAAACTACTGAAATTAAATAATAAAAATAATAATATTAATCCAACCACCAAATAAAATAAATTATGTGTGGAGAAACAAATAATAGATCCCCAATAAAGTCCATTAAATAAAATCCAAATAGAACATATATGATCTTCAATCAGTGAAGTTATGGAATCCTTTAAACTTCCTTCACCAATGTGAATAATCCAGTGCTCAACACCCGATCAAAGTGCAAACTCACCAGATACTGGTGAAAAACCAGTATATCTTTATAAGCTCAGTAGATATGATAAAACGCCACAGCATATCATTAGCAATCAACAGAAGATCCCAGTGAACTCCATAGGTCACATGTGAACAAAGTAAAAAACACTCTCCATAGCGTAATACCGTTTCAGAAATTTTATTCCAACAAAATACTCCCATACATAAAAACCGCACTCACATTAAGTCCATCAAAAGCCTTTTATAATTAAAATATTTCAGCCTGCAGCGCTTAGTACATGACTTCCTACACACACAGTGGCATCACACCAGCCTGCAACAGATGACACAGTTGCGGTCACGTGGTCGGGGCACGTGATACTGCATGCGTGAGGACGTCACTGCTGGATCACGCCCTAACGCGTTTTGTCACACAACTTCGTCTGAGGGTGTGATCAGAAGTGTATTAAGCAAGCTCTTATAGAGCCGCCCCTTTTCTCATTGGTTCATATTAATAACAACACCTTATAGGAAATCAAGGCAAGATGACACATCTCAACTGATTGGCTCAATAGCATACTTATATCAAAGAGGAGTCAAAACCACTCATCAGCGCCATCTTGTGTTTGATTAATAGATAACAATGACATATAATTATCATTCATTTGTATAGTACAGATGACAATAAACATAACTAAAACAATAATAATAATAATAATTAAATTGAACCATTAAAAACAACTTAAAGTAATTAAAATAAAATAATTAAAATTAACTTAAGATAAAGAAAATAAATTAACACATATAAATACTATTAATAATCACTAATAAAGCCATTTAGATCTAGTTCCACATTTAAACCATTAGGTGACAGGGCCTCAGTCATATATATCCATCTGGTTTCACACTTTGATAATTCCCTAATTCTGTTAGAACCACGCCATGTACGTGGGACAGAATCTACACCCCAAAACGTGATAACAGTGGGGTCACGGTTATGATATTTTCTAAAGTGCATAGATACACTATGATATTTGTAGGCCTTCATTATATTTTTAATATGTTCAAGTATTCTAATTTTTAAATGCCTTTTGGTTCTACCAATATAAATGAGGCCACAAGGACATTGTAAAGCATATACTACATGAGAAGACTCACAAGTAATAAATCTGACTATCTCAAACTCCCTTCCATTGGATTTGGATTGGAATTTGGTCAGGCCATTAAATTTATTAGTCATTATACGGCAGGCAGAACATTTTTTACAGGAATAAAAACCTTTTCTATCCTACATGTGTTGGTGGGTCCAAAATCTTTTTTAACTACTTTATCAGCTATAGTGGGAGCCTTTCTATATATGAACATAGGTCTGTCAGGAATAATATTAACAAATATTCTATCCATTTTCAGAACATACCAGTGTTTCTGGAAGATGTGCTCCACATCTCTATATTGTGTATGAAAATTCGAAATAAAACCCCATTGATGTTTATCATTCAATTCAGATTTAGGTTTATCTCCTAACAGCTGATCTTTCGGTATACTAAATACTTCATCAACTGTATTCTGGAGGCACTCCTGACTATAACCTTTATCAATGAACCTATCTACAATAATAGTAGATTGGGCCATAAAATCATTATCCTGACAACAATTTCTCCTAAGTCTCATAATATGTCTTTTTGGGATATTTTTAAGCCATAATGGATGATGGCCGCTAAACCAAGGTAAATAACTATTACGGTCAGTGGGTTTAAAATAAGTTCTGGTTTGTAATAAGTCATTTTCCCTAAAAATCAAGAGATCCAAGAATTGTACAGTCTCTGCACTATATTGATAATCAAGCCTAATATTACTAGGGTTCTTATTTAATCCTTCAAGGAATAATATCAAATCCCCTTCACAACCTGCCCATATCATGAACATATCATCTATAAATCTTTTATATAGAAAAATTTGCCCATGTCTATGATTGAAGACAAATCTATCTTCCCATTCTGCCATGAACAGATTAGCTATACTGGGTACAAAACGAGCCCCCATAGCTACTCCCCTCTTTTGGGAAAAGAAATCACCATTATACCAAAAATAATTGGGGGATAAACAAAAATCAAAAGCATCCCTGAGGAACTTTTTTTTGAGTACAAGGTATATCATCCCTTTTACTTAAGGCCCAGTTCAGTGCCAATAAAGCATCCTCATGTTGAATGATAGTATACAGAAATTAAACATCAGCTGTTACTAGACAGACATTTGAGAAATTCCCAATAGATGTCTCCGCCAAAAATTTTAATAAATGTTTGGTGTCTCGTAAATCTGCTTTGGTAGAACATACACTAGCTTGTAAGAAAACATCCAGGTATTGTCCCAGTCTAGCAGAGACTGAACCAATACCATTCACAATAGGTCTGACAGGTGGATTTAATTTATCTTTATGAATTTTGGGTAGAGTATAAATGATAGGAATCCTACTCACACTAGGAATCAGATACGGTTTCTCTTTTTTATTTAATACTCTAGTTTTATAACCAAAATTAATCAATGTTTTTAGTTCTTCTGTGTACTTGTTAGTGGGATCCTTATTTATGTTAACATAAGTATTAGAGTCAGATAACATGTCTACAATTTGATTATGGTAAAAAAATGTACTCAAAACCACCACCCCTCCGCCCTTGTCGGCGGGGCGTATAATAATGTCCTTACGTTTTTCCAATGATTTGATACCTTCCTGTATATATTTAGGATTCACGTTCTTTTTTGGCTCAACAGCTTCTAAACCTCTCAAAACTAAATTCTTAAAGACATCTATATGTTGATTAGACAAAACATTAGTATTAAAAAGAGACTTATTCTTCAACCCACTATTTAAACTATCTCCGTTATGCTCAATACTCTGTATTCTGTTAGCATTGACTCTCAAAAAATATTTCTTCATATTTAATTTCCTGATATATTTATGCATATCAATAAAAACATCAAATTTATTGATAGGCCGTTTCATAGCACATTTCAAAATATTAATCTCTTTATGGGAAAGTTGAACTCCACTAAGGTTATAAATACCATCTTTTCTGTTTCCCTTCTTCTCTTTTTGAAGTTGGATCCTTTCACCTGCTCTACATCCCCTCCTTCCTTTCTTGTAAATGCAGGTCTTTGGTCTTGCAACTGAACTCCTCCTACCGGTCAAGAGGCTGGTGGTTGATAATAATGAGGTTGTGTGCCCATGTAAGGGCGATACCCCCAACCCCTTCCTTTCCCCCTCCTCCAATTCCCAAAAAAAGGTTTTGGTGGGTAATAAGGGGGAACTCTGTATTCATATAATGGTTCAAAACGATTATTGGTAGGAACCCTATAATCCAATCTCGGGGTTCTAGGTCCTAATGAAAGGGACTCTAAATTCAGATTTTTAATTCCCAATTTTTTTTATTTTCTGTCTTATTCTTCTCCAAATTAGCATATTTATTAGTGCCAACCTTAGTATTCCCCATTGCACTGGTGGGCGCGTTGGGTGTCACTGCCGCCTCAGTTCCTAAAGTGGAATCTAAGGGTGTAGCTCCCCCAACCTCGCTCGCATTCTGCCATAAATATATATTATTACTTTTAAAATCACCAATATCTCTTTTAAATTTCTTAATTTTTTTATTTTGAGCATCTTTGTAAACGTTTCTTTATTTGGGTATTAAATTTCTCGCTTTGGTCGGTATTCTTAATTGGTTCAAGTTGTGTCTGTATATCAATTTAATTGTCTATTAAAATCATTTTCCTTTTCTTCCTCCTTAGGATCAGAGTTTGTAGTTCTAATCCTACTATATTAAAGAAGGACATCCATTCATAATCTGATTCTGCATCCCTTAGACCATCCTGAGGGGCTACCTCCCATCTCAATCTCCTGGCTATGATGTTTTCTTGTAGATATCTCTCTAAAGTACAGATATGCCACCATGCCTTCACCTGTTTCTCCAATATATTCCCTAAAGCAAGAAATAAACCCTCATAATTCTCTTGAGTGTTATCTATTTCGTTTGTAGTGAACAATGCTTCAACATTCAGTTGTCTATCTTTAAGAAAATTAATTACATCCATGGCTGCAATGTTAATCCAAAAAATGTAAAGTGTAACATTTAAATAATCAATATAAACCCTGGTGAATTATATCAATAGCAGAACAATATATTCCAAAGTCTACATCATCGCGCCTTATGAATGTAGCCCTGGGAAAATAATTGATTGAATTGGAGCTGCTATTATTTTATGGGGTATTTTGTTGGAATAAAATTTCTGAAACGGTATTACACTATGGAAAGTGTTTTCTACTTTGTTCACATGTGACCAATGGAGTTCACTGGGATCGTCTGTTGATTGCTAATGATATGCTGTGGAGTTTTATCATCTACTGAGCTTATAAAGATATTCTGGTTTTTCACCAGTATCTGGTGAGTTTGCACTTTGATGGGGTGTTGAGCACTGGATTATTCATGTTGGTGAAGGGGGTTTAAAGGATTCCATAACTTCATTGATTGAAGATCATATACAGTCATGGCCGAAATTGTTGGCACCCTTGATATTTCTCCAGGAAATCATGTATTTCTCACGAAACGTATTGCATTAACACATGTTTTGCTATACACATGTTTATTCCCTTTGTGTGTATTGGGACAAAACAAAAAAAGGGAGGAAAGAAAGCAAATTCGACATAATGTCACACAAACCTCCAAAAATGGGCTGGACAAAAGTATTGGCACCCTTTCACAACTGCGGATAAATAAGAATGTTACAAGCATGTGATGCTCCTGTAAACTCACCTGGGGCAAGTAACAGGTGTGGGCAATATAGAAATCACACCTGAAAGCAGATAAAAAGGAGAGACGTTCACTTAACCTTTGCATTGTGTGTCTGTCTGTGCCACACTAAGCATGGACAACAGAAAGAGGAGACGAGAACTGTCTGAGGACCTGAGAACCAAAATTGTGGCAAAATATCAACAATCTCAAGGTTACAAGTCCATCTCCAGAGAACTAGATTTGCCTTTGTCCACAGTGCGCAACATTATCAAGAAGTTTGCAACCCATGGCACTGTAGCTAATCTCCCTGGTCGTGGACGGATGAGGAAAATTGATGAAAGATTGCAACGCAGAATAGTCCGGATGGTGGATAAGCAGCCCCAAACATGTTCCAAAGACATTCAAGCTGTCCTGCAGGCTCAGGGAGCATCAGTGTCAGCGCGAACTATCCGTCGACATTTAAATGAAATGAAACGCTATGGCAGGAGACCCAGGAGGACCCCACTGCTGACACAGAGACATAAAAAAGCAAGACTACAGTTTGCCAAAATGTACTTGAGTAAGCCAAAAGCCTTCTGGGAAAACGTCTTGTGGACAGATGAGACCAAGATAGAGCTTTTCGGTAAAGCACATCATTCTACTGTTTACCGAAAACGGAATGAGGCCTACAAAGAACAAAACACAGTACCTACGGTAAAATATGGTGGAGGTTCAATGATGTTTTGGGGTTGTTTTGCTGCCTCTGGCACTGGGTGCCTTGACTGTGTGCAAGGCATCATGAAATCTGAGGATTACCAAAGGATTTTGGGTCGCACTGTAGGGCCCAGTGTCAGAAAGCTGGGTTTGCGTCCAAGATCCTGGGTCTTCCAGCAGGACAATGACCCCAAACATACGTCAAAAAGCACTCAGAAATGGATGGCAAAGAAGCGCTGGAGAGTTCTGAAGTGGCCAGCAATGAGCCCAGATCTAAATCCCATTGAACACCTGTGGAGAGATCTTAAAATTGCTGTTGGGAAAAGGTGTCCTTCCAATAAGAGAGACCTGGAGCTGTTTGCAAAGGAAGAGTGGTCCAAAATTCCGGGTGAGAGGTGTCAGAAGCTTATTGATGGTTATAGGAAGCGACTGATTTCAGTTATGTTTTCCAAAGGGTGTGCAACCAAATATTAAGTTAAGGGTGCCAATACTTTTGTCCAGCCCATTTTTGGGGTTTTGTGTGACATTATGTCATATTTGCTTTTCTGCCTCTGTTTTATATTTGTTCCAATACATACAAAGGGAATAAACATGTGTATAGCAAAACATGTGTTAATGCAATACCTTTTTTGTGTGAAATACTTGATTTTCAGGAAAAATATCAAGGGTGCCAACAATTTCGGCCATGACTGTATGTTCTATATGGACTTTATTTAATGAACTTTATTGAGGATCTATTTGTTTCTCCACACATAATTTATTTTATTTGGTGGTTGGATTATTATTAATATTATGTTTATTATTATTATTTAATTTCAGTTGTTTTTTGGTGAGCGCAATTATTGTGTTTATATATTTATTTTCACAAATTTCGATACATTTTGGGCTATTGTTGTATAATAGCAGCTGCAATTCAATCGTTTTCCCAGGGCTACATTTATAAGGCGCGATGATGTAGACTTTGGAATATATTGATCTGCTATTGATATAATTCACCAGGGTTTATATTGCTGATATGGTAGAAGGTGGTTCAATTAAATACATGAATAATATTACTAAATGTGAACCTCTTTTTTCCCCAAGTGGATAAACATAATAGCACCTTCATAATCCACTCTGTTAGCCGTTTCCAATATTCTCCTTTTCTTTAAAAGCACATGCTAAACAGGCTGAGCAATGGTTTATTAAAATAGATATGCTGACTTTGAAAGATCTTCTGAACAGTTATGTAAATTTCTCATGTCCATTTCTTTTTCTCCATCAGGTTGGTTCCCATCCAGTGTCAGTCCTGCAGAGAGTACTACTGAGTTTATGATGGCAGTGCAGCTTACTGAAGTAATGTACTGTAAATCCAGGCCAATATGATGTTGCACCTTCAAAAGAGGACCTGTGGAGGTTCCAAATTTCTTTGAGAAACAGCGCTGGAGACCAGACCAGTACTGTAGTGAGAGCAGTTTTCTTTTCATTCTCTAACTAAGCATTTTTTTATGATGTTGCACTTTAAATGCTACTAAACAAAATGTTTTGAAATCACTAATTTATTGTATTTAGCATATATTTTTCATTGGGAAAAGTAACTGCAGCCAGAGGGGTGCTAGTCTATATGTTTATGGTCTCTATAGCAACTGTTATGCTACAATAGTTTTAAATGTAACTTAAACTGCATAAAATTCTGACAATTTTGTATAAATATATGAAAATATAAATACATTTTGAAATAGAAGGCTGCCACATTTCTATATTTCCATGTTCCTACAAAGTAAATTAAATTAGAAATACTGGATGGTGTTCCCTAACTAAACACAGACTTACCAGAATTATTGATGGCTTTGTCCGACAGGATATACTTTTATGGAACATCCAAGAAAAGCAGAAAAATGACAAGTAAATTTCATGCTAACATAATAATAGGATGCTGTAAAGGCTAAAACTCTCCAAGAAATCATCTATCCATGATATAAACAGTAAAATATTAAAGTTTACATAATCAAACTTATGGAGCACAAAACAAGCAGATCACTTTCTGGAAGGTACGCTGTTGAATCTAGGCTTAGAAACAGAATCTTCCCTACATCAATGGTTCAATTCCAAAGCCACAACAGGATTTGATTTCGACTAACCCAACTATTGGTTTTGGAAATATAGGAAAGTTACACATGTATAATATCCAGATGATGGCAATTATTAACAGATTCATGATCAGTTAAATCTGCACTTCATTTACCATTCGCCACTAAAGGCTTATACAAACAACTGCAAGAGAACCAAGATGAGCATTGGAGCATTGTGAGGAATTTTAATTTTGTGTGTGTCAAAACAAATTATACGATTTATTCATGTGATATTTTACAGTCACTCTATGGTAAAATAAATAACATTCTAAAACCTTCAAGTTTTTTGGGAAGGCCTAAACTGTCTTGAGCATGTTGCACCAACAGTATGTGAAATATCTGTGGCTTCATTACCAAGATATGCCTCACATTCAAAAATCCATCCAAATAAATAATCTTGTTTTGAGTCTCCAGCTTGGCTTTAGCACAAATCAATCATTACATGTTGGAAAAGAAGACATTAGGAAAACTATACCTTTCTACAAATTAATGGCAAATGAAAGTTTCATATGAATCACCAAGGAAAAACAATGTAATGTTAAAAATTAAATTTTTATCAATCAACAAAATTAAAAGTAGAAGAACAGAAGAGAATTCAAATCATATCAATATTTGGTGTGACCACCCTTTGGCTTCAAACCACCATGAATTCTAGGTACACAGTGCTTGTGCACACAGTTTTTGAAGGAACTCGACAGGTAGGTTGTTTCAAACATCTTGGAGAATGAACAGATCTTCTGTGGATGTAGGCTGCCTCACATCCTTCTGTGTCTTCATGTAATTCCAGAAAGACTCAATGATGTTGAGATCCAGGCCCCGATGGTATAGCATGATATATTAGTATATGCCCGTATTGCTCAGCATTGAGGACACCATTGATAAGGCAATACTGAGGAGGTGGCAGCAGTTGGCCAATGAAACTTAATGCAGAAGATGAAAAATATATCATGCGTACTTCCCTTCGACATCAGAACATGTCCAGCAGTGCCATCAGCACAGAACTGGTGGAAACCAGTAGGACCTAGATGCACCCATCTACTGTTCTGAAAAGTCTGGCAAGAAGTGGTCTTCATGAAAGAACTGCATCCAAAAAAAGTACCTCTGACATGGAAACAAGGCTATGCGACTCAACTATGCAGGAAAACAAAGGAACTGGGTGCAGAAAAAAAGCAGCAGGTGCTCTGCACTGATAAGTCAAAATTTTAAATATATGACTGTAGCAGGAGGCAGTTTGGTCACCGAAGGGTTGGAGAGTGGTACAATATTGAGTGTCTGCAGGCAACAGTGAAGCAAGGTGGGGGTTCCTTGCAAGTTTAGGGCTACATTTCTGCAAATGAAGTTGGAGATTTTGTCAGGATCAATGGTGTTCTCAATGCTGAGAAATACAGGCAGATACTTGTCTATCATGCCCTTTCATCGGGGAGGTGTGTAATTGGCCCCAAATTTATTCTCCAGCAGGACAACATCCCCAAACATACAGCCACTGTCATTAAGACCTATCTTCAATTTAAAGTAGAAGGAGTCCTGGAAGTGAAGGTTTGGGACCCACAGAGCCCTGACCTTAACATCAAGTCTGTCTGAGATTACTTGAAGAGACAGAAAGATTTGGGGCATCCTACATCCACAGAAGATCTGTGGTAGTTCTCCAATATGTTTAGAACAACCTACATGCTGAATTCCTCCAAAAACTGTGCGCACAAGCACTATGTGTACATAGAATTGATGCTGGTTTGAAGTCAAAGGGTAGTCACACCAAATATCGATGTGATTTGGATTTCTCTTCTGTTCATTTACTTTCCATTTTGTTAATTGATAAAAATAAATGGTTAAAATTTATATTTCTGAAAGCATTTTTAATTTAGAGCCTTTCCTCACAACTGCCTATAACTTTTGCACTGTTCTGTACATAGATACAACTGAAAAAAAATATAATATCCTAAATGTGTCATTTCCATATTTCATGGAAGGTTTTTAATGTGATATATATGTAATTGATCTTGTTATTACATTTTTGCATGTATCTATGTAAAACTATTCACTGTGAGACATCACTGACCTAATCACTGAGAAAGCTACCACTATAACAACATCCTAAGGGGTCCTGAGGAAGAGAGGTTAAGGTCATGAAATGTGCATCAGGAACCTTAGACTAGAATCTCAAGGAGCACTCCATGATGACAAGTATTTCCACTGCCTCCTTCTCCAAAGCCTGCTTCTTCAGGGGTTACAGGATCCACAGCATTATGCTGGCCAAGCGGATTGAGCACATTGAGAACAACCATATAAGTGAGTGTATCTATGTACAACTATTCACTGTGAGACATCACTGACCTAATCACTGAGAAAGCTACCACTATAACAACATCCTAAGGGGTCCTGAGGAAGAGAGGTTAAGGTCATGAAATGTGCATCAGGAACCTTAGACTAGAATCTCAAGGAGCACTCCATGATGACAAGTATTTCCACTGCCTCCTTCTCGAAAGCCTGCTTCTTCAGGGGTTACAGGTTCCACAGCATTATCCTAGCCAAGCGGATTGAGCACATTGAGAACAACCATATAAGTGAGTGCCTTAACCCCCTGCAATTACCGTATGAGCCCAAGGCTGGGCAAGGACTAATGCATTATGTGTAGGACAGCAGCTTTGCAGCCAAGTGCCCATTTGGATAGATGTGTGTGAGTGGTGCTGGAGGTACCAGAGTCCTAAGAAAGCAGATCACAGCTGCCCCCCACCATGCATTTCATCAACATGTCCACACACAGCTGCCATGAACAGCTGCCAGTCACAAATCTTGCGGAATAGATAGATATGATAGCCATGCAGCAGCTCAGCTCCTGAACTCTGCATTTCTTACTCCTGATATCTAAACTCTGTATTACAAAGTAGCGATCTCTGAGCTCAACAACCTCCATGACTTTAGCTAATGCCGCACTATGCATCACATTTTTCTTTTTGGTACCTTCAAGGTACTTATCTCTGTGCCTCTTATTTGAAATATGTTTATTTTATATATACTTTGAATGTCTGTCTCTTATTCAAAAAGTCTGTGACCAAATGTTTGAGTTCATGTTGAAAATTAGGGGTGTGGTTAAAAGTGGTCATGGTCAATAAAGTGTCCCCAGATTTCATTTTCAAAATAATCAATTTCTATTGGAAGAATTAACCTATTCTTTTGAGTGAATATATTTTAATTGAGGGGGTAGAAGATGCGAATTATTGCGTAGAATGTGTAGCACGTTTGAAAACGCTACTTTGTTTTCAAAGTAGTTATGATTGTTGCATTTATAGCAAGAAATATACATTTTCTAGCATACATGGTTTTAATTTTGATTTCTGATTTAATCAACTAATGATCATGACCAGGAATGCCTATGAGTGTGAGGAGGTGTTTCATGAGCAGGTTTTTAAAGAGTTGTCCAGCATTGGTAGTGCACAGCTGGCTAGTTTTATGGGTAATAAAGGAGGTTTCATGGAATGAAATAAAGATTGTGTAGAGTACCTACCACAAAGCAGCGAGGTATTTGAGGTACAGATAGATGATCCCATATGTTTTTAGTGCTTTTATAAGAAACTATCAGGGTTTACTTTTTTTTTTTCTCCTCACGAGGTAAGAGAGATTCTAACATGTTACTAATCTGCTAAGGCAAGGCATCAATTGACTCTCAGTGTCCCCTTGGAAAGGATTTGCCCTCACTTCCCATCCCAGAGATCATTTCCAGTAAGGGAAGTATAGCAACATATTCCCAAACCATACGCAGGTATCAACCCTTCCAGACTTATCTCAAACAAAATGATTTGGCTTTTCATACTTACATGAGATACAATGTGATTACCAATAAAACACACTTCATTTGTCAATTATTATGAAAGGTCTGACATTTATATAATCTACTCCTGAACAAATTCTGGTGGCAAAAAATAAACAGGAAAGCAATTCAACATTACAAAGAAAACTTTGGAGGTTTTAAAACCAACAAACACAGCTTGTCAAATTCATAGCCAATAGGAAAAAAAAGCATCCAGTTAGAATGATTCCTCTAGCATGAAGTCTGTTAGTTCACTTGTCAAATTCTTTAACAACATGCAGGGGCCAAACAACACGTGTGAATGATACATGCACAGCAATCCTACTGCAGCCAAGTAAGGTGCGAAAATGTCAAACTATGCACTAAAGAGGCAATAAAGGAACTGTGAGGCTATGTTACAGCTTTGCTGTCATATTTAAAAGCTAGAAAGTCATAGAAATATGCAGGAACATATTTATTAGTGGGTCGTCTGCAAGTCATTACAAAAGACAGGACCCATCCAGTTTATCCAGAGTGGCTAAAAGGAAAAAAAAAAAAGTTTGGTTGCAGTTTCAGTCAGTGTTTACTTGGACCTTAAATGTGATGATGCTGTCAAGAAATATCACTGATTCAAGCATACACACACAATATTACAATGCAAATTGATCGACCCATGTTATCACAGTTGTGTATAAATAAGCCATAAATCAAAACTAATGTCAGTATGTAAAATATGTATTCATTTATGTAGGTACGTAAAAAGAGACAATGTAACAGTACATAAGAGCAGTGCTTTCTACCTTGAACTGAAGGCAGTCCACAAAAAAAACAAAACCTTTATAAACAAAAGGAGAGCGCACTGGCCTAGCGCATTATCCCAAAATACTTTTATTAAAAATGCAAATAAATTCATACTCACAAACAATATGTGACAAAGCGCATAACAGGTAGCAGTCACTGCAGTGTGCGGTAGAACCCAAAAGACCCTGAGAGAGGATCCTGTTCTTTTGGCTCCGAGGAAGAGAGTTACCCTCGAAACGCTTCAGCCTTGCCTTAGTCCCTAGATAGCACCTCTCAGGCATTTAAGGTTCTTTGTGTTCTACCGCACATTGCACTAGGCGACTGCTACCGGTTATGAGCTTTGTCACATTGTTTGAGAGGATGAATTTATTTACATTTTAATAAGTTTTTTGGGATAATGCGCTAGACCTGTGCTCTCTCCTTTTGTTTTTACAGTCATATTTGGACTACACCAGTCGTGTGCGATAGCAGCAAGGCTTGGTCTATCCACTGGTCCATACATGGAGACTTTTACATAGGAATACCAGTCCTCCACAGCAGATTGTTTGACATTGTCAAGTTCACAAAGAAAACCTGCCTGGAAGAAAGAGAAGTATTTTTCCACACTTATAGTGGTTCTAAAGGCTAAAGGTTTTTTACCCCCCAATACTTACCTGAGCCCGATTGTGATCCAGCGCGGTGCACGAGAGCGTTGGCTCTCCCTGGTCTCTCTATGCTCATTGGCTGCAACACAGCAGTGGGAGCCATTGGCTCCACCTGTTGTCAATCACAGCCAGTGAGGCAGGAAGGGGGGTGGAAGCTGGGCAGTGCTCTGTATGTCTCATGGACACACAGAGCCGGCTTGGGAGCAAGCATGAACAAGTGCCCCCAGAGCAAGCAGCTTCCTCTGAGGACACTCAGCAGGAGGGAAGGAGGGGCAGGAGCCTGTCAGGGGACCTGAAAAGGGAGGATCAGGGATATTCTGTGCAAAACCACTGCACAGAGCAGGTAAGTATGACATGTTTGTTATTTTAATTAAAGAAGCTTGACAACCACTTTAAAGATGCTATAACCTATCACATTATTTAAAACCAGATTAGCCGCTTCCCGTCCGCCCTATTGCAGAAGTACTGCTACAGGGCGACACGGGTATGCAAAATACACGTGATTTTGCAGTTCCAGGTAGGGGGCACACACAAGGCATGTATAATGACAGTATATATAACGCCATTTGTAAATGGTATAACTTTCACGTAAACCAATTAATTTAGATGTATTGGGATATTTTTTTTTTTCCATCAAAGACATGTAGCAGAATACATTTTGGCCTAAATTTATGACAAACTTATTTTTAACATTTTGTTACTGGACATGATTAATAGCAAAAAGTCAAAAATATTGTTTTTTTTTGTATAGAGCAAAAGATTAAAAAACGCACAGGCGATCAAATACCACCAAAAGAAATCTCTATTCGTGGGGACAAAAAGGACGTAAATTTAATTTGGCTGCAGCGTTGCAGGACCGTGCAATTGTCAGTTAAAGCAACAAAGTGCCATAATGCAAAAAATGGCCTGGTTAGGAAGGCAAGAAATTCTCTGGAGGGCAAATGGTAACAGTAGGTGTTTTTATACTGGTAGGTTAAAAAAACATAACAGCACCTTTGGTGCCTTGTGGCCCATTTAAAATGAATAGGCTTCTAAGCGTATTGCCTTTAAACACATGTGAATTAAATCACACAGCTGAGTGAACAAAAGCAATTCCACAAATCAACTGAAAACTGTCAGTGAACTAAAATACTGTCCAGGAAAACACTGCGATTGTGCTAGTCAGAACTACCATCCAACTGACCTTAAAAGCTAGCTCCATTTTATTTTGTAAATCTTGTACAGATTTTCTCTGTTATGGTTTTATATTTGGCACTGCGTCATTTCCAGGTTCAATGACCCCCATTGTCCTCCAAACTCTTCATGTGAGCCCAGGCCATCATAAATATAAACTCTGTAGTCTGTTGGGTCATTACACTGCATTTAGCTTTTTATCCATTCGTTCACTGCATGCTGGGAAATGTAGAGATAAACAGTGCTCTCACGTCAATGTTTGATGTGGCAGTGTTGTTGGAGCCCACTCTAGAGACCAGAATGAAGGAGCAGCAGATGTCTATTGACCAAAGTCTTATAGATGTTATTATGGTAAATATATATTAATTTTCATGTACAGGCATATAAGATAGTGGGGAATATATTTTAACTTTTGTGGTAGCCTAGAGCCAGTCTAACTTGAATTCTATGCATTCTAGACTGCTTGCACATGTGTGGAAGCTGATCTGCCTCCTAAACCTATTTGGGTAACCTCACCAAATTCAAACTTTTTAAGGCAGGTTTGATTCTGACTGATGGCTCTGCTCAATAGCCCAACCTTACTTAGTAGATACTACGATACAACAGACTTTCAGTAGGTGAGAAACAGCATGGAACCTGGAGCTGGAGAGTAAAGTGGGGTACACACTACGAGAAAATGGGACGAACGATAGTCCAATTATCCACGAAGATGCATATTATGATGTAACCAACAGTGGTATTAACTTGTACAAAAATTAACTGAAAAAGGCAAACATTCTTTCTTGCGTAGAATTTCTATGTTCATTGCCACCTTCTTCCAGGTTGTTCTTTGCTTCTGATCATGCGCAATTTATTCTATTCAATTATATCCTTACAATTACTGTACTCATCGAGGGAAAATTGAATGTTATCATTACGTATAATAAATTTTATTTAGCTTGCACCTTTTTTTTTTTGGCATCCAACGATTGGGAATTGGCTGCCGAAAGCACTATACTAATTAACATATAATCGACCAATCTTTCCACGTACATCATTTTTCTTCCGATTTTCTTATAGTGTGTACTCCGCTTTATTCCTGTCCTACCATCTCAAACAGAAAAACACAAGGGATTCCTAGATCACCAACAAGAAAGGAATGGTTCACCACAGCTATGCCTGGATGAAAAACTCAAACAGGTAGATACACTTCCCTTAATGCAATTCAAGGCTTTGTTTTGATTATTTACTGCCATACACCATCTTTTAGAGTTTATCACAAGATCTGTTTACAGTACAAATGATCACCCAATTACCAGGTATTCATATCAGCCCTGACTCAAATAGGCATTGGTGTAAGTAGAATAAAAAGACTGTTTTCTTTTCCTCGCTTTTCAACAGACCTCATACTTGTTATCAGTCACAGCTGTAACAACACGTTACCCATGTCCTACTTCCAACATTTAAATAGATCGCATCACTAGCTAAAACCTGTAGGTGTATTGGTCAGCCTAAGGTATAAAGTTTCATGTTACATGGCTGCTTCCACTGTCAGTAGGTGTCAAGAGTAGTTTAAGCAAAACAAACATTGAGAAAGAAAAGCTTACTGGAAAATATAAAATTCTCAGCATGTAGAGCGTGGGTGCACCTTGGTCTCACTCCCAAGTCTTCTAGATGTAAGGCTCCCGAGAATCGGTGCATAAGTTATGAGGTGTCTCTGGAAAAAGTACTTAGAGCAGAACTGGCAAGCAAGATCCTATCCCAAAATTAAATGGTTCTCCTGTGCACAAAGTGTGATGACCCACAAAAAAAACTTCAGCTATAGTCTTAACCAACAACACGTTTTCATGTTCAAATACCTATTGCGATTAACTTGACAAGTGAAAAACAGCCCTTCTCTCAACAATTACACTTTGCAGTATAAACAGCCATTTAAAACAATGCGTAATGCAGAACAATTCTTAATCCACATGTGCCTAAAACTGATTGTCTCAATGAACACCAAAACAATAAAGTCTCACCTCATTAAATTGTCGCTTTTCACATTAAGGCGTAGAGGAAATATTTTGATTGCTCAATTCCAGAATATGGCATTAAACACAGCCAACGTATTACCATCCCTATAAATTCTTAAATAAAAAGACTATGTAAACCATTGTTCTGCTTAAAGTATACAAAAGCACAGCTGGTCAAAAGACGACTTTCCACATTCATGCGTAAATATCAAACCTCTTTACTGCCCAAGATTTTGGAAGAAATTTCTAATTTGAAAATTCACATTTAAATTTGAGGTCACCAAAATTAGAAAAATCTAATTGCGCTTTACTGATACAACCACTTTAAAGTGGTTGTATCAGTGAAGTGACTGACTTCAGATGATACACAGAGATGAAACAAATCCTCCTACATAAATTGCATCGGTTACCCTACATCAGTCTGTCCCCTACATCCATAGAAAGTGCAGAATTTACACAGGATCTCTCTGCTCTGAAAAGCAGGGGCAGGGAGCTGCAGTTACATCAGTGCAGAGAGCTCAGAACTGATTGGAGGAAAGAGACACACACCCCTTCACACGGAGGCTGAGGCTGTCAATCTGCTGGAGGTTCCTCCTCTGTCACCATTTTCTTTTGGTGTCAGAAAAACTCATCAGAAGTATCTAATGCTGAGGAATGAGACAGAGGACAGGATTGACACTTAGTCATCTGGATTGAGACAAATACACACTATAGAGGGATATGCTTTGTTCATTTTTAATTTCTGAGGTTTACAACCACTCCAGGCAAACAGTTACGTGCACAGTTTGAAAGATAACCATGAACTATTTATCTGCCAAACGATATGCAATGATATCCATTCTGTCTTGCAATACAGGCACATTTACAAGACAGCAAAGGCATGCTTGTGACATCACTTTCCTCTGTAGCAGTTAATTTTGCTGTTACTATTCTCATACATGTCAGATTACCACTAGGTCATCAGAAATATAGAGCATATTTGCATGTTTAACAGTCTGCTGTATTTAAAAAAAAATGTAAATCTAGGTACAATTTTTTTCAGCTTTTTAAGGTTTATGGAACCCTTGCATGATATTATAGGACTACTTATAAAACCCTATGAGGCCTCATATACACTGCAGTTTTGAGCTTTTATTTTTCTCTGCGTGTTAACACCCCTCTATGTTAACCATGTGTCTATGGACACTGTTGGCATTTTCAGGAGTTTAGTGGTAGGTGAGTTGACAGGCAGAAAAAAAAAAACATCACTTATGCATTCATGAGAGGAGCTTTTGAGCATTAAAAAAAATGCTCAAAAGAAAAAAAAAAAACACACGATAACGCACACAAGCGCATTAATGCATTCTGATGACCAAAATTTTGGTCAATAGACTGCATTAATGCCAGACGCGGGAAAGCATATGAACATGCGTTAACGTGCATGCAAATAGGCAGCTTTTAACAGTGTTTTTGATTCTGAAGACTCCTGTAGCTTGAAAAACATTTTTGAGCTTCTCAGTGTGCAAGAGGCCTTACTGCAGTAAATATTTACTTATAAACTTTTTAAAAATAATCATGATGTCATATTATTAAAGTGGAACTCCAACCAAAAATAATGTTTTTGCTTACTGTAAAATCTTTCCTTGAAGTTCATTGAGGAGTACAGGTATGTAGTAATTATCCACTTTAGCTCCAGGCCATTGCTGACACTTTTTGTTTACATGTTAAAATCAGAATGTTTTGCTGGAAAAATGTCTTAGAACCCAAAAATTTAATTTTTTTTATTTTTATTTTTTTTATGTCACTCGGTGAGCAAACAGTTTTTCAAAAAAAAAAAAAAAGAGTGCTGCAGTCAGTGTCCAGTTTGGGACAATAAACTCAGACTGAAGGGGTCCAGGGTGTGTAATGTAATATGTTCAAGGATCAGGAATATGTAACAGAGTGCTATAGTGAGTGTTAAGTTTAGGAGTACATGCATGACACACAGAGAGCAGGTGTTAGGAGTATGTCATTCACAGAATGCAGGTAGCAGGAGTGTTATACACAGAATGCATAGGATAATGGATAGTAGGAGTCAGGAGTACAAACAAAAACAGCGCAAAAGTCAGGGGTGTAGTGGTCAGTAAAGTGCAAATTTCCCCATACAAGGAATACTTCCCCCACTTAACCCTTTAAGCAAAAATGTCAACTCTCTCCCCTCCAAAAAAAAATACAGCACTAAACTGCATGCTCACTCCTCCCAGAACAATACAAAAAAAGGTGGCTGGGATATTCAAGGCATTGTAAACACTACAAATTATATGCAAAAATCTCTAAAATTAGATAAACTTATTATTAAACATTAAATGTTAAGTCCACCTTTTGAGAAAAAAATAATAAATGCACATATTTTTGCTTGAAAAAAAATGTGCTTTAATTACTTTGTCCTTCAGGAGTCTGCTGAGAATTGCATCCGTAATTAGTGGATCAGGGGTGCAATGTCAGGCTCCTGCACACTAGCCCCCTGCAGCTTTCAGCGCTCATGAGGGCCTTCATAGTCCATTCAGAACTACAAGCCATCAGCTGCAATGGCAGACAGTACTAATAGTTCTCTCATTCACAGATCACTATGAATTATTGATGTGGTTGCAGGGCTGTCTTAATAGGCACCCCTGTGCACTGTCCAGGGACCCCAGGAAAATCTTTCATTACATTATACTTGTCAATTGTACCAGATTTGCTGGGACAGCCATGCTTTTACTAAGCTGTCCCGGGATGGCCTGGGCAGCGTCCCAGAACCTGGACTTTGCCCTCCTGATCCCAGTATTGCACCCTCCTGACTCCCCCTGACTCCCCCAAATCTAAGATGCCAGCTGCCATAGAGGGTGTGATCACAGCATCTGGGACCCAGGAGTTGGGGCACATCCCATGGGCTCCGAGGTGCTGCTGTCAGTCCCTCAGTAGCAGATGGCATCTTAGATTTGGAAAGGGGGGGGGGGGTAACAGGATATGTGTTGGGTGGTGCTTTGGGAGGGGAAAGGACGGATGTATCTTTTAGCTGATTTTTGTGGCACTGGCCTTTTCCCTTTCCTGACTAATATGGAGGTTACAAAGACCTTTTCACGCTGAGTGTTCTGTCAGATGGGGATGATTACTACTTAGGAATTGGCAGCTCAGATACACCTGTTCCAATTCAAAAATCACATACCAGGATATATTTATCACTTTTAGAGGCATCCCTACACAAGGAGCCATTCGAGACTGGATTACACCAGAGGCTGGTCCATTGCCCTGGACATGGACCTGGAGAGCACTTTGCAGCTAACACAACACATTAAGGTTTGGAAGGTGCCAAAGGCAGAGCCCAGCGCCCGAAGGTCACACTCAGGCAGGCCCCTGCAATCTTCAATCTACGAGGGCCTGTGTATGTCCTTTAACTATTGCTGAGGAAACACCTATCAGGATGCCTGCTGTGTAGAAACCAGCTCAAGCGACTTTATAAACAGTTTTTTAAAGAGAAAAATCATCAAATACAGAGAATGTTGCTATAAAACAGATCTGAGTAAAATAAATTTCCCTCCTCCTCGGAAAACTAGCAAAAAACTGAAGCATGATGGTTAGGAATGGAGTTTTACAGTGGGATGCTATCTATCTATATATATATATTTTTTTTTTTTTCTTTTCTTTTCTTGTTTGCCAATTCCCACCTCCTGAAGGCAGCTGCATATAAGCCATATGTCCATGAATTACTACATTTCTGTGTCCCTCAATGGACACTGAAGTGAAAAGGTTTGGCTGCAGATACCAAACTCCCTCCGACACTTCATAATAGAAGCACTTTGTGCTTGAGTAGGACATCGACAGGCCCAAGCTGCTTGGTGGGTAAGGGAGTGGAGGGGGTCTCCAAAAACATCTTAGAAGAGCACAGGTTTCCTGTATACTGTATTTCCCACAGAAGATAACATAGGCAGAAACAGGGAAATCAAAGCAGAACTCTTGAAGTTTAGAAATAGTATCTTTACATTTTTTTAGGGACAGAATTGCTCCAAGACCACAAAAGCAGGTGCTAAGTTTAAAAAAAAGCATAAATCTTCTTAAATGAAGCAAAGCTGATTTAGCAGAAAACATGTATGCAAATTCAGCTTGCCAATTACGTGAATGAAAGCTAAACAGTCTTAATGTCCAAGGCTTCAATAAATACCAACATGCTTAGAGAAGCCTTTCATCTTCTGGTGGATTTAGTAAACACTGGGGAATCATTAACAATTATAAAGCCCAAAAGGCAAATTGCTTCATTTAGTCTGGAAACTACAGATATACAGTAGTGTAGATATAGATGAATGAGAAATCGACCAAATAAATTTAGACATAAATATTGCTCTCATAGCTACAAATCAGATTTCACCTTTAATTTACCTAGATAATTTAACAAGGAGAAAGGAATATGAATGCCTGTCACTGGATTTCATTGATGCACCTGTAGTCACCCTGCCATAAGTGAAGATGACTAATTAGATTTAGTTCTGTTGGGTAGTAATCTTCCCAGGATACTTTGTAGAGTCTCACTTGGTCTTCCCCCAATTTTAGTGTCACTGCTGCCAGTAGGCAATGGCAACTTTGGCAATAGACAGGAGATATGAAGCAATGATGAGTTATACTGTAAAATGGTTATATAACCCCTGGCCAACCATTAGGAGGTTTATTGCCAGTGGTGCATGCTTGGGGGGGTTATATATTTGGGCAGTGGCCAGTTGAGCCCTCTTTCTCCCCGTGCTGCAGCCTGAGGATATGTCTGTTGGGGTTTGTGCTTCCGGGAACACACATAAGGAATAGCATGGGTAATATTTCATATGAATTGCATCTAAAAATAAGAAGTATTCATCTAAATGGAAACACATACTGATGATCTAACATTTCAGCCAGGACCCTTGGCAACAGAGAGATGGCATATTTGCTGAACTGGATATATATAAGGCACATGCTGAAAATCACAAACACCACAATTGATCTGATCAATAACTGAACATCGAAGTGCATAGGAGGCCTAAATGTCAGAAGTGCACATTAACGTTGAATAAGGTATTCCAGAACATGGAAAAAAATGTCGGCTGCACTGCTGAAGTCTCCTTCTGAAAATGGTATGCTCATAATCTGGGTTTAATATGTCCTGAGTCACCATCTTGAGACACTTGTATAGCTGAGGAATTCTGACTTTTCTCCAGCTATCATTAGCTGCATTCTTGTTTCGGGTCTGACTCAACTACTAATTATGGCCAAAGCCAGGCAACTAGAATTTTCAGAAGGAAGCAGCATAGACAGTATATGACTTTTTTTCTCATGACAGCCGTACTTTAGCATACATTGCTAAGATTTTTTTTTTTCATTCACAAACTTCTGGAGCAATAGGCCATTTCCTTATTCACATGAACAGATGAAATCTGAAATGGTGTTGTAAATTATACACATGCAAAACAAAAGATTATATACTGATTAAATATAAACGTTACTAATACACAGGCATCAGAGGTAATAAGTATTTGTTGGCTTCAACAAGATCAGGATCCCTGAAATTTTCACACCCCCAGGGACCTGAAACCTAGATTGCTCTATTCAGCAAATACCAATTTTGGTTTCTTAGTGTATTGCAACCCACTCGCTAAAATATTTCATAAGTTTCAACAAATCTTTAAAGTGGAATTCCAGGCAAACCCTAACTAGAAACAATTCACCCGTGCTCCCGTGATTGAATCGTTCTCCAAAATATATATACGGTAATGCTGCTGTTCAATTGGTAAACACTATGGCTCTCGAAACCTATAAAACACAGCACATAACAAAAATATTCAATTAGTATGCATTAAATATGAGTTCATTCAAACAGTGCTATATGCTCCTATCTTCCAACCAATCTTCAAATTAACATGCTCGGTGTGACATAGAAGTGTCTTGGTGCTCAAACAATTCCAGAAAGTGCTTGGTGACCCCTGCCCCTATGTACTCCTCACTCACTAGATAAGATGGACTATTTGCTTTTAGTGTACAAGAGTCAGAAACACTTTCTCTGGTGAGGTATGCCTCTTGGGTACCGCCAGGACTCCTTCCCAAAGTAATCTGTAATTCAATCTGATGTGTGTAAGACTGAGCTTACTGACAAATCCCGCTTCCCAAAATGTAAACCAGAGGGGGGACAGAACGCTCATATAGTGTAGTAATATTGTAATCGTAAAAAAAAAAAAAAAAAAGTTGAAATTACACTCACGGTTTAAAACAGAGAAAATGCAGAGAAGACAAACAGAGGTGCGGTGTCACTTTTTGTCTCCGGAACGCCGCTGGCTCGTGTACGCTCCACTCACCAGACGTGACATTACTCGTAAGGCCAAGAACCAGAAACAGAAAACACGTCAGTGCATTGAGCCCCTCTCACAGGGCGCTTTGGGAAAATTGGTTGGAAGATAGGAGCACGGAACAGTGTTTGAATGGACTCACATTTAATGCATATCAATTGGATATTTTTGTTATGTGCTGTGTTTTATCTGTTTTGATACCCTAACTAGCTTTAAAATGGTTTCCCTCCCCACCTAACACCTATGCAAACTAACCTGCAAAAGAAAGATAAATATACTTACCTATTTTCAGACTGTTCTGGTTTGGACCATTGAAGCCTATGAGTGATGCCATGCTTGTAAAGGCATTAGCTCTAAAAAAAAAAAAATGCCATACAGGCACATACAAGATCACTCTGAGTTTGGGGCTCATGGGGTCTCCATAGTGTAGCTGGCAAATAATTTAGGCAGCTCTAGCTGTTGGCACTTTAATCACAGTAGCAGTTCAAAATGTGTAGACAACTGGCTGGTTAAGCTTACATTTTATGCCACCAAGATACACTTATTTGTACTTTAAGATGGCAAAACTGGTAATAGAAAAAATAATAATTACCCTTCTTTGACTTCGCTCCTATCTTCAGTTTAGATGGCCAGGCAATCTGTGTATTTGTTTCCTCCATAATCTGCAGAAAGAATGTAAATGCATCTTTAGTAATTTAATAGTTCCCTTTTGGATTAATATGGAATTCTCACCATCATAGCTAGAGTTCAGAGTCTGGACAAGAAACCGCCTTAATAAAACATCTGATTAGGCAGACAGCTTTGATCAGACACCAATATCTGTTTCCTAGTAAATATCAGAGAGCTGACCATTTTAGCACATAAATATTAGACATTTCCCACCATGTGGAATCAATTTGTGGCCTTTTCAGCCCATTATAAATTCTTATTAACAGGATAAAACTCAAGTATCTACAGAAATGCAAATTAGAATTATGGGATTTTATTCATTTTACACAACAAGAGTTAGAAGATAGTGTATGTACATTATGTGTATGTATACATACATACACACACACACACCTACCAAATTTGGTGCCTGCTTAGACCTAAAGTACATGCAACATATCATTTCATTCAAATATTACATTTCTAAAAAGCTCTGTTTTGCTGTAGTTTCTTTATATGTGCTAAAATGGCACAGGTATAATTTTTTATGATGAATTACTTCCTATAAACTAGCTCAGTAGGACCAATCCACTTAGGAACAGTAGCCTCTTGGAACCACAAAGTATTTCAGTAGAAGTTGTAATACCAAATCTCATTTGCCATCTGTTGGTGAAATTTGGCACCTAGAACAAAATAGTTCCCTTGAACCATAATATCTATGTAGATAGACTACAGGAATCTAATTGTTTACCACGGTATAGTAGGAGGTAGGTCTCCCTTGAGGTGGTACTTGGTCATCATTTCAGGTGGGTTGGTGACGTCACATGCCTGTACGTCCTTCCAATCTTTGGAGTGCATGCTGGCTACATAGCGCTTCCAATAGCATACCATATAGCTGTATATATTGGTGCTGGTTGTTGGCAAAGTGAAATATAAGTGCAATTTCATGTGCAGTGCTTGTTTTTAATTTAATACATAAACTACACTGAGTATTTCCTGGTATATGTGGATTTGCTATTGAGAGGGAGAGAGCAGAGAACAGTACTTTTGGATCTTTGCTAATGCTGCAGGGAACATCGAATGCTTACAGTGCTCTATAATGTTTACAGCCTTGGAACAAGCGCAGGTTGACCTTCTGGTATAAGGGTCAACAGTTTCTGGTGAGTGTGTGCACAGTTACCACATGGTGGATGCACAGCATGATCTGCAGTGTTTTGCATGGTGTGGAGATGCACTTGCAAGGATACGATATTCACTTGATGGCCAGTGATATACTTGTACGTAGCTTGACATGAAGTGGTCATACCGGAATGATGGCTGTAGCTGCAGTCACCATCCCTGTATTTTTTTTTTAGAGCAGGCTGTTGGCTTTCTTGTAAAAGCAATCCAGTGGCTAATTAGCCACTGGATTGCTTTTACAAGTAGTGGGGGGACACCCCCTTCCACGGCTCTCTCAGGCTCTCCCGTTGCACCAGGAGACGTGAGTGACTAGCCGACACTTCCAAGGGCTGACCATAGATGTAATGAAGAGACCTGAACAGTTCCAATTACCTCTATGGTATAGCTAACCGGAAGTGATGAGCATTCATCAAATCCAGTTTCACCGGCTGTAAACAGCGCCATTTTAAAATTTGGAAAGCATCTGATCACACCAATCCTGCTGGGAAGAGGGCAGAGGAAACATGTGGGGTCTAATAGACCCCAGATCTCTCCATAAAGTATCTGTCACTGCCTATTGCTATCACAGGGGATATTTATATTCCCTGCGAGAATAAAAGTGCTAAAAAATTAAAGCAACGATGCAAAAAAAAATGTTTTTTAATTAAAAAAATTAAAGTCCACCCCCCTCGTGCTGACATGCAAAGGCGAATGCACAAGTCAGTCCCGCCCGTGCGCAAACAGTGATCATCCCACATATGTGAGGCAACACCGTAAAAGTCAGATCGAGGGCAGTTATTCTAGCACCAGACCTCCTGTGTGAATCTAAATTTGTAACCTGTAAAGGCTTTTAAAGCGTCGCCTATGGATAATAAAATTTACATTGTTCATTGCCACTGCATGAGCATGCACAATTTTAAAGTGTGACATGTTTGGTATCTATTTACCCAGCAAAAGATCATCTTTTATGCTTTACCAAACAATTGGGTATCATTGTTTTTTGTGCAATAAAAAAGTGTGTTTTCTTTAAAACAAATTGTGTTTGAAAAACTGCTGAACATAAAAAATATCATGCTGGATATCTATACTGAAATGGACTGGATAATGTGTTAGGAACGTAAAGATGCCCCATTGTTTGATGGAAATGAAAATTATCAACCTACAGAGGACTGAATTCAAAGACACCCCGAAAATCAAAGTGAAAAAATGATGCAGCAAGCTAGTCGATTTTGCTAAAATTTCATTGCAGTAACTCAAAATGGTATTCAGTAGATTGTATGGCCCCACGTGCTTGTATGCATGCCTGACTACGTCAGGGAATGCCCCTAATGGGACAACAGATACTGTCCTGGGGTATTTCCTCTGGATCAGAGCATGTCTGAGCTCCGCATGGGGCCATTCAATGGCATCATCCTTTATCCTCCAGGAACTGCCTGCATACTCTTGCCACATGAGGCTGGGCATTGTTGTACAACAGGAGGAACCCAGGACCCACTGCACCAGCTTAGGGTCTGACAATGGGTCCAAGGATTTCATCCCGATATCTAATGGCAGTCAGGGTGCCATTGTCTAGCCTGTAGAGGTCTGTGTGTCCCACCACGGATATGCCTCCCCAGACCATCACTGACCCACCACCAGTACGGTCATGCTGAACGATGTTACAGGAAGCATAACATTCTCCATGGCTTCTCCAGACCCTTTCATATCCATCACGTGCTCAGAGTGAACCTGCGCTCATCTATGAGAAGCACAGGGCGCCAGTGGCAGACCTGTAAATTCTGGTGTTCAATGGCAAATGCCAATCAAGCTCTTTAGTGCCAGGCAGTGAACACAGGCCCACTAGAGGACGTCGAGCCCTCAGGTCACCCTCATGAAGTCGGTTTCTGATTGTTTGGTCAGAGACATTCACACCAGTGGCCTGCTGGAACTCATTTTGTAGGGCTCTGGCAGTGCTCATCCTGTTCCACCTTGCACAAAGGAGCAGATACCGGACCGATTGATGGGTTAAGGACCTTCTATGGCCCTGTCCAGCTCTCCTAGAGTAACTGCACATCTCCTGGAATCTCCTCCATGCTCTTGAGACTGTGCTGGGAGACACAGCAAACCTTCTGGCAATGGCACGTATTGATGAGCCATCCTGGAAGAGTTGGACAGCCTGTGCAACCTCTGTAGGATCCAGGTATTGCCTCATGCTACCAGCAGTGACACTGACCCTAGCCAAATGCAAAACTAGTGAAAAACAGTCAGAAAAGATGAATAGGGAAAAAATGTTAGTGGCCTCCACCTGTAAAACCATTCCTGTTTTGGGGGTCATCTCATTGTTGCCCATCTAGTGTACCTGTTGTTAATTTCAGTGGAAATTGATTAACAACCCTCTCTGTTACTTAACTGACCAGATCAATATCCCCAGAGTTTAATTGACTGCTAAACTCTGATTAAAAAGTGTTCCTTTAATTTTTTTGAGCAGTGTATATAATGCTTAGGGGTTTTAAGTAATTTTCTATAAAAAAAAAAATACAGATTTTACATGTAAACCAAGTGTCAGAAAAGGCTTGATTTTCAAGTAGATATCTTCCACATTGAGCACAGATTTGGATTAATGGATGGACTTTAGTTATCCCACAAATTTGAATTGTTCAAATTTTAATGTTGTGGAAAAGTAACTTCAGAGCGGTACAATGTTTAGCTTTCATTTTGCAGATATATTTCTTAGTAAGTTGTGTTCCTATTCAAAGATTACATTTTTATGGTCTCCATATTGTCTCGTCTATGCTGGTCTGCAGTTGTTGAGGAAAGATAGAAAATTACTATATGCACACTGTTTATGCAAATGTTATTATTAAAAAGCAAACTGAAGGCTCTCTCATACAGTGCTACTGGAAAAATACAGAACAACATCAATTACTCAAACACTGAACAAAGGTAAAAACATATTTAGCTTGTCAATTCTGCACTCATAGTAAACGTGAAATGTGGTACCAAGTACATTTCAACTAGGTGGTACTAAGAACAACCACTGATAAGACCCGAGACATCACTCCACATCCTTCAATGCAGCTTGGATGTGCCAAGCAATTTAATATTTGATAAGAAAAAACTCAAATAATTTGATGACATATGGCTCATAGCATAGCATTATAACATCTAAAACTCTAGTGCTCAGTGAAAACTAATAATGAGAGTCTGGCATTCCTTTAACCCAACACTTTGAGACCATCAGCCTGCTCTTTAAGGCAGATATTAAATACTAATGGATTTTGCAAGAGATCAAAGCAGAGCATACATATTGTGAAAGGCTAATCACAGGTAATATTAAGAAATATACTAAAGTAGGAGGCCAGAATGAAAAAACAGGTTTTATTGAAAATATGAAGATGGATAAAGGAAAACACAAAACTAAAGGCACAACACTTATTTTTAACCTTTAGATAGGGTGGAGAGAGATTAGAACACCTTTAAGTTTTTATTGATGTCTGTGTTTCCTTTAGAAAGATTCACCCTCTCTCCATTTGTCCTGGTGGTTAAAAGTGAAAGTGAAAGGAAATCCCAAATGTTGGGTTGTCACCAGAAGAGAAATAGAGTGGAATCTTCCAAAGAAAACACTAGTTCTGGTGACCCTGATGACTACCAGGGATTTCCCTCACTTTGGAGGGATTTCCTCTGGTTTCCTGATGTGGTTATGGAATAGGAAGTGAAAGCAAATCTCTCCAATTGACACAGATGACCAAAAGTAACTCACAAGAATTATAAGCCTTCATTTCGCTATCCAAAACTGGAAAAGCAGTGTGCCTTCGGTTCTACTACTAGTCTTTCTTTAGATAATACCCTGGGGTATTACTTACAAAAAAATAATAGCCAAGCAGAGGCATCACATAAAAAAAGGATTGCCAAAAACTGCAGATAAAAAGAATGGATCTTTGGGTTTCCAAAGAGATTTAACTAAATTTATATTCACCTGCATTATGTGTAATTTCTTACATCCAAATTAAAAAAGCACCTCCTAGGGTCTGTAAGAATGTAATAGTACATCCTGAAGGCTGTGCTGTGTAACCTCCTCTCTGGTTCCTTCATGACCAATTGCATTCAACTTTCATGTCAGCTCTGAATCCGATAAATAGCAAGGGGACTTTGAAATAAATTCAAAACAGCTAGTCTGAACTATATGACCATTTGTGAATATAGCTATAATGGTTGCAGAATTCTACAATTTGTATTTCCTCAAACTGATCCCAGTTCATGGCTGAGTTCTCTGCCAAACCAAAGCTTAGAATCAAATCCTAATACAAAGTGAGAAACCCCAACTTATTTTAAAGACATAAAAGCTGTAAATGAAAGGGGAATAAACAGATTCAACGCTAAGTGAAGCCCTAGAGGAGACAATTTTAAGCTGAAGCTAAAGTATACACAGAGGCCATCACAAACTCATTTAAAATCCCAACTGGATCCTTGTGATTCATTGCTATAATGCAACCAGACTGCATATATAGTGACCTGTGGCTGTTTTCGTTATTGTTACACTATTAATGGCTGCATTATGGGTTAAAGTACTTTGTGCTGACAAGAAAACAGTCTAGTTGTACCACAACTCTGTAGCACAAAACAGTGGCCTGGCTCTCCAGTGGGCTCATATGTCCCATGAACACTGCTCAAATTACATTTTGCTCAGAAAGCCAGAACACTGTTGATCAGAGCAATGCTCAAGGGGTGTTGAACCAAGGGAGAGCTGGGAGGACCATTGCTTCATTTGAAAGAGCGTTGGTCCAACTCTATGTGCTCCATATTTTCTTTTTTTCACTATAAATCCAACCTGATTGCATTAGGACCTGTGTAGAATGATTTTGTTTGCTTCAAATCTATGGGACTGCAAAAACCACTTGAAGGAGGTTAAATGCATCTATCAATGAATTCTGAATGATCTCAGAAGTGGCTAAAAATGATCAACCCAGCCAGGCACCACCTTGTTGACAACTTTTCTATGTTAAATGATCTCTAGACTTAACCCTTATGCAATAGCCTTTTAGACACTGCTTCCATAAATTTTAATATCTACAACTCCTCTTCCATGCATCTCAAAAATCAGCAGCTCTCTTAAAACCAACATGCACCTTTTTGTTTTAATAACGCTCTATCAGAACGGGGGTTCTTAATCTCAATTTTTAATCTCAGCCATCCAACAGTGAAGGGTAACACAAGATGCCTTTTCAGAGATCCTAACAGAAATCCATACTAAAGATGCTATGCTGTGCCTTGAGAATCACAATTTTTTAATGATTGGGCAAGGAATCTAAATCCTTTTAGGGCTTCCAATTCAAACTGAGGCCCAGCATCCAAAGACCACCAAGATTCCTTACTTTTAAACCTCATCACAGGTGCATCCCCTTCTCCCATTTAAACTGAGACTACTGCCCAGTAGCTATGGTAAGAAGTCCACTGGGGATGGCAGGTTTTGAAGCGAAAAATGAGAACAGATAAAAAAAAATGTCTGCATATTTCTCCCAATCCCCAGATATAACTCATGTTTCTTTACATGTTTGTGTGGAAAAAAAACACTGCATAACAGTGCTTCCTGTATCATCCCACCCATAAAGGAATACATTTTGATATGTACCTAAAGAATTTGTTCTCACTACCCCTTCATTAGATTCATGTAATGTGCTCATATTAATTGATCAGAACTGTAGATAACTTTTTTTCCCAGAGGAAAGGGGCACTGCTTTGGGCAACAAGAATTGCAAGAGAATAAGAGATGCATGCAGCTCACCACTGCAAATTATGGGTGTGGAAAAATTGTGCAAGCAATAGGAGGGGCTTAAAACTTAATGTTGTGTCCTTGTATTCACACAGTTAGGATTAATTAGCGTGCCACAAGCAAAAGTCTAAAGACACATAAATCCTCAGCAAAATTCTTTGTTTAAAAAAAAAAAAAGTCTTCAATTACAAATGCATTACTGCAACCTAGCCTACCTTGAAGAACATAATCATTAACAAAAATCATTGACTGCTTACCTAGCAACCAGCAACTGTTGTACAATATAGCATAAAGTGTGTAGTGGTCAGAAGTATGAAATACACAGCATGACATACAGAGTTCAGTGGTCAAATGAATATCATATACAGCCCCGTGTACAGAGGGCATGAGTACATCATACGCAGCTTGGCATACAGAGTACGGTGGTCAAGAGTAGGTCATACAGCCTTGCGTACATATGCAGTGGTCAGGAACATGTCCTACACAGCCCACTGAACAGAGAGGCAGTGGTCAGAAGCAGGTCATACACAGCCCACCCTTCCATCATTCTGCAGTGCTGTTCACCTCTCCAGTCCCTTTGGAATTCTCTCCTCCCTGCACAGCTCAGCTCACTTCAAAAATCCCTCTATACCACACATTCCCGCATCCCCCTGCAGCTTTTTCTTGCTCAGGATTCCCGCACCATGCAGCTCCAACTGTGTGTTCAGTGGTCAAGGCTAAAGTCCCTGCACCATGCAGCCAGCACTGTGTGTCCAGTGAGCAGGGGTAAAAGTCCAGCCATACATGTGGCCAATCTTGGTGCTCCCCTCCAGGCTGAGCTGTCCATCCACGGCCTGTGGAGGAGTATGCTACCGCCAGGATGCATGGGCAGTGCTGATCCCGCCCCTTAAAGTGGCCACCAGCGTGCACCAAGGATAGATGCTCTAAAGGGATTTTGAACCCCATATCTATGCCCCTGTGACCAACTAATCCTGAACTAATCTTGATTGTTTTAAATTACATTTGCCTAGAAATAAACTTGATCCAAAATGTCTGCTAAAATCATAAAGATATCCATATAAGTACACAATTTTATCCTAATCTTCTTAAAATTTTTACAGAAAAATACATTACTGGTCTGGATAAAATATGTTATGTTCCAAAAGTCCCAACATAAAACAGCCAATTGAAACGAGTACAATAAAAGGACTATCACTAAAATGGCAACCTCAGGAGTCTTCTAGGCGGCTTTGTGGCATCACTGGCACCTAGCGGAATAGGCCAGAATATGAAGTCTGCAGTAACCATTGTAATATTTTTAACATTTGAGCTAGTGATTCTTCATATGGGAAGGGGGCTAACAAATAGTGTATAGTTTTGTATTAGTGAAAAGTCAACATTAAAGCCACTGGAGTGAGAAAAAGAAATTACAACTGTAAATGTGATTGTCACTGGAAAGTCAGCAAAGACAGTACCTAATATGAGCCAAAATGAGTCATCCCTTATCACAATCACGATTGCTGAAATGCCACATTTGTTTGAAATTGAAAACATATGCAAATATTTTAAAGTATTGACTTAAAGCCACAGAAAGAAGCATTAACGATTTTACTCAAATGTGACTGCAGATGAAGCTCATAGCTGAAGGACGACAACATCAAAGCCTTTATGTAATGCTAATAGACTATTCAGATATTTATTTACAGAATGACCATGACAACAGATGACCACAAAGAAATCAGTAGGCTGGCCTAAAATAATAAAAAATAAATACATAAATAAAAGTAAGCCACAAGATGTGTGACCTTAAAACCAACCCGCTATCACTGAAAAAGTGAAGCAATATTAGCTGTTTTGGACTGTTATGCTCACCACCTTTAGGGCTTGTTCACACCCCCGCCATCAGTGTCATCCACATCGGGGACCCCTGCCATCAGTGCCCCCTTATTCTGTTTCCTGCCAGCGGTGTCCCCCACCCTCAGTGTCCTCCTCATCTATTCCCGACCCGCATTGTCCACCACCATTAGTGCCCCTTTGTCTGTCCTCTGCCATCAGTGTCCCACTCATCCATTCCCCACCATTTGTGCCCCCTAATTTGTCCCCCATTACCAGTGACCCCTCATCTGTCCCCCACCATCAGTGACTGCTCATCTGCCCCCCACCATTAGTGCCCCCTTATTGGTCCTCCATCATCAGTGTCCCACCATTAGTGTCCCGCACGGTCATTGCCCCCCGTCATCAGTGTCCCCCACTGTCATTGTCCCCCACCATCAGTGTCCCCCACCATTAGTGGTACCCCCTCATCTGACCCCCAACCATTAGTGCCCCCTTATTTGTCCTCCATCATCAGTGTCCCACCATTAGTGTCCCCCATTGTCATTGCCCCCCGTCATCAGTGTCCCCCACTGTCATTGTCCCCCACCATCAGTGTCCCCCACTGTCATTGTCCCCCACCATTAGTGGTACCCCCTCATCTGACCCCCAACCATAAGTGCCCCCTCATCTGACCCCAACCATTAGTGCCCCCTGTGACGATCGCGGCATCAGACCCCAGCCCTTCTCACCAAACTCATGACCGAAGAACTAGCCAATCTAAAGCCACGCTGTCACGTGCGTAACAATGCCACGCACACAGATTTTCCAGCTAATGGACCACAACCTGTGTACATGCAGCCTGAGAGCGATTGTTACTGGGTCAGGTTAATTACGCAATTAACCTTTCACACTGCCACCACCTCCTTTTTGTACAGAGAAAGAGGAAACTCGGCAATATCAGCAATAATACTATGATGGTTGAATAATTGTCGGTATACCACTGTCACTGGAGGCAGGGATATACCGAAGTTTAAAACACACACACAGTAGCGCTTTTCAGGAGGCAGAGATTCTTAGTTTGCATTAAAGAGCTTTAGAAAAAGTTCAACACTTTCAGAAAATAAGATTTATTACTAAAAGGTCAAAAGGGTGCAAAACAAATATTTACAGAAAAAGACGTAGAAAAAAAAAAAAAAAAAAAAAAAAAAAAAAAAAATTATATATATATATATATATATATATATATATATATATATATATATATATATATATATATATATATATACACTGTGTATATATATATATACACATACATATATACATACACATACAGTTGTGTTCAAAATAATAGCAGTCAGACATCACTAACCTGATCAATCACTGTTTTTGGTAGAAATGATATTTCTACATGGCAAACAATTTACTAGCAGGTGTAGTAGAGTAATAGAAATCCAACAGACCCAACAGTCATGACATGCATGCTGCTGATTCTGTGTAATTGAATCACTACTTGAAAGGGGCATGTTCAAAATAATAGCAGTGTGGAGTTCTATTAGTGAGGTCATTCACTCTTTGAAAAACAGGTGGCAATTATTGCCCTTATTTAAGGAAGGAAGGCCGCAAATGTTGTACATGCTAGTTGCGGTGCATTTCTCTCTGAAATTCTAAGGAAAATGGGTTGTTCCAGACATTGTTCAGAAGAACAGCGTACCTTGATTAAAAAGTTGATTGGAGAGGGGAAAACATATAAAGAAGTGCAGAAAATGATAGACTGCTCAGCTAAAATTATCGCAAATGCTTTAAAATGGCAACCAAAACCTGAAAGACGTGGAAGAAAGTGAAAAACTAACATTCGAATGGATAGAAGAATAGCCAAAATGGCAAGGACTCAGCCAACAATCAGCTCCAGGAAGATCAAAGAAGGTCTAAAGTTACCTGTGAGTACTGTTACAATTAGAAGACGCCTATGTGAAGCCAAGCTATCTGCAAGAAGCCCCTGCAAAGTCCCACTGTTGAAAAAAAGACGTGCTGAAGAGGTTACAATTTGCCAAAGAGCACATTGACTGGCCTAAAGAGAAATGGTGCAACATTTTGTGGACTGATGAAAGTAAGATTGTTTTTTTTGGGTCTAGTGGCCGGAGACAGTTTGTCAGACGACCCCCAAACACTGAATTCAAGCCACAGTACACTGTGAAGACAGTGAAGCATGGTTGTGCAAGCATCATGATATGGGGATGTTTCTCATACTACGGTGTTGGGCCTATTTATCGCATACCAGGGATCATGGATCAGTTTGAATACATCAGAATACTTGAAGAGGTCATGCTGCCTTATGCTGAAGAGGAAATGCCCTTGAAATGGGTGTTCCAACAAGACAATGACCCCAAACACACCAGTAAATGTGCAACATCTTGGTTCCAGACCAACAAGATTGACGTTATGGAGTAGCCAGCCCAATCTCCGGATCTTAATCCAATAGAAAACTTGTGGGGTGAGATAAAAAAATGCAGTTTCTAAGACAAAACCAAGAAATAGAGAAGAACTGTGGAATGTAGTCCAATCATCCTGGGCTGGAATACCTGTTCACAGGGGCCAGAAGTTGGTTGACTCCATGCAACACAGATGTACAGCAGTTCTCAGAAACAGTGCTTATATAACTAAATATTAAATAAGTGATTCAAAGGAAAGCAAAATCTTTAGACATTTTTCAGTTTATATAGTGAATGTTTGAGTTTGTAAAGAAGAATACAAACGCTGCTATTTTTTTTGAACAGTCTAATATTCACTTTTCTTCAATTTTTTTTAGAGGAACAACACAAATTTGATATATTTTTCTTCATGTTTTGATTTGGAATAGAATGTGTAGTGTTCCCAATGCATTTGTGTGTATGAAAATAAAAGCTATTAGAGGGATTTTGAGCTTTATTCACTTTTTTCAACACACTGCAATTATTTTGAACACAACTGTGTTGTATATAAATATACAGAAAACAATATCACAGCAAAGATAACAGAAAGAAGTTTAGAGGAATAAAGTACTTGCCAAAAGCCTTGGGGTAAGCAGTTTTCAAGTTCAGAGCAAAAGGGCTGTCTCCCACAGTTGGTTCCAATGTTACAAGGGAGAATCTTCAACATCACTCAGCTTAGCTTTTTCTAGGAACTCCACAGGGTGTCTCCCTGAAGCAGAGAACCAATCGCCTCATTTGGGGAGGGGGTGGTGTAGGCGGGAAGCTCAGGCTATGACCAAAGCCTTCGCAAATTATACTAGGGCCAATAACTTTTCCTAGGTACATATAACATTCTATCTACGAGTAGATTAATACCCAGAATCTTCTGCTGAACGTCTACATATGAAATATGAGATACCTGCTTGGATGGTTAAGGAGATATAATTTTCTGCTATCCTGTATATGCCAGCTAGGGGGTGTAATATACCAGGCGACTTGTCTTAAAGTGAGCCATCCGAATATGTGCTCCCTGTTTATGTAATTATGTCCTATTTGAAGATATAAAATTATATGAAAAAGTGAGTTTTTAAATATTTCTATTTTTACGACTACCTGGAATGCCTTTGAGCTCAGTGAAGGACTTGGTTTATGGCTTTACGATATCCCAGATTGAGAAGTTAAATAGACATCTAGGCCCCAGCTTGGTTGGAATTTTATAGCCCTGGAGCTCTCCCACTGGGGCCTGTTGCCTTTTTAACACAGACCACATTCCTGAGGGAGGGGGGAAATTGGAGGAGGAATCCTGATTTGGGAGAGAGAGATACAAAATGGAGGGGTTTGGAGCAAAAAGGATGACTGCGTCCATCTCTGTGTGCATGATTGCTACACCTCCTTATTTGTCCTCCACCATCAGTGTGCCACTCATCTGACCCCCACCATTAGTGCCCCCTCATCTGTCCCCCACAATATGTTTCCCCACTTTTACTGTCTCCCAGCAGTAGTGCCCCCTTATTTATCCCCCACCATCAGTGTCCCCTCATCTGTCCCCCACCATTAGTGACTGCTCATCTGTATCCCACATCAGTGTACCCCACCATCAGTGCCCCCTCATCTGATCCTCACCATCAGTGTACCCCACCATTAGTGTTACCCCCTCACCTGACCCCCACCATTAGTGCCCCATTATTTGTTTTCTGCCATCAGTGTCCAGCACATCTATCCCCCACCACTAGTGTCCCCTCATTTGTCCCCGCCATCAGTGTTAGCAACATCCCCTCCCTTCCACCATCACTGACTTGAGCAGATGCATGATCCTGCAGAAAACCACAGGTCTCTGCAGATGGTGTGAACAAACCCATGCTCTTCCTCTGTGCCAATTTGCAGGAAACATACAGTAACAGACTCTCTTTAAATTCTGTTCCAACTCCACAAGTTATAATATTCTTTACTGATTTTTGTTTGTTTGCTTTAAGAAAATAAAAAAGTACAACAAGATGACATATTATTCAACACATTAGGAAATATGCTGTAATTAGTGAATAGCAAATACTGGAGGGCAGGCTTAAGAACAGGACACTTCAAAGAGTATAAACCCACATAGTGTGTGTGTATATACTGTATATAATATATGTATATGGGTTAGACAAAAAAATGGCAACACTACATGATTTGCAGGTGCAAAAGTGATGAAATGTTTTGCATTGAAAGCTAAAGTGATGTAATGTTCTTTTGCTTCTGCATCCCGTGAAGACTGAAATTGAGCTCTGCAGTCACTTTTGCAGCAGTTGTTTCCTTATCCTGGGTCACAATCCTGCGCAATGTCCTTTGTCCTTTTGTCTCTTTTTGTCAGTTGACCATGTTCTCTCTGACATAAATGACAAAAGCGAAGCTTCCCACCTTTTAGCTAGGTGTCCCATCACATGGAAGGAAAAGAGTGTTACATCACTTCCACTTTCAATGCGAAACATGTCACACACATTCATTAAATATTAAACAAAATCAATTTTTGAAAAATGGGCAAACCAAATAAACTGCTCCATATTTAGCTTGGCACAATATATATAAATACACACTATTATGTTTATCACAAGAACAACAACATTTCTAGTTATCTTTGTTTTTTAGGTGCTTTAATGGAGTACCAATGATTATATATATATATATATATATATATATATATATATGTTACACACTCATTGCAAAACTGTTGTACAGCAAAAGGAAGACAGGTACCCCCGAGCATTGATTGGGGGGTTGGATTTGCTCTGCAACCTGCTTTCAACACCATATGATTGCCTGCTTGGTGTTTCAGTTCATCCCCTAGTTTGCGGCTGCTATGAATCTTAAAGGATACGTTCACTTTTTATTAAAAAACAATAAATGCACTTATTTTGCAGGTAAAAAAAATGTGCATTTATTATTTTTGTCTACAGGAGCCTGTAAAGCATTGCAACAGCGATCAGAAGGATGTATGGGATGTACGAGCAAGCAGATATACTGACATGAAGAATGAATCAACTACCACGGCGCTCCACAGCGCCGCGGTAGTTCACCGAGGACTACAAGCCGACAGCCACTAAGGTACTAAGGTAGTCGCTCATTCACAGAGGACTGCCCCGCACAGCCATGTTTTTTTTTTTAATTTGACAGCTAGTGAGGGGGGAGAAGATCCCCCGCTGGTCTCATTGTAACATGTTACACCCAAAATATGAGTGTTACGAAAGATGAACTTATCCTTTAAACTCAAGCCGTTTGTTGTAGTACTAAACACCAGGGGCTGGAGTACAGGCAGAATGGCAGCAGCAGAAGTTAAGCAGGCTGGGGTGTAAGTACAGGATTTGCAAATGCAAACCAGTCCCATCCTTGAGAGGGGCCCATGTGGTTTTCCTGTATACCTAGAAGGGGGGGCAGAATACAGAGGAACCGGGGAGGGGGGGCTGGGAGAGAGCACAGGGGCCCAGGGCAGCAGTTAGAAGCTGGATTAGAAGAGCGCAAGGTGGCATCTGCAGCTGAATCTACAGAGTCCGCACACATGCATGTGCAAGATTGAGGGCTGTGGAAGGTGGAACATCAGACAGAGATATGTTTAGACCCCTGATCTCTCACCGAAGCACCCCCCCCCATACCCCTAATAAAATTGGGAAAAAAATAAAATATAATATTGAGAAAATATAAATAATCTAAAATGGGAAAGAAAACACAAATAAAATAAACTACTGACACCAGTAGTGGAACTACCAGGGCCGCAAAGATCACACTTGTGTTCCACCACCCGGCTCAGAGGAAAGGAGAGTCCCTTCATGGCTTCTTGCACTGGGGTCCTGAAGGTTCTAGTTATGTCTCTGTAAGCAGGAATTAAAGTAGCATGGGTTACAATCCATGGCCCTTGCCTCCCTTATGTCTGAAGATGGGACTACTAAAATCCATATTCCTACCAAAATATGTATAAAGACAACCTGTAGAGCTCATACAGGAGAAGTTGTTCAGTGCAAACAATGAATTTATCAAAAAAATATACTGCACCTCACACAGAACACCAGCGCTGCTCTCCAGATGTTTGACCGCTAAGACTTTGGGCAAGAAACCAATTCCTCTTCCAGAAAACTAATTGTCTAGAGCATTTATCTTTGCTTAGCAACAATTGGCATTCCTGGAAGGGGATCTGCATGTCCAAAAACCTGCCAACATGCCAATGTGTTTCTGATTGAACATGCCTTGTTATGTTACAAACACACAACGTACTTAATTTGTTATCTCCAGAGGAATTTTATGCATCTATTTTGCAAATTTAAAATAGACTATTTAACTATAGTTAAATAAATGAGTATAAACATGCAGTTTCAATATTAATGGGTTTTCCAGTCTCATTACGCCACAAAAATTACAATTTAAAAACCACAAATTAAAGCAGAAATCCTTTTAGTAACAGACAGGGTATTCCACGTTAAAGGAACACTCCAAAGTAAGAAAGCAGGGACCAGTAGAGTGGTTGCTAGTAATAATAAATAAAAAGCTGTAAAGGTATAATCAATTTGTTGTTTGAAAGTCATGCTGTAACTGACTTTCACAATGCTCTTCCATCGCCCCAGCTGTCAAAACAATTCCTTACAGCCTTCGAGTTTGACTACTAAGAAAGTCATGACTGGGGCCTTCAGGATGCAAACAGTGGTGGGCTAATGGAGGATACTCTTCATTTACAAACACTGCTCACCTCCTGTGTGCTTCTCCCATTCCCAGTTTTCATGTCCATGTACAAACGCCCTTTAAATAAATTTTGATAAGAGAAATACGTAGGCTGCCATTGCAGGCCTTTCTGAAAACAATACATTCAGCCACTGACCTAAGTACAAAGATCAGGAATTCTGGCCTCTCACTTTCACTTGATGTATGGTTGCTGTGTCAGTGACTTGCAGGGGTGGACTTACAACTTATGAGGCCCCCGGGCAATAGGGGATCATGGGGCCCCCCGTGTCCTCACCCACACTCAAACTACACCCAAAAAGCCTATGAAAAGGTACTAGGGGCATCTCATGGGGCCCCCTACTGACCCTGGGCCCTCGGGCAGTGCCCAAGTGCCCAAATGGTCAGTCCGCCCCTGGTGACTTGGATCTAATTAAACTAGAGTCAGGCAAACTAACATTTTTTAAAATAGGCCAGTAATGGCAAGTCCCCATATTTCTCTATTATACTCTCAAAACATCAAACATTATTTCAAGGTGGACTGAATTGGACCACTACTTGTTTCATTTCAAAGGGAAGCCATAATTTATTGATTCTCCTTCAGAATCCTGGATTCCACTGTACCATTATGCCTCAATAATCAAACTTAAAGTGTTACAAAACCCCCAACAGTACAATTAGTCTATATATGCAGTAAAGCATGCTGGTTATACACACTGTGAAACCAAAAGGGGTTAATCCTCCACATTGTGTAAAAAGGATATTTGATCCCGTCTTCTCTGACCCTCCCCTTCTACTGTTTCCAATCCATCTGCTGATAGAACAGAGACTTGGGGGCAAGCTGCACATGCTCAGTTTGGTGTGTATGGCTGAGGTATTTTTTTTTTCTTTAGCAGAGTCCATGTGATCAGCACAGGGCTAATTAGCGCTGCCCAGACCGGAGGCCAGGAATTATGCAGCCCCATAGAACAATCAAGGGAGAATGAAAACTCCTCCTATATGCTTTAACAAGTGCTCTGCTGGACACTGTTAGAAGTCACAAGACTGCTCTAACTGCTGATGAGAAATGGTATTTAGCAGTTTATTAAAATAACTGCATTTCCATGTTCTGTGTACTGTGGGAGACCAGATATAGTGATTACAGGGTCATGGGTTTAGTAACACTTTAATCAACCAATCACATGTAACTAATAGTAGGAAAAGGGGCCCTTTGTTGTTTACAAGGGGGTAACATATTAAAATAAACATGTGCTAAAAGTATTAAATCGCATGCCATAGTTGACCCCATAAAATAATAGTTGTTTTGATGATCTGCTAAATATTGGTTACGGTTGGTATTTTTGGTAACTGTCCTGGAAAAAAGATTAGGAGTTTTGGTTTAACAGTCTTCAATTGTTTCAAACTAGGTTTTTCTCCATTTCTCAATTTTTCTAAACCATGCAGCTAGGTAACTAGCATGTTCAGGGGTTAGCAATGGGAAGCCTCTGTATTTCTCTGAGCATAAATTTTCTTTTACAGTACACCATTCATAAAATAAAAAATAGAAGACCGCCATAGCTGTGACCAACTGGCTTCAATACTTTGAGACACTGACCCAGAACAAATATGCACTTTAGGAATGTCCAAGTAGAGTTAGTAGTCCTTATCTGCTAGCCTTATGTACTAATAAAATATGATTTTTTTTTTTCTACTGGAACTTTTGATGATCCGTACTATTACGAATACCTTATTAGTCCTTATCTGTATCCTTTTATTGGTCAATGACTTGAAGTACATGAACTGAAGCTTGAAATTCATGTACTAACATATAATAGATGCATTTAGCAATCACTATTTAACCAAGAGCCTGCCACCCATGTTTATATATTTGTTTTAACAGTTTTAAGCACCTAAAGAATGGGAAAACAGTGAAAGTAATTTTTTTAAATCAATTTACATATCAATTTTGGTGCTTAAATCTAGGAATTAATGAGGGTAGAAGATTACTGTGTATAAAAACTCCACATTTATAAAAATGTGTGACATACAAAATATTAAAAAAAAAAAATCAGTACATCTCTGCAATAGCTGCACATTTCTCCATTTTTTTTATACCTTTAAACCTGCTGCAAGTGCAGAAAACAAGAAAACGTTTCCCTGCCAAAAATCCAGTGTCCTCCTAACTTGCTGTTAGGGCCAACAACTGCCCCTGTTCCTCTGAAATTGCAACCAGCTTTGACAGCCCTACCTGCTGTACTACAGGAAATAACATAGCATATACCCCTGTTTCTCTCAGTCCCACTTCACATGAGTGGTGCTAACCTCACAGGAGCCACTGGTTGATTTGGGTCATCTGCTCCTGTTCCAGCCCTGTTTGAGGCCCCAACCTCACTGACACCATTATATCTTTCTGTACGCTTTACTGAGAACACAAGAATTGGACTCACAACTCTATGGAAAATAGCAAAATGTATTGGCAAGTTAAAGTCAACTAACATGAAGCATAGTAATGGGAACACAACCAGACTGAGTTCCTTGCAGTAATTTTTAAATTCTAGCACATACTGTGACCCCCAACAGCGTAAACTATAGCTCTCCTCATAAAAGGAGCTACAATAAGTGATACAAATGGGTAACAATGTGGATAAGGGCTAGGTCACTTTGGAGCTCTCACAATGAGGGTTAAGCCTAGGCCTGTGGTAAATGAATCAATGGCAAATATGGATCTGCCCTTAAGATAAGGTAAAATGAATACAGTTTTAAGTGTTAATATTCTGCCAGCTACATGGAGCATTTGAAGATGTTGGCATGCATGAATGATGTCTATAATGTTAGTGGCTGCAATCCTGCCTCCAGTAGATTGGGCTGAAAGGTGTAAGGGATCTTTAAGATACAAATTCACCAGCAGAATTAAAACAAATAGGGAAGAATGGACAACTTAGGACAAGTTGAGCAGCAGCAAAACACTAGAGCAGTTGTGTGTAGCAGTTCCAAAACACAAACTTCTTGCAAGTGAATAGTACAATTTATGTGAATATTCCAACTTAACTGTGGGTCTGTGACCCTCTCACCACTTTCCCTTGGGATTTCCTTCAGTGACTAGCCAAGATAGAGTAGTCCCATTTTGATGAACTTCATCTGTCTGGTGGGAAAAATGATGGATACCGTAGCAGCGATACACCTCCCTTGCTCATGCAGCAGACCTGGGCAGTGGCAACTTGGACCACTGGTTTGCAATTCAAACTAGCATCAGGTAGCCGATAGTGCAGGCTTCATCTAGCTCAGTCCAGCAGTCTGTGTCAGGATACAGCAGAACTTAGCATGGAATCAACCCACTGGCTCCATCTTTCTCAACGAGTCACAAACAGCACTTCTCACTCTGCAGCAGCTCTTCAGTTGACAGCTATCTCCACCTTCCTCTTTCGCTTCCCTGGCTTTTCCTTTTCTCAACCCCCCCAGCTCTCAGATGCATTTGGGTACAGTAGGTCTTTTCTTCAGCATTGGTAATGGCTCCACTCTCTTCCCAAAGCATTTTGCAGTCTGAAGTTCACTCCCAACAAGTACATCCGCTGCTGCCATATTGTGGACCAAAAACAGTCCAGCAACATTAATTTCTTTTACACGTCCATACATTGATTGCGTTCTTAGCAAAATAGTACTGTTGCCTTGACTTCCAAAAGACCTGCCCACACAGTGTGTAGGGGAAGGGCTTTTGGGAGATGCCGTTCTGGTGGGTATGCCTACATAAGTGCCTGCATTGTTTCTATGAAAAGTTGCAGATTTAAAGAGACTGTAAATTCCATGTTGAAAATAGTATAAGATTGTAGTGTTTGTGTTTACGTCTAAGTTAAGGTATTTATGGTGACGACAAATATAAGTTATATAAATAACTAATGCAATTTGCATTGGGTTTTTTTTTGTGGGGGGAGAAATTTTTTCCAAAAGAATGCTAATGAGTCAAATTAATTTTAGATCATCTGATGGCATATGTTTAAAGAAAGGCAATTTTTACTTATTCACTAAAACATGGTATCATCAAAGAGAAATAAATATCACCAGTTAAAGGCATGCCAAGTCTGTGAACTTCAAGTGCTTAGAAAAATTATGCAATGGGTACAAGTATGTCTGCCAGCTGCTGCACTTAGAAAGTCAGCTGTGCTCTTTGCTGCTTTAGCAGTGACTTATACAAGTTCTTCTCCTCTTGTAAACAGAATTGTAAGTAGAACCAAGAAAAATATGATGATTGGCATACATTTAATGCCTTAATTTCTGGTTTATTAACAATACCCAAAACCTAAAGAAGTATACTCCAAACTTGAAAATTTGTGTTTAACAACTTATGGACACACCAGTGCCAGTTTTCATTCTGGCATCCATCAAATGCACCTGGCTGCCCTTCTAGCCAAATCCCTGAATTTGCCAGTACTAACATCTTTCAAAAAGCCCTGAACCAGAGTTTGCTAAAACACATTCTTGTGTGTTCACTGGTTCAAGTATCTCCCACTTTCTGAGCCCTCTGCACTTTAAACTTTGTGTCACTTATGGGTGCTGTTCCCTCCTGTGTTTGTTTTATGAGGTGTAAAGATTAACAAAAAGCCCAGTTTGAATCCCACCAAGTGTGGTGGCTCTGGAGTTTTTAAAATGCTGCTTAAAATGGTTGTAAACCTCAGACATGAATAAAACATATCCCTCTATAGTGTAGGCTTGTTTCAATCCAGAGTACTAAGTGTAATTTCAGTCCACTGCCGCGTTGCTCTGCCATGGATCTCTTCTGCTGAGTTTACCTGACACCAAGAGAAAAAAGGTGATGGGGAGGGCACAGCTTGTGATTGACAGCTTGAACTCTGTTCTTGTGTGTTGTGCGAATGGGGGGGGGGGGGGTGTCTCTTCCCTCCAATCAGCTCTCAGAGTTCTCCTCACTGATATAACTGCAGTTCTCTGCCCCCTGCTTTTCAAAGCTGAGTGATCTTGTGTAAATTCTGCTTGAGGCTAGTCACTTCACTAGGGTTTACAGCCACCTCAAGGTAGTTTTCTTACCCGCTTTGTTGCCTGGTGTTAACCACAATGCCTGATGTGTATAAGCTTGTTCCAGTGAACCACCATGACTGATAAAGAGCTTGTAGCTTCAAAATAAAGTCTGCAATGGCAATTCCGAATGTCTGTCCTGCTGTTTAAAGTATATGCACACTTTTAGTAGGTAAATAGCCTCAGGGCCAGACATGCATAATCTTTACGGAACAGCTACTGCACTGGAATAATCTGGCCTGTACAGGTTGCCCCTACATCACCTCAAATGTTGGCAGTATGAATTGGAGGAAGCATGACTAATAAGAGGCCAAGCAGTTTCTGACCCACATACCTAATGTCACAGGCACCTGCCCCTTGCCAGAGCTAAAAACGTATACGGAGAAGGTGACATAGTACTATTTAATTGGGCAGCACAGTTGTCCTGTCCCCTTAGCAGAAAAAAAAAACCCAAAGCAGAATGTTTCCACCACCATGTTTGACAGTTGGGATGGTGTTCTTGGGGTCATAGGCAGATTTCCTCCTCCTCCAAACACAGTGAGTTGAGTTGATGACAAAGAGCTCGATATTAGTCTCATCTGACCACAACACTTTCAAACAATCCTCCTCTGCATCATTCAGATGTTCAGCGGCAAACTTCAGATGGGCCTGGACATGTGCTTTCTTGAGCAGAGGGACCTTGCGGGCACTGCAGGATTTCAATCCTTGTCGGCGTAGTGTGTTACCAATTATTTTCTTGGAGACTGTGGTCCCAGCTGCCTGGAGATCATTTACAAGTTCCTCACTGTTCTCATGATCATTGACACTCCACAAGGTGAGATCTTGCATGGTGCACCAGACCTAGGGAGACTGACAGTTGTTTTGTGTTTCTTCCATTTGTGAATGATTGCACCAACTGTTGTCACCGTCTCACCAAGCTGCTTGGCGATAGTTTGGTAGCCCAGTCCAACATTGTGTAGGCCTACAATCTTGTCCCTGACAACCTTGGACAACTCTTTGGTCTTTGCCATGGTGGAGAGTTTGGAATCTCTGTGGACAGGTGTCTTTTATACAGGTAACAAAATGAGATAAGCAGAACTCCCTTTAAGAGACTGCTTCTAATCTCAGCTTGTTACCTGTATGAAAGACACCTGGTAGCCAGAAATCCTGCCGAATGATAGGGGATCAAATACTTATTTCCCTCATAAACATGCAAAACAGTGCAGAATTTGTTAGACATGCATTTCTTTTGAACTTTTTGTTGCTATTGTGTCTCTCAGTGTTACAATACACCTACCATTCGATTTTTAGACTGATCATTTCTTTGCGAGTGGGTAAATGTTCAAAATCAGCAGGGGATCAAATACTTATTCCCTTCACTGTATATGCTAGAGATGGATTGCACCTAAATGGAAGGGGGTCTGCTGTGCTGGGGGGAGAGGTTTATGGGGAGTCTGGAGGATTATTTAAACTAGGATCGAGGGGGGAGGGAGAATTAGATTATAATGAGGTAGACAGATCAGACAGGAGTCATTTCTTATTGGTGGCTGGAATGGGGAAAGATGGGGGGGAGAGCTATGGCAGATGATAAGAAGGTTCCCATGTTACAAACAACCATTGGAATTGGTACCATTTGTATGAAAATAAAAAATATGCAAAATATGTGTGCACAAGGTGTCAATGGATTAAAGTGTTTGTTCACCAATGCTAGAAGTCTGCTAAGCAAAATAGGTGAGTTGGAAGCTTTGATGCATGAAGAGAACTAGGATTTTATTGGTATTGCTGAATCTTGGCTTCGTTCTTGACATGACTGGGCCATTAATACTCCTGGCTATGTTCTCTTTCGGAGAGACAGGGTAATTAGGAATGGTGCTGGTGTCCGTCTCTATGTGAGAAGTGATTTCAGAGCGAGTGTGAAAGAGAACCTAGTTGATGGAGAGTGTGATGAGGCTGAAGCATTATGGGTGGAACTGCACATGGGCGTGTGTACTTCAAAGGTAATCACTGGAGTTTGTTATAGGCTTCCCAGTGTTAATGAGGAGGTGGACACTCAGCTCCTAGCACAGATCGAAAGGGCTGCAAGGGCTGGGACAGTGATAATAATGGGGGATTTTAACTAGCCCGAAATTTACTGGAGTAATGGTACTGCAGGAACAGTTAAATAGCAAAAATTTACAAACCTACTACAGGACAATTTTATGGTACAATTCCTAGAGGCACTTACTAGGAATGATGCTCTACTGGACCCGGTAATCTCAAACCATGCAGAACTTATTCGTAATGTCCACATAAAAGAACACCTGGGTAGCAGTGACCATAACATGATTTCATTTATTGTTCGCTGTAAACAGCAAGCACATACAGGGAAAAAAAACCCTCTCAATTTTATGAGAGACAATTTTTAAAGGCTGAGAGCTACTCTCCAAGACTTAGACTGGGAGGTAATATTTGCATCGATGAACATAACACAGAATTGGGAGTTCTTCAAAAAGACTGAATGTGAACACACTGCAAAATATATTCCCATGGGCAACAAGTTTAAAAGGCTAAACATCAAACCTATGCAGCTTATGGCCAAAGTTAAAAAAAGTTATAGATAATTAGAAAAGAGCTTTTTTTAAATATAAAAATGAAGGAGCGCTATCATCTTTTAAACATTACAAAGAATATAACAGAACATGCAAAAAGGAAATAAAGGCGGCAAAAATTGAAAACGAACAGATTGCAAAGGATAGCAGGACAAACCCCCCAAAAATTCTTCAAATTTATTAATAGTAAAAAAGTCAGGTCTAAGCATGTAGGCCCTTTACAAAATAATCTAGAGTGGGTGACTGGGGACAAAAAGAAGGCAAATTTATTAAATGCCTTCTTCACCTCTGTGTATAAAAGGAGCATGGGGGACCTCTTGTCCATAATGGGCATGGTATTGACACAGCTCCAGATGATCCACATTGGCTCACAATTGATATGATCCAGAAATATTTAGACAGAATAAAGGTGAATAAAGCACCGGACCGGATGGCATACACCCACAGGTCCTTAAAGAATTGAGCTGTCATTTCAAAGCCATTGCTCGCAATTTTTAGGGACTCTTAATGACTGGTATAGTACCACTGGATTGGCGTAAGGCCAAAGTGGTGCCTATATACAAAAAGTAATTATAGACCTGTTAGTTTAACTTCTATAGTTGGGAAGATACTGGAGAGTTTAATAAAAAACAATAATAAAAGACCACATAGATGTGTTCTTGCTGGAAATAAATATTTTAAGCAACAGAGGTGAGCAAAACCTTGGACAGAGGGGTAGCGGTGGATGTGGTATACTTGGATTTTGAAAAATCATTTGAATATGCAAGCGTAAGAAAATGCATGCATCATACATACTAGCGGGGGTACAATTGGGGGACTCAATGATAGAGGATCTGGGAGTTCTGGTAGATCACAAGCTTAATAATGGCATGCAATGCCAAGCTTTGCCAAGGTCTCTAAAGCGAGCAAAATCCTCTCTTGTATTAAAAGAGGTATAGACTCCAGAGAGAGATATCATATTACCCCGGTACAAATCATTAGTAACACCTCATCTGGAATATGCAGTTCAATTTTGTGCACCAATTCACAAAAAGAACATTGGGGAACTGGAGAAAGTACAGAGAAGGAGAGGACAAATAAACTGATAAGAGGTATGGAGGAGCTCAGCTATGAGGAAAGATTAGAGGAACTGAATTTATTCTCTCTTAGAAAAGAGAAGATTAAGGGGGGGATATGATCAACATGTATAAATACATCAGTGGCTCATATAGTGAACTCGGTGTAGTGTTATTCACCCTGAGGTCATCACAGAGGACAAGGGGGCACTCTTTACGTCTGGAGGAAAAGAAATTTAAATCTCCACACAGAGAAAGGTTTCTTCACAGTAAGAGCTATGAAAATGTGGAATAGATTCCCTCAAGAGTTGGTTCTGGCGAGCTCAGTGGATTGCTTTAAAAAAAAAAAAAAAAGGCCTGGATTCTTTCTTAGATACACAGAATATAACTGGTTACTAACATTTATAGGTAAAGTTGATCCAGGGAATATCCGATTGCCACTCGGGGGGGACCAGGAAGGAATTTTTTCCCCTGCAGGAGCAAATTGTGTCATGTTTTTCTAGGTTTTTTGCCTTCCTCTGGATCAACTGTGGGTATAGGATTATAACTTTTTTTTTATGGTTGAACTGGATGGACTTTTATCTTTTTTCAGCCAGACTATGTAACTATGTTGTGTGTGTGGTGTGGGAGACCGGCTAGAGTGAATACAGAGTCCTGGGTTTAGTAACACTTTAAATAAATTTTAACATGTTTATGTAATTTCAAAAACTGTCTTCAATCTTATAATATATTTGGCTTTCATTAAGAGAATACATGCTAAGCCTGCTATGAAAGTCTTTGTTCAGGCACTTCTCTTTTATGGGGTGGCAACTGTCTCCTTATTGTGCTCTTGCATTGTCACTCTGTCAAAAGCACTCCTAATGGAGACTATAAGGCAGCTTTGTCTATGCACACATTGAACAGAAATGGTCCATCATTGTCTCCATCAGGAAGCCAGCTCAGAGCTATGTGTAGTGGATGCTGGAGCAAGTGCATGGCTGTAAGAGGCTGAAGATGATCAATAGCAATGAGATGAAAAAAAAAAAAAAAAAAAAAAAACGTATTTCATGGGAAAGAAAACCCATGGTAATTGTCTGATAAACAGAGCTTACTCAAACTAAAAGTCAACTATTTGGTTTTTCTTCCACATTAAAAATGCTAATTAGTTATTGAATTTGGATCTTTTGTTACATTTGCTATACTACTGCACATGTCTAATTTTTCTGTTATGGTTACACAAAGAAAATGGACCTTATCATGACTCTTTCAGACCTTTGCGGTCCCCTGCTGTGCATTACTGTATGCACACTTACAGTAATGAAAAAAGACACAATGCCATCTTCAGACTGCAGTGACATCTGCAGGCAAGAGGTTTAATTTGTTAATTTAGTCACCAGCCTGCATGAGATTACGTCACAGCTGATGAAGTGATCACAAAATGAAGAACCACTCATTGTTCTCCAATCTTTAGTGGGGATGGGAGCTCTGATGGCCTACTCTAACATGTAGCAGTCACACAGTGACACACAGGGGAGATGTTGATTAACATGGCTTTATTATGGAGCATTATGCAGAGGAAGTTAAACCTACATATTGTCAAACAGGAAGGGGTTCTGCCTATTTGACACAGGCATCAGCTTTTAAATCCTAATCTTAAAACTAATGGGGGTGATTCAATAAGAATAATGCCAACACATTACTGATGGAGTGAAGTCTGAAGCTCTGAAACCCATGCAACAATATCACTGGAATTATCAACTGATGCAACAAATTCAGGTAGTTAAAAGTTGTGAAAATGTATTATATGCCAGTATTACTGCAACAGATTCATAAACTTATACCATAATATTGGTGATGAGCAATTTATTTAATACAGTTGTGTATATACTGAGGTGTATGCATGTGTGTAATTTTCAATATCCAAAATTTGTGTCCACACAGTACACTACCATGGTTAGATTTACAGTATTGCCTTTAAGTGCCTCTGGACAAGAAATCTATTATGCTTTCATAGGGTCTCACTCACCATGGGCATACCAATCTGTACACCTGTGCAGGATGCACAGACCTGCAAGGATCTCCAAGTGCATCCCCAACTGTAAAACCTTCTAGGACTGATGCTGTTGAAGATGGCCCTTTGCATAGGTATATGGATTGGTACATCTGAATGAATGAATTTCTCCAAACAGCTTCTCTGCCTCTAGTCAGTAGAGTTGCGAAATGGTTTCAGTAGAGCAAATGATGGTGTCAGTAGGACAGTGGATGGTGTCTCTCAGTAAAGCTGTGGATGGTGTCAGTGGGACAGTGGACCTTATCAATATTTTTTTTTAACTATTTTTAGAGTTTTTTTTATTTTAAACTTTTTTTTTTACAATTTTTAGAAGCCCTGTTGAGGGGCTTTAAAGACTCCCCAGTCGCTTTCCCTGCAGCCTCACCTTTACTGGACAGTGATTGAATGGGAATTGCTTTGAGGCTTCCAGTTCATTCACAAACTGCATCATAGTAAACATAGTGAATGAATCCGTACCAATCACTGACCGTGTTCATTAAAAAAAAAAAAATTACATTTATTGGCCCCTTCCCCTGCTCTCCATCCTGAAACATCCCCTGCAGCAGCTGGTGGAGAGGAGAGGAGCTAGAAATGCCGCTGGTGGGTAGGAGTGGGGTGCGGGCAACTGGAGAAAAAGTAACCTGGAGAGGAGGGGTGGTATTTAGTGGAACTGATCAGCTGTATTTTCCTCCTTGCAGCAGCTGAATTCCGGCGGGAGGGAGAGGAGGAGAAGTTGCTGCAGGGAGGAAAATACAGTTAATCGGTTCCGCTAAAGGCCGCCCTGCCACCTCTCCTCTCCATGTTCCGGGGTCAGCAACCAAGGGACCAGATCTACCAATCACCTGCCCACAATCAACAGGTTGCTGACCCCCCGTCTAAACTACTGGCTTGGGATAAAAATCATGTATCTAGTGTAGGTTACTCAGTAGCATGTAACACTTTTGTTACTAAACACTACAAATAATCTTTGTACAGAATGTACAAGTATGTATACTTCTCAATGAACATTTCATGAGTTTTGGGAGTAGTACAATAAATTAGCCATTAGCACTGTTGCCTTGCAAGTTTGCTCCATAGGTTTAAACTCCAGCAAGCACATATGTAGCTGATATGTTATTTCTGTATCGGTGTTTCTTTTTCTTTCAGATGTATACTGATATATTATTTAGCTTCTACCCTAGGATCTATAACAAAATATTTACGGTAGATGCATTACATTGTATTCTCCAGTATGCCAATGATGAATAAGATTGCTCAGTAATCACTGTCAGGTTTAGTGGAAAAAGAAAATCAGCACTGTACCACATGCTATTTGTTAATAGCAAGTCAATACAATAATGGAATATTTTATTTGTTTTATATTTTTTCCTGAAAACTAGTATCAGATAGGGGTTATGATCAGGCACAGTATTGCTGTGCAGTAGTCATGGGCTTAGCCAAATTAACAATTTCTGACTAGAGGGTTAGTCATGACACCTTGTTATATTTTCAATAAAATGCAATATCTCATTTAATATTTACAGTAGCATGTTCCACAGACTAGCTGAGCTCACTTACAAGGGTTTACTTTCCAATGCTTACATAAATGCTGTATTTAACCTGCTATATTTCTATTTGATTTTGTCAGGTAAGCAGATTTCTTCCCCAGACTTTGACGTAGTCATCATTACCTACATATACCCAAGGCTAAAATTTTCAAACTCAGCTAACTACCTTTCCCCAAATTACAAAGAAAATATGCAAAAGAAAATAACTAGTGGAGACTGGTGTACATTACTAAAAACCTTTTCTTGGCCAACAAAAAACTGGAATATGTAAAAAGAAACCAAGTTTTAAGTTTGAGGATTTGACACAATTGCTGATTTGCAATGACTTCAAGAAAAAAAAATACCATGGTTCAGTGTGTCTTGCTGTATGCTGAGTGGTAGGTTAGTGTGAGTTTGCGTACAATGAGCTAAACAGAGTGGTCATGCTGCACACATGGGTCAGTCATTAACTAGCAAGTACTGCAAAAAATATGGAGCATGAAAACTGGAGTATAAATATGGGGAAAGTCAAATCAAAAATCATTTTAAAAAGGAGACCATAGTAAAAACTAAAAATATGAGCTTACTTAATATAGACATAATTTCCCACTTGGTGTCTGAGAGTTATACCATTTGTTAATTTATTTCTTGACAAAATAACAAAGAAGCTGATTTCTTCTGCAAAAAAATCCCCCAAAAACTCAAAAAAACAATTGACACAGATAAAAAAAAACCCATGATAAAGAAGTTTAAGGGAAAAAAGGTAATTCAATAATAAAAAGAACAATGAAAACTTTCAAAGAACGGCCAAATTTAGATTTTGTTTTAAAAGTTTCAGCTGGTATACTGCAAAAGTTTCCTGTGTCATGAAGTTCTCATAAGGGCCAAAGTGAGTCATTCGCAGCAAAATTTATTCATGTAACCAATACTGCTTCTAAAGAGAATTCGATTAAAAACTCCTGGAGATTGGGTGGTAACCGTAAGGACTGATTATCATCCTTTTATGACACAGATCTGAATCTTTATAGTCTAGGCAGGAAATAAAGTGGGAGTCACATTGCATAGCAGACAGACCTGCCATAGTTCCCATGGGTTTGAAAGTGCTAAAGTCTAAACTTTTACAACATTATGTTGTCAATTTAAAACATTTCTTTTTTTTTTTTAAACAACTGACATTTATTCATAAAAAGCAGAGCATATAAACATCAGTGAACAAAAAGCTTTGCAGGTTATGAAGTCATGTAGTACACGTTAACAAATGTTGGCGTCAGGAAAAGCTCGATAATACAATCAGATCAGTGGTCTACATGAAGTAGTCACAAATTGAGACATAAATTGCAGGTGCAAATATCAAAACTGACATAAGAAAGCGCATGAAAAGAAGAGTAAAGTTTAGGAAAGAAAGAAAGAGAATAGCAATCGTAAGAACAGATCCAGTTGCGCAAGTGGTGTCAGGTATCCACCAGCATGATATGCACATCGACAAGTAAAGTGTTATTCGCCCATCAGCCCTCTATACGTTTCTGAGAAAGTGAAAGCATACCAACTGGACCATAAGTTGTGGAATCTGGCAACCGTGTCATCAGTCATAGTCAATGTCCTTTCCAATTCCCGAATAGCGTTAACCTCTCTTATCCAATCTTGGATTGAGGGGGCATGAGTAGTCTTCCAATTCTGGGGATTAGGGACTTGGCTGCATTCAAAAGGTGCCGAACCAAGTATTGCTTGTACGATGTCAATGAACACTCAGATATGGAGGAGACAGCATTCGGGGGTTAAGGGTAATGTGGTCTCAGTAATAGAGTATGTCAACTCGCAAACTTTGTCCAGAAATGGCAAAAGCCGTGGACATTGCCACCAACCATGTAACAAGGTACCTTCGGCTGACTCACATCGCCAACATAAGCCTGACGTCCGGGGGAACCACCTCTTTAACCTATCCGGTGTAGCATACCATCTTGTTAACAATTTGTAAGGGGTTTCTTGGGTTCTAGTGCTAATGAAGCATTTGTGAGCAAAAATGCAGGCTTTTTTCAATTGCTCATCAGAGAACTCTACCTGAAGGGCTGATTCCCAAACCGTCCTGCCCCCCGACTACCGGTCATATACTGTTTACCAAAGGTTCACAAAGATCCTGTGAATCCACCTGGCCGCCCCATCATTAGTGGAATCGGCTCCTTGTGCTCCCGCGTGGGTGAATTTATTGATTTTTTCCTCCAACCCTTGGTTTGCACTACCCCTGCTTTCCTCAAAGACACAAAACAGGTGTTGGCAGACATCAGAGAAGTCACTTTGAAGCAACCCACCTTTCTTGTTACCGCTGATGTCGCGGCTCTGTACAGCAACATTAACCATGATGATGGACTAGCCGCTGCTGAATACTATCTTAATACAGCTAATGATATACCAATCCCACAAAAGGCATTTCTACTAGAACTTCTTGACTATACTATGAACCACAATTACTTTTGGTTTAGTAATAAATTCTACTTACAAATCACTGGAGTCGCCATGGGCGCGAAGTTTTCCCCGAGTCTTGCCAACTTATTTATGGCAAGATGGGAGGAGGATCTCATTTATTCCAGAGAGTGGCCACAACTATTGTTCTATCGTCGGTACATCGACGACATTTTACTCCTATGGGAAGGGGATGAATTTACCTTGAACAACTTCTTTACTACATTGAACCTTAACGATATGAATATTAAACTCACCTTTCAATATAGTAATCAGGAAATTAATTTTCTTGACCTGACATTATACATTGAGGGCCCAAAAATTTTATCTAGGAGTTACTTTAAATTATCAGACCGTAATAGCTTTATCCCTAAAGATAGTTGTCATCATCCGAGATGGTTGAGCAACATACCAAGGGGACAGTTTCTTCGGATCTACAGAAATTGTGACAAAAAAGAGGACTATGTCCTCCAATCTGAGATCCTTAAGCGGAGATTCGTTGAAAAAGGCTATAACGCTAATATGCTTGAGGTAGAGAGGGACAAGGTGGGGGGGCATGAATAGAGATAGTCTCATCATCACTAAGCAAAAGACTAACACTGAGAGATACTGCCCTTTTATCACTGACTTTTCCACTCAATTTAGGGATGTAGCTAGTATTATCAGAAAGAACTGGAGAATTCTTAAAGATGATCCGGTGCTGGGGAGTCATTTACCGGAAGCCCCCGAAATCACTTACCGTAGGGCACCACCTCTGAGAAACACCTTGGCCCCCAACATTGTTAACCCACCAAAACAACTTTCCTTTTTCTTCAACCGGAAAGGGTTCTTCCCCTGTAATAAATGCATGCTATGCACTAATAATGGAATTCATAAATATCCAGTAACCACATTCAGTTCCAATACAACTGGTAAAACATATGAAATTCAATCTACCATCACGTGCAATAGTACCCATGTTGTATACCTATTGGAGTGTACATGCGGGAAGCAATACGTGGGACGGACTATTAGGAGACTTTGTGATAGATTGAGGGAACACCTTAAGAATATTAACAAGGGGTTTAAGGAACATTCACTTTCCTTACATTTCCGTCAAGCGCATAATAAGAACCCACATGGCTTGAGATTTATAGGAATTGACACAATACATAAACACTGGAGAGGAGTACACAAGTTAAGAGCAGTTTCAAAACTTGAAACTAAATGGATTTTTTTATTAAGAACACTTGCCCCACATGGGTTAAATATTGATGTGGACATAAATTGTTTCTTGGATACCAGGTAATTCCTTTTGGGTTGTCCTTGCCTCATCTCAGCAAATATCCAGTATGTATGTCTTATCGACATTGATGTATCTTTAGGGTTTCCGGGGGAAACTATGGTTCTATAACATCATTATCTTACCTCGAGGGGCCTCTTCCCCCCCCCCTCTTCCATTAATTAGCTGGAGTATGAGCGTATTCTTTTTCTTTTTAACATGTACTATTCGCACTGGTTATTATCCAAATTATCCATTATACCATTGGTACACAAATTTTGATGTGGATATGTTCCACACGGGTAGGTATTGTTAATGCCCCCCAGTGATTCATATGGGGTTGCTTTTGTTTTAATCATAGTTTCCTAGGGAATATCCTAGGGGCTATTTTGATATTGGTGTTTTATTTTATTTCATTTTAACTTCCATTATGTTTTATGACCATTTATGTTATGTTTAGGATCATCATTAGTATTATTATTTAGATCATATGATTATTATTATTTATATGACTATTCGCACTTTATATTTTGCACATTACATTGGCTGTGTGTAATCGTGTTTTTAATCACTGTCGACTTTAATTGTCTTTTTATGACATTTCTGGTGTTGTATGTAACCTTTGCTCTGTTTTTTAAAAAATCTATATTGATGGCCCCTGGCATTTTTGCATGAACATAGGGGGCTGGTACTTGTACCACACCAAGATTTAACATTTACATCTAGCACCTGGCATGGTTTATCCCTTTGCTTATTAAAGATATCTCCTCATCACCCTCCCCTAATGATTGCTGTGATGCTGAGATCTCCTAGCATTGTAAGATGTGTTAGGTGGGTTCTCTCCCATCACAATCCCCGTTTTTCTGGGCTGTGGATCGCTTTTTCTGGCTCTGCATGTCTTGGTCTTCTATAAAATGGCTGCCGGATACGATCTGCGCATGCGCGGGTTAACCGCGATGACGCGGGAGGCTTGCATTGCGCATGCGCGGGCGTCTTGGCCTCGCGCATGCGCAGTAGCGCTAAAATGACGCGAAAATGCGTCTTTTGTCAATTAGAGGTCCTCTATATATAAGGGACCATGGTTGAGAGGCACATTCCCTTTGATAATGTGCCATTGCCACGAAACGCGTTAGGGATAGGGACACCTCTCATACCATTGATCATCCACTTGTTTCATGCATCTGACTGTCGGCCATCTTTTTGGATTCTATGCATCAGCTTTTGTTGGACATTACCATGTAAGTGTATTACTTACTTTTTACCTTTGAATAAAAATACTACACTATCAAGATTTCTTTCTTTTGGGTCTTATTGCTGAGCCCCTGAGATGATCTCCTGATATGAAAGCACACCAATCCTGGCGATAGAGGATATAAAGTGATTTTGTGTTACTGTAAAGAGGCGCACTCCCCCTGGTGGTAGGAGACGGCAAGAGTGGTGCACTGGTGTTCCTGAGGGCTTCACGCTGAGGACCATCTGGCTGTGACCAGGAGTAGGTCATTATACTCCAATGCGCATTTACTTGCGCTATCTGGTTAGTGCATTATACAGTTATTCCCCTATCACGGAAGTCACGGATTTGTTTGGATACATCACAGAACTTATGACTTTAACATCCCCATCACTATAGGCACCTTGACTAGTCTGATAGATCTTCATTACTTATCTGATTACGGTTTACAACAATTTAAGAGTGTGGGATCTGGTGCATGTCGAAATATGAATGTTTAAATCTGCTATTCATGTTAATTCCCTGTATTATACACTCAAGCGCTGCAATTTTTTGTATTTGACGTCTGAAAATTATCAGGGGATTCAGAGTGAGTGTTTTGAAGCCATGAATAGGCCAAAGAGGTGGTTTTGCTGACTAGTTTTCCCTTTAAACATAGCGTTTCTAGTGTTGTGAGGGGCCTAGAAAAAGCTTCCTTCCGTCTGTGATTAGTCAGGTAATTGTGTATTTGAAAATAAGTCCAGTATGGGATCAAAACCTTTACGGAAAGTTCCTAGAGCTCTCCTTTGGACTTGACTACCCCACGTTTGAGGCAATGGGTCACCAAGAAAGATAGGCCTGACTCGTGAACTGGAATCATACCAGTCTCCAACCCAGGGGGAAACTCTGGATTACCATCAATAGGAGTGAGAGGACCCGGAGAGCTAGCAAAATCCACGGCCCTGGCAAGGTCATGAAACACATCTAATGTTGCACCAATTAAGGGGTGTGCTAACAAATGCTTTGGATAAGCAGACTTTGAAAGCCATGGTGAAAATCGTAAAGGAGCCGAAATGTATGAGCTTTCCAGGGAAACCCAGTGTTTATGCTTGGCATGACAGTTCCAGTCTGTGATTCTGGTAATGTGAGTAGCGTAGTAATATATTTTAAAGTCTGGTAATCCAATACCTCCAGAACACTTGGTACGTGTGATGAGCTGGAATCAAATACGTGGTTTTTTATTGGCCCACACAAAAGGCTCTTTGAGCCTGTTGTAATTTCTTAAAAAAGGATGATAGGAGCCTAATCGGGAAAGCATTCATGCAATAAAGAATCCAAGGCAGGATATGCATTTTAAGGATGGGTGCCCTACCACACCAAGAAAAAGTTTTTGCGTGCCAATTACTGAGATTTTTTTGAATATTGCGTAGTAAGTGAATAAAGTTTTGTGTGTACAAGTTATTGAGATTTGGAGTGAGCCATATACCCAGATATTTAAGGGCAGTAGAAACCCATCTGAGAGAGCAATTTCACTTAATGAGGGCTAAGGGGGAAGATCTTACTGTTAAATTCAACGCCTCTGATTTAGTGTAATTTATTTTTAAATTCGAGAGAAAATGGTAATGATTGAATAAGCTCAGGAGGTTAGGTACAGAAATATGAGGTTGAGATATGAAAAATAACAGGTCATCCGCATACGCCGCAGTTTTGAAAATTGCATTGTTGATACAAAAACCATGAATCGCCTGATTTTGCGGAACCAGCCGTATGAAGGGTTCAAGAGTGAGAATGATCAGAAGAGGAGACGGGACAGTCCTGTCTTGTTCCATTCTTAATAGTTATGGTTTCAGAAAGCATACCTTTAACCTTAATCTTAGCTGTTGGATTCTAATACAGAGCAGAGATCCAATTCAACATGTGAGGTTCCAGCCCAATATGAGGAGAAGGCCCTCGACGCTCGCCCTATAGATTAGGTTAAGGACCTTAACAATATTGCAATGTGCTTCTCTGCCTGGCATAAAACCAACTTGTTCCAGTCCAATAATATCAGGTAGGTAGGGTCTAAGTCGGTTGGCCAGTATTTTCGCAAGTCATTTTATATCAATCTTAAGTAGGGAAATTGGTCTGTAACTTGTACAGTTGGCAGGGTCTTTACCCTTTTTGGGGATGACAGTGATATGGGAAAAATAAAAAGAAGGGGGTATAGGCTGTGGCATGCTCAAAGAGTTAAGTGTCTGCAGTAGGGGCGTAAAGAGTAGGGAGCTAAAAGTCTTATAATACTGCAACGTCAATCCGTCTGGACCTGGGCTTTTCCCCGATTTTAGGCTTTTAATAGCATTAGCCAACTCTATCTCCCCAATAGGGCATTCTAGCAACTTGACATCTGAACATTTCAGGGAAGGCAATTTACTTTTCCAAAGAAAATTATTGATTAAATCAAATTTCTCACCCTTAAAATCTTTGGGGGGGGGGGGGGAGTTATACAAGGCGGAGTAGTATTGGTGAAATAAGGAGGCGATCATTTTACTGTCATGTTCCAAGGTACGAGGTTCGAGTTTCTGACTCCATAGATATTTTCACTTTAGTTTAGCTTCTCGTAAGGCCCTGGCAAGAAAACAACCACTTTTGTTTGCTCCCACATAGTAAACTCGTTTTTTGAAACACAGGGATCGCTTATATTTGGTGTCTAGAATGGCCTGTAGTTCCACCCGCACTTTCTGAAGTTCAACCGTCATGGAACTTTGCTATGTTTGCGAACTCCACGAACAACACATTTGTGTGCCTCCCACATGCTAATAGGAGAAGTTTCCGTACCCTTATTAATATCAATATATTGTTCAATCGTATTGGTGATATCGGTCAGGATTTCAACATCAGTCGTCAACAAAGCCGGGTTAAGTCTCCAGTTATACGTCTTAGCTGTCTTACCCGGGAGAGTCAAACTCAGTGCTAGTGGGGCATGATCTGAAAGAGATTGTATAGTGATCTTATCGTCAGTCAGCAGAGGGAGGACTCTGAGGAAAAAAAAGGTAATCAATCCAGGCATATCGATTGTTGGTGGGGAATAGGACGTGTAATCACGGCCAGTGGGGTTAAGTGATCTCCAAGCGTCAATCAGTAGTAAAGATCTCAGAAGTAGCTTAACGCTTAAGATTTTTATACGCGATATAGGTTGTCCCATTAGACGTGTCCAAAGCAGGGTTAAGTGGAATGTTAAAATCTCCTCCTAGGATCAGACAGCCAGCAGCAAACCCTTTGAGCTCATCCACAATGTGCTGACAGAAGGAAGGCGATGTGAGCAGAGTTGGGGAAATAGACATTGGCCAAGGTGATTGGTGAGCCCACCCATGAACCCTTTAGGAAGATGTATCTGCCCTCCAGGTCAATTGATTGTTTTGTGATCAAAATCTCTGCCTCCCTACAGATCAATATGGTCAAAGAATTAGTGGAATGGTATGCTTTCGTAAAGTATTTGCTTGCGAATTTCAGAATCTGTCCGGTTTTAAAATGCGTTTCTTCCAGGAACACTATAGAAGGCCTGGCTTTATCTAGCCAACGTAACAATTGAGAGCGCTTCTCAGGAACATTTAAACCCCTAACATTATGGGAGATGATCAGGGGCTTTCTCCCTAGATTTGAGTAAGTCATGCTGGTGAAATAAGGAGAAAGTATAAGAAAAGAAAAGCCACAAGGAATGCATGAGCTGATCTGTTCAAAACAAACATGTGGGAAACAATTCTTGTTCATCACTAACCTATATGAGACTGCACACCTGGTAAGAGCAAGTGGTATATATTACAATAAAAAATACCGTATCATAAGGTTAAATAAGCATCAGCAGAAGTAGGCAGGAAAACTAGAGGTTATGATATCGAACTCAAGGCGTTACTCTGCCAAATTGCGGGGCTAATGGGAGGGGCTATTGAACATGTAGAGCCGTCTTTCAATAGTGAAATATAATGCCTATGGTAAAGCTTACCATAGGAATGGCACAAGTTGTAATAAACAGTGGTAGATACATATAGGGAGATCTGAACTCAAAGCCAACAACACATGTATTAAATGCAAGATTCAGGTAACTGCAGGGACAGTATCATAGAGATGAGATAGAATCCAGAGATCAATTGCAATGTTAGAAAATATATCGTACATAGATGTAACAACTTCAAACAATGTGCCAGTAGATACATAACTATTAGGCCATGTGAGCCCTGAGAGCCAATAACTAGGAACATCCCAACGGTGAAGACTGCAAGCAAACACCCTGGGAAACTTCTTACATGCCTGAGACCCACTCCGTGTACCTTTATATAATACACCCCTCTTCTCCTCTTCATATTACTATCCTCTGTTCCCAAATCTCATTTCTTTACCCCTCTGCTCCACCCCACAACCTGTACATCTCCCCCTCACTGCTATCATCTCCCTACTACTGCTCTCTTCACCTCCCCAAAATGTCTCTTCCACTCCTCCTTCTCATTTTCCTCTCCTCTGTTCCCAAAATCCATTCATTATATCCCTCTGCCCCTCCCAAACATTTGTATATCGTGTCCTCACTGCTTCCCTCACCCCTCTATGGCACCCACCACCTCCTCCTATTACTCCGCTCTCCCACTGACCCCAACACCTCCACTAGGAGTTTCTCACGCTCCTGCACATCCCGCTCCCATGCCACCTTTCTCACCCTTCTCCTCCTCCTAGCCGCGGGGGACATCTCCCCGAATCCTGGCCCTCCACCTCCCTCACCCGCTCAACACCCTCCCGCCTCCACATCCTACTGCAACCCCCGCAACTTAGTATCTGTCCCCCTGCTCCCTAAAATCTCCCCCCCCGTTTTCATGTGCACTCCTGAACGCCCGTTCGGTGTGCAACAAGCTTACCGCCATCCACGACCTCTTTGTTTCCCGCTCCCTCAACCTCCTAGCGATCACGGAAACCTGGATCCAGCCCAATGATTCTACCTCCCCTGCTGCACTCTCCTATGGAGGTCTCACCTGGACCCACTCACCCAGGCCTAACGGTCGTAAAGGTGGTGGGGTTGGTCTGCTCCTGTCACCGCAGAGCACCTTCCAAGTCCTCCCAAACCCCCCCCCCCCTATCCTTCTCCTCCTTCGAGGCCCACTGCCTCCGACTATTCTCCCCAACCCCCCTGAAGATTGCTGTGATATACCGGCCTCCTGGATCCATACCACGCTTCCTGGATGACTTCTCCTCCTGGCTACCCTTCTTCCTCTCCTCTGAGCTACCCACCATCATTCTTGGGGATTTCAACATCCCTGTCAACCTCGACAACCCGGACACAGCCCGTCTCCTCCACCTAACCTCCTCCTTTGCACTTGCACAGTGCATACAATACACCACCCACTCCGACGGAAATATCCTGGACCTTGTCTTCTCCAACCGCTGCGCTCCCCACAACCTCACTAACACCCCCTTCCCTCTCTCTGACCACAACCTGATCACCTTCTCTATCTCCTCGTCCTCCAACGCCTACCCCTCCAAATGTCACACTACTACCAGCCGTAACCTCCGCAACCTTAACCCTGCCTCCCTCCACTCTGCAGCTGATCAACTCCACGACCGCATCCTCCCCCTGTCCTGCCCCGACTTGGCTTTGACCGCCTACAACAATGCGCTCTCAACAGCCCTTGACTCACTAGCGCCTTTAACCACACGCAACATCAGACCCCGACCGCTCCAGCCCTGGCAGACTGATCACACCAAAACCCTCAAACGACACAGTCGTGCCCTGGAGCGACTGTGGCGCAAAACCAAATCCCAACAAGCCTTCACCCGCTACAAATCTGCCTTCCGCACCTACACCTCCTCCCTCCATGCTGCCAAACAGGCCTACTTCTTGACCCTCATCAAGGCCCTCTCCTCCAATCCTCGCCGACTCTTCTCTGCCTTCAACTCTCTACTCTCTCCACCCCCACCTCCACCCAGCACCTCACTCACTGCCCTTGAGATTGCCAATCACTTCAAAAACAAAATTGACACAATTCGCAAGGACATTGCCGCAACTCACACGCCCTCTCAACCCGTCCCCTCTCACACAGCTACCCCCTTATCCCCCCTCCCCCTCGACATAACCCGCAGGGACTTCGTCGCTGCTCAAACTCTCTCCAACCCCCTTCACCCTCACTCAGCTACCCCCTCATCACCCCTCTCCCACGGCCCCACCACCGCTCTGACCTCCTCTTCCACCCCACCCTACATTCCTCATACTGAAGCTCCCCCAACACTCCACACCTTTGACCTTACTACCATCGAGGAAGTCTCCAAGATCCTCTCTGATGCCCGCCTCACCACCTGCCCCCTCGACCCTATCCCCTCACAACTCCTACAACCTTCCTCCTCCTCCATCCTACGCTCCCTCACCCACATCTTCAATCTCTCCCTCTCCTCAGGCACTTTCCCCTCCCCTCTGAAACATGCACACATCACCCCCATACTTAAAAAGCCCTCCCTGGACCCCAATGACCCGAACAACCTCAGACCCATCTCCCTGCTCCCATTTACATCTAAACTCCTCGAGCGCCTAGTCTACACCCGCCTATGCTCTCACCTCAACGACAACAACCTCCTCGATCCCCTACAGTCCGGCTTCCGTCCCCTACACTCCACCAAAACTGCCTTACTCAAACTCTCCAACGACCTGCTAACCGCCAAAGCTAATGGCCACTATTCAGTGCTCCTACTCCTTGACCTCTCTGCGGCCTTCGACACAGTCGACCACCCCCTTCTCCTCAAAAAACTACACTCCCTCGGCCTCAGAGATTCTGTTCTCTCCTGGCTCTCATCCTACCTGTCACAACGCTCCTTCAGCGTTACCTATAATGCTACCACCTCCCCCTCACTCCCCCTCTCTGTTGGGGTCCCTCAAGGCTCTGTCCTCGGGCCCCTTCTCTTCTCCATCTATACCTCCTCCCTTGGCCAACTCATACACTCTCACGGCTTCAACTACCACCTCTATGCCGACGACACACAAATCTATCTCTCAACCCCCCACCTCACCCCCTTGGTCTCAGCCCGAATCACACACCTACTGAGCGACATATCAGACTGGATGTCACTCCACTTCCTTAAATTGAACCTCTCCAAAACCGAGTTTCTTGTCTTCCCCCCAGCCCGGACACCACCCCCCATTGATTTCTCCATCACATCCAACAACGCTACCATCAAACCCGCCCTGCAGGCCAGAGTACTGGGTGTCATTCTGGACTCCAACCTATCCTTCCAGCCCCAAGTCCAATCTTTAACAAACTCGTGCAGACTCCACCTCCGCAACATCACCAAAATCCGCACGTTCCTAACCCCAGAAACCACTAAACAGCTCATCCACTCCCTCATCATATCACGACTCGACTACTGCAACTCCCTCCTCACTGGCCTGCCTCGCCGCTGGCTATCCCCTCTTCAGTCCATCCTGAACACGGCTGCCAGACTCATTCACCTTTCCAACCGCACTGTCTCCGCCACCCCCCTCTGCCAATCCCTCCACTGGCTTCCGATTGCGCAACGGATCAAATTCAAAATCCTAACGCTGACGTACAAAGCTGTCCACCATACTGCCCCGAACTACATCACTGACCTAATATCCAAGTACCGCCCAGCACGCACACTCCGCTCCTCACAAGACCTCCTTCTCTCTAGTTCCCTGGTCTCCTCCTCCCATGCCCGCCTCCAGGACTTCTCCAGGGTGTCACCCATCCTCTGGAACTCCCTGCCCCAACCCATCAGATTATCACCTACTCTCCTCTCCTTTAGGCGCACCCTGAAAACCCATCTCTTCAGGGAAGCCTACCCCACCCCCTGCTAACTTGCCGACCTCCTCCACTCTTCCTACCACTCCATCCCCCACAGCTATCTCCTCCTGTGCCACCACCCCCTCCCTCCTAGATTGTAAGCTCGAAAGAGCAGGGCCCTTGATCCCCTCATGTTTTGCATTGTATTGGTATTGTTCTGTCACATGTTCTGTCTCCCTTTTGTAATGTACAGCGCTGAGCGAACTATTGGCGCTTTATAAATACTGTATAATAATAATAATAATAAGTAAAATCAACTAGTATCATCTGGTCAATAAAGCTCATAACCATCAATTAGGCAAAGCATATCAAACAAAAATACAAGTGCAAGAACAAACACACAGCAAGAGAAGCAAACCAACGGTTGTTAGTCGCGGGCAAGACCTCCCCTACCATGTGAACTCTCTAATGCCCTCTCCATCCGGATAGAACCATTGATTGAAAAGAGCAACAGGGACTGTAAAAGAGAAAGAAGAGGGATGAAACCAACTAATCACAGTCAGGTATCAGCAAAATCCTCTCTCGCTCTAAACTGCTTAGATTTCGGTGAGGACAAGCTTGAGCCCATACCAGCCTTCTTTTGGTGCCTGGTTTTCCTGTGCTGTGATTTAGAAGGGGTTTGCGGAGGCATAGATTCAATGGAGGGAACTGCTGATGGAAGACAGAATTCCTCATACCATTCTGGTAGTTCCACGTATGGAAGTTGGAGGTCATCACAGAAACCCCAGACATCTGCAGCCAATCTCAACAGATAGTGCTTGCCGTTTAGGGTGGCTTGCAAAGCAAAAGGAAATCGCCATCTATAAGGAATCCCATTCTCCTGCAGAATGGTCAATAAAGGGCGTAATGCTTTTCTATTTTTTAAAGTTATGGGGAAAGGTCCTGAAAGAGTGCAAGTTCATAACCATTAAAAGTAATGAGTTCATTTTGTCTGGCTTTTTTGAGGATTTCTTCCTTCAGGGGGAAATTATCAATACAGCAAATAATGTCCCTGGGGGAGAGCTGTCTGCCCCCCTTGGCCTAAGGGCTCTGTGTGCTCTCTCAAAATCAATGACAGAGTCCGCAGGTCTCTCTAAATGATTGTTAAAGATAAATTGTAATGCCACCAGGAGATGTTTAGCAGACAGATTCAGGGACGTCTCTCACTCGGATGTTATTCCGCCTCCCTCTGTTATCTAAGTCTTCAAGGTGGCGATTCACATTAATCAAGTATGTGGCATGTGTTACAGAAACTTTTTCCAGCCTAGATATCACCCTGGCACTGTAAGCACCAGCCTTCTGCAGTGTTAATTGCTCAGAAAGAGATAGAAGATCTTCCTTTAAATCAGTAATGGCAGATGTAAACGATCTCTTAAGATCTGCAGCGAGCTGTGTCAGCTCAGAATATGTGAGTGGTGGATTGGAGCGAGTGTCCTCCCTTACCATATCCTCAGAAGCTGGCAGGGACTCCTCACTGTGAACTTCCTCATGATGTACAGGCGCCATCTTACCCCTAGCAGGGCCGCTCAACTGTGCGCCTCTACTTTGGAAAAGATCCTGGATCTGGCGTGCTGAGGACCCGGATTGTGAACGATGTGGGCAATTGTGTGAAGGGGGCTTAACGATCCTGCCCATGATCGCCCTGTTGTGTACCGCTGAAATAGCTGCAGAGCTGATCTCTCTCTGGAGCTCTAGCAGTGTGCTGCCATGCGGCTCAAGCTCCAAGCCACGCCCCTTAAAACTTTTCTTACCAAAAACCTCACAATCTTGAGCATGGCTAAATCATAGTATATGCAGTATAAATTAATTTTATACTACAACAGTCAGACAATGAATAATTTGTGTGTTATCTTTAGATGTGACAGTAAAATGACTAAATGAATAGCAAGCATACGGGACTTAGACAGCATGAACACAATATACTAATAACATTTTTAAAAACCTGTAATTACACTGCATAAGTACATTAGTGGAAGAAAGAATAAGTACATTCACATTACACATACAAAACAAATAAGCTTTCAACACTTTTCCAAGGTTTGTATACCTGCTCTCTCTCTGAGCTTTGTGATTCCATCTGCCAACCTCTATGTCACTATGGGACATTGTGGTGATCTAGAGGCTGGCAGATGAAATTGTAGAGTACAGAAGGGGACTGGGCATCCAAAGTGCCTGGAAGTGTGTTAGATTCAGAAGAGTCTTTAGCTGCAGTATCACCAAGACAGCAATGATCAGCAGAATGTACAGCAGGACAGGCAAATAACGAAAACCTTCTTATAAAAGCAGCATTTTAAAAATGTATTTGAGTAGCAACGGTAACATTAGATTAGTGAATTGCTAAATGTAACCAATTATCTAATCCAAAGGATATTTTAATAGAGGTGGCCCACAGAAACCCTACTGTAAACTAAATCCTTAAAAATGCTTTCAAAGAATGAAGCAGGTGTCATGTCAATGAATGTGAACATAACAACGAAAGGCTAAAAAGCCTACAACTAGGGTCTGAACAGCCTCCTGGTAAAACCTAATGAACATGTGAACAGAAGACTAGGTGGCAGCATTGCAGATCTGAAAAACAGATGCTTTATGCTGAAAAACATAAGCCAAGACACTAACCCATCTAGTGGAGTGAGCTTTGATGAGAAAGTGGAACACTGCTCTTGAGCTTAGAGCCCGAATGAGTTGTCGCATCCATCTGGCAATAGTAGTACATAAAGCAGGTTTTCCTTTATGGGAACCTTCAGGAATGATGAACAAGGGAGTCAGACTGTCAAAAGGGAACTATAACTGAGCAAGAAACTAACAGCATGAACCACATCAAATGGAGTTGGAGAATGGAGAAAATCTCCTTAGGATATTTAGGTGAAAGAAAGGAAGCATCCTAAGAATAGAGGCATTGGGCCTCACATCAATCTTATTTTTAATGTAGCACCAGTTAAAGCCACCAACTCAAGACACACGATGATGACAACGAGAAAGCAAATCTTGCCAGCAAGGGTAAAGAGAGGAAGATCTCTAAAAGGTTCAAAGGGAAACAGAACCAGGTTGAGATTCCAATGAGTAACTGGGAACATACACGAGGAATAATGTGGGCCATACTGTATTGTCTTCACTAAGAAAAAGTACCGCCAAGGCCAAAATTTGATCCTTGATGGTACTCAAGGCCAACAGCTGATCCAGACCAGACTGGAGACTGGCAAGACAGGTGTCAAAACCAAGCTTGGACCCTTCCTTAGGTTTTTAAGTGTTCAAGTTTATGTGTGGTCCCTGAAAGGTTGCTTTCCCTTGTGTTCATACAAAAATAAAAAGCTGTGCACTTTATAACAAGCTTGTCAGTGTGCTGGCGACATATTTCATTCATGCAGAGCATCAAGAGCATACCAGACACACTTCAACCCCTCCAAAAGGCATACCTCATAGGGGGTCTTTAAGAACAGGCTTTCACCAGCAAGTGCAGCATGGCTCTGGACCTGCACTTTGTAGCTAAATCACGTTACATCAAAGGTGTCTATGAGAATTCTAAACGCAAAGCTCAGAGCTCAAGGACAATATTGAAGGCCGGCCCCACTTCTGGGTATAACCTCCAAGGATATGCTACTTACCAGAAAGCTGCAAAATAAGTCCCTGTGTCTGTGCAGCAACTAACAAATCCGGTAGTAGAAAGAGCAGAATAAAGTAAGCTGTTTGCGCCTGTCAGAGAAGAGAAGAAATCCAATAACAGGACACTAGCAAAAAACAGAGGGAGGCGGGGAAAAGGAGAGTTTATACTGGGATGCCCTTACAGCTTTGTTTACCAGTATTCAATCTCCTGAAAGTATCAGCATAACCCCAAATACCTGAATACTCCATTCTGTGTAATTTCATGTATGGTTAAGAAATTGAATGTTTGATAGAAGTCAATGCAATTAAAGACCTGAAAACTAAAACCAACAGGGCCTCCCTCAGCTTTTGGCTGTGACCTTACCCTAGAAATGACCCTGTGTTCAATTACATAGGTAGCAGAACTATTTTGTTAACATTTATAAAAACCATGTCTTGCTCATAGACTTATTGAATCTGACAAGTAAAACAGTCCCTGAAACGTCATGCAACACACATTGAAAAGACATAATGTGCAAAAGTAACCAAAAAAATGAATGGTTTAACTTTACATGTCAAGTGCTGATGATCTACAAGTCACAGAAGGGTAATTGCTGGTTCCCAAGACATGCTAGAACCTGTAGTTCATTTACAGCTGTTGTGATAATTGTTATCCATGGATTACAGGGTTTTATGTGTGTACATTTTGAGCCCAGGGGAGTCTAAAGACAGTTTACAATGTCCACTCAACATCTGTAAATGGAATATTTTTCCTTTACTTCAGTTACAAAGATGAATAAACAGAACATGGAAAATCTGTCACATTCCAAAATCATCAATTCTTGCAATGGAATTATACTAATATATTCCAAAGTATGCAATCTAACTTTAAACATAATATGGTTTAGCCCAAAGAAAGAAAACGTCAATGAGGCCTGAACAGTTGATGAAATTCTACACCGCAGCTGAAAATGAGAAACGTTCATCTAACTGGATGGCTCAGTAATTGGCAACACACTCCGTGTTCAGACTGAATCAGGTAAGTGGACCTGAGTGTGCCAATACATGGCTTTTTAATGAATAATCTCTGAGGAGAACACAGACTAGGGCTTTCTGTACTAATGATTCAAGCATCAAAACATTCACATTGCTCAGTTATTACAATGTAAACTGTTTTACAGGGATGCTATTGGACTGCCTGAAAAAAAAAAAGTCGTGGAAACCACAGGCACGTAGAGTTGATTACAGGTTCTTAGAATCTCCAGTCTTAGCAAACCATTTTGTAAAAAGAAAATACCATACTTAAAATGTCAGTAATTAAAGCACTCTGGCTATTGTGCAGGCAAAACATCCAGCATCCATCATACAAATTGTGCGTTCCCTTTGGTTCTCCCTAGCCATTTTTTGTGGATCCACTTCTCCACTCTATGTGTACAGCTGGCCAATACAGTGCCTCTTCCTTTCAGCTATCACAATCATATAACACAATCTCTATCATTGTTGAATGACAAAGGCAGGGCCAAGAAGGAGCCAAGTTGTACTTGTTAAGAAGTGAAAAGAGTAGGCTGATTACTGGCCAGCGGTTTAAAGCTCTGCAACACCCCTTTGCTATGGAACTGGCAATTTCAAGTAGGTTAAGTGAAGAGGTTCCAGGTAACAAATCATGCACGTGGTTACACCTTGGGTAACATGTTAACAGTCTTTAAAATATAATGGCAGTCTTTGAATTGGAAACATTCAAGCTATCCTGAACAAAAGAAAAATACAACACCTGGAGTTTGACTTATTTTAGAAGCTTAAGCAATGAAGTGGCAAACCAAACTATTCAAGTTCAACTGACAGAGAGACATTGTTTTATTTATTTATTTTTAGCACATAATTATCACACATCTTAGCCTAGTGCCAATTACAACTTTGAGTGCCTTCAAGTGAACCTTCTGATAAGTTTTTTAATGTTAAATGTACTATTGCCAAATATGAAATGTACAGGTATTTGTTTGAAATCACAGTATTTTCCAGATAATAACCCAATATGTGCAGTGCTATAATGCCTCCCTACCTATATCTCTACATTTTTAGCATCAAAGCTATATAAATATACCAATCACAAGAATCTCAAACTATCTCTTATAAAGTGTTCTGTGCTCATTATACTCTGCAAAAGAACTTAACACAAAGTCCACTAGCCTTTCTCCATGCAAATAAGTCTACCATCACAAACAATTTATACACTTTTCATCAATGTCTTCAAACCCCTCCATTTATGATAATATGCAAAATATGCAGTTGCATCCATTGTCTTCGTAACTCCTCGATCACCCCCTGTGCTTAGAATTACCTGAAGCGTGTGCTCACCTTCTCTTTTGAACCTCATATTGATAAGGTCAAATCAAGCTTGTATCCTCCCTTCTGGGGTTAATTTTACAAATCAGACTCTCCAAGATGTTATGCAGAAACCCAGGTACACACAGAAAAAAGCCTACAGACAACCCATTAGTGCAGACGTGCTCAACTGTTTGAAGTGTGAGGGCCAATTAAGTGAATTGGTAATTGGTTGTGGGCCACAATGAAATGAAATGGTTCAGAATTTTTTTATTCTGAATAGAATAAACATTTTCCTCCTGCAACTGCTGAATGCAGGTGGGAGAGAAGGAGAAGCCAGCTTTTAGCAGTTGCTGGAGGAAAATGGAAAGGATCGGTTACAGTATATGCAGCCTCCTGTCCAAGTATAAAATGTGACAGGGAGGCCACACTGGCCACCCGGAGCATGGGGTGGGGTGGCCATTGTGACCCCTGATGCTACGCCAGTGGTTGGGGGTGTGTGGTAAAAACCACCCGCTCTCAAAACTGTAAATGTAAACAAGCCCTTACTGTCCTGAGCCCCCTATAAGAATAGAACTATTGTACTTTGCATCTTGTGGAGATTATGTTAAATGTTAACAGAGCACTTTATAAAGAGATGTATTGATTTCACTGTGGCCATTAATATATTTATGTAGTTTTGATTTATAAAAAAACTTGGATATATGGGTTGTGTTTATAGTGCTGCATTCATTGGATTAAAAATTTTGGTTTAGTATCTAAACAACAGAGGAGTGCTCGCTTGCTGAAAAAGCAATAGGTCTTTGATTGCAGCACAAGAGGATTATTGCAACACTTTTTTTTCCCGATAATACCTTTATCCTAAAAAATTATATATATATATATATATATATATATATATATATATATATATATATATATATATATATATATATCTGGCACCATGCTAGTCCAGACATTATTATCCATGGTCAGTATTGGATTTTTGGACTAAGATGGCGATGTTCAGAGACTGCAGTCAAGTAAATCTCAAAGTTTGTGGTGGTATTTGTGTTCTTAGAAACATATGCAGGCTCCCTCACAAAGATCTGCATAGTCCGAACAAGTCATTACTAGAGGAGGAAAGATTAAATAAATGCTTTCTCTAGCCAGCATCAGACTAACTACATTCTCCTAAAATGCATGTCTCTGACCTATACAAAGTCACTTATCAACTAATTGTCAACTTGATGCATGTCTCAAAACTATACATATTTACTTGACTGGAACTCATGGACTACTTTTCACAGATCGCCAAATACATTAAAAACCCACTACCCTCTAGAAAGTTAAAGAAGACTTACTGAAAGATCCATTTTAAGAGCTAAGGATGTGCTATATAAACCTGTTAACAAAACAAATACAATGAATAAAGAATAATATAACGAGTCCAGCCACAACTAGCAATTCTGGAATATGAGAAAAGACTGGTATTGCAGAGTAATTGTTAGCTGATGTAAATGCCTGTGTACAGATGCACAAATCCAGTACCCTCCTGCACAATTACTTTACTCCGAGAGGTAATCTGGATAACATATGTTTTTCATAAACTGGTAGTTGAAGCTCTTCTAATACTTTCCATTAGCACAGTACACAAATTTACTTAGGGCTAATTACATTATTTTTCCTAAACTGTTAACCACTATTTACCTATCTAGAATTGTAGACGTGTGGAGTTATGTATACTGTATTTACTTAGCCATGAATGAAAGCACAAACTTTAATGTTTATTGCTGAATGTGTGTTTTCACACTTCACCATATGGAACCATTTCAGATACAAGTGCATGCAAAATTGCTTATAGTTTTCAAATGCCTCTCGTACACTCTTGGAACCAGATGGCTGCAGCATCTAGAAACCAATTAATACATTGAAGGACAAGGGGGATTAACCAACGTGAAAAAAAAAAAAAAAGAGACCTGTTCTGCTATTGCACCTTCGTTTATTTTACCTAAACAAACCTTGATTTATTTTAATGAAAAATAGTATTTTAGGTACCAAAGAGTGTTTAAGAGGCTTGTTTTTTTACCTTGATATTTTTCTGACAACAGATTGAATGGAAAGAAGGAATGGCTGGTGAGACGTGATATTTTTATCTGGCAACTCAAAAGAAAAAGTATAGGCCTATATACTTCATGGGTTAAGTGTATGGTAGGAATACATCTCTGCAGTAAAACCAAGAGCACAAGAAGTATACTGATAAATATACTGTATATTGCCCATATAGAATTTTTGTACAATGGGATTCACTCTGCAGTTAAAAGGATTTGAATTTTTGTCTACCTAGTTCTGAGATTTAAAAAAACTGCCCCACAGCACAGCACTAACTGCAGAAGCAACTATTCAGATCATCTTATGTTGAGCATATAACTGCATTGATTTAAATCTTTTATATCTGTCTGAAGTTAAGCACTAAACCCAACCAGAGGTTCGGGAGCTACTTTTGACTCTGCAAATGATGTCCTATGAAAAAAAAAAAATCACTTCCACCGTAATAGTTATACAACCTATACAACCCCAATGAACACACTACTTGGTAAGTCACTCAGCTGATAAGGATTAGTGAGGCAAGGATAAAGATGACAGTCCTAGAGCAACCAACTTAAAGATGAGCAATGATAGCTAAAGCCATGAGCCAGGACGGCTGATCACTGCTAGCTTGATGCAATGTGATGCTTAGGTACTCGTCTCTAGGCCCCTTATGTGCCAAAACAGGTCAACAGGGAGCTTTAGGTATATGCAAATCACAAATGTTACTCTAAACCAGGGGTCTCCAGACATTCTAAAAAAAAGGGTCAGTATACAGTCCTTCAGACTTTTGGGGGGGGGGGAGCAGACTGTGCCCAGTTGGAGTGAACAATGTCCCATCTTTTATATTGGGGGGAGGAATAGTTCCCCATTGTTGGTGTCAGTTGGAAGAATACTGCCTCCTCATTGGGGTCAGTAGGTGGAAAAGTGCCTGATTGTTGGTGTCGGTGAAAAGAATTATGGCCCTTTGTTGGTTTCAACGGTAATAATAGTGCTCTATGGTTGATTTCAGTGGCAGGAATTATGCCCCATTGCTGATGTTAATGGCAGGAAAAATGCTGCAAAGGCCAGGTAAGTGCAAGCAAAGGGCCACATCTGGCCCCTGGGCCGCACTTTGGAGACCACTGCTCTAAACATTCAACTCAATCAAGCCCCTTCCTGACTTGTGAAGCTCTCTATTGGTATATTGAGGGTCTAATTGATCAATAAGAGTCTCAGTAGATAATAAGGATGGAGCAAAGCAAGACACTTAGAAAAACACTGAGATTGGCATAAAAGTTCAGCTGCCTACATTTCTGTATCTACGTATCATTTTTACTTACGGTATTTTCTAAATGCCTATTCATACATGAACGCAAGTTTAAGCAATCTTCTTTAGTGTGCAGGTTGGTCTCCATTCTGTTCCGGAGGTGGGAGTTTTTTTAACTTTATCGAAATGTCAAAGTGACAAGTCCCTCTACCACAGTGGAGCTGCCCGGTGCTGAAAACAGGCAAGCTCTGGTGCACCATACATCAAACATTAGCTTTATAGTGTAAACGGGATGCATAGGCAACAGGTGTTTCCTTTCTACCCTTGCAGTGGGACTGGCATTTATCCCATGCAGAAAACACCAGTTAGCTCACATAGTGTGAACAGGCCCTAAAAGTAACCCACACTTGACAGTTACTAAAGCAACAAAGTGTGGCACTTGAGGACACAAAGGGCAAGTTCTAACTAAGCACAAGCCTTTGTGACAGCTTAATAAAAATTTAAAACCTTTTCAAAAAAGTAATAAAATTACTATGGAATGTGTAGGACAGGGATCATGGAAAGTTTCTTTCCAAAAACATATCTACTTATATAAACGTAAGGACAGAGCTTACATAATATTTATTGTTCCTTTAGGAGAGAGCAGTCCCAGTTACCATTCAACCAACAGCTTGTTCAACATGGTTCTGCAGTTGAAGCTTATCATAATTAATCACTGATCTGCCCTGAACTGTTTATGTAGTGGAGCAGTGTGTATTTCATCAACTCCTATATCTAACACAAAGGAACATAAAAAAAAAACCTCACATAAGCAGAAGTATGAAAGATTAGCATAGAATAATACAGAAGGTGCAAAATATAAGGTCTGCATTTCTTCACACAATGATGAGCTGTGTATTATACTCACATCAATTTTGTTTTGTTTTGTATAAGTTACTATAGTAATGACAAGTACACAAGCTTGATACAAGACAGGCCCAGGCTATACGTAGATCATTTAAATAATTAAACACTCCAAAAGTTATCGAATGCCTCAGATTTCTGTATTTTGTAAATGTTCATTGAACAGGCACCTTCAGGGGGAAAGCTGTAGTTCTGTAGACCCCAATGCGTTGTGTACTTACCCTTTCTTCTTCAACATTAGTACTAGCCATACCAATAACTTTGATTCCCATATGATGACTGTATTACTTTAATATAATGGTACCACGCACAGTCTACAATACAATTATAAGGGTATTCCATTTTTCCAAATTTTTAAAACTACTTTGTTCAAGTTCTGTTGAACTAGCAAGATAACATTTTATGGAATTATACCAGAAACTCAACATAAATTTGCTTGTTTTGATTCAATTGTATGTTTTTGATGTTACTGTACTCTGCGTGGACCCAGCTGCATTCCTCCATTAAGTGAATTGCATTATCAGATGGGAACATCTAACAGCTGAAGGCATGGGCTGCCAAAGGAGGGTCAACCAGTTATTAAATCCAAAGGTTCACATACTTTTTCCTCCCTGCACTGTGAATGTTTACATGTTATGTGCAATTAAACCATGGCAACATCTAATGTTTGTGTAGTATTATGTTCAGCAGACTGTGTTCTTCTATTGTTGTGACTTAGATGACGTTCAGAGCACATTTTATGCCCAATTCATGCAAAACTCCACGTAATCCCAAGGGGTTCACATACTTTGTCTTGCAACTGTATGACAAAATTGTGCAGCGCTAAAAAGTGAATACATAGGGGCGCATGCGTGGCCGGCTCCAGAGATGGACGCTCAGTGAGGAGAGCTCCGTCCTCCCGCCAGTCTGACAGCGGCACACTCAGACCCCAGGGTATCTAATTAAGCAGCAATCGCTTACCTTCCCCTCGCCATCCAAACGGACGATGACCCGCCGCCACAAGACACCAGGGAATCCAGGGAAAATGACGAGTTTTTTCCCTGCAATCTCCTCAGGCTCCCAAGATGGCGCTGGCTGCACAGCAAACTGTCTCACAGCACAGCAGGGAGAGAACACAGGATCGCAGACAGCATACCACCCAGATGTCAGGCTGAGAAGATCCTTATACCCAGGGGACCCGGGTGAGTTGTCTCCCCCCCTGTCCCCCTCATCCACTAGCCCTGCTAAATCCAGGCCCAGACTGGACACAGGATCACCCCCTGACAGACAGTCATCCCTATCAGCCACAATTCTGACAGGAAACACTCCATCTTTAATTGAATCCTACCCTGCCTCTGACCAGCCTATCACAGAGATTACTATGAAAAACATGCTCCTATCTCTGCGCCAAACGCTACATAACGACATGATGACATCACTATCGCAAATCTCAAATACGGTTCAATTACATGAGACGCGTATCCGCCATATTGAGAACAAATTAGGAGAAATGTGTACCACGCACAATGACCTCATAGATGCCCACACAGACCATACAGATGACATCGAACAAATTAACCTCAAATTGGCAGATTTAGAAGATCGCTCCAGGCGAAACATAAAATTCCGTGGTATACCGGAATCCGTCACCTCAGAAGCCATTGTCCCATATATTCAACGGTATATGAAAAATATAATCCCTGCCCTCACAGACGTGGAACTAGCAATAGATCGAGCACATCGAATCCCCAAACCGTCATTTCTACCAGCGTCGGTACCCAGAGATACACTGGCGCGTATACACTTCTATCATGTAAAAGAAAAAATTATGCTCGCAGCAAGGAATTTCACCTCAACTTCCTCAGACCAAGCAAACATTAAACTGTTCGCAGACCTATCCAAAGCCACACTCGCCAACCGTAAAAAGCTTATCACCATAACTAAAGCTTTACGGAACCATGGGATTGGATATCAATGGGGCTTTCCCACAAAGCTAAATGTCAAACACCAAGGCAAATTTTACACAATTAAATCTCTAGAAACAGGCATCGAATTACTGAAAACGTGGAACATCATTCCAGTGAACTCCCAACGATCAACACCCAACAGGCCACAACGGATGGAAGCAGAATGACCATAAATCCACACACAATTGTTCTCTCTTCTAGCCCAATACCCTGGGCCTCACCAAAGCAGTACCTGGCGATCGGCCCTAGATCGAATATATCTAGACTTCAAGTTTGTTTCAGGCATGAGCTCCCATGTGAGTCATGCCTATCCGTGCCTCCTCAGTCTACAGTAGCTATTTTTGCTACACATGTTACCTGTTTTTTTTACAGGTCTTTTTTACCCCTGTTTTTTCCCCAATCTACCAGTCAACAGTCACCAACACCACCCTTATCAAGGAACCCATTTACACTAATGAACACTCTCACTACAACCAAGTCCAACCTATACCTAGTGAATTATAGACTTACCGGTCCACCACCTCTGTCAAACGAGACAACGCACATCTTAGCAATTCCTGAATCGCCATCGCAACAAGATTCTACCCATCTACTACCAGTAATATGATTACTATAACTTCGCTAAATGTCCGGGGCCTCAACTCCCCCTTCAAAAGATCTTTGCTCTCTAGAGAAATTCGCTCCATACATCCTGACATTCTATTCCTACAAGAGACTCACTTTGCATCATCCAAAATTCCTAAACTCAACATTCCCCACTTCTCCAAAATGTACATGGCAACAAACCCCAAAAAGAAAAATGGTGTTATTACAGCCATAAAAGACTCCCTACAATTCCAGCTCATCTCTGAAATACCAGATCCTCAGGGACGCTACCACATATTAGTCTGCAAAATCAGCGATACTCCATATACATTGGTGAATGTCTATGGTCCCAACTCCAACCAACTCCAATTCTTTAACAAACTTAATCCCATCATCGCTCAGCAAAGAAAAGGCAGAATACTTATCGGCGGAGATTTTAACATCATCGGCAATCCTCTTCTGGATTCCTCTTCAAAAAAGAGAGCTTCAAAACAGTCCTTTAACCAATTTCTTCACCCCAATGACCTTTTTGATATCTGGAGATGTCAACACAGTACAAAAAAGGACTATACCTATTACTCTCCGTCCCACCTTTCATACTCCAGAATCGACTTCTTCATCACTGACAAGTGGACCCTACAACACGTCACTTCCTCCAAGATCGGAACTATTACATGGTCAGACCATGCTCCAATTACCATCTATCTTGATGACATACAACATTCCAAGATTCCCCGAATATGGCGTCTGAATACAACTTTGTTGAAAAATCGTGACTACAAACAACAAATATTAGATGCTCATAAGTCATTTTTTGAACTTAACGATACACCTGATATTTCCATATCCATCCTTTGGTCAACCTATAAAGCATACATGAGAGGTATTTTGATTCAATTAAATTCCCGTATTACCAAAATTAGAACCCAACAAATAGACAAACTCCTCATATCGATTAAATCAAAAGAAGAAAAAAACAAAAATTCCTCAGACCAAACAACTTCCACATCCCTCACTGCAGATAGAAACAAACTAAGATCCCTCCTACTATACAAATACGATCTAAATCTCCAAAAAATGAAAGCCAAATTCTACTCATTAGGTAATAAAGCCAGTTCACTATTATTCAAAACAATAAAACAAAAACGTTTAAAATCCAAAATAGCTTCAATCAAAAATCCGTCTACAAATTTCCTTCACACTAACCCACAAGAAATAGCTAATACCTTTGCAGAATATTATCAAAACCTATACAACCTCAAAAATGACGCAAACACCATTCAACCGACAGTCACATCCATCCAACAATTTCTCCACAAGACCAACCTCCCCAAACTATCCCCGGACCAACTTGACGCCATCTCTATCCCTATTTCCCCCAAAGAAATAGAATCAAACATCAAAACACTCCCACTCAACAAATCTCCAGGAAATGACGGATACCCTAACGAATACTACAAGCATCTTTCCACAGACCTATCCCCATATCTTTCCAAACTTTTTAACCACGCCGCCACCACAAGTTCATTTCCCAAGGACATGCTGCAATCCATTATAACGACCATTCCAAAACCTGACAAAGACCCGCAACTTGTCCAAAATTACAGACCAATTTCACTACTCAATACTGACATAAAATTGTATGCAAAAATTATATCTCGGAGACTTCTCCCATACCTCCCCACTCTTATCCACCCAGACCAAGTAGGCTTCATCCCAGGTCGCCAAGCACCCGATGCGACCAGAAGACTTATTTCCCTCTTACACAACTTAGAAAACACCAAATACCCCTCCTTACTCTTATCTCTAGATGCAGAAAAAGAATTCGACCGGATACATTGGCAATTTATGCAACTCACTCTCCAAAAATTTGGGATCACAGGCTGGATGCTTAACGCTATCTTATCACTATACTCACAACCATCCGCCAGAGTTTTGACAGATGGCACATTGTCTGACCCCTTCGATATCTCTAACGGCACCAGACAAGGTTGTCCACTTTCCCCAATAATATTTACTCTCCTTATTGAACCCCTAGCATCCAAACTCAGAGAAGACCGATCCTTCTCAGGTATCACACATCTCAACATAGAACACAAAATTAGCCTATTTGCAGATGATATCATACTGATGGTAACCAACCCAAAAACGTCTCTTAAAACAATTCGCTCACACCTCTATGACTACTCAATAGTAACATTCTATAAAATCAACGAAGCCAAATCCTCCATACTAAACCTCCACACTCCACCGCATATTCAAACCCTACTAGTGACCAAATTCCCCTTCTCATGGGAAACAAACCACATCCCTTATTTAGGTATCAAACTCACACCAACAACGGGTCAACTATACTCCGCAAACCTCAAAACTCTACTTGAAAATATTCCTCGAGAACTAACCACACTCCGTACTTCAGAACTCTCCAAATTGGGTCGAGTGGCAACCTTAAAAATGCTCATTCTACCCAAAATCCTATACATATTCCGTACACTCCCAATCACAATTCCTAAATCATTTTTTTCTAGCCTACAAACAATCTTCACAAAATTCCTTTGGAATTCCCAAAAACCCAGATGCACCACAAACCTATTAATACGCCCTACAACGAAAGGAGGGGCAGGTCTCCCACACCTCAAATCTTATTACACCGCGACACTCCTGGATCAAATGTACTTTTGGTGGAATCCATCAAAGGAAAAAACTTGGTCCATAATGGAAACCCTCTCTCTTTACCCCTTGAAACCCCAAAACCTAATCCTAATTCCACCAACCAACCACATAGAACACAAAATAAAACACCCCTGTATACAAGCCTCTCTACAAGCCTGGCGTGATCTACTGTCCACCAATTTCAAAGACATCAAACAAATCCCCACTCCAACTAACTTACTACATCTGTTTATACCCTCGTTAGACCTATCGTATTGGACAAAACATGGCATAATTAATATTTCAGACATCTACACCAACCAATCTATACGCCCCTTTCATGCTCTTCAAACAAAATATAATCTACCTATATCTGAAAATTTCACATACCTAAGAATTACTCACTGCCTACAAACAACAATAATACCTCACACTACCAAATTACCATCTACAGCATACCTTTTTCTCACCAAGTCTAAATACCCAGGTAAAGGCATCTCTACCTTTTATACGTACCTCAATAACCTACAATTCACGCTACAAACTACCTCTCTTACCAACTGGGAAAAAATCCTATCAGAACCAATAACTTCACAATGCTGGGAAAATGCTTTCACAAATACATATAAAGCTACCCGATGCAGCTCCCACTGGTAGTCATACCTAAAAATCCTCCACCAATGGTATTTGACTCCGGTCAAACTCTCTCTCTATTACCCAAACCACTCCCCTGCATGCTGGAGACAATGCGGGGAAACGGGCTCAACGATACATATCCTGTGGTCTTGTAAATCAATTAGGTCCTTCTGGAATATTACCTTCCAACTAATATCTGACATAACCAAAAGTGTAACTACCCCGAATCCCTCATTAGCACTTCTACATATCGAGATTGAAAAATTTCCCTCTCACTCCCGCACAATTATCACCCACATTCTATTTGCGGCCAAAATAAACATCACTAGACTATGGAACTCAAAAAACACCCCCTCAATCACCTCACTGATTACAGACCTCAACTTCCAATGCGAAATGGAGAGAAAATGGGCAATCAACACTTCCTCCCTCCTTAAATTCAACCACAAATGGACCCGATGGTTAAATCACCCAAAATGCTCTGTACAACCCTGATAACACTCAACATATAAAAACATCACCTAATCCCTGACTGGTACATCCTTCCCCACCTAGTTGCACCTCTTCCCCCCCCTTTCCTCCACCCCCCCTACCAATAACACCCCTAACATCCCAACCCCACACCAAAGTTTTTCATTCATATATAAATACCTCTGATGATATAGCTAATTAAGACCAAATTCCTCAGTGCCTCAAAAGTGAAATAACAACTACACTGCTCAAATGTACAATGTTTATTGTATTGTATTATGATATGAATAAACAATGTTTTATTTCCTTGTTCTCCCTTTCTGTGAAAACCCTAATAAAAATATTTTAAAATAAAAAGTGAATACATAAATAGTACAAAAAACACAAAACCCAAATAACTAAAACTCCACAGATTGTGGATGACTGCCACCCAGTGCATGACATAATGAGCAAGTCGATGATCCTCTTCCCCAATCTTGTATAAACAGAATCACCATGTGCGAATCACCAATAAATCAAAAGGCTTACCAGAAGCCCCGTGACCCTCATAAGAGAAGTCAACAAAAGCTTTCATAGACTGAAGCAACAGCCGCCAACCGATCATCAGCAGATGAGAGACTTAACGCCAACTCTTCTCCCAGAAACAGGTAATATTGACATAACACTCACATATGGGAGAAAAGAGAAGGCTTGAATAGTGTAAATCTGATAAAATGTTAATTAAAAGGAAGGTATAAAACTCACATGAAGATCTTGTATACAAGGCATTCAAAATAAAGCTCCACCAGGCTCCATTCACCAATGTTCCACCAAATGCAAGTACGTGACGCGACGGCCTCCGGCTCCACCCAACGTGTTTCATCATAAATTAAATTATCAAGGAATTAGGAATTACTGGTTCCCTGCATCTGTCACACCGTGAGATAGATTGTCAGTGGCTTACACACAGCATTGACATTATGCCCTCTGACTTTTTATTTTTTTAATACACCTGCAGATCAGATAGGCTTACTTTGCATGCAGGGACCAGAGCTGTGGTTCCCTACACTGTGGGCATCAATAACACACAGCCCCATAGCACAGGATGGCAAGACAATCCCCTGACTCCTCTCTCCTCCTCCAAGCTAACAGACTAACTCAGACTGTCCACTGTTAACACTTTACTGTGAAGACCAGATGTTCAGGAAAGCAGCACTAAGAGCAGGAGCCAGCAGCATTGAAAGTTATATACTGCAAGTGCTGGAGAAAGAATTTGAACAAAATAGTTTACTGGGGAATGTCTATTTCATTGTGCTCAGTACCACACTGTTTACCACAAACTAAAAAAAGCTCAGTGTTTAATGCTCCTTTTAGAAAGTGAGTTTAGTACCAGAAATGTCCAAGAAAAAATTGGGGTTTACATAGACTTTAAAGCGTTACTAAACTCACAACAGTAAAATCAGTATGTGTATGCAGTAAAGCATTCTTGTTATACTCACTGTGAAACCTAAGGGGTTAATCCTCTGCATTGTGTAAAAACGCTGTTTTTGGACCTGACTTCTCTGATCCTCCCCTTCTTCCAGTGTCCCCCTCTTATCTCCTGATAAGACATATCGTGTGGAGTCAATCTGCACATGCTCAGTTTGATGTGTATTGCTAGAGAGGTTTTTTTTTTTCTTGAGAGAGTGCATGGGATCAGCACAGGGCCAATCAGCACTGTCCAGACAGAGGTCAGGAATTCTGCATCCTCCTACAGCAAAATGAAAACTCCTACAAGCTTTAACATGTGCTCTGCTGGACACTGCTAGAAGTCACAAGACTGCTATATATTGCTGACAAGAAAAGGTATTTAGCCATTTATATTTACTAAAATAATTGCATTTCCATATTATGTGTACTGTGGGAGACCAGATATAGTGAATGTAGGGTCCTGGGTTTAGAAACACTTTAATACATACCTTACACACTTCATTATGAAGTTTGTTGCAACTTGTAAGTAGTATATGTACCAGTAACTTTAGTGATTAAATAAATGATGCTTTGGTTAGCAATGGGGCAACATTCTTTGTGGAACAGACAGCCATAAATAGCCACGCTACAGGTAGTTGGCATATTAAGTATGGACATCAGACACAGTTGAGGAAGTTGATTTTATCACAGTAAAACATGAAAATAATACATCCTATGTCTGGCACCCATGTTAATAAAGGCAGTGGTTTCTGAGCAGCTCAGCAGGAGACTGGAAATACAACAGACTGTCCAGCATTTGCAGTTATGCTGCTGGGTAGCTGAATAGATTTCAAGCATAAGCTTTCAAGAATTTGTAGATATCTTCATATGATCTGATACAATACAGAAAACAGAAAATACAGATTTAGTCACAGAACAAAAAATAAGTGAGCACATTAACTGCTCATACATAATAATAGGTGTCTATATGGAAGATTTGAACACCCAATCTACGGATTAGTCTTCCAAGTTTTTAACCACTTGCCCTCGAGAGGATTTACCCCCTTTAATTACCAGGCCTCTTTTTGCTACTCGGCGCTGCACTAATTCAACTGATAATTGCGCGGTTATGCAATGCTGCACCCAAACGAAATTTACGTCCTTTTCTTCACACAAATAGAGCTTTCTTTCGGTGGTATTTGAACACCTGTGCGCTTTTTATTTTTCACGCTATAAACAAAAAAGTTTGAAGAAAAACCATTTTTTTTACTTTCAGCTATAAAAAATATATAGTAAACTCAAAGTTAGTTAGAAATTTAGGCCAAAATGTATTCTGCTACATGTTTTTGGTAAAAAAAATCCCAATAAGTGTATATTGATTGCTTTGTGTGAAAGTTATAGCGTCTACAAACTATGATATAGATACTGCAATTTACGCAATTTTTTTGCTATACAGCGCTGCACTAGTTTAACAGACAATTGCGTGGTCATGCAATATGGTACATAAATGAAATGTATGTCCTTTTTTTACACAAATAGAGCTCTCTTTTAGTGGTATTTGATCACCTGTGCACGTTTTATTTTTGGCGCTATAAACAAAAAAAGTTTTGAAGAAAAACATTTTTTTTAAAAAAACAATATTTTCTCATTTCGGTCATAAAAAATATCCCAAAAAAAACTAAAATGTCATCATAAATTTAGGACAAAATGTATTCTGCTACATGTTTTTGGTTAAAAAAAATCCCAGTAAGTGTATATTTATTGCTTTGTGTGAAAGTTATAGCGTCTACAAACTATGGTATAGATAATGGAATTTACACAGCTTTTTCTTTCTGACTGTCCATCACATTTCTTGAGGTGCTAAAATACCAGAATGGTACAAACACCCTCAAATGACCCCTTTTTGGAAAGTAGACACCCTAAGCTATTTGCTAAGAGGCATACTGAGTCCATGGAAGATTTATTTTTTTTCCATAAGTTTCTGGAAAATGACAAACACTTTTTTTTTTATACAAAGTTGTCATTTAAATGATCTATTTCTTGCACAAGCCATGGGTATATGTAGAGTTACACCCCAAAACACATTCTGCTACTTCTACCGAGTATGGGGATACCACATGTGTGAGCGTTTTTAGGAGCCTAGCCACATACAGGAGCTGAAATCCAATGATCACTTTGAAAGTCTGAAGGTGCATAACTTCCTCATTTCTCTTCCTCAATACCTATCACAGTTTCGAAGGCCCTGACATGCCAGGATAGCACCAACCCCCCCCCCCCCCCCCAAATTACCCCTTTCTGGAAATTAGAAACCCCAAGGAATTTAAAAAGAGGCATGGTGAGTATTTTGCAGATCTAATTTTTTCTCACAAGGTTTTGAAATATAAAAAAAGAATAGAACAAATATGTTTTTGTTTTTTTTCTTCATTTTCCAAAAACTTGTGGCAACAAATGAGATCTGCAAAATACTTACCATGCTTCTTATCAAATTCCTTGGGGTGTCTACTTTCCAAAAAGGGGTCATTTGGGGGGGTTAGGTGCTATCCTGGCATTTCAGGGCCTCCAAGTGTAATGAGGAAATAAAGCCCTTTAAAAGCCTGAAGGTGCTTATTGGATTTTGGGGTCCTGTACTTGGCTAGACTGCCAAAACGTCTCTCATATGTGGTACCTCCATACTCGGGAGAAGTAGCAGAATGTATTTTGGGGAGTAATTCCACATATACCCATGGCATGTGTGAGCAGTAAATCATTTAAGTGCCAATTTTGTGTAAATAAAAAAATATATATATGTTTGTCATTTTCCAAAAACTTGTGGTAAAAAAATAAATTCGTCTAATGATTCAACATGCCTCTCAGAAACTAGTTTGGGGTGTCTACTTTCCAAAAAGGGGTCGTTTTGGGGGGTGGGGGCGTTTTTTGCCCAGCATTAGAAGTTTATGCCACACATCACTCACTCTTCTAACACCTGAAGACTAAGCCTTTTCTGACACTTTTTGTTCACATGAAAAAAATCAGTATTTTTTGCTAGGAAATTAATTTAAACCCCCAAACAGTATATATTTTTTTAAAGCAGACACCCTATTGAATAAAATGCTGGGTACTATAATTTTTTTATGGCACATAGTACTCACGCAGCGATTTTTCAAAAGCAATTTAAAAAAAACAAACACTTTTTTTACTTTTAATGCACAAAAAACACAATATATTGGCCAATTATTTGGCAAGATATAAAAGATGATGGTATGTCGAGTAAATAGATACCAAACATGATGTGCTTTAAAACTGCGCATGCCTCGTGCAATGGCGACAAACTGCATACATTTTTAATATCCATAGGCAACACTTTAAAAGCCTTTAAAAGCTACCATTTTAGATTTACAGAGGAGGTCTAGTGTTAGAATTACTACCCTTGATCTGACGTTCACAGTGATACCTCACATGTATGGTGCAATCGCTGTTCACATACCGACTCAGGGTCAACGATTGTGCACACAGGTGTGTGTGCATGGGAGGGGCGAGTTTTTTTTCTTTTTGTTTTAAGTTATTTTGATTTTTAATTATTTTTACACTTTAACTTTCATTTTTTTTTATCACTTTTAATGCTATCACAGGGAATGCAAATATCCCCTATAACTTCAATGGGCATTGTCATATATTCTTTTTTGGGAAATCTGGGGTCTATCAGGCTCTAGATATTTCCTCTGCCCTTACATTATCTAATCAAACCAAAATCGTTGTGATCAGATGCTTTCCCAATTTATAAATGACGCTGTTTATATCCTGCGAAACTGAAGTGATGAAATGCTCGTAGCTTCCAAATTCTTACAGTAGACTATAGAGATGATTGGCACCACTCTGGTCTCCAATCAGCTCTATGGTCAGCTGGCAGAAACACCGGCTGCATTCTCAGGTTCCCCGGATGGCACGGGACTGCCCGAGAAGGCCGTGGAAGGCAGCAGGGGAGGGGGGGCATCATATCCCGCTGCTTGTAAAAGCAATCCTGCAGCTAATTAGCCACTAGGGCTGCTTTTACATGAAAGCCGATCGCCGGCTGAATAAAACGATACCAGGATGATGCCTGCAGCTGTAGGCATCATCCTGGTATAACCATTCAAAGTCCAGTGATGTACCAGTATGTCGCTGATCCTTGCTGGTTATATATACTATGTTCTTTTTTTTTTTTTTTTTTGTATGCAGCCTGTGGACTGAATGGAAAAAAGAGAAGAAATCTCTGCCAGAAAAAGTGTGTGGTATGCCCACCATTAGAATATACCGCCCTGCATCCACCCACTTCTAATGGTGGGCACACATTAGGTCACACTTTGCCACATTATTAATATTATATTATACATTATTTATATAGCTCCAACAGTTTGCTCAGCGCTGTCACATGCGCCAGTTTCAAGATTGTACAAATGTCTAAATAGTGGCACGCTTGAATAAAAATTGTCCACGTATAAGTGGTACCCCATATGGAAAAAGGATGACACCAAGTCCAAAACTATTTTGCCACTACTCCCCATGTAGTCTGGGCATCCGGGGGGCTCCACGTGACTATCTTTTCCCTCGTAAATCCAAAACTTATAAGTATATCCTGTTGTCCTCTCAAAGGTCTTCTACATCTTGACCCCATATCTGGCACGCTTGCAGGGGAGAAATTGTATGAATGCAAGGCGGGCAGAAAAATTAATCAGGGACTCATCAACGCAGATGTTTTGCTGGGGAGTATAGACATCAGCAAATTTTTGGTTAAGGTGATTTGTGAGGGGCTGAATTTTGTGGAGCCGGTCAAATTGAGGGTCACCCCGAGGATGACAGTGTTTTGTCGCTGAAATGCATAAAACACATTATACTCTCATATCTATGCCTGGCCATGGCAGCAGAGAACACGGGCATATGATGAATCGGGTCTGCGGACCAATACAACCACAATTTCTTTTAGTAATGCCCATGTTGAGGGTTAGGCCCAAAAAAAATGTAAATTCGGAAACCGTAATGAGTTTCCATGCGACTGGTCTGGCAAGGTTTGAATTTGGGCTGGAGGCGATAAATTGTTGTGCATATAAATTGCTTTGATCCACAATCAACACATACAGACATTCTGTAAAAAACAGCTCCAAAAATCAAGGAGGTATGTGAAAGACCAGGACTAGACCGCTGGTACTCGCCAGTTCACCAAAAGGTAGCGCGGCACTAGTACTGGCACTCTGCTGCATATGAGAGTCGTCATAATTTACCGGCAAGTGCTAACAGAGATCAGGCCTGATTCTGCAAACACTGTGGTTTTGTGTGCAATAGATCAAGTGACAGTGACCTACTCACACTGCACTTGCTGGAGGAGAAGGGGGGGAGGGTAAGCGTAGGGGCTAAACGCAGGTGCTGACAGGTGCCCGGGCTGATCCCGCTAACGTTGCATTTTTGGGAACGCTATAGTAATGTGAACGCTGGTATAGTGCTGATCTGATCAAAGATATTGATCCGTTCCGACACTATACTAGCAATGGAGGTTTTTTGTGCATGAGCGTGTTCCTGGCAATCAAGGGGTTAAATGTGATTATTGGTGTACTGACAGGCAATCTGATGCCATCTGGGAGGGGCGTGAAAACCACAGAAGCGCAACTCATGTATGTGTGTGTGTGTGCGTGTGTATATATATATATATATATATATAGATTGTAAGCTCGAAAGAGCAGGGCCCTCAATCCCCTCATGTTTTGCATTGTATTGGTATTGTTCTGTCACATGCTCTGTCCCCGTCTGTAATGTACAGCACTGAGCTTTATAAATACTGTATAATAATATATATATATATATATATATATATATATATATATATATATATATATGTGATTTTGCGCACCCATGCCGCCCTGTAGCAGTATTTCTGCTATATGGCAGTCGGGAAGCGGTTACAGAAGGGGTTTGTGTTACGTCGATGCGTTACTTTAACTGACAAATGTGCGGTGCACCCAAATTAAATTTATGTCCTTATATTTTGGACTTTTTGCTATAAAACATGTCCAGTAAAAAAATTTAAAAATCAAATTTCGGCATAAATTTCAGCCAAAATATATTCTGCGACATGTCTTTGCTAAAAAAAAATCCCAATACCTGTAAATTAATTGGTTTACGTTAAAGTTATAGCGTCTACAAATGGTCGGTATGTATACTGAGATTTTTTTTTATACTAATAATGGCGCCGATCAGCGACTTATGGCGGTGATCAGTGATTTATGACAGTGATCAGCGACTTATGGCGGGACTGCGGCGGACATTTTGAACTGGGGGGGAACTGACTTGGGGTCACTGACATCCCCAGTGACACCAATACAGTGATTAGTGCAAAAAATGGCACTGGGGAGGAAGGAGTTACTAATGGCACTGGAGAGGAAGGAGTTAACTTTTTTTAGGCAATGAAAGGGTTATTTGTGTGAGGGGAGTGTTTTACTAGGAAGGGGGGGTGTACTTCACAGGAACACCCTAATCCCGAGAGATAAACTTCGCTCTCAGGATCAGCGTGTTAGGAGCTGACAGGGAGCAGAGCTGCACTGTAAACAATGCAGCTGTGCTCTGTGTCACTGTTTGCCGGCAGTGACCGGCAGGGACCCGGTGGTTGACACCCGCAGCCACGATCGGCGGCATGGGTAGGGCAGGCACGCCCCCTACCTGTTTTGCAAAATGACATTTTAAAAACGTGGTTTTACCCGCAGTGCCACCTTGTGGACGTTTTTCCACAGTGGCTGGACGGCAACAAGTTAAAGTGCAACTCTGGACAATGTTTTTTGTTTTTTTTTTAAAGGGTGGCAAATGGTTAGAATCTCAGGTTTGTATTGCTGTGTCCCCAGTAGGAGGAATTTCCACTTCTTTCCTTTGCTGATGAAAGTGGTCTCTGGTTCCAATTTATGTGTAAAATACAGTGCTCCTAATATATTCCTCATTCCTAGCAAATAATAATATTGCAGGCTTTTTTTCTTTTCTTTTTTTTTTTGTAGTTGATAAAGACAAAATAATACCTGGTAATCCAGATATTCACATAAAACTGCTTCCTGTGTTGTCTTTGCAATTGATTGCATCATCCACTTAAATGCCCTCTTCTGTACTGGATAGCAGGATGCTGCGCCGATGCATGACATGCCTAAAATTCCGGTTTCAGCCTGTGACATCAAAAACTAACAAACCCCCTATTATGTCCCATAGAAAATGATTGACAGTGGCTGCTTTCTCAGCAAACAGCTATAGTCACCGGCTATGACCAGATGATGCGCCTTACAAAAAGCTGTCTGGAAAACTTTTTATGAATGTTGTGTTCGTGGATACAGTAGGTAAAGGATAAAACCCTGACTGAGTCCCCAATGAGAAGATTCACCCTTTCACCCCATAAAATAATGGAAATTCACATTATAATGTTCAATGGAAGAGAAAAAAATAAAAGAGAAATCTAGTGGGGACACCTATTACAGTGACTACTGTCTAAGAGGGGATTTTCTTCTACCTTTAGAGAGGTTCCCTATTATTTTGTGTTTTATTTAAGCTGGAGAGGCCAGTCATTCAATAAGTATTGTATCCAATAGAAAATGACAGAGATTTAAAGAAATGTGTTCCAAGTATCATACCATTTTTGCTTAAAGTACCACAATGAAAAAAAATTCCAGCTCATAAATCTAAAGGGTATGGGACATGGTCCTAAATGTTCTATAGTCCTTTGCTGCATTCAGGGTGCTGTACAGGAAATCACACTTCAGGCAAGATTTGTGTCACCTTGGCTCCTGTTGTTCCAATTACAGATGTAAAGTGTCACTAAAGGAAAACCTTTTTTCCAATTTGGACAGAGTAGGGGAGGGTTATAACCTCTGTCAGTTTTTTTTTTCTTCTAACCTGTGTCCTATAGTGGAGGTTTCCCTTCATTTCTATCCCAGAGCCAAAACAGGAAGGGAGAGGAAATCCTTCTAAAGTGAGTCCCAGGGTGTCACCAGAACTAGTGTTCCCATTGGAAGATTTCCTCTCTATTACTGTTCTAGTGTTAACCAAAATTTGGTACTCTCTTACTTTTGATGATAACGGGTAATAGGATAAATAGTGAGGGTGAATCTTCCAAACAGGGACAATAAAACCTGACAGGTGTTCTAAAAAAAAGAAAAAAAAAAAAAGTTTATCTAAATACAATAAAGGAAAAGGCTGTGATATTAATATGAGGGTCGTAAACATGAGATACATAGTCATTCCCTACTTTTGTGTGTATGCACACACATATATATATATATATATATATATATATATATACATACATACATACATATACATATAAAGGTATACCCACTGGGGGGGGGCGCTTTCACATAAATCAATTACTTTGGTAGTGGTAGCAGATTATTAGACACTTGCCAGTCTGTTTGGCACTGGCCTGATTAAAAGCAAGAGTCTGATCCTTCATAAATCTTTGGGCACAGCCATGGGTAAACGAAATCTATGAAAAGATCCAGGCGGGCTGTTAAAATGCCCATCAACATAAGAAGAACACTTGCCTCATCAGGCCAGTTACAGCCAAGTCAGGCAATGGTCTTGTGTCCACAGGCCATTCACTGCAATTAAAATAACCAGGTCCCTCAAACACTTGATAAGGAAGATGATTCTCATATCACCACTCCTTTAAAATCTTTGTTTATTATAGAGACCACAGTGTAAGCATCACAGATACAGTAGGTTGACACGTTTCAGTTTAGACAGCTTTAGTCTATGATCTTCCTTATCAAGTTACCTGGAGCTGAGCAACTTTGGATCAAGCAACTGGACAGGTAGCAGGCCCTTTCTCTCTCGCTTTCCCTCAGACACTTCCTTGGTCTGCTATATAAAACATGTATATTTACTTAATGCAACCATGCATACTATAGCAATAATATTTTGCTCAAAGATGCCCGATAGCTGTCTGACATTTACATGGATTTCCAAGATGTGGTCCCTTAAGAAAAGATATGAACATAGCGACAATTGGTAATCAAATGACCTTGCTACTATTAGAAAATGTGTATGTATTTTATAATTCAATATGTAGAAAAGAACCTACCTTTTGAAAGAAATCTTCACCACTTTTGCCTTTTCCTTCAGCAGCCGCTGTAAATTAGAACAAAAAGTTAATTTAGTGATGTGAAGGATAATTTAAGTGCAAACATTTACTTTAAATACATATTGGGCAAAAATAATGGAATTTAAAAAAAAAAATGAAATCTGCTACTTTAGTTTACATTTATTAGCTAAAAGAAAGGTCCATCCCCCTTTAAACACTGGTTTGAGAGCTCAACTGCTGTAAGGTCTAAATTTGGTTCGCTTACATCAGATGGATGATGGACAAACGATATTGGCAAATAATCAAAATTTTCAACCAGTTCCCAGTTATTCTTCACAGGGTTATCTCAAAGGTAGTTGGCTGTTGCAATATACCCTAAAACCAGCAAAACTGTAGCGTTAACAGCTTCTCTTTTTTAGCAGTTAAGAGCATTCAGTCTGCCAACCTAAACCTTTCTGGCCATGTTAGAGGATCTAGATCAAGCTACTATGCATTGGATGTAAAGACATTAAAATAGAGGGACTGTATGCGTTTGTGGACTCTTCTTTTATCCACACCTGCAAGGTAAATCTTAATAACTGTTGTGCATTCTATTAAGGCCCAGCATCACAAAGCCAATTGAATCGATTTACAGATAGAGCTTTGGCAACCTTTTAGATCTACGATCATGTGCTCTGGCAGCAATGTAAATGGTTTTACCTCCCAAAGACTATGAAATTCTGTCCAGTCAGTATAGCGATTTGTATGCCTGTGCCACACAACTTAAGCAAAAAATGTAGAATCCTCTATTTCTTGCTTCAGGCTGGATGTGAAAAGGTGACAACAAGGTGCAGAGCTACCACATATTTCCATCCGTTTTTAGTATCCTTTGCTTTGTCTGAATACCTGACCAGTTCTGACACTTCCAGGTAGTGTCAGAGCTTTCTTCTGAGTCCTGCCCTCACACATTCCTATTACCCTATCACTATGCTAAGCTATCTCATTTGCCAATATAATTGTGAGGGAGGGAAGGGTAGGAAAACTTCAACTATTATGACAAAGTATTAAAGCTTTACCTAACCGAAACACTTTGTATATGTATAAAAATACTTGTCCACGGCTTTCAGCATTTGTACCAAGAGAGTCTCCAAGTAAGAAAATTAATAGGACAGCTAGGAAACTAGCATTTTTATTTTGAAAAGGAAAACAGCAATGGCAGCCACCATGTTCATTCCAACAGATTATTTTCTTTTAGGGTGATTTTTTTTAGCAAACCATTATGAAACAATTGAATATATAAAACAGGGTGCATTGTTCCACAGTTACTACTGTCACACAGCATTAGGAAAGAGACAGTAAGAGAGAGAAAAAATAAAACCGCCAGGACTGGTTTCCCTTCAGACTCCTAATTTAATTTGAAAATAGTCTTATCTGGATATAACAGGCTAGGAAGGAAGGTGATGAAGGAAAAGGAAACACAGTTGTGTGTTCAAATTAGAGCTTGAGGTATTGAGGTCTATAAGCATGTCAGCTAAGAGTATACCAAGTAAACACGAGAATGAATTTTACACGCACATGAACTTTACTGGCATCTCAGTCTTAGTCCGGAGGGATTGAGTTGAGTTGAGTCAATATTGAGTTGGCCCATCTTTGCAGCTATAACAGCTTCAACTCTTATGATAAGGCTGTCCACAAGGTTTAGGAGTGTGTCTATGGGAATGTTTGACCATTCTTCCCGAAGTACATTTGTGAGGCCAGGCACTGATGTCGGACTAGAAAGCCTGTCTTGCAGTCTCCACTCTAATTCATCCCAAAGGTTTGAGGTCAGGACTCAGGTTGAAGATGGGTTGGAACAGGAAGGGGCCATCCCCAAACTGTTCCCACAAAGTTGTGAGCATGAAATTTTCCAGAATGTCTTGGTATGCTGATGCCTTAAGAGTTCCCTTCACTGGAACTAAGGGGCCAAGGCAAGTACCATTCTCCTGGCAACTGCCAAATCCAGACGTATTGCCAGAGTAGTGTGATTCGTCACTCCAGATAACAAGTCTCCATTGCGGCATGCTTTACACCACTGCATCCGATGCTTTGCATTGCACTTGGTGATGTAAGCCTTGAATGCAGCTGCTCAGCCATAGAAACCCATTCCATGAAGCTCTCTATGCACTGTTATGCTAATCTGAAGGCCACACTACGTTTGGAGGTCTTTAGCTATTGACTCTGCAGACAGTTGGTGACTTCTGTGCACTGTGCGCTTCAGCATGCGCTGACCCTGCTCTGTCATTTTACGTTGAATACCACTTCGTGGCTGAGTTGCTGTTGTTCCCAGTTGCTTCCACTTTGTTCTAATACCAATAACAATGGCTGTGGAATATTTAGTAGCAAAGAAATTTCACAGATAAACTTATTGCACAGGTGGCAACCTATCATGGTACAACGCTTGAATAATTCACTGAGCTCCTGAGAGTGACCCATTCTTTCACAAATGTTTGTAGAAGCAGTCTGCATGCCTAGGTGCATGATTTTATACACCCGTGGCCATGGAGATGATTTGAACAACTGAATCCAATGATTATGGAAGGTGTCCTAATATTTTTGGCAATACAGTGTATGTTTGCTGGCTTTAAAATGTATATCATTTCTAAACTTTCCTTATTTAAAAAAAAAATGACTGTTTAAAAAAATACTACTAAACATAAGTGATATGCATAAAAATGCTATACTTTATTGACAAGCTTAGAGATGCGGCAAAATTTAAAGAATTAATTTCACCATTACTAATAGTAATTCCTTAAGCAGACATGTCTTTGGCCTTGTGCTAGTTCCTACTTTTGAACATAGATTATTTTAGCGTTATTACAATTTGCATCCAAATGTTCCTTCAATGGTCTGCCATATCTGCTTTCAGCTCAGTTCATTGCAAGAACTATTGAATTACAGAAATCTGTTCCAATGAAAATACCCACTGGTTGAAACAGGTGTTAACCATTATTGTCCACAAGACCAAGTTGGCTTTATTAATTATATAGGAAACACATGTAATGTTGTGCTTCATCACATTGACTATAAAATTGGACTTTTCCTTTTCTGTTATTTTTTAAGTATGAAAAAAATCAACTAAAACCTAAGAGTTAAATGTCATCATTAATAAACTGAACAAGAGCAACCATGGGTCCACTTCCCTAGACTATACCACTGTCAAAGGAAAATGTTTGAGCAGTAAGCAGCTGTGCATATATCTCAGTGAAATGTTGAAAACTATAGTGACCAATGAAAAGGTCATGTTAATTCAGGCAAAAGGGCCTATTGGGAATAAGATTCCCTGTTTTTTTTCCAATGAGTAAAATAAAATCTGAGTGGTCACAATTACCGTCAACCATCAGACCTGCACCAATTACCAGGTGGCAGAGGAACTGGTTCAACTATAACTGCCTTTCTATCAGTAGACAACGTTTACTTATAAGTCACATGTATACATTAGTCCTCATGCACACTGGACGTTTTTACAGCTGGTGTTTTTGGCTTCTGATGTTATTTTCTACAGCCAGTAAACTTCCCCGCATGTTATCCTATGTGTCCATGCACACAGACTGTAATCAGCGTTTTTTGGCAGTTGTGGCAGGGGCGTTTTTTGGCTGGAAATAAACCCCAAAACTGGTGGGTTTCTAGAGGAGTCTTTTAGCTGTAAAAATGCTCTAACGCTGAAGAATGGAAAAATCACAGTAAATCGCGACAGACTGGCGTTTTTGGACTTTTTTTGAGCAAAAAAAATTTTTTTTTGGTTGAAAAAAAACCACTTAAAACCGCGAACGCAAAAAAACGCAGCAAAACATCGTTACACACTAATGTAAAAACAGCTGAAAAACTCACGTTTTAACGTGACTTTACACAGCGAACGTTACCAGCGTTATTAAAATGCCCAGTGTGCATGGAGCCTAATGGTTAATCTAAGGTTACAAAGCAATTAACATTTTTCCACAATAGGAAAACATCTGCAACTGCTGTAAGTGATATATGGCTCATGAGGATGTGTAATAAAACGGGAATACAAAAGGCCTACAGAAACTATCCTATAATGACATTCCACTCTGCCATCAGTCTGGATCTACTATATATAGATGTATTGATAGGATTTATGTAAACCAACAGGCACTAATCAGGTTGCATTTTTAAACAACGAAAGTATTTGGTGTTCATAGTTTAATGTGTTAATTATTAGCAGTCAAAGTTACTCATTTATTGTAGACTTGAGTTTCTGGGTTACTTGAAATGGTCATATCACCAATCTATTACAACTCCTGTGAGTAATGAAAGCTGACCAAATATTTAACATTTTTAAAATATTTTAACCTCTTTAGCTTGATGCGGAGCCTATGATCAGGGTCAATTTAAATGCAATGGAGATTCTGCTGTATGTGAACAGAGACTTGTGTGGATTTTTTAACTCTAAAATATGCATTGATTTCTCCATGAGCAGCATTCTGCAGATAAATAGCCACGTTTTTTATTTCATGGCCATTTTTGCCTTTTAATTACAGTGGCTAAATGGTTAGCACTTCCGCCTGGCAGTACTAGGGTTGTTGGTTCGAATGCCAACCACGTGCCTGCACTTTGCATTTTCTCCCTGTGCCTGCGTGGGTTTCCTCCAGGTACTCAGGTTCCCTACACCCCACAGACATGTTGGCAGGTTAATTGGATCCTGTCTAAATTGGCCCTAGTATGTGTGTGTATGAATGTGAGTTAGGGACCGTAGGTTGTACACCCCTTAAGGAGGGTTAGGGACTGATGTGAATGTAATATATATATAATATATATTGTATATATATATATATACACACACATACATACACACATGTACACACACACACATATGTAAAGCGCTGCATAAATTGACAGCACTATACAAGTACCTGAACTAAATACTTTTTATAAGGAGGCTCATTGCATACCAAAAAGCGAACCTGCAGGCCAGAGGTCGGGGACATTAAGTCCTCAGTAGCCAGGATAAAATGGAAGCATAAAAAGAGGCTTTTCTGGCCAACAAAAAAGCAAATTCAGGCATCCTGTTTTGCGATCCTCTACTTAGCATTACATTGTTATATAATGAAGTTCTATTTCTGTTTTTCAAATAACTTTAAAAGTGCACTTGTACGGTTTACAGAAAATCAAATTCTATTCAGTAAGTTATAATGCAGGTCTTATTTTCTAATTACTCTTAGTTTTCAGCTATACAATGATTACTTTCAGTGCTTGTGAATGAAAATGACAATAGTTATGGTAAAATATGGAACGGTAAAAAAAGAGGCACAACTATTGCTTTTTTTTTTTTAAATAATACAAGGATGGTATACATACCAAAACACATATCAAGTATTATCTACCTTGAAATTAAATTTCTAGCACTCTCTACCTTGAACCACAATCTAGGCAAAAATAACACGTTTAATACACACTGTATTTTTAAAGTGGTTATAGAGCTTCGACTTTTTAAAATAAAATTAACGATTTACTTACCTGCTCTGTGCACTTTTATTGAGCAGAGCAGCCCCAATCCTCCTCTTTTCAGGTCCCCCGCTGGCGCTCCTGGCTCCTTCTATTCAGTGAATATGCTTTCTATGGGGGCACTGGTGAGGGCTTGGCAATGGCTCCTGCCCAGTGAGGAGGGAGAGAGTCGAGAGAGCTGATGCTCTTGTGCACATTGCTAGATGTAAGTAGGCTTAGGTAAGTATAAGGAGTTGAGGGGATTCCCTGGCACAGAAGGTTTTATTTACCTTAATGCACAGAATGCATTAAAGTGAAATTAAAGGCAAATTCATATACACACACACCACACCTACTCTGTGCAGTGGTTTTCCACAAAGCAGTCCCAATCCTCCTCTTCTAGGGTCCCCCAACCAGTGCTCCTGGACCCTTCCTCCTGCCAAGTGCCTCCAGAGCAAACAGCTTGCTATGGGGCACCCAAGCAGGATCACTCCCGAGCCCTTGCTCTGCCTGTCCATTCACACACAGAGCCGTGGTTCGGCCCTGCCCTCTCGCTCTCCTCATTGGCATGCTGGCTGTGATTTACAACAACTGCTGCTGTCTCAGCCAATGAGGAGAGAGAGTCCCTGGAGAGCCAAGGCTCTCGTGCACATTGCTGGATCGCAATGGGGCTCAGGTAAGTATTTGGGGGGGCTGCTGCACACAGGTTTTTTATCTACATTCGTAGAATGAATGGTAAAAAACCTTGAGCCTTTAGAACCACTTTAAGGTAAAAACCTCAAGGCTTTAGAAGCACTTTAAAACTTTACTACAATTAAACCAGTCTAGTACATAGAATACTGCTATTAACATTTTTATGACCAAATACACAGCAAAATCATCAAATACGGTCCACCACAGCCCTATTTTATTAAAGACACACAAAACAACATTCGGGTTGTTTCATTTACAATTTGAAGGATACATGTGAACGTTCCCAGGGCTGACACAACGTACCATTTTTTTCAAAATCCAGACAACGTTTATAAAAGAAAAACAGAGGGCACCTGAGTGTAGTGGAAACAGAAAAGTAATAAAATGTAATAAAACCGCAGAGTAGCAACTCACAAATGATCAGTACTAAAGCGCTTGTCAGGCCACTGCACTGCCCATCGCAAGAGGACTCTGTGGAAAGCATGTTAATCTAATCCCAAGCTTCCCAATTGTGGATGTCCCCATATGACCTGGCCAGCATTGGTGCTCAAGATCCTGGGACTGGATTTACATGCTTTCCAGAGAGTCCTCTTGCCGATGGGCAGTGCAGTGGTGTGACAAGTGCTTTACTATTGATCATTTGTGAGTTGCCACTTTATTTTATTAAAGTTTGTATTTTTACTACACTTAGACTGGCACCCTCTGTTATTTTTTGTCATGGAGATTTCATCAGTCTCTGAGGAGCAGCAGTGAGTGTTTTTTACTAAAGGATTAGTTCACCTTTGGAACATGTTACATGTTCCATCTGTATTTAGGATGGAACATGTAACATAATCCAGCTCCTGCACCCCTCCCTACTTCAGATCCACCCATCCTGTACAGTGGATGGAGGATCTTCTCTTCCACCTGCTGTAAGAAATACACAGTATTGCCATGCAGGCCTCTTCCCACACAGATTAATTATTCATTTCTGTGAATTCTGTGAGTTCTGTGAATGAACTACAGCTACTGTTGGCCGCAGAGGCAGTGAGCACTTGTAGTTCATTGATTCTTAATGCCATTCAATAATTGGCTGTGCGTACAAGGTACAGGCAGACAACTTACTGAGTGTCTGCAGGATCCAGACGTTGCATCTGCGGTCAGCAGATCGTAGGTGCAATGCCTTACAAGCTGCAGTGTAAAAAAATTAGAAATGCACTTTTTTTTTTACCTGCAAAAAGATGTGCATTGATATTTGTAAAAGGTGAACTTCTCCTTTAATATACTAAGTACAATACATTTCGAGTTAAAATAAATAAAAAAATCAAGTGTTCCTCATCGAAATGCAAACATAAAATGAAATAATTTCAGTTTGGAGAGGGGAAAAAAATTAAAGTAAAGGAGGATGTGTTCCCAATTTTTAACTACCAAGAAAATTCAACATTTGTCATACAAAAGGTCTTGCATCAAAAACAACCTTCAAGTAAACTTGTCACAAACCTTAGTAATTTAAATTGATACAATCGATCGAGATACAAGCAGTTAAATGTATATGCAAATCTTCACATTTTCTGTAAAAGTCTAGCTTGGCTTTAATGGCCAGTGACAATGCCTGTACATAGAACCATATATATTTTGTATTTAGATTTTAGATTTTGAAGGCCTATTCGGTCAATTAAAAATATTTCAGGATTAGGTTAATTAAAAGCCAAAAAATGCTCAAAACTCCATAACCAGATACTTAAATATATGTAAACTGTCCCTGTCCCCCAAATGTGCTCCCGCATTGTCACCTATGTTTGGGAAGAAGACCACATGTGGCCATTTCAACACACATTACACAGGCATGCTCCACTTTTATCAAGAAACCTGCTTTGGGATGTGCCATGCAGCCATCACTGCTTTGCCTCTGCTACCTCCAAGCCCCACTGGAATATTGTATTCTGATAACTGCACCTCGCCACTGTCAGAATATACGGAGCAGTGGCTGCAGCTGCTAAGTGAGAAAGGTTTTGCAGCTTGTTCCTTCGTCAGAAGTCCAAGAGTTGTCTTCTGCTGAGCAGGGATAGCCACACACTTTGGTCATCTTTTGGCCAAAAGTTGGTCAACTCCTGCTGAACTTGCCAAATTTCAAAGAGTTTATGGCCAAACAAAAGCGATGAAACTGCAAACTTACAGCAATCTGGGAATGCCCAAACCTATAGTTCATTATCCTAACTTATCCACCCTCCTACTGTATTAATGACTAATTGTGCATATAGCCAGCTTGATACTCATGGCAGGGTTAGTGTTCCGGATTTAACATTTAGGTCTGCATCCTCAGTTCCAGCATATTGGCACCTTAAAAATCCCAATTGTTTGAACTTCATTTCTTTTTTTGTGACTGTTCTGTTGTAATGTATTGTACAGTGTTGCAGTGTAGCCTCCAAAGCTTTGTACTATGAAAAAAAAAATATTTTTTGGCAATCCCCTCCACTGTTACATATATAAAAGACATAATGTAACAATTTCCTTGGTTCTGCATGCAAGATGATGAAAACAAAAACCTACAACTGGGTGGTACAACGTAAAGCAAAACCAGAAACCACAAGCTTCAATTTCACCTAGTCTCCTTTGCTGTTCACTGAGTGCGTTCTGAACTTCTAATATCAACTAAACACCATTTCAGTACCAATTATATTATACAAAACAAACTGCAGCTCTTAAAGCGTTTTGAGGGGTGGACCAATTCTGAATCAGAGCCAGAACTAACAACCGTATTACAAATTCTCTTAGTCAAACTGATGTACCACATTACTCGAAAAATAAATTATATTTCAGCCTATCAATGCATAACTTGTTCATTTCCACTTGACCTTGAATCCGGCATCATTAGATTTTAATGTAACTTATTCAACCATAGGTCATTCACTGCATAAATATACACTTGTCTTAAGTACAAGCATGATTATCACTGTCATCTGAAACAGTCATATTATCTACCAAGAACTGTCTACCAGCTTGCCCTTTCACCTAAGGCTTTTTTACAAACTTAAATATCCAATTAATGTAGTAGGAAAGTATGCAGGAAGTTCTACAGCTGTGGTGCAGATCTGAAATAAAAGTAAAAATCCACTATTGGAAATCTTTTTCTTACCATAAATACAATGCAAAGCTCTTCCAAAAGAAACAGAGAGGATAGTGTTTATTATACTTAAGAAAGACATTAAAGTAATATTATGCATAACGTGACCCTTTCAGAAATACCAATTTTCACAGTCTTGAGCAAAGAAGATTTGTGTCCTAGATCAAATACCGTATTTTTCGCTCCATAAGACGCACCTGACCATAAGACGCGCCTAGGTTTTAGAGGAGAAAAACAAGGAAAAAAATATTCTGAACCAATGGACTGCAGACACAGTACAGGAGATGACCAGAGACTGCGGACACAGTACAGGAGATGACCAGAGGCTGCGGACACAGTACAGGAGATGACCAGAGGCTGCGGACACAGTACAGGAGATGACCAGAGGCTGCGGACACAGTACAGGAGATGACCAGAGGCTGCGGACACAGTACAGGAGATGACCAGAGGCTGCGGAAACAGTACAGGAGATGACCAGAGGCTCGGAAACAGTACAGGAGATGACCAGAGGCTGCGGACACAGTACAGGAGATGACCAGAGGCTGCGGACACAGTACAGGAGATGACCAGAGGCTGCGGACACAGTACAGGAGATGACCAGAGGCTGCGGACACAGTACAGGAGATGACCAGAGGCTGCGGACACAGTACAGGAGATGACCAGAGGCTGCGGACACAGTACAGGAGATGACCAGAGGCTGCGGACACAGTACAGGAGATGACCAGAGGCTGCGGACACAGTACAGGAGATGACCAGAGGCTGCGGACACAGTACAGGAGATGACCAGAGGCTGCGGACACAGTACAGGAGATGACCAGAGGCTGCGGACACAGTACAGGAGATGACCAGAGGCTGCGGACACAGTACAGGAGATGACCAGAGGCTGCGGACACAGTACAGGAGATGACCAGAGGCTGCGGACACAGTACAGGAGATGACCAGAGGCTGCGGACACAGTACAGGAGATGACCAGAGGCTGCGGACACAGTACAGGAGATGACCAGAGGCTGCGGACACAGTACAGGAGATGACCAGAGGCTGCGGACACAGTACAGGAGATGACCAGAGGCTGCGGACACAGTACTGGAGATGACCAGAGGCTGCGGACACAGTACAGGAGATGACCAGAGACTGCGGACACAGTACAGGAGATGATCAGAGACTGCGGACACAGTACAGGAGATGACCAGAGACTGCGGACACAGTACAGGGGATGACCAAAGACTGCTGATGTACTTCAGGAGATGACCAGACACTGCGGACATAGTACAGGAGATGACCAGACACTGCGGACATAGTACAGGAGATGACCAGACACTGCGGACATAGTACAGGAGATGACCAGACACTGCGGACATAGTACAGGAGATGACCAGACACTGCGGACATAGTACAGGAGATGACCAGAGACTGCGGACACAGTACATTGAATGACCAGAGACTACAGACAGTACAGAGATGACCAAGAGACTGCAGACAATACAGGGGATGACCAGAGACTGCAGACAGTATGGCGGAAATACAGGACCGGTCGCTTCATATTCGCTCCATAAGACGCACTGACATTTTCCTCCCTTTTTTTGGGGGAAAAAAAGTGCATCTTATGGAGCGAAAAATACTGTAAATGGCAAATTTATGAAAAGTAGACATTGTGTTAGTAAAGGATAACTGTACTTTTAAAACACATTAGCTCCTATAACCAGGGATACGAAGAAACTATGTAACTATAAGCCTTTACCTCAACTGTGTTATCCTAGTTGTTAAACATGGTAATCAACGCCTTTATGTACCGTATTTTTCGCTCCATAAGACACACTTTTTTCCCCCAAAAAAAGGGGGGGGGAAATGTCAGTGCGTCTTATGGAGCGAATATAAAGCGGCCGGTCCGGTATTTCTGCGGCCACCATGTCACAGTACATGGTCAGCTGTTCTCCCCTGCAGGGCCTTACCTGTTCCTCGCTCCAGCGCTGCACAGTCTTCCCGCGCTTGCTTCTGTGACAGCCGGGTGCCCACTGCGCATGTGCTGCGCTTTGTGAATGATCCGGTGTCTTCTGGGACACAACAGGTCCCAGAAAGCGCCGGGCCATTCACAAAGCGCAGCGCTTCTCACACATGCGCAGTGGGCACCCGGCTGTCACAGAAGCCGGCCCGGGAAGAAGAGGGAAGGACAACTCCGCGGGAAGTGGGAGCGGGTACCTGTCAAATTCAGGTACCCGCTCCCCCTCCCTCCCCAAAGGTCCGCAGTCTCCGGTCATCCCCTGCACTGTCTGCAGTCTCCGGTCATCCCCTGCACTGTCTGCAGTCTCCGGTCATCCCCTGCACTGTCTGCAGTCTCCGGTCATCCCCTGCACTGTCTGCAGTCTCCGGCCATCCCCTGCACTGTCTGCAGTCTCCGGTCATCCCCTGCACTGTCTGCAGTCTCCGGTCATCCCCTGCACTGTCTGCAGTCTCCGGTCATCCCCTGCACTGTCTGCAGTCTCCGGTCATCCCCTGCACTGTCTGCAGTCTCCGGTCATCCCCTGCACTGTCTGCAGTCTCCGGTCATCCCCTGCACTGTCTGCAGTCTCCGGTCATCCCCTGCACTGTCTGCAGTCTCCGGTCATCCCCTGCACTGTCTGCAGTCTCCGGTCATCCCCTGCACTGTCTGCAGTCTCCGGTCATCCCCTGCACTGTCTGCAGTCTCCGGTCATCCCCTGCACTGTCTGCAGTCTCCGGTCATCCCCTGCACTGTCTGCAGTCTCCGGTCATCCCCTGCACTGTCTGCAGTCTCCGGTCATCCCCTGCACTGTCTGCAGTCTCCGGTCATCCCCTGCACTGTCTGCAGTCTCCGGTCATCCCCTGCACTGTCTGCAGTCTCCGGTCATTCCCTGCACTGTCTGCAGTCTCCGGTCATTCCCTGCACTGTCTGCAGTCTCCGGTCATTCCCTGCACTGTCTGCAGTCTCCGGTCATCCCCTGCACTGTCTGCAGTCTCCGGTCATCCCCTGCACTGTCTGCAGTCTCCGGTCATTCCCTGCACTGTGTCCGCAGTCTCCGGTCATTCCCTGCACTGTGTCCGCAGTCTCTGGTCATTCCCTGCACTGTGTCCGCAGTCTCTGGTCATCTCCTGTACTGTCTGCAGTCTCTGGTCATTCCCTGCACTGTGTCCGCAGTCTCTGGTCATTCCCTGCACTGTGTCCGCAGTCTCTGGTCATTCCCTGCACTGTGTCCGCAGTCTCTGGTCATTCCCTGCACTGTGTCCGCAGTCTCTGGTCATCTCCTGCACTGTGTCCGCAGTCTCTGGTCATCTCCTGCACTGTGTCCGCAGTCTCTGGTCATCTCCTGCACTGTGTCCGCAGTCTCTGGTCATCTCCTGCACTGTGTCCGCAGTCTCTGGTCATCTCCTGCACTGTGTCCGCAGTCTCTGGTCATCTCCTGCACTGTGTCCGCAGTCTCTGGTCATCTCCTGCACTGTGTCCGCAGTCTCTGGTCATCCCCTGCACTGTGTCCGCAGTCTCTGGTCATCTCCTGCACTGTGTCCGCAGTCTCTGGTCATCTCCTGCACTGTGTCCGCAGTCTCTGGTCATCTCCTGCACTGTGTCCGCAGTCTCTGGTCATCTCCTGTACTGTGTCCACAGTCTCTGGTCATCTCCTGTACTGTGTCCGCAGTCTCTGGTCATCTCCTGTATTGTGTCCGCAGTCTCTGGTCATCTCCTGTATTGTGTCCGCAGTCTCTGGTCATCCCCTGTACTGTGTCTGCAGTCCATTGGTTCAGAATATTTTTTGTTCTTGTTTTTTGCCTCTAAAACCTAGGTGCGTCTTATGGTCAGGTGCGTCTTATGGAGCGAAAAATACGGTAATTTGCACTGTAAAAACGCAGACAGAACAGAGAAGGTTGGTAGCTGAGTGGTTAGTACTTTTGCCTTTAAGCTTTAGATTGCTTGGACAAACTTGGATAAGGGTCTGGTATGGATTTTAAAAAAATTTAAAAGTCCATACCAGACCCGAAGGGCTTGGTATGGATGGATGGGGGGGGACCCCACACCATTTTTAAAAATGTTTTAACTGCCAGGCAATGCCGGCAATTCTTTTTAAATTCAGCTGTCAGCGGGGAACCCCGCTGACAGCTGAAACATTAAAGAATGCTTTCACTACTAAAATACCACATGACTTAATAATATAAAACTCATGCGGTATTTTAGTAGCTGTGCGGCATCTTAGCACATACTCAGATGAATGAATGGCGAATTGAAGTTCGCGGCTGAACTTTCGGTGGATTCAAAAGTTTAACTTTGAACCAAACAGGGGGTGTTCGATCCAATACTACTAATCACTGAAAAAATGGATCACCAACTATTAAAAGCAAGCAGCCAATACATAAACTAAGTCTTAGTAAACACAATGAGAATATCGGACGATTTATTTATTTTTTTGCATGCTATGAATGAATAGGTTACTAATATTACAAATATTCGGAAGTGATGTATTGTATTATATTGTATTGTAATGTATACTTTCGTTTCCGAGCATCTGTGGTCTTGGTCACTTAAGTTTTTTTTGCCTGATATTCTTCATTGTGTGCACTAGATAGAAAGTAGAGGGAACATTTTCCCAACTCAGGACTGAAAACAAGAAAGGCATGGGGATCCTGCTTAATGCTCATTTTGCTTTCCTTAGACTAAGCTTAGCCCATGTAGGTCTGCTTACTGCCTAAAGTTCATGATTTGCTACATACACATAGTTGTTTGGTATCTCTGGGGATCTCTTGTACTGTATTAAAAGTACAGTTCTCCATTAAAGCAAACCTGTGTTTTGCACTTGCTTGTTACAGCAATAGATTTGCTTTAATGTTCTCACTCCCCTGTAGCCCTACTTTCCTCTTTCCTTCACTCCCCTGATGCCTTGAAGTCCTCTACCCCACATATACACAGTACACCTATTTCATAAAGTGTCAAGAATACATTTTATATTCTTTTTGACATTGGCTATGATCTGTAAAAGCACTGCGGAGTTTTCCAGATCCAAAACAGACATATGTCAGGTGTCTATCTGATTTGATTATTTTATTCGACTGGTGGTCCAGCTCCAGTGGATTGTTGAACCCTTTCAATTTTATTCCCTAAAAAGGTTTCTAAACCTAAAGACACAGGAAAATGGTCCTTCAGGATTACCAGGGTGCTGTAGGATTCAAGTGGATGCCTTTTAGGCATTGGAAATGCTGTGCTCTCATCATGATCACTATGCTTGAATGGCCAACACTGAAAGAAGCATAGCTGAAAAAGCACAAGCTTTCAGTGGAGCAATGGTTTTGCATCATACCACAACATATAAAAATGAAAGCCTCTGGCCACATCCAACTCACATAAACCGCTCACCCCACATGAGGAAGAACACCAATAGAAAACAGATACACAAACTGAAGACCTGGGCCCATGAGGCATACCATTTCCTGCCATGTACAAATATCATGTACAACACCTTGTGATTGTTTTTGAGAAGGGTAAGGAATGAGCAGACAAACAGACCTTAACATTCTTCGCCATGTTCCAGGTTTTTGGAAGCAAGGGGATCCTAAAAACAGTTTATACTTCTAAAATGTCTTTTCTAAAATTACTTGGGGACATTTTAAGTTTAGATGCCAATGAGTTCTTTAAAATGCAAGCTATCTCCATTTTCAAATGAAGCCAACCTGAAGGTTTTCTTGTATATATAAAAAAAACAAAAAACAAAAACAGGAAAGGATAACTGTTACACCCCCCCACCCCCTTGGGATTTTACATATTAACGTCAAGTTCAAGAGTTCAGCATTCTTCAAATTACCCACTTATGAGTCATTACATAAATAGTCCAAGCAAACACAAACCACACATTTTATCATACACAGGGTTTATCTGTTAGTTGGAAGCTCAAGCATTCAATATGGCTGCCTTAAAAACAGGCCAAAAATGCAACTTATTGTGCTTAGTCATCAACATATTTATTCCTTTTTTCAATATTGTTTTTTCTATTTTTTTATTTTTAGGATGCTGCCCAACACAAAGTAGAATGTTTCTATGCTGATCAGCACTGGACATCTGGAAGTAGTCAGCCTCTGTTTTTAAGCAATTCACCTTTTCTAACAGATGCCCAAATGAATCCTGTGTATGCTTATCCAAAGCATATTTTTTCTTTGGCTTCAACACAATTTATGTCTAAAAATAGGTAACCATGCAGCATAATAACCACTTCCTGGGCAGTTAAAAAATATCCTAGATTCTAGTTATTCACTTGCAAGGCCTGGCATTACCTGCACTCCTGACCCCCAATTACCTTTTATGAACTTTTATGATGAATATTTCCATCAGGCACAGCAATAAAACTCAATTTTAGATTTTTGGAACTTAGCCCTTAAAATGGCTAATGTTGATCAGAAGAATTAAACAGGTGTCCTCCACAATATGGAATTCAGCTTTAAACCCACGAAGTCTAGTAAACAGTCATTAACGCGGACCTTTCTTTACAACTTTGCTTCTTCTCACCTCCTATACCACTTTTGCAAAATGTTTTTTTTTCTTTTGACAAATAAACTTCTGCTGCTTTTACCTTCCTTGCCTAAGCATGAAAGATATAGCTACAGTTCCCCACAGCCACATGGGACAGCTCCATTATGGTATACAAGGAAGCTGTGAGCACTAAACCCCACACTGCTCGCATGCACTTGGAATTATCCAGGAAACTATGCATATACCACAGCATGTCATCAGGGGGCTAGCAGGAAAAAGGCAGCCAGCCCCTGAGGACTTGGGAGAGAAGATGGCAGTGCAGGACCTGAGGGAAAGACAGAATACAGCAGACAAAGCTGGAATCGCAGGGCAGGTATGTTTTTTAAAAAAAAAACATCCAAGTGAACAAGGTAAGATTGGATTTAAAAAAAAAAAAAAACACGGGGGGGGGGGGCTTGGGGGGTGTTTATGACTGACTTTTTCTTACTTTTTTTTGTGTTTTTAGGCTTGGACATTTTTGTTTCAGCCAACAAAAAGCTAATTACCAAAAGACGATTGTTAGGCACATATTGTACCACGTGTTATTTTGTGTGTTCCTGTTGAAGTCTATTGAGACCAAAAATGCACAGTTAGGCCCCAAGGTACAGGGAATAGACAGCGGTTTGTTTTTTTTTGCATGCAATCGTGAGAATTGAAAGGGGGTGTTAGGTTTAGTGCCAATTATGAGAGTTTAAAAGGGGGTGTTAGGTGCAGTGCCAAGGGTAGGTGGGTAGAGGGTTTTGTGCCTGCAGAGCCGAAGGGGAGGTGATTTTGTTTACACAACTGTTGTAAAGTACTCAAATTATTTTTAAAAAAAAAAAAAATCAACCAAAGTTGTGTTTTCTAGTTTCCTTAGAAATTTCAGGAACACAAAGTATATGCCCACTGAAATAACATCCGTTTTTAGGTAGGGTAATGTTAAATTATGATCATACATACAGTACATGCCTAATCCAACCATATCAGGACAACGCCTGGGCTAGTACCCTGACTAAACAGACCCTAGTCGCATGAGCACTCCTGCTAAGGGCAACATATACAAGTGGAGGCTGCAAGCGAACATTCTGGGAAATCCTGAAATCAACAGTAATTAAGAAATGTCTATCTTCTAAACTACCTGATTGCTTTGTTTTCAAGAGCAATATTTTGGTGCAGTCATATGCTGCCCATAGACAATGACTTGTCATCAGTTCATGATACTGCAATCCAACATCTACAAATATCTTAAGAACCTTACTTACCGACTTGGCTGATTCCAAATAGTGGGAAAAGAAGTAAAGGAAATCACCCCAACAGGGGCACATACAGCTGAAAAAAAAAAAACAGGCAAAGTCTCTAACCTTTCTCCACGCTACAAAAAGTTGTATCTGGAGTCCTACTTTAGGAAAATAAACTACTAAGATAATTTACAAGTCATATCAGATAACTCAAATTGTTTCCTCTAAAAGATGTTGATATACTGCAGAGGAAATTAAATCATTGTTTAGGTAATGAGAACAAAGTGGACCAGAAAGTGCACACTATGCTTGAAAACTTTGAAAAGTATATTTTCTCAGCTGCTTACTTAACACGGAGCCTTTTGGAAATCTGTCTGTAGTTTTTAAAATTCCTAGACTATAAAAACGTTGAAAATAATAAAAGGTTTTTGAAACATGGCGGAAATAAGGGCAAGCAAGCATTAGCCGGATAAGAAGATTACAGAGGTGGTCCAGACAGAGACTCGAGAGTTATGACTCACAACAAGACAACGAACAAAGCATTTCATTTTTACTATAAAAAAAAAAAAATGTACCTAGAATGAGTGTTATTTTCACATTGTCCATTGAACAAATAGACGTTGTTGCCTTAGGAAAAGAAAGGCAACAACAGGAATCATTTCTTAATGGAAAAACAGATTTTATTCTTCAAACGGGATTTTTTTTTAGAGTGTTACTACACCCACAACAGTAAGATCAGTATGTACATGCAGTAAAGCATGCTTGTTATACTCACCATGGAACCCAAGGGGTTAATCCTCTGCATTGTGTAAAAAAGGATATTTGATTCTGTCTTCTCTGAGCCTTCCCTTCTATTGTCAGGGCCAGTGCTAGACTATTCTGTGCCCTAGGCAAGACAGGAGGGGGGTAGTAGGACAGGTGGGGGGCAGTGGAACAGATGGAGGGTAGCCATATGGGCTATAAAGCAGAATGGCAGTGCTGCAGAACTCAGTGACTAAAGCAGAGTTATGGTAAAGATATCACCCAGTTCATACAAAAGAAAATAAAAATAAGGACTTAAGATTGATGTTCCCCAACCCCAGATCCCCACTCACCCCCACCCTGAATTCTGGAGATGAGTTCTCTTACCTGGCCCTTGTGTTGTCTGTGGCACTGCACAGCAGTGGGGTTGGCACTGGAGCTCTGCCCAGCACATCCTGCTGAAAGCTGCTGGCAGGATGCCACAGGTGAAGGAGTTCAGGTGGCCCTGGCTGCCAGCACCAAGCAGGCTAAGCAGGAAGCCCGGCATCCGCTCTCAAGGCAAAGGTATCATCTACTACAGCCAGCTGCTTCTTTAACACATGCTTGGTACCTTCCCATGGGCTGGCAGAGGCTTAGGGGACGCCAGAAGCGTTTTCCTGGGCTGAGCATGCAGTAGGTGTCCCGGACTGACCAGTACTGGCTCCTTCTCACACTGCAGAGCCTGCACACTTCCATTGCCTGCATCTGTATTCTGAGCAGCCAGTCAGATTGCAGACCGTAAGGGACTGCCAGGTCTGAGAGCAGTGAGAGAGAGGTCCACTGGAAGGAAGCGAGCAGCAGCTCAACTGCTACACATTGGCCCCCAGACAACCGGACCTGGTGGCATCTACCTCTGTCCTTCGCTTCTTCCTCTCCCTCTGCCGCCATTCCTCTCAGCTCATGGATTAGAGTGCCTGCCTGTGCTGCTCCCAGGCTCCCTAGGTGGCAGTGCGCCCTAGGCGACTACCTAGTTTGCCTAGTGGAAGCGCTGGCTCTGTCTACTGTCCCCAATCCATCTACTGATAGACCAGAGCTTTGGGGGTAAGCTGCACATGCTCAGTTTGGTGTGTATTGCTAGAGGCATTTTCTTTTTCTTGGACCAGGGCAGGGCCAAATCAGTGCTGTCCAGACAGAGGGTCAGGTGTCATGCAGCCCCATAGGAAAATCAAGGGAGAATGAAAACTCCTCCTACAAGCTTTAACCAGTGCTCTGCTGGACACTGATAGAAGTCACAAGACTGCTCTAACTGCTGATGAGAAAAAGGTATTTAGCAGATTATATTTTATATAATAATTGCATTTCTATGTTCTGTGTACTGTGAGAGAACAGATATAGTGAATGAAGGGTCCTGAGTTTAGGAACACTTTAAAGATTTTCATATAAAGTATGGAAACAAAATACTGCTCTGTATTTTGTTTCCATACTTTATCTTGTTTATAGGAACAGATTTTGATACATTAGGCACAATTCTTCCAAAAATGCAAATCACCTTGAAGTGTATTTCCATTTTTGCAGTCAAATTTGAGAAAACTCTACTATATGTTTATTATGTGTTCTGTTTTACACATCTTATCTATTTTTTGTTTCGTTTTTTAAAGACCTACAGTGTTCAATATACAGAAGGTAAGATCCTTGAGCAGCAACAAGACAAGACCAGTGCTGAAATGTACGTAGTACATTTTGTATTAATATAAAATGTACATTGCACTTTCAATGTAAATTCTTAGACCACCAAAAAATTAGTTTGTTAAAGCAATTTTGTAATTTTAAATTACAGTTTTAGAACAACTTGTTATCTGAGAGTAGGTCCCACTGGGCACACCCAAGTATTACAAACATTAATAAATAGATCTTTGCATGTTTTTTATTGCTTCTATGTATATGTATATACATATATATATATATACCTATATACATACACACTCCAAAGACATGCTAGTAGGTTAATTGGCTCCTGTCTAAATTGGCCCTAATATGTGTATGTATGAATGTGAGTTAGGGACCTTAGATTGTACACCCCTTGAGGGTTAGGGACTGATGTGAATGTTCAATATATATGTGTAAAGCGCTGCGTAAATTGACAGCGCTATATAAGTACCTGAAATAAATAAATATTATTATTATACAGTATTTATAAAGCGCCAACAGTTCGCTCAGTGCTGTACATTACAAAAGGAGACAGAACATGCGAATATATATATATATATATATATATATATATACATACATACATACACACACACATATATATATATATACACACACACACATATACACACAACCTATGTCATGACAAAATCATGCAAAACTGTAATTTTTCTATATATTTAAGGCTATAGTGTAAAACACTACCGAAAATGTACTGCCTAGACATTCTCAGTTTAAATTGAAAACAGCCATGAATATATGAAAAAGAAAATCTGCTATCAACAAATTCTGCAATGCTAAATGTCTGTCTGTATAATCTGCAAGTGGGATGTGTTATTTTTTTAGATACTTCAGAATTATTCAATCTTGCTCCCCAAAGAATCGTTCACAGTAGGCGTAAAAGGCAGCTGGATATTTTTATTTCCAGTACATAACAAGAGAAACGTATTCACTTCCTGGACACTGTGCGCGGTTGTTAAGAGTTTCCATTCAATAAACCCATTGTAAACTGATGAAAATATCTTCACTTACAAGCAACTTTTTGTTGCAAAACACTTTAGCATCAATGAGACCCAAATCTCAAAGAACTTTCTTATATGGAATATAAAGTCACATATTAAAGTACTGTATTACAGCATAATACAATTCATCATTCATTCAAGTATATCACAAAGACCATGTTTTGATCATTAACTCAAGACTAGCAGATAATTTGTGTACCAGATTTCAAGTAAAACCTTGTTGCCCTGTTTCAAGAGCAAAGGGAAACCATGGCTTTCTATTCAGTACATAAGATTATAGCAAGAGAATAGAAAATGTCAGGAAAATACCAGTTTCACCAATAAATACCCCTCTGTGAATTTCCACAGATTGTCATGACCAAGTGCTATTTTATGCCTGCAAAGGTTGGCCCAAGATAGGCCCTAATCAAGCATCTATTGCACCATTAACTTATAGCCTTAATGCCTGTAAAATGTATGATGATAGTCCTTGGTGTTGGCACAAACAAAATAATGAATGTCAGCCAACGGTTCTCCAACTGTTTTTCCTTTAAGCACCCGATTCTTAATTACTGAGAACAGAGCTAAATGATAGAAAGTCCCCCCCCCCCTTTAGAATAAAAGTAAAATGAATATGCAAGTATCTGGGGTTGCCTAGTTATTTAGTGTTTTTATTTTTTTTTATTCCAGCTTAAAGGTTTGCATCAAAGGAAACCTACAGTATTTGAAAAGAAAATATATGTTACAGGACTTTCTTGGTTAAATTTGTGGTCAAGCTTCCATGCTTGGCCAGTGACTTCAACACTTCATGAGCAACTGACTCACACTATGTAGACAAATCATGACTTCTGACCTCACCATGACTTTTAATCAAACTCCCCAACCCCAAATAAATGCATTTTGGCTATCTTGCTTGGTACATTTTAACATGTACATTTAGATGCACCTCTTCTATGTGTGTTTTTTTTTCTTTAGACCATCTTTCACCCATTGTTTCTTATTAGCACAGGAGATGCTCTGACACCCAAAAATAAACTGATGGACCATTAACCAACCAAAGTTGCTCTTCTGTAGTGGACCTTCCCCTATCAACCCCCCCACCCCCTTTTATTTTCCTCTTCCTCCTTGTTCCTCTTCTGTCTTTACTCTCTCATGTTTAATTTTTTCCAATTCTTGGTTTTGCTTAGTTGTTTATATAAAAAATATTTAGGTCCTCCCACATAGCCAGACTTGTGCCTACTCAGGTGGATGTTGGTATTTTGTGACCATTATTCCCTTCATGGTTGGATTCTATGTTCGGCTGTATACTACGTGTATATTGTTGAATGTGCACCAATATTATAGATCTTGTCATTCTAGCCAGCTCATAGGACTGGGATTCTGTGCCTGTTGATGATATCAATGCTCATTATTATTCAGCTTTGTGGTTGGATTCAATAAAAATCTAACCAAAGTTAAATACCCCTGCTGTCTCAACAGAGTTTTTAATATGTACAGTGACATGTTTACAGCTCTCACCTCAAAATGAGGTGAGGGCAGGGCTGGTGCTTCCACAAGGCAAACTAGGTGGCTGCCTAGGGTGCACTGCCACTTAGGGGCGCCTGTGCTCAGCACAGGCAGGCACTCTCTCTGTGTGTGTGATGCCACCAGATCATAAATGATCCTACAGCTGAGAGAAGGGGCAGCAGAGGGGAGGAAGAAAGGACAGAGGAACATGCTGGGTGTCTGGGGCCAGTGTAGCAGCTAAGATGCTGCTCCTTCCTGTGTTCCTCTCAGACACAGTCTCTTACTGCAATCCGGCTGGCAGCTGCTGCTCATTGTGGAGTTCCAGCCCCTCTCTTCCCATTCATCAGCAGAGGCAGGTAATGTCTGATGTCTCGTGTCTGTGTGAGTGTGACCCGGCTGGTCAGCCATCCATCACATGTGCAATGTGTCACTGAGTGATGACATTATTACAATCCCACAGCCTGCTCTTCTAGTGCCTGCTGGGTCTGCTGATCTGTGTCAGTGTTAGTGGTGGTGTGTTGTGTCAGATCTGTCACTGTGTGGGATTGCTCAGTTCAGGTGTTCTCTGTGTGTGTGGGCTGGGCTGCCTGCTTTCACAGCGTTTTACCCTCCCCCCATTGCCTGGGGAATTCTTACCTGGAATCTGTTAAGAGTGTGGATACATCATCCTCCACTCACTGCAACTTTCACCCTGCCACTGCCAGCCACAGATACAGTCCATCCGTGAGACTGATTTTGTCTTTAATATTGGTACTGGTGGCATCTTATGGCACTTATTTTTGCAAATCAAAAGAATTTGAGCAGTTTCATGTTTTGTTGAGTTAACATTTTCTACCGTCTTTACAAATTTTTTTTTTTTTTTTGCTGGGGGGGGGGGGGGGGTGCAAGTAGCTGGTCTTGCTTAGGGCGCAAAATAGTCTGGGTGAGGAGTAAACTTCTAATTAGGATTTTGTTCATGTGAAAACTGAAAAAGTTGGGATAACTTTAGGCAGGATTTGCCTCCCTTCCTGTTGTCTCCCTTCCTAGTGTCTTGTATCAGGAAACACAGGCATCAAAAACCTGATTCAAAACCTAGTAGTGTCCAGCATGTGACCTGAAAGTGCTTAGCATACAGCCCACTGTGCTCCTACATGAGGACCTGCAGACTATTAGCAGCTCCTACAGGTCCCAGTTAGCTGCAGCCAAACTCATCAACTTCTGGAGTCTGAGACTCCTTGGTACTCCCCATAACAAGCATGCAATTACACCTAAAAACAAACTGCAAAATGACTGTAAAACCAAAAACAAAAAAATACAAAAGGAGGGGAGAGTTCTGGATTAAGTATCTACCGATTCATCCAGACCCTCTTAGCTATCACTGACTACCGGCACTGGATAAAAGAAATGTGTAAAACAAAAAACTTTAAAATGCTCTTGAATTATTGGCAAGCAATCGCAAATTTGAAACATTATTATTTTATTTCAGGTACTTGTATAGCGCCGTCAATTTTTACGCAGCACTTTACATATATATTGTACATTCACATCAGTCCCTAACCCTCAAGGGGTGTACAATCTAAGGTCCCTAATGCACATTCATACATACACATACTAGGGACAATTTATACAGGATCCAATTAACCTACCAGCATGTCTTTGGAGTGTAGGAGGAATCCGGAGTACCCGGAGGAAACCCACGCAGGCACAGGGAGAACATGCAAACTACAGGCAGGTGGTGCCGTGGCTGGGATTCGAACCAACGACCCCAGTACTGCCAGGCGGAAGTGCTAACCATTTAGCCACTGTGCTGCTATTAACATCACGCTAATTCCTGTGTGTGTAAGCTGGACTTCATCTTATCTTAACACAATAGAATGAACTAGTAATAGCAAACACTTTATGTGTTACTGCAAAGTATCAGTGTAACACCCTTGTCACACTGCTGCGATTTAAAATAGCGTGATTTGTGCGCAATTTCAGGTGCAATTTCTGAAGACTTTATTGCTCCTTGTGAAGATTTTCAGTAATTTCTTGCAATTTGCACTGTAATTTCCATTATATTCTATGTATGTGAAATCGCAACAAAACTGCAGAAAAATCAATACAAGAACTACTTTAGAAATCACGCTGCAGCAAATTGCAGATATTAAGACACTGACATTCACTCGATGAAATTTCAGGTGCGATTTCAGTTCCCAAATTGCACCTGAAATTGCACCGATGTGCCCGGGCATTAAATTACCCAAATCTATTGTGTGGTCCTTTGGACATGTTAAGGGCTTCTGGCCACCATGGTTTTGACATTTACCCTATCTTTATAAACTCAGGCCAAAATGTATTCTGCTACATGTCTCTGGTAAAAGAAAAAATAATCCTAAAGAGTATATTAACTGATTCATGCAAATGTTATAGTGTCTACAAACTATGGTATATATACTGGCACTTATGCAGCAATGATGCTACACTGGTATAGGTGGTGATCAGCGACTTATAGTGAGACTGTGATAGTGTGGTAATCAATCTGGAACTAGGGGATGCGGGCTGGGAGGTACACTAGTTGACTGACACTAACATCAATAGTGACACTAATACAGTGATCAGTGCTAATACTGTACAGTGTCACTGTACTAATGACACTGGCAGGGAAGGTTACCATCTAGGGGCAATCAAGTGGTTAATTGTGTGCCTAACAATGTGTGATGTATAACAATGTGTGTAATATGTGCCCTGTACATAGAGTTCTGTGTTTTATAAACACTGAACACTGTGTGTAACTGGACATAGCCGATCAGCTGATGTCACCCAAAATCATTGGCTGAAATCGGCTGCAAAACTCATGCTATGTCCAATCACAGAATGGGTCAGCAGGGGGCACACATGTGCATGCCTGCAGACTCAGAGGAAGGCAGCCACACATATATACACATGACTGTGCCTGCCCATGCCACCCTGCAGCAGTAAATGTACTGTGGCAGGCCAGCAAGTGGTTAAAACACTTCTGAAAAAATTCAACCCCTTCTGTCGTGAAAATAATTAACATGCCATGCAAGAGTTGCAATGATAAGAAGAGGTACTGAAGCTGCACAATATAAGTTATAAAGGTAGAGGTTGTGGTGACAACAATGTTACAAACGGAGCCTCATCGTGTATAATTAGGCCCTTGCAAAGTATCTATATCTCCAAAGCTTCCTTCTCAATCCTGGCAAAGTTCCATTATTTTAACATTTCCTTCTTTCACTGAATTGGAGAATTGTAAGGCCTAAATCATTTCCTTCCATTTGATGTTAGTGGGAATATTGATTTCCATTCTGTGCACCTAAATGTGTTACTTAAAACAAGATGGAAGCCCACATTGTAAAGAAAATGGTTCAGACTACAGCAAAGGGGGGATCTAGTGCTTTGCTAATTTCAGCACACTCTTATGCATTGGTAACCTAATATTTAGTGACTGTATATGTGTGAAAATCAGAATCGACTAAAAAGGACCTATACACACGAGACACTGAGGGAGCCAAGATCTTCTCAAGCAAAACCTGTCTATTGAGTCTCAATGCAGTAACAAGAAGGCTAAATTGGGAATAGCAAGAATGAAAACCAAGCCTTGTTCAAATATTTTGTTAGACTTTTATATTCCTTACAGGAAACAGAACAATTAATCAACTTTAATCACTCCATGTCTTGTTACACATTCCTTTCAAATATAATGATTCCTGACAATGTCACCTCTCAATTCTACTTCTGGGCAAGTTTTATGGGACAACTGCAATAAGCAATGTAAACGCATAATTATGTAAGTATCTTTTGGACCAGGGGTCTCCAAACTCTCCAAACAAAAGGGCCAGTTTTTAGTCTTTCAGATTTTAGAGGGGCCGGACTGTGGCCAGTAGGAACAGGATTTTTTTTCCGGTAACAGTGGGAGTAAACAGTGTCCCATCTTTGGTATTAGTAGGAGGAATAGTGTTCCATCGTTTATGTCAGTGGCAGGAATTAAGCCCCATTGTTGGTGTCAGTAGCCAGAATAGTGTCTTGTATCAATTGGATGAATAGTGCCCCAAGGGCCAGATAAAGGATAACAAAGGACCACATCTGGCCCCCAGGTCACAGTTTGGAGACAACTGTTTTAGAATATTTCCTAAATCTAGTTTTTCCTACTTTGCCTTCCTCTATTTGAAAAAAATAGTTCACTGTGAGGTAGGATTAAAGCCTAGTACACACATTATCATCTGATTTCCCACAAAGGTGCATACCATGATGTAACCAACAATGGTGTAACCAACAATACTGTGAACATGTACGAAAAGTTTTTACTGATGTAAGCAAACATAGCTGTGTGCTAGAAAAGGAAGGATAGGGTTCTATGCCTCTGATCATGCACATTTTTTTTCTATTAGATTATATCCATATGATTACTATACACATTAAACGAAAATCAGACGCTGTGTACAATTAAAATTTTCTAGCTTGCACCATTTGCTTTTGTCGTCTGAAAAGTCAGAATTAGCCGTCGAAAACATTATACAAACAAACGATCGCATAATCAGCTGATGGTTCCTCTTACAGAAATTTTCATGCGATTTTCTTATCGGGTGTACAGGCCAGTAGTCTTAAATTTTTCAAAGTGTCTTCCTCAAGGATGTTGACCTAATCAGCTCAGAACACAAATATTAGCAGAGAGCTCGTTCATACCATGGTGCAGAGACGTCAGTTTTCCTGCACATGTTCTACAAGGGCACAATGAAATCAATAGTTCTCTGTGCGCCCCATTAAAGGATAAGTTCACCTTTTGGACAAAAAAAAAAAAATGCACCTTTTTGTTTTACCTGCAAAAAAAAAAAAAATGTGCATTTATTATTTTTGTCCAAAGGAACCTGGAAAAGCATTGCATCAGCGATCAGTAGATCGCTGATGCAATGCAGGTCTCCTGCAGACCTGTCCGAATATTTACTTGTCATATGGGATGTACGAGCAAGCAGATATTTTGACAGGAAGCTTCAATGAACTATCACAGTGCTCCAGAGCACTGTGGTAGTTAACTGAAAACTATAAACCCACAGCTACTATGGCTGCCAGAATTTGCAGTTCATTCACGAAGTCCGTGAATGAATGACGCGGATGTGTGGGCGGAGCCCTGCACAGCCACGCTGTGGTCAAATCTGACAGATAATATGGGGAAACTTCTCCCCATATTATCTGTCAGAGGGAGGGGGGGTGGCAGACGAGGGTGTTCATGTTCCAAAGGTGAACTTATCCTTTAAAACCACAACACTAGTATTACGTGCAGATTTTTCCTGCACATTAATCTGCAACATGTATAAAACTCATGAAAGCGTGCATGAAAACTGATGTCTCTGCAAGTGAAATTTATGCGTCAGTTTCCATCAGTTTTCATGCACGCATGTTGCGAACGAGCCCCGGGTGTATTTATTAAGCAGAAGTCACCTAGATCTGATGCTTGCATGCATGGACTTTTAAAGAATAACATTTCCAATGACATTCCATTGTCTTTTGGCATCTAAAGAAAGGAGATTTTATTACTATGACCACCTAACTTATCTATGTGTCTTGCATACAGGGATACATTTTGTTTTTATACTTACTCTCAATGAAAGCCTGTGGAGTATTTTTGTCTGGATCCAAACCATTTCACAACATGGTTTTATAACCGGATAATGGACTTTCCAAACATTACAGATCTAATACACAGTAAACTGAAACCAGCTGGAGAGATAAATATATTTTGCCTCCAGTCCGTTTCAGCATGTTCTGTACATAGGTCCCAAACATTCCTGAATGACTCAAGAGTGAACAGTCACGGCTACGACACTGGTACACTTGCTCACTAATAAAATATCATGATGTTAGTGGGAGTTTAAAGCAACTCTGCTGCCAGATCATTCATTTCAACAAAAACTAATCCTATAAGGTATGTGCATATTTTAGGCATATTGTTTAACTGTAAAAAAAAGCTCCCTTGTGTAGACTTTGAAAAGCCCTAAGACTGGTTGGCCCCTCCATTTTGGATGTGTCAGCAGCCCCAGCAGACTCAATTGGGACTCTAGTATTTTCCTTCCCTGGCAGCTACATAAACGTTTACGTAGGAAGGTGAGGTGAGGTGAGAAAGGGTGGAGGACCTTGGCCAGACACTCCCAGAAGAGGAGAGGGCTATGACATGAGAGGGAGCAAGCTGTTTTAAGTAATTGACTAGTCAAATTTGCAAGCAAGTGCAAAGGCACAATGCAAGGCAAAGGTTAAAGCGGAGTTTCACTCACCCTGTCAAAAAATAAAAGTCAGCAGCTACAAAAACTGTAGCTGCTGACTTTTAAAAAACAGTCACTTACCTTTCCCTCAGTGTGTCCCCCGCAGCCAGTTTCATGGCCGTCCTGTATTCCAGGAGGCTGGCATCTTCAGTATGGGCACTCGGCTGTGATAGCTTGTGGCTTCACAGACGGGTACCCACTGCGCATACGCGAGTAGCGCTGCGCTTCATGAATGGTCCTGTAGTCTTCTGGGACCTGTCACGTGTCCCAAAAGACTACAGGGAGGGAGGGAGGCAGAACAGCTTGCGATTGGCGATCGGACCGGAAGTGGGAGCGGGTACCTGCTCCCCCCACCCCCCAAAGGTGCCAATCCTTAATAGGGAACGGGGAGCAGTCCTTAAAGTGGAACCTCCCCTTTTAAGTGGAGCTCCGCATTAAGCGCACCTTAGTAAAACAAGTAAAAAAAAAAAAAGTGCATTTACAATTTTTTTTTTCCAGGAGCCTGGAAAGCATGGCACTAGGACTCCTGCAGACTTCTCAGTGCAAGCTGTCTACTCGTACATCGTACAGGCAGGCAGTTTCATACCGACAGAAGAATCAATGAACTACCATAGCACTCAACAGCGCTGCGGTAATTCTTTGAGAACTACAAGCAGAATGAGGCAACCTGTGAATGAATGAGGCAACCATGTGGGTGGTGCCCCACACGGCCACACTTTTCTCAAAAGGTGACAGTTGGTACAGGGAAATTCTCCCCGTACTGCTGTCACACAGAAAGCTACAATCGGTGAGCCGAGCAGGAGCAGGAATACGTTACGTTACATGTTCCACCCTAAAAAACGGGTGGAATGTAAAATTTTCTTGAAGATAAATTTGTCCTTTAACAACAATAGTTTATGGAAAGGAAAACCACTGCAAGTAATCATTTCAAATACTTGGACTTTTGTGCTTTTACCTGCAGTTTTTTTATGTTGGTGACAGGCAGGCTATTCATTTGGATGGGTTGTCAACAGTACGAAAATCAGATGCACTAACTTTTGCTGATATAGCACACCACAATGCATGGTAGTGCATGATCATGCATCATGGTGCACTGCAACACAAGGGAATTGGGAGTGCATTATGCAATTACAGTTTAATATATTGGGTTACTAAAAAAATGGCACCACAACAGACAACATACGTTAACATCTGTTTTACCACACTTTACTAAATTTAACAGTGCGCAACTACATAATAAAGATTCCCTCAGTCCAGGTTCCCTTGAAAAGTCAAGACCACAGAAAATAGGGGCAGTGGCACAGTGGTCACGTTAACATATTAAAGAAATAGGGGGGGAAAATAGATTTGTCAAATTCTATTTTCGCACACCCTTTTTGCCTCTTCAGTAAAGCATCCCTAGCAACAAAATATATATTTTTTTTTTCAATAAAAACATATTTCTATTGACAGTCCACCAAAAAATAAAGGACTCAGATTGGAAACCAGTGTTTAGACACTGCAAATTGTGCAGCACTTTACATTTTACAGGCTGGTAGACTTAACTTACAAGGTGCTCTCAACTTCCTAAATTTTAGAGCTGCCAAGAATCTTTCAGGAACAGGTTTCTATCCTTTACATGCCTTAATACTGCAATTTGTGCCAAAAACGTTACTGGGACAGATTCCATGCACCAAAAGAAAACATTTCAGCCCCCCCCTTCTCCCCCCCCCAAAAAAAAGTCAGGACTTTTCCCAAGATCAGCGAAATTCACTCTTTAAATGAATAATCTTAAGCGTACATTTATCATTTTTTTGGCAGATTTTTGGCATAATGTTCATGATTTTCTTTACCCTACATTCCAAGAGCAGAAAAAAAACATCCCTTTGTGCAACATCAAGATATGTATTTTGGTTTCTCAACAAATGTTATCAACTTGACAGTATTGTCAGCTGGAGAGATTAAAAAATCTAGCCATTTCATCATAGAATGCAATGATAATGTGTGTAGTATATCAATACGTAGAAACTAATCAGGTTCATTTTATTGTAATCAGGTTGTCAAACTCATGTGGGAAAGTAAATTGAATTAAAAATTCTTTAATCTTCAAATTCAACATGTGTCTTTGTGGAGCTCCTGAATTCCAGGCCCAAAATGTACAGGGTGCAGCAACTTCATCTTATTAGTAAACTAGTAAGCATACTGTGTAAGAAGAGCCTGTGGCTGATACAAGGGCCAACAGTGAGGTTTATTTCAAACTGAGCTGAGCCAGTTGTAGAGCACTAAAAAAAACAAAAAACCACACATCACCAATTTACATAGGGTGTAAGTAGTATGTCCCAACCCCTCTAGTACACACACATAATTGTTTTCTATTAGACATGTGTGATTTGTTTCGAAATGTGTACATCATTTTCATTATTCAGAGATTCAGATGTATCTGGATTTCTGAATCACATCAGTAACTAATTTCCACACATACAAGTTAAATTATAACAAAACGAATTCAAAAATTAATTCAATTTGAAACAATTTCTTTTCGAAATGGAAACCTATTGAAATAAATACAGTAAGATATAAAAGTGAAATAAGATTCCCACTTAGGCAAATAGAATAGAATAAAAAAGAATAGAATAGAAAATAAAGGAACAGATTAAAACAGAATAGAAAATATATGAATAGAAAAAAAAATACAATAGAAAATAAAATAGAATAGAAAAGAATGAATACAGCCGTACTATGAACTTCAGATTGATTTTAAAAAATATATATATATATGAAACAGAATGCTTTCCGAAATCGAATCATTCTAACAACAAATATGACCAACAAAATTATTAACTTAAAAGGTATCCAAAAGAAAACAAAAATGTTTCTTCATACATAGCGCTATTTTCTGCATGTAATGTTCACAGCATACATGTGCTGCAGAGTGCAGAAAAATGCAGTTGAACAGACAAGGTGTGAGCAATCCCAGAAAAACACAAACTATCACTGATACATTTGTATATACTAGATTTTATTGATCTGCAGGTCAAAGAGATGGGCTTTGATCTGCCTATGATGTCATTTTTTTAATAAAATTTGTTCCCACTTAACCCTTTATAATAATTATTTGTTTACCTTAATTAGCCCTCTTTAACTTCATATTCCCTTTTCCTCAAAGTGTTACTAAACCCAGGACCCTGCATTTACTATATCTGGTCTCCCACAGTACATGGAAGTGCAATTATTTTAGTAAATCTAAATGACTAAAAACCTTTTTTTTCATCAGCAGTTAGAGCAGTCTTGCGACTTTAGCTGAGCACTGGTTAAAACTTGTAGGAGGAGTTTTCTTTCTGCTCTAGGAGGATGCAAAACCCCTGACCTCTGTCTGGACAGTGCCGATTGGCCCTGTGCTGATCACATGCACTCTCCCAAGAAAAAAAAAACACCTCTCTAGCAATACACACCAAACTGAGCATGTACAGAAGGGCTATGGATTAAATTTTGTCTTATCAGGAGATAAGACGTGGACATTTGAACAAGTGGAGGAGCAGAGAAGAAAGGATCAAACGGTCTTTTTACACAATGCAGAGGATTAACCCCTTAGGTTCCACAGTGCGTATACCAAGCATGCTTTACTGCATCTACAGACTGATTTTACTGTTGTGGGTTTAGTAACGCTTTAACTATAAATTTCCTGTTGATTTTTTTTATACTTCCATTTTTTCTAATCGTTAATATCTAAACTTTTTCATTTTTACTTTGTTCATTACTTTTTTCTTAGTGTATTTAAAAGAAAAAAAAAAAAGGGAAAAGCTGAAAAAAGTCTTGAACTCATTTGCAAAAAAATTTGCAATTCTTTCTACCAGACACATGGTAAAATAAAATGTATACTTTTTATCTACAGTAACAATATGTATTTCAGCATGGATCAAAATAGAAAAAAGGGCATTTGTTTTTACTTTTTTGTCTATGGATTGGATGAAAAATATTTTTGGAAGGCTACATCACAGAAAGAATGCCTGGTTTACCAATAAAAATGTAAAAATAAAAAAGTAACCCCTCTGCGCCTGCCAGGACTAACACTTTAAATGTACCTTGATACACATCTAAAGCATTGCACAGTGCTGACATCATTGGGAACTCTGCCTACCGATCATCAGTAGTTGACTGTGAGCTGTCTGCAACACAGTTCTGGGAATGCTGATGCAGCTCTGGTCCATAAGAGGTATAAAGCTGTTAGACGGGTGGTTGGGTAGTTAGCACACAAAATAAGAAAGTACTAGATTCTCCCAAAATTGTGGCCGGAGATAGCAATTTCAGACATTTCTTGTCCACAGGTTTCAATTTCTGGACTTGTAACATCCTCGATAAAAGGATCCAGGGAATGCATTCTCTAAGGCCCCTTACACACGAGCAGACCGGTTCAATCCGCCTGTTCCATTTTCAAGCGTACTCGATTGAACATTTCATTTTATTACCCGCCTGCATCCGATCTGATCCTGCCCGCTAAAAACAGACTGATGAGGATCTGTTCCCCATACGTCTGGCTGATCGGATCAGATGACAGTTAGATGGAAATGGATAGGCGGTCCATTTCCATCAAAAAACCCATAGAGGACAGAGGGCTGTGTCCATGTCTGCTCTGCATAAACGGAGCGGATACAAACCTGTCATCTGCTTGTTTAGCGGGCAGATCCCCTGCTGAGCAAGAGGATCCACCCCATGTGTAAGGGGCCTAAGTCTGAATGCCTGATGAAAGGCTCATTCTACATATACATGCCATCTGCCCCAGTGACATGCTGCTTTGGTTCATCCTCCCTCTCTCAGTCTATTCTATCTTATTCACCTCACCTAAACTAAGTAGGTCCCCTTTTACCACCAAAACAGTGAAGAAATGGCAAACCCAGATCCTCCTGCGTTTAGGGAGCGACTTTGTATGGATAGGACCACATCACAAATTTCTTGGGATATACACCCCTTGCTGCCCTCAAATGACTGGGGAGGTCTAAATATACTAAGTTTGTTTTTCTCTACTTTGCCACCAAAACAGCCCTGACCTGTCAAGGCATGGATGCCACTAAACATCTCAAGGAATGCTGTGGTATCTGGTGCCAAGCAGTCTGTAGCAGCTCCTTTAAGTCCTGTAAATTGCAAGGTGGGACCTCCATGGATTGGGCTTGTTTTTCCATCATATCCCTCAGAAGCTTGATTGTATTGAGATATGGAGAATTCGACGGCCAAATCAGCACCTTGAACTCGTGTTTCTCAAATGGTTCTTGAAGCATTTTTGCAGTGTGACATCCTGTTGAAAGAGGCCATTGCCATCAGGGAATACCGTTTTTTTTTTTTTAAATAAAGCGGATTCAATCAGAATCTTGTGCACCTGTGCATAGTAGCCAATCAGCTTCTAACTTCAGCTTCTTCAATTAGGCTTTGGCAATCCAACCCGTACGCTGATTGGTTTCTATTCAGAAGTGCACAAGATTCTGTGCACTTCTGAACCAGCTTTAGCAAATAAACCCCTTTGTTTTCATAAAGAGGTGTACTTGGTTAGGAGCAATGTTTAGGTGAGTGGTACAAATGTAACATTCACATGAATGGCAGGATCCAAGGTTTTCCAGTATAACATTGCCCCATTTTTTCTGCTTTCAACACATCAATTTCAGGGAAACCCCACCAAATAAATCCCACCAAATATCTGATGTCATTGTAACATGATAATCAATGTTATCCACTTAAGCTATCATTAATTATAAAGTTATGACTGATCAGTGTAGGTTTTGCATGATAGATTCCGTGGGGATTTTCTTTGGATTATGGTTTATTAAAATGATTTTGGATAAATTATAAATTTAAATATTCTAGTCTATTAACTAGATTTTAGTCATTTTGGAACTTTTTTCTAAAAGAGATCATGATTCTAAATCTGTTTACTTTTATTCTAGTGATCTCCACAGACAAATTTTTCCTGGATATATATATTTATTTTTATTTTTTTCACATATACAACGGGTCAGATGTAAAACGGACAGGCAGTCCATTTACATCCGACCGCCCAAAGAGGACAGCGGATTCTGTCCATGTCTGCTCTGCATAAGCTGAACGGTCACGGATCTGTCATCCGCCTGCTCAGCGGACAGATTCCCCACTGAGCACGTGGATCCGCTGGCTGAGTTAGTAAGTGTGAAAGGGGCCTTATTCAAATCTCCAAATGTTCACCCAAGATTGCAAGGTTGGATACATTAAAACACACTAGGCTGGACTCTAGTTCCTGCATACAATATATTCATTCCCTTTGTTTCAGTGCCCATTTACACCAAGTGCATCGTGCATGCACTGGGCAGCCCTGCCCAGCCAAAACCCTAACACAAGACCAGGCAATTTGCCTTGCTTACAATTCATTCAGTTCACACCACTGCGATGTTGTGGTGTGTAGAAAAGAGTATGGTATGCAGTTTTTTTTTCAGCCCAGCGTGGTGCAACGCAGTCCATCACATTCCACCACAGATGATCACACTGAATGAAATTAACTATTTTTTGCCAGTATCCAATCAACTGAGGGTAGCCTAAATGTAATCCATGGTCTAAAAATACAAACGCTGTGTCCTGCACTGTACAATAAAGTAGCATAAACCCAAAACCAAACATGTAATACATTTCAGCTTACCAATCATTAGATGTAGTGGCTGCATTCGTTTTATTAGGCTTTTTTCCCCTCCGTTTTAACCTGGTGATCTGGCCAGTAACACACCTCCTGTATTAGAGTTTCCCCACTCTGGATGAAAAAGCACAGGGGCACAGCAGCATTATCGGTCTGGGAGGGGGAGGGTGGTGTTAAATGTACTTGCAGATTTAAATACACATATAAATATACAGATTGAAGCCAAACTGTAGCTAATATTTTATGATTATAAACAGCAATTCCTTTATTGACAAAGGTTTTACATAAATAATTGATGATCATTGCAAGCACCCGGTTGGGGATAAATGGTTTGCCCCATCCTTGTAAACATACAATTTTAAGAAAGCTTGTTCTTTTGAAAAACATTAGACTTACAGGTCAGATCACCAGATGAAAATAGAAGAATGAAAGCCAAAAAAAAAAAACTAATGCAGACATCACATCGAAGAATTGGTAACTTGCAATACAATAAAGGTTTGCTTTTGGGTTTAATAGCACTTTAAGATAAAAGGCTGCTAGGGCATCAGTACCACATTACTCTCAGCACACTCCAGTGGCTACGATTTAATATGGTTGCTGGTATTAATTTCGGCCAGGTATTCGTACTGAGATGTTCATGATAAAGTCAGCAAAAAGGTCATAATGCCCAGAATTACAGATTGGTTAGCTGTAGTTAATACAACTAATGTATTTTGGAATCATTTTGCCATGTGTTATTCTTTTACACTTGTTTTAAAGTCCCATTTTCATTATATCATGATCTATATATTAAAAATACAGGGAACCTTAAAAGCTGTTGCTTTGATCTGCCCTGTGAGCACCACCAGCACTGACCATAAAATCATTATACCAGCCACCAGCCACTAGAATGGTTCATTTCTGCACCAAGGTTCATGCTATAACTCTGACTCCTAAAACACAACCAAAAACGAATACAAATAAACTCAGCTACTACAAAGAAAGAGTTAAAAAGAAATCTAATGAAAAAGGAAAAAGGAAAATACACAGAACAGCAGCTTTTCTCTATTACAGGGATCCAAAACATACATACTTCTGATTCAACAATTTTCTCTTTTCTTACCGTTTATATTCTATCAGAACTCCGGAAAAGAAAATTTTTACATGTGCACATTCAGGTTTTGTTTTATCAAGCCCTGAAGTATTCCAAAATCTTGCTCAGGACAGCATTTTCTGAGAGCAGAACCTCTGATTGAAAACAGATTTCCACTCTCCATTACTACATTAACAAACAACACTCAAAGAGGGGCCTACGCCGACATTTCATGCCTTAACAGTTTTCATTTGTACAAGAACACTCAAAAAGATCTCAAGAATGCTGACATTTTAACAAATAATTTAAGAATTCCATGCTAATTTACAAAATCTGTTTACTCAATTAACATGGTCAAAATTATTTTTGAATTTTTGCCCAAAACTGATGGGCTGAATTTCCCACCAATTTATAAGTCTTGGGAACTCTGGTACCAACCTACAAAAAAAAAAAAAAAACTTCTAGCATTAAAGTATATCTACATCCATTTTTTCTTTTTTGAATAGAATAGAGCTTTGTTGTCCATTGTCTTTTTATTGTATCCCTCCATAGATACCGTGGAGTGAGCATAGCCACTGTTAGTTGCTGGTAAAATGAACAAAAATTAAATTTTTGTTTTGGGGTTTAACTGCACTCTTTTGGCTTTCTCCTAAATCTTGTGAGTTTGTTTCTGCATAGCTTTAATAAGTTACATAGTTGATGCGATTGAATTTGATTGGGATTATATTTAACAGCTTCGTACATACAGCCCCTTATAATCACATTTGTAACACAGAATCAGCTGAAAAAAATATTGGAAAAATACAGAGGGTTAAATATGAAGGCTTCCCAAACATCTTAAGAGCAAAACTGTTATAGGTTATGCTGAGAGAGCAGACTGGATTCAAGGAGGGAAGATGAAACCAAACTAAAATTTTCTCAGAAACTATTTTTGGCACAAACTTTTGATAATGCTTCAGACATCCATGTTTCAGCTTAGCAGGAGTTTAAATGAAGAAGAGGAGAAAAAATAATAGCACAAGAAAAAGCCATATGGGGAAAATGAAAAACCCCATATCATGAGTCATGGCAAGACATATCCCATAAACTTTGCAATATTTAACTTATTATTTCTTTCGGAGAAGCAATTTGTCAGAAACATGTTCGATACAAGTTTTGGGGCATTAAATAATTACTTTCCAGGAGAACAGAGTGATTATTGCTAATATCTACAATAGCTGCTAGCAATAGTTGCATGTAAAATCCGACAGGCTGGTTGTACCCAAGTTGACCATTCAACTACGGCACAATCAGCCTGCCCATACATGGTTCGAACCTCCACTGGTCCCTGGTCAAACTGTGCCATGACAGTCTAAAACTCATCTACTAGTAACAACTAACCTACAGGAGGAGCTAGAGTCCTAGGAAAAATTATAGTGACCATTGTGCCTTTAAAAAGTGTTACTAAACCCAGGACCCTGAATTCACTATATCTGGTCTCCCACAGTACACACAACATGGAAATGCAATTATTTTAGTAAATATAAACTGCTAAATACCTTTTCTCATCAGCAGTTAGAGCAGTCTTGTGACTTCTCTCAGTGTTCAACAGAGCACAGGTTAAAGCTTGTAGGAGGAGTTTTCTTTGTGCTCTAAGAGGATGAAAAACCCCTGACCTCTGTCTGGACCAGGGGCGGACTGACAACTCATGGGGCCCCCAGGCAATAGGGGATCATGGGGCCCGTGTCCTTGCCCAAACTCAAAAAAGCCTATGAAAAAGGTACCAGGGGCATCTCATGGGGCCCCATACTGACCCTGGCCCCACAGGCAGTGCCAGAATTTCTAAATGGTCAGTCCGCCCCTGGTCTGCACAGTGCCGATTGGTCCTGTGCTGATCACATGCATGCTCCCAAGAAAAAGAAAAAAAACCTCTCTAGCAATACACACTAAACTGAGCATGTGCACAATGGCTATGGTTCAGTATGTCTTATCAGGAGATAAGACATGGACATTTGAACATGAGGTGGAGCAGAAAAGTCAGAATAAAAGGGCCGTTTTACACAATGCAGAGGGTTAACCCCTTAGGTTTCACAGTGAGGATAACAAGCATGCTGCATATACAGACTGATGTTACTGTTGTGGGTTTAGTAACACTAAGTCTAGATCTCTGCACTGCCTAGTATTCAGGTAGAATACAGAAAATTTGGTATTCTGTTCTTATGAATAGTAACAGACTGGGTTCAAAGAACGAATTCTAGATCTAGGGGCAAATCGTATAATTGGAAAACAGCCCTTAGGGTTCATCATGAGCATAAGCTGCAGGCCACAAAAATATTAGCAGTCTGGAGTGAACTGATAAACAATTCAATCGGCTCTGATTCTCGGGTTATTACACAAGGGCTTTTCATTCACTATGCAAGCACCTACAAATTACTACACACAATGGGGCCTAGGAGTGTAAGCTGACAATTGGCATGTGGATAGCATGCCCCATAGCCCTCATGCTTGGTTCACATCTATATGCACATCTGTAACATGTAAAAAAAAAAAAATGACGAATGTTTCCGATGGGGGGGTTTGGTGTTGACAATAATTCTCAATTGCACACAACACATTAGCAAATGCACACATTTTCGCACACGCCAAAACAGCAGCGCCATGTGGGACTTATTTCCTCATGTTTTTTCGCGGGTAGGGCAGCCCATTGAAATGAACAGGCTTCCCTACACGCAATGCACATTTAAGAGTAAAGTGAACCAAGCCTTCAGGTGACATTAAAAAAAGAAAATTCTAATCATGCATGTATTCTTAGCTCAAAAAAGTACTTTTTATTGCTCCAAGCCTCCTCCAAATTTTTTTTTTGCTGACTTCCTGTTAGTGGGTGGCTACATTCATTCTCCATGGTTCCACTCTGTCTAGGAAAGTAGCCACCCTCTTGCTTGCTCCCAAGATGGACTAGGGACTATGCGATTTGTAGTGTGAATACAGCAGCACACATGACCACAATTAATGTCCACGGCTCGATTCAAACAAACAGAAGCGAAAGGGAAAAGAAGAGGTTCTTTCAGGATCTCATGGAGGGCGTTATGAGAAGTAAATAACACAGTAGAAAATAATTAAAAGAAGAAAAAAAAAACGGATTACAGACCCACTAAGTAGAGGTGTATAAATTATTTTGAAAAGAAGGATATTGTTTAAAGTGTTACTAAACCCACAACAGTTAAATCAGTCTGTATATGCAGGAAAGCATGCTTGTTATACTCACTGTTGAACCTAAGAGGTTAATCCTCTGCATTGTGTAAAAACGCGGTTTGATCCTGACTTCTCTGATCCTCCCCTTCTTCCAGTGTCCCCCTCTTATCTCCTGATATGACGTCATGTGCAGTGACTCTGCACATGCTCAGTTTGCTGTGTATTGCTAGTTTTTTTTTTTTCTTCGGAGAGTGCATCTGTTCAGCACAGGGCCAATCAGCACTGTCCAGGGGTCAGGGGTCCAGCATCCTCCTAGGGCAGAATGAAAACTCCTCCTACAAGCTTTAACATGTGCTCAGCTGGACACTGATAGAAGTCACAAGACTGCTCTGTTGATGAAAAAAGGTATTTAGCAGTTTATATTTACTAAAATAATTGCATTTCCATGTTCTGTGTACTGTGGGAGACCAGATATAGTGAATGCACGGTCCTGAGTTTAGTAACAGTTTAAAGGTATCTTTAAAATGTAATGTAGCAGGCTCCTTGTACAAGAGGATTCAGAAGTCAGTCCTTCCTCTCTCTCCCCTATTTGTAAAACCTGGGCATTCTGCCAAGTTCATGACTCATCCACTACACAGCAAAGAACGCTGGGAAAGGGAGGGAGGCAGGAAGTGAAGGGGAGAAGAGAGAGACACGAGGCTGGAGAAAAGACAGGGACATGTGGAGCCCATCCAAGCAGAGGAGGAGGCACTACAGCACTCAGCGCGGATAGAGGGATCCTGCTGTGTGTTCAGAGTCTTGTGAGCTGTCCCCCTGGAGAGAGTAAGACACACCATTTACACTTTGCATATAGACAGGGACATCCGCACCCCACTGCTGGGATCTCACCCATCCGGGGCCCTGTGCAAGCCACAGATCCCTCTGCCTGCTTTGCCCCTCACCACCAGTGTAATTGAGACTGTCTGCCCCAGGGACTGACACATACTGGGAGATTGCATCCTGCGACTGCCCCTGGTCTTGGGGTGCTTTGTGTTGCTCTAGACACTGAGATTGGATCCTCTCAGCCCAGAAACCTAGTGAAATCTGATGTAACCCACACCAGCTGAAACTCCAAAGAAGCCTTCAGCTGCTATTTACTTCATTGTAAGGAGTAAACGTGCACCAACTAGAGCTCCACCGTTACAGGGACTGAAGTGGGGGAATCTAGCTTAGTAGCTTTATTAGAGGTACCTCTTTATTGCATTCTGTTCTGACTCTGAGGTGATTTTTGGCTAACGCCCCCCAGAAGCAGAATCATACACCGGTGTGGGTAATACATTTCATTGATAGAGTATAAGTAAGTTTATTTGTTTGATATCAGTTGTATTCTGCTTAAAGTGCGACTCTGCCATCCGGAGACTCTTGGCTGTGAAGCCCTCTAGTGGCAGACCAAATTTACTGCATTGCATAAAAGAAGAAAAGTAAGTTTTGAAGTTGAAAGGGGAACCCCACCCCTCTACACTGCATTTTATTCTCCATAAAATTGTTCTTGTTTCATTTAACCCTGTGTCAGCAAATTTCTTGGCGGGGTATTTGCTATTCATTACCAGTTGTGCCAGAGGGATTGGGTTTGCTTAGGGTTGGATCTATTGAGCGCAGGACCCATAATATATTCCAGCTTGTCCCAAGGGGCAGTGCTACAGTAATGTTAGTGAGAAAATTAAGTCCTGCTAGATCACTTCATGCCGGCCCCTTTTGCAGGAATAGCAGGTAAAACGTTATAAATAGGTGCCTATGCTGTTTAAAATCCAGTAATACACAGTCTCACCCTGCTCTTCACATGCTCAGTTGCTCTATATTTTTCAGCACTGTACCAAAATTATAGAGACCAATCTTCTCACAGCCTAAAAATTTACTGCTGCTCAGGGGCTCTGAACGTTAGCAAAATGGGAGCCTCCAGCATGAAGAAACAGGAACAATGGAGTAGCACAGTGGCTAAGTGGTTAGCACTTCCATCTAGCACCACTAGGATCATTGGTTTGAATACCAATCACCACACTAGCTGCCTGGAGTTTGCATGTTCTCCCTGTGTGGTTTTCCTCTGAGTACTTTGGTTTCCTCCCACATTCCAAAGACATGCTGGTAGGTCAATTGGCTCCTGTTTAAATTGGCCCTAGTATTTGCATATATGTGAGTTAGGGACCTCATATCATAAGCTCCCTAAGGGCAGGGATGGAGCTGGATGTACAATATACATGTAAAGTAATGTGTAAATTGACGGCGCTACATAAGTACCTGTAATAAATAACAAATAAACAATACTAGGGGCAATGTACAGCACACACTCATTTTGGTAGCATAATTATTAATGTGGAATGTATGTCCCTTGCTAAAGAACATTATTTTTTATTAAGTTGTTATGGATAAAGTTACACTTTAACTTTTTGACCTTGAGTCTAACATACACAAAAAGAAAATAAATGAGGGAAATCTTACAAACACACATAACGTACTATCATGCTATCCACATCTACACAATCATGTCTCGATATATGTAAAGCTCCTTCTCCTTCCGCAGAGGATTGTAGGGCAATGCCACCTTACACATGACAGTTTTAATATCATTTTAATTTGAAAAAAGTTATACAGCGTGTATTTTAAAAATAAATACAGGATAAATGTAAAAAAAACAAAAAAAAAACCAACAGTACTGTAAGCTGTTCAATACATTATGGTTCCAATAAGAATAAAACACCGAGAACTGACTCATCACCATGGGACTGTGGTTTTGATTAGCAAAGTTTTGGCTACAACAATAAATGAATATATTACATTCTTCTGGGATATCTTTGAAGTGCAGGAACAAACTGCCACAGCATGACATTTTCAATACCAAATGTACAAGTTTCAATATCCATAGCTTTTCATATGATTAGTCATTTGGAAAGCTACCCCTTTCACAAATCAACAAAGGTAAAATGGATTCACTGGGAATAGGTTTGGCAAAACTTGTGGTGTGCATACTATAGCTCGAATGGACAATGGTCTCATTAAACTTTTGCATGTAACCTTTCTAAATTTACTGGAGGGCGTTTTGGACACACATCTAGCAACTGTATGCGGCAAACTCCCAGTCAAACTGACCTAAATATTCAACCCACAAAGCTATATATTGGTAGCTGGAGAACAATTTCCCTGAATACTTAGTGTAACTAAGGGCTCATGTACACTGCAGCTGCTAAACTGATGTTCAGGAGCTGTTGAGCATTTTTTTTCAGCAGCCCCTGAACTCTCTCTGTT